>NC_066293.1:2415000-3615000 GCF_905404315.1 Leptidea sinapis
ACATTAGTACATTGAAAATATTAACTGTTTGCTGTATAAAATACTTTTGCGTCTAAAGGATTCATTGCAAGGAATAAATGGCTGTAAGAAAAGACCTTAGCCATATGTTAGCACAATAAATCTGTTTCATGCTTTGTTTAAGTATTTATGAGAACTAAACATGGACTTGTAATTTATAGATGGAGTAGAGCTCATATTTCAGGGAAATATTTTGAAGTAATTCAAACAACATAACGTACCTTTTCGTTGTTAATACCGTCAAATGAAAATTACACAATTTGTCCATCGATTGCGAAATAATGAATAATATCAAAAATTGTGTCTACTATATTGAGTAACGAGTAATTTCACATATAAAAAGACAAAGGTATTGATTATCTTGTCTACTAGGACTCCATCGACACATTTAACAATAGCTAACTTTCATGGCTTCATAAGAGAAAATATGTACATTCAGATCGCAACGCACCTTAAATCGATTTCGATTCGATTTCGATTTCGCGTACCGCAATGCAACCCTGAGACCTTAAGGTGGAATGTCTTATGTGCATGTATTAACTTCTATGAACTTAACTAATTTCTAACTATTAATTAAGTTACTCTACGTAAGGAATCTGGTCAGAAAGTGCTGATAGAAGCTGAAGCTGATAGAAGGATGAGCTCCGTCTTCTTCATAGGCTCATAACCTTCATGTCAAACTCCTGCGGTTCTGGGGAATCAACAGTCCACAGATTCCTTAGAAATAAGGAATACCTAAAAGCACCTAGATATTGAAACTCGTTACAGGGCCAACTGCAAGCAAAGCTGCTCCTGGGAAGACACCAGAGGAGACTAAATTATGCACAGACATAGATAAGAAACAATTACAAGCTTTGTCATATTTGATTTCTGGTCATTGCATTTTTTATTTTTATTATATATTTTTTTAGCCATAATTGTTTTCAGTGAACCTAGTCTGCGCAGAGTATTGGAGTGTGTAGCTTCTAGCGTCACAGTGAGGTGCCTTTATGTCGTTAAAATCAAGGAAGGAGACATACCCTGCTTGGACCCCTCTATGGGAGTCTGGAGGATTATGGCTGTATAACAGAGAACTTGAGCTGAAACATTTTATTCCTAAGTACAAGCCTCTGTTTCGATACCCCTTAGGGAGTGGGATTCAAAGGACTTGGAGGGATTCAAAAGTTGTAACATAAATATTTTAAATGAAGTATTTTAGTTCGTGTAAAATCATCACCTTTTTCAGATAAGGTTAAAATATAAGTTATAATTCAAACAGTGATTTTTTGTGTTATTATTACACAAATTCCAACGCGTCCGTCTATCGATTCATAAGTCTGCTCATCTTATCGTTCAATATGGATATCTAATACAATAATTTATTAAGCAGAAGGGTAGTGCTCGTAAACAAAGGTAACAGGGGCTTTCATGTTTTATTCCATGTACAATCACGTACAATAATAATCTACTAGATTTACCTTCATGAATCATAAAAGGTTATGGATAACTAACTATGTTTTTACTCACTACTATATGAATCCAATAAGTTTTTTCCATATTTGGATCTTAAAGTGTAAAATAATAAAACGTTTTACAACAAAACAAATACCTGAACGTTTTAGATATTCTATACATTGAATAACAACTCATCGTTACAATAGGTACCTAATCTTGTAACATAATGGATGCCGAACGAATTTCATAAGTTGTTGTTGATAACCTGCTAGAAAACCTTGATGACCTGTAAAATGGATCCTGTAGCCACAACCTGAGAGTTGAACAAAGTATACTTCTTCTTCTTCTTATCGAATCGACGGTCACCTCAAATACGGGCAGCCCATAAAGCCGCAACCGTGATAGCTCGGTACAAACAAAGCATACAGGATTTTATGATGATACGTCACTCGAACGGTTAGCTCAGTTGGCAGAGCACTCGCACGGAATGCGAGAGGTCGTGGGTTCCAGTCCTGCATCGTTCATAAAATGTTGTTTTCAAACTTTATTTGTGTATTAATCCTAGAAGAGATGGTTATCACTTTAAAACATAACAAATTGTTTATATATATATATATATATATATATATATTATTATTAATCTCTTTATTATAATTTCATCTTATTTTCTACATTTATATATATAACATATTTATAAAAAACAATATTACAAATATAAATATAATAAAATAGAGTCCCGCCGGCGTTGGTTCACGACAATTCCGCCGGTGGTTAAGGCGACAGACTGAGGAACTTCCGCACGATGCGTGCCGTTCACAAAACAGCTGCTTTCTGTAACTGACCCTTTATCCAGTTATTATTATTATTAAGAATATAAAACTCGTTACATGTCGTTAGGGTCCTAGTGACACTCTATATTTTCTATGATAGAAAATACGAAGACTTCTGTACATGACAGTACATTAAATAATTATTGTACTGTCTTATTTGACATAAGCATGGCTTGTGAAGACAAAAGGCGTGCGAACAAACGGCTGTGTAGTTTGATTTTATGTTTGTACAAAATTGTTACTAATTTAATATGAAAATTATGCTTCGCGGTATATTATCAATATTTATTATACACTGGCCTGCAAAACTAAGCATCACACTTTTAAACCGTCCATTTCTTCTTAACTATATAAAAAAGAGATTTAAAATAAACCGACTCCAAAAATAACAACAATTAGAATTAGATTAATTAATTAGATTGTATAAACATCTATTTTTATACTTTTTAGTGTATAATATATCTATTGTTTTAGAATAGTGTGTTGAAGTCGGTTGTTTTTTTCTAAATTTTTAACAAATTGATATTGAGTTATTCGTCCATTGGAAGGAATTGAGAACCTCCTCCTTTTTTGAAGTCGGTTAAAAATCAGCCTAAAGTATTATGATATTTTTTTTTAATACATAAAAAAGAATCAGGAAATCAAAATCATAAATTAACAGATTTTTGCGTACGTTCAATGAATGTTATTCATCTGATAATCGGACGACTAATTAATTTTAATCGTCCGTTTGGCGGATGACTAGACACTTCGTATAATCTACTAACTTTGGCTTACTGTCAACTAACACCTGATAGAAACTCTCAGAAAAATATAAAGAAGTCATTAAAATTGACAGAGTGTAAATAAACCAGAAGATTAGAAACGGATAAAACCATCTCAGAAGCCGAGGAAGATGTGGCTAAATGAACATTTAGAAAAGATATTTAGTAATGTAAGAATGTAACTCATAAAAAGAGAAACTTCCTTTAGTTATTATGTTTTTTTTTTCAACAAATTACAGTAGAAATCGTCGCAGTTCTTTTCATGTGTTTTCAGCATTCCAAGCAGTAGGTGATAGAGTAGGAATCAAGCGGTATATTGGAAGAAACTAAGGCCTCAATTTGATGTGTTTCTTTGCGAAATTCCATGGTAATTTTTCAACATTTACGAAATTATGATATGTTTTAATTACTGTATTTGTTTAGGTATTTTGAAGCAGAATTGAATTGAATAAGAATGCAATGAGAAAGGTCTTGTCTCTTGAATCATTGTTGACCGTACCAGTTGACGATCAAGTCGTCCCGATCGGCTTGAATTATTTACCGTTGCGTCGAGATGTGGGGATTCCCTGCGTCTTTTGCCGTACAATACACGATGAATTTAGGAGTTTTTTAGGTACCAGTACCATCGTCAAAATGCGAAATATCGCCTGCATTACGTTGATTTCTGGCCACAACCATATGTTCCACCAGAAACTTTTTCCCCGCATAACCACTTTCTGAAACCATCGACCCACGTCTGCATTTCCAAACAGACATGTCTTAGGGACCGTTCTTTTATATCGTATCTCAACAAATATCTTGATTACTGGTATAGCTGATATCCAAGGTTCTGAGTATAAACAGAGACCAATTGAGAATAGTAAGCAGACCTCTTCATTTGACCTGATTCCTGCCGCCAAAGTCCACCACGTCACAAACTTGGATATCATCCTCACTATTCGAATGTGTAGCTTTCGATAACAATGCGGTTTTTAAAGTACCTTCTACCACATTATGAAATAAGCTTAAGCTTGTGCGGATTCCCTGTGCGCTTGTGTTTCCAGGATAATATGACATGGATTCCTTCATAAAAAGCACGTACACTTTTCGAAAATGCCGACTAAGCATCTGTGATTTTTATGGTGTTACCGGACAATGTCAATTAACATCATATAACCTGTATGTTCGTTTGCTTCTCTTCCATAAAAGTAAATAAGAACTATAAATACTAGCTGGTAGCCCCTGCATACAACAAGCATCTTCATTCTATAGGGCTCATTGTGACTCCCAGATTCTGGGAGAATATGAACTCCAAACGAAGTTTACCGTAGTCTCGTCTTCCAATGACATTATTAGCTTCGTAGAAGCGATTTGCCTCAGCGAGATGCTGTCGAAGTATGGCATGAATAGATAAATGTGGCAAAAGTCCAAAAAAGGCTCGCAGTGTCTGAGGATAGGTGTACATGAACGCCAAGAGAGGGGTCAGATTAAGAATAAGAGAACTGAATGCATTATTTCGACTGGAAAAAGCCAGACAAGTAATTCGGAAGCGAAGCAAACGACGGCATGCCTAAGCCTTTCGGAGAAAAGTGTAATTTATTGTATTGCACTATTGTTTCACTCCATGCCGTAGCTAGTGACATAACTGTCCTTAATAAGACTAGACACCTTGAAGCCATCCATAAAATATTACGTCTCGTTAAAGGGAGGAGGTTTATGTAACAACGGACAGGAGTAATCCAAATCTTAGTAACTTCATATTTTAAAATCTGAAGTGTAAGTGAGTAGGGCATATAGGAAAGATGGTCTGATCACTTTTCTAATAAAACAAAGAATTAAGTTCGAGAGTGGAAAATTTTGTGTCGGCTAACAGTATTTTGTTGCATGATCTTTCTGATCATCATCTATTCTGAGTTTCCCCAAGAGTTTTCGACCAGATTTCTTCTATCGAATACCATAGTCACATCCGTATTAGTAAACTAAATTTTCATCCTCGCTACCTGTTTGTGTGGCGTCTTTCTTAACTTTCTTCTATGTACAATCAGACTATGCAGGGCCAGATATAGGAAGGTCAACCGGGCCCTGGGCATCCACAAAAGAAGGGTTGGACTTTGACTTATGCATTTTCGAGTAGGGAGGTGCCGTAAAGTCCAGGAATCTGCAATTAGCATTGGCACAACGCGTAGATCCTGATGATAACCTATCAGATATTACTGTCTATTAGATAAATCCTCGTGCTCTATTCAGTTTTAAGTTAAGTAAAGTATCCGTTTATTCATGACAACACAATCATTATATATAAAATATATAGTAAAATTAACAAATTAAAAATAGGATGTCATGAAAAGGACACCCACTCAGCATTTTCGGAATTGAAATAAGGATCACCCCAATTCCAACACAAGTACCAAGTGGACCTGTTGACAGCAGCCGTAGAAAACACGGTTCCTTTTGTTATAGATCTTAAAGTGACTGTCTAAAAATAGTACAAAAAGAGAAGAAACTAAAAAGTTTGAATTGTAATAGGAGTTTTAAAAGTTTTATTTTTTTATTATATAAGTGTATATCTTTGTTATAGAGTTCGATCAATCAACTGTCGATAGCTCATGGCTCGGGCGACTTTGGGGCGGTGGCTTGCTGCAGATTATGTGGGGGCAATGCCAGCCTGCGGTTCTTCAGCGACACTTACCGGAGCGAAGGTGTCGAGGAAAGATATGACCAGCTACTTTATGACTCCTTTGGGATTCGAGTGAGGATTGTTATATTATATGATATATAGTTATATGAATATAATTCGGGGTGTTAGACACCCTTGGGCTTGGAACTTATAACCTATTCTTTTTATGCCCCGGGGAAGCACAGGACAAAATGATAGATGTTATTTACCTCCAGCTCCAGTATTCTATTATTTAATTACGAATTATATTGTTTTCTATAACTCATAACGGTACCCGCTTGTGGCCCATCTCGTAACTGTTCCAGGTGACTCCCAATGACTGCATGATTTGTGAGCGATGCGCTCGTCAGCTTCGCCAGATGCAAAGATTTCGGGCGCTCGTTCTAGCCGCCTTCGCAAAGCCGCCAAGTGAATGTTAGTATGTTTGGTGATACATCTTTTAAAGCTTTGGTTTTGATTACATAAATAATAAATGAAATTCGAAATAATAAACATTCTAAAACCTCATTCTTTTAATAGGATTTATTTATCCAAATGTTGTGCCAAAATTTATTTGTAACGTCATTTGTTCACAAAGTAGAGTGAGACATACCTATACTCTAGAACTAAGACTGTGCTGTGCGTCCATATACTGCAACAGCAATTCAGCTGAAATTTTAACGGTGTAAGAATGAAATTGCACTTTTTTCATACGGCCTGTTTTGCATTAACATAAAACCTCTTAGGTGAAAGATTTCAGAATGATCTTTTTTCACATGACAGTAATCAAAATTATATATCTAAGGACACGTGCTATTAAAGGTATCTCCTGGGGACGTGAGCAGGGGGGTGCAACTTCCCTACATTGGCACATGATGAAAATTTGCATTGAAAATGCTACCATCTATTCTATTAGGTACGCTGTAAATTCATCACGATGGCGATCATTTTACATACATGATAGATGGAGCTAGTGATAGTTAAGAACTTACTTAAGTTAGTTATTAAAACAAGACTTGACTATCGTGTGGAAATCAAAATAAAGTAATACACCACTAAAAACAGAACACCAAAACTCTAATAAGATAAAGAATTTCCATCCACGAATAAAGATAAAAGAAGAACAATTTGCTATAGTAATCAATATCACAATATGCAATCAAAATCAATAGATTAAGTATAAACATAATGAGCGCCATCTAGCGACTAGCGACGGTAGTCGGTACACTACGGGCGTAAAATATTATACTAAAAATAACGCAGCGCCATCTCTTAGCCTGGGTACACTGATTTTACATAATAAAAACATCAGTTGCATATCTATCTCTTGTACTCGTATATAGTGTATTATCTATGGACGCGAGCGACATAATCTTCTAAACCAGCTCAATGTCACCAGAAAGATGGCAGTGACTAAAGACTGACATCATGGTCTATTTAGGTGGCAGAGGCCTTAACACCAATGTTAGTTGGGCCATACTTGAAACCACGAATCGGCATAATTGTCGACAAATTTTCAATAGGGCCATCATTGAAGGAGACAAAATTGATTCTAACTAACTAAAATTGAACGATTCGGGACTGAAACGCGTGAACTCTCGCGTTCCGTGCGATTACACTTCCACTGAGCCAACCGTTCGAGTGACGTAACGTTCGTAAATCTTGATATGTCTTTGTTCAAATCTCAGGTTGTGACTTCATCTACAGGATCTACTTTAAGTACAGTTGATAACTTGCTCAACCCCAATATTTGCTTAATAGGAAATTGACTTGAGATATCGCTCTTTCAAATTGTGTTTGTAAGTGAAGGTTATCACTTAAAAAAAAAACAAATTGTTGAAACTTACTACAAAACCCTCGAATTTTGGGTAATATTGAAAAATCTTTTTTATTTTTCAGACTCAACACAACATTCTCAGACCAATGATAGTCTCAAAGTCAAAATGATTAGACGTACCAAGAAGACGGCATCGATAGAGCTCTATAAAAAGAGCAGTAAAGAATCTTCTAGAGTAGTTCTATTGAGAAGATCGTTTAAGAATTCCGGAGAGAGCTTTTTGAAGAGATCAAATAAATCCAGCTTAGATTTATTTAAAAAAGGCAAAAAGTTATCCGGACCAGACCTTTCGAAGCAGATTAAGACGAAAACAGGAGCTGAGCTTTCGAAGAAAAGCACCAAGACGTTGATTAGAAAGAACGGAAAAAAATCACTTACGAAGACCAATGCTCCGCTCAAGAGAATTAATATATCGTGCTCGGTTTGTCAACAAAAGTAAGTTTTATCTTCTCTTTGAACCTGCTGTTAGCTAGGTAGCCTTTAAGAGTCCCTAATTCAGTGATAATAAATATGGTACTGAAGATTTTATTGTTAAATATATCTTTTTCTACAAAAAGCTAACTATTCCCTCAAATATGTGCGACAGGAACGATGGCCAGACCATTCATCGACTCGCGTACGAGTGCTGCTTGTAGGATCCACAACGGTCGACCCATCATAGTTAACAAGCTGACCCGACAGACGTTGTTCTGTTCATATTAAAAAAAAATCTTGCGGGTGGAATTTCATAAAATCCGTTCTTAGCTGACCTTGGTGAAAGGAATATTCCTACCAAATTTCAAGTCTCTACGCCTAATGGTTCCAGAGATATCGTGATGAGTGACTATATACGTGGAAATCTCTTATATATAAGTAGGAGAATTAGAATATAAAAGTAATATGGCCTGTATTGTATATTCTACTCTGTGTATTGGGCTGAACTGAATCTACGAGATATATATATATATATATAGATTTATTATGATATCTTTTAGATGCGATTATTACTAATTGGGACAGTAATCACGACCATCATGGTAACTAGGCATCCTTACACAAACAATGAATTCAAAATCTAATTAGGTTGATGCATCCAATATACAACAATTTAATAAAACTGTTAATTATTACTTATTATGTAATATTTGATATTTAAAACGCTTTTTGATTTAAAAAAAATGATTCATAAAGAAAAATCTTTTATGTAGAACAGCTATTGTAAACTATTCATTAATTAACGAGAGTGGTCATTGAGTTTCTTGTATGTTCTTCTCATGAGCTCTACTTTTCCCGAACATGTGTGTAGATCCAGTAATTTTAAAGAAATACTTAGTTTTTAATGAGGATTAAAAAGTTAAGCCTATTTGAATAAATCTTATTTGACTTTGACTATTTACGAAATCACATAAACAAAAAAGCCACTGCACATCCCACAAAAAATTTACTTAAGTCGGTTAGTACTTAGTAGACATAACAAGTTTGACTGTTCCTGTTATTAACATTATGGTTTTGACAGTTTCTAGCAAATCCACTTATGTTCCTATGTATATATACATAACATTATCAAGAATATATAGAAAGGCAATAACAGCTTAGATATTTATTTCTATTTCTCTCTCAATGAATTTTTAGGACATAAAGAGCGCCAATACCCCTCTTCTATGGCTTTTATTTTACGACACTGTACATTTTAAAATTATGGGTCATCATCATCGTTTCAGCCGGAAGACGTCCACTGTTGGACAAAGGCCTCCCCTAAAGATAGTGTCTGTTTTCATATTTGGGGTGTTTTCTGCCGTAATCTTCACGCTTGGTAGGCGGGTTGGCGATCGCAGTGGATGCTAGTGCTCTCTTGGAAGGATGCTGCTGCCCATCCTCCGTTCTCTGTATCCCTTAGTCGCCTCTTATGACACCCACGGGAGGAGATGGGGTGATGCTATTCTAGTGCGACACCACGCACGGTGGGGGTCATGATCAAATAATAACCAGTGCTCTTAATAACACAAGACCTAAGCATTGGCTACTATCCTCTGGTACGATCCTCGCTAACCAATTAGTCATTATGTCTTGCGGTGGTCACATACCATCAAGTGACCTGTATGTGTTTTTTATATAAGAGGGGACAAACGGGCAATAGGCACGTGATGGGGAGTGGTGAGGCAATCACCCATGGAAATCCGTAAAACCAGGGGCCAAGAGATGCGCTGTGCCCTTAAAGGTGGGAGTGTGCCCTTTTCTTCAAGGGACCTTCTTCAAGTCGTATCGTTTCGGGAGAATAGCAACCGGTAACTGATTCCACAAAGTGGCTGTCTGAGGCAAGAAAAAGTTTCCCTAATCTTCACTAAAAGCTAAATCTATGTTTGCAGGTTTCCCATGCTGATTCCATCCGAAGGCTCCAAGAACTTTGTTTGTTCCCGTTGTAAGAAGAATAGCGGATCATATATGAAAGCCACAAGGAGCTATAATAGACCCGTGCCTCATAAGAGAACGAAGGATCATCTCGATGTCAACTCCAGATCTGATGTCAGACAGGAGAATAGGTAGAATTATTTTAGTATTCTTTAAAGGTTATCTCAAACACTGCCATACAAAAAATTTTGAATGAAAATCCCTTTTGTTGTTCTTAATTTTTTTCATTTGGTTACTGAATTGCACTGGCCTCTTGGCCAGTTACAACTGTAAAAAAATAAATCAATATTAAAAATCTTAAAATCTATTATTATGTCAAAAAACTACTACATGTTCAATTTGTGTATATTTATAATTAATTTGCTAAAACTATAACTTTTTTTACGTGTAGAAACCAGTCACTGTGTTAGGTCGATGGGGTGTTGGAATAGAACTGACTAAAACCACACGCTGTACCAAACTGCAAGTTCGTAAAACGAATCGGGGATCCGTTATAATCACTTCCTCCCCTCCCAGCTTCAGAAGATCGATATTACTACTCATTTAGCTGCATGGAAATCATCGGACACCAGCGTTCCTATTGACGTTATTTCAAAATATTTGACGTTAAGTTCCGATGCTTCCACGTTTGGCTCTAGATTCTTATTCTCTTATCATTTCTCTAGAACGTTGAATTAATAGGAGCCGCTTGTCAACGACATTTGAACGAGAAGCTCGCACAAAGTTACTAAAATTGTTCTAGCAAATCTAAAATATTTCTACTACTATTAAAAAGGTTATTTATACTCTATTAAATGATGTCTTAAGTTGTCATCTCAGCTAAACGTCAAAAATTTGCAGAATTATTATTACATTCGATCTTATTACGAGAATACGCATCATACCTACCTACGATTTTCCTAAATCGGAACCTCAGATAATCGGAAATCATTTTGCAATTAGGTTTTTTAATAGACTAGGGCTGCAGGATTGCATCGACCAGTCCCTCAGTAAATTCCTCATTAATAAGAAAAAAATAACTGTTAAAATATATTTCTTTTCAGACTGCAAAACCCCAAACTTCCGAAACGTGCCTCACAAACAACACAGATCGAATCCGGTTCCGCGTTAGCACAGACTAATAATACACGCTGTGTCAAGAAGACTATATCGCAGCGTGTCAACAATAATAATTATCTGTGTGTTATTTGCGAAACTGATATGGAATCTCGAATAGGCCTTGATAAACATCTGCGGGGTCATATGGGCCAGCCGATCTATCAATGCGATGTATGTGGCAGACATTTTAAGCTAATACGTAACTTCCAAGCTCATTACCTGACACATGAAAAGTGATGGATAGCTTTCCAGTATTTCTTTTGAATCCTTCATTAAATTTGTCCAGAAAATTCCGACGATATTTGTCTTTAAATTGAAATGAAGTAAATCCTCTTTGCGGGTAAATCTTACAAGGGACAATAAACTAGAGCTTTTGAGACAAATTTAAAAGGATTAACTGTCGAGGTGGTGACCAATAAAATCTGCTTATTTCATAAAGGGAAACCTAAACTATTTTTTATCAGTGATATAATTATATAATATATTTTACCACATTGACGTTTAATCTTTGACTAATGGCACAGATTAAAAATATTTTAGTAATCTGTTACCAGTTGTCAAACGTCAGAAAGTGATTGAAATTGATTATATAAAATTTTTTCAACATTGCTGCGGGAATAAATAAAATTTAGGACAGAGAAGAGAAGAAAATACGTTTTACATTGTTTTGTGATTTCTTTTTAAGGTTTTGTTTTATTTTATTGTCTAAGTGTGTGCCGTGTATTGTGTTGTATTAGCTCGTCTTGTGACAATGTTTTTATATAAAGTTTAATATTTTTAGTATTTTCTTATTTTCCTTTTTGATTTTGAGCCAGGGTGGAAAGAATTGCAAATTCCAAAGATGGCTAGTCAAATTTTCAAAAAGCGGATAGTGGATTTATTTCTCTTTGTTTCCAAATGCCCTGATATTTTTTCTTTTTTAAATCTTATTTTAAAAAAACTGTATAAGTGAAACTTTTTTCACATTATAGACATTTGACTAAAAATTTTGGAATAATATTCCATTCGAGGTATAAAAATCGCTTTATCAATCTTAACTTTATACTTGGGACATTCGAATAATATAACAACATTTACATTTAACACTGACAAAAACAAAATGGCATGGAGCACTGGCACAAATGAGTAATAGTCTATACACTACACGGTCAGCTGCAAACTATGGGCGGCGCCCGACTGTCGCGCGACATGTAACACACAGACGAAAAAGTTTGAGACGATGTAATAAAAGTTTCACTTTAAAAATAGTTCAATTTAAAAACAAACTTATTTGAATTAATCGGGTTGTAGACATGACAGGTTTGCTCCTGATAACATTACGTTAAACAAAATTAAGTTAGCTGAAAAGTCAATAATGTACATTATTTTTTATGGAAGAGGAGGACTAACCATCGTACGGCCACCTGATGTTAAGTGATCACCACCACCCCCAATCCACTTTATCTTGCAACACCATAGGAATCACAGGAGCATTGCCGGCCTTTTAGAAAGGTGTACGCGCTTTTTTTAAGGTACCCGTGTCGTATCATCCTGGAAACACCGCACAAGGAAGCTCATTCCACGGCTTTATTATACGTGGAAGAAAGTTCCTTGAAAACCACACTGTATAGATCCAGATGGTGCGTAATTTATGGCGTGTCGAATGATAAAGGATTATTATTTATAATGACATATTTAAGAAATCCTGACTACACTGTCGGCAATCGTCTGCTAGCTTCTTGTGCCACCGCATCGCGTCTTTCCACATATCACTTTAAAAACACATCTTGTGTTTTTAAAGTTATAACCCTCATTTCTAGGATTAATACACCGCTGGCGTTCCGTGCCAGTGGGTTAATCATCTTGTACTCGTCTACTCACTTTTTATCCTTGCAATATTTTTAATGCTATTTGAATAATTTCTTGCTTCTAATTTCACGGAATAATGGATTTTTAAACGTAGTTCTTTTTTATTTTTTACTTTTTAGTGTCAGTTAATAATTATAATATATAATCAACCTGAATTAAAACTCCTAAAAAAGCTGTACACAAAAAACAGTTATATCATCGAGGTAAACAAAATTTTCATAAAATGAAAACTACTGCCTTCTGGGCCAAACTATGCAAATTTTTTATGTATTATGTCAAATGGCATATATTCTGCATCGAACTAAAGTATTACGTAAAATTACTTATATCGGATCATAAATCTCAGAGTAGTCGGTGTACATACATAAAAAAAAATACCGATCGAATTGATAAAAGGAGGAGATCCTTTTTGAAGTCGGTTAAAAATGAAAACTAGTGCGTGGAGTCCCTCCGTGCGGAAAAAGTGAAACTTCGTAATTTGGAAATGAAAATAGGAAGGGGTAGAAATTGATTTTTAGTGAAATCATATTGTTTCTTTAAGACATACTTTATTAACATTGCTTACAATTCGCATCTCATAAAGTACATATAATTTTCGAGTGGAGAAATATCATTTTTTCTGTATAATAATATTTATTTAAAATACAATATAGTTATAGCTTACACTATAATAACACACACTTAAACTTTAGGAAGCTTATCTGTGTGAGAACGCTTAAAATTAAATTACATAATATTTAAAAAGAAAAGAACAATTATTTTCAATTAATACAGTTATTACAAGATCTCATTTTAAACAAGTATAGAAATCAATAAAATGCAAAATAAAAGATAATTATCAACAAAATGTTAGTAATTACAAATTATTTGTCTACTTAGCTTACCGCAGATAAAATTATATTAATGAAGGATTTTGTAAAAAGTACTTTTCGATTATGATAACTAAAGTAAGTTACGAAATGTTTGAGTTCTTTTTTATTCTATATCTATTATTAATTTATTTATAAAATATTCCTTTTTATGGAATTTACCTTATTTATGAATATTTTATTTTATAATTTTTTACAATAAATCTCATCCACTAAATTTGAAAAAAAAATACTACCCTATTAAGTAATATGTGTATCAAATCAAACTGAAAAAAACAAGTAAATGAAATAATGACCTCCATGGAAGCGTTAAACGTTTAACGCAAGCTTGTTGGAAGTCGCATTAGAAGTTTCACTTCAATATGTATCACGTGGTTTGCTGACCTGCGGGCCTACCATGAACTCTTACTGCGATTCAATTGACAACCTAAAATGTATTGTAAATTGCTCTTTCGTACCACGACGTTAGTATCTGTTTTAGGTTGACGTCAAATGAACTGATTGAATCGCACTGATGTTAATTGAATGTCAAAAATGATATCAACTGAATCGCAAACTGATTAAGTTCGTTCATTCATTGGTACCATGAGGTAATGTTTCAACCTAAACTGGATAGCTTATGTGTCAAAGTGAGCGATTCAAAAAAATTGCAACTTCCTCAGAGGAAAGTGAATTGTTGTTAATAACTTTAAAAAATTGGGAAAACGTACAGAGAAGGAAAATTTTACTTATGAAAGATGAGATGAGAATATTTTATTGGACTTTTTTGTTCGAGTAAGAGACACAAACTTATGCAACGACTGTAGAGCGTCATCTCTTTCTCACACCGCGGACCACAGACTAATTTATTTCGTTCATTCTTCATAAGCGATCCAAACGCCATACAGTAAAAGGCACTTCATGGTACGAATTTTAGCGATTCAGTTTAAGTACCTAAACTGAACTGCATCGGAATCGCATCGCTTATTAAAAGTTTATGGTAGGCCCTCTGGTCTTGTTTTTGGATATATGTATTACGATTTATGACTTTACTATTCACAATATTCAAAAGAGTGGAATGGCTCATAACATAAAAGTCTAGATTCGGTCGTATATTGAAGCCAGCCGATAGTCTATCCTGAGCTTACAGCAGATTATATCCTGTGTTTAAGTAAGTAAATAATAAGTCTTAGTAATTTATTCCAAAATATTTATTATGCGAATTTGGAGCAAGTGTTGCGAGATAGCGTCGCTGGTGGCAGTAGTCTCAACGACGCCATGTTGCTTTTGCAGCTTGACAGCTCCTTCCTCAGTCGAATAATGTCGATCTCAACCTGCCGTTTACGCTGGAAATACACTGCTTATTTATAGCATCGCTTAAGGAGCATAAGGGCAATTCATAATAGGTGTTCAACACACTTGCTCGTAAAGTTAGCATATTACATCGTTCTTAGGGGCATAAACCGAACTATGACACACGCGTGCATAATAATATTATACATTAGTGCATAATAAAATTATCCCTACAAAGTTAAGTTAGTACCAAACTGCAAATTATATGAGAGTAAACAGAGCATTTTGAATTTAACCAGGTAGTACAGTTTTTTTCTAACAACAAAGAGGTTTCATGCCGCTGAAAATATATATTTGGAATAATTAATGTTTTCGTAAAAGACGAAAAAACATTTATTGTTATCAAATTATCTATAATTTACAATAATTTGTTATAAAATATAAGCATTTTATCACTAAAATTATAAATTTGATGCTATGTATATATATATATATACTTGTATGTAGCTTTTAGTAATCAAGCACCTTACATTTGGCGCGTGAAAAAAAAAAAGAAATTGCGCGCCATTTCCCACTATTTCATATTATTTTGTTTATATCGCATTTGTTGTTGTTTGGTAAATAATTGTAAAAATGTCAAGTTTTAGTTCTCCTGTGAGTTTATTTATGCGGCTTTTTAATTTTTTTCCGGATGCCGATACCGATTACCGACCCGTTACAATTTCAAATTGCAAAGGGTTCAAGCCCATACAGCCATCACAATCATGTTCGTGTAATTAAATTTGGGAATGTCAACTAATCAAATGTCAACTAATCAGCCCTTCATAAGTGTCAAGGGTCAAGTAAGGCGCTAGAAGTCTTTGACTTACTTACATTTGACCCGATTAAGCTAAGTCCTGAAGATCAGGGTACAACTTACCTTCATTTCATTGGCCAGTTTTGCCTCAACCTGGGCCAGGCGTTGACGTAACTCAACAATATCTCGCATCAATCTGGCCGCGGCCAACTTGTTGTCTGCCTGAAACATTTTCCAAAATAAATATCAATGTAATAATGTACGGTTCTCCCATGATCAAGCAGTAAGGACCTGCAAAATACTCGAAACGTCGTGATAAATCAATATTCTGTTATCATTATTGTTATATACTTAGCACTACGAAAAGTCAAAAACAAAAATATTTATTCTCGATGAGTGGCAATGGCAAAAGTCGACTTTTATGCAGCAAAGGCAAAATTTTTGAGCTAGAAACGTTCTCCATTTTTGTCATTTGCATTACAGTATTCTTTTTTGCCTTTTGTCTTCTTTTCATAATATTATCATTCCATAACATGCGCTAAAAATAATCCCAATAGTTACAGACAATGGTCTGTGTTAGCTGATCTGCATTTTGTCGGGCTCAGTCTTTTTAACCGACTTTAAAAAAGGAGGAGGTTCTCAATTCGTCGGTATGTTCATTTTTTTTTATGTATGTTACCTCAAAACTTTCGACTGGGTGAACCGAAGTTGATAATTCTTTTTTTACTCGGGACCACTCGTATATTTGTATAATTTTTTAGTTTTCACAGTTGACATAATTACTGAATAGGTACATTCAAATATCACAATAATTTCCGTGCGATTCCCTTACGTATCAATCTAAGATAATTTGCGCCGGAGCAGCATTTATACTTTATAAATTCGGACCGACATTCGGCGAAGCAAAGTATAACTTTAAAGTTGCCCATCCAATTTTAAAATGGCATCACCAATCAAAGTGCTTGTGACAGGAGCCGCAGGACAGATTGCGTATTCTCTTCTGTACCAAATTGCATCTGGTTCAGTCTTTGGCCCTGACCAACCAGTAGTACTGCATCTCCTTGATATTGCTCCAATGATGGGAGTCCTTGAAGGTGTTGTGATGGAACTGGCAGATTGTGCATTACCTTTACTCGCAGGAGTCTTGCCAACTGCCAACCCAGAAGAAGCATTTAAAGATGTGGCTGCACCCTTTCTAGTTGGAGCTATGCCAAGAAGAAAAGGAATGGAGAGGAAAGACCTATTATCAGCCAATGTTCGTATTTTCAAAGAACAAGGACAAGCTTTAGATAAAGTTGCCCGTAAAGATGTAAAAGTTCTCGTTGTTGGTAACCCAGCCAATACAAATGCCCTTATTTGCTCCAAATATGCTCCATCCATCCCCAAAGAAAACTTCACTGCTATGACTCGTCTTGACCAAAATAGAGTTCAAGCTCAGTTGGCAGCTAAATTGGGTGTACCTGTTCAAGATGTAAAAAATGTAATTATTTGGGGAAACCACTCATCAACTCAATTCCCAGATCCCTCCAATGCTCTGGTCAAAATTGGAGGTGTAGAGAAACCAGTTCCTGCAGCTATTAACGATGATGAGTTTTTAAAGTCAACATTCCGTATCAAACCTTCAAGCACGCCGTACTACTTATTACATCTAATATTGTATTTAATAATGTGTCAGAGTTTCTAATATATACATTTAAGTTCAAAATCTTTTATTTATGTTCAAGTACTGAATATAAAAGTGGCTTCCCGTGTGGTCCGATTGTACTTTGGTCCAGATCTGACAAACCTAACCGGGTTCTGATCACGGAATCCATGACAAAGTAACGGTGTCATCCAAGATAGGTTTATTACTTTGTTTTATGTTAATTTATTATTATTTAAAACCTTTGTGGATTATTGCCTGCATTGCTTACAAGTTTAGACGGCGCGTTCTTGGCTACATTTCTGCTGACGATGTCTGGTAAGAGCGAGACAGAACACGGGGAGAAGAAGTCCGCCGGACCCTTGGTGACTCCCTGAATCGCCTGCAAGTTTACAAATAAAAAATGTTTGAAACACATTCAAACTTGAGAGCACTGATGGTTACGAACTGAAAATGAAACCTTAAAGTTAAATAATAAGAAGACTCTCGACTGATGTAAATTTTAAATAAAAAAAAATGATCTAAATCGATTGATTGTCAAACATACCAATTGTTTGACAATAAATCGTAGGCGCTAATACCATATTACGTAATATTACTATGAATATACCATAAGATGCAGCGTGTTTCGGAAGAGGTTTTATTACATGATATGGTGGTGATTACTTATCTGGAACCTATATTTTTTGACTTAGAAATACAAGACATATAATTAAATATGACAATTCATGCAATGAGCGGGCGAGGGGTACTTAATTTATGTGGCAAAACAACGTTTGCCGTAATACTCATATAATACACTAATAATTGTAATAATTACAAATTACAAACGCGTGCCTCAGGGAATTACGTCCGTTGCGACTGAATGAAATGAATGTAGGCACGTTGTGCCACGAGCCAAGGCAATGTTTTTGTGCGGTCGGCACTCGTCGGTGCTCGGGAATGAAGCAAGCTCCTCCCACTTGCTCAAGGTTGCTGGCATTTATTGTCGCCTTAAAGCTAACGCTGCATTTTCATTGCAGGCGATTAATAGCTTGCTTGATAGCTTGACCACAATAAAATATATATAAATAACACCGGACAAGTACTAGTCGCCCGTAGTCGGACTCGATCATCAAGGGTTCCGTACATATCATTACGTATCTACAGTTAGTGCGCGAGTTGAATGCAGTCGGGGCCTGTGGTAAATAGCGGGATCATCTCCCCCCGCTGTCCGCACGCCTCGCCTCCCTCGTCTACTGTGTAGTGCTGTGTTGTCGCTTATCGCGTTAATACTAGAGTTACGATTCCGTGTTATTTTTTTGATTTTAATAATAACTGATCCGAGTCCATCAGATAAAAAATTATGCGTATAATTCTGTTGGTGGTTCGAATAAAATAAAATCTGGCTTCGTTCGAGAAATGGCGAAAAATGTTTTAGACATGAGTGTTGAAGAAAGGTAGAACAAAAATTTGAGATTTAATTATTAAGTTAAAATGATGAAAAAATTAATAAAATAATTTTTTTATCATTGTAACCTATTGGTAAACGGTAAGCTTAAGGCATTGTTTAAATTCGACTCACACTCATCATTATGATCATCAATTCTAATTAGGTCACATCACTATCATACTTTTACCAGTGGGAGGCTCCTTTGCACAGGATGCCGGGTAGATTATGGGTACCACAACGGCGCCTATTTCTGCTGTGAAGCAGTAATGTGTAAGCATTACTGTGTTTCGGTCTGAAGGGCGCCGTAGCTAGTGAAGTAGTTTTTCAAGAATCCTGAGCGGCACTGTATTATAATGGGCAAGGCGTATCAATTACCATCAGCTAAACGTCCTGCTCGTCTCGTCCCTTATTATACTTTTTTATGAAAAAAAAACTGAACTGTGCATTCAACTCGCATAAGGACCCTGTTTTTATTATGTATAGTCTTCACTCTTCAGACTTTTCCCTATACATGTAGTATAAGATGGTATTACTTCATAGTCAACGGAAAATACACTATAAAGTTTGATTCCCTTGAGTGTCGAAATATACTCTCTTTGCGGCACAAACGGCCATATCTTTTTTACATTTACTTAGAAGTTTCACAGCTTCAAGATACTGAAATTTCAACTCTATACTATTCGTGTTCCCGAGATAAAGAGTCTCGACAGACAGACGGACGGACCGATAACAAAGTGATTCCACAAAGGCTTCAATTTTACCTTCTGAGGTACGAAACCCAAATAAAAAATACCTATCTACTACTTGTAGTAACTATTGTTGTTATCCTATGTCATTGGAAAGTACAATGGATTATAGTTGTAGCCTATATTATGCCAGTCAGTCATACTTACCTATATATACCGGTACGAGAATCCTGCGCTTGTCAACAGCTGCGCATTCCTCGTACCATGGCACACAGATAGCGATAGTCGTTTTTCGACCCGTTTCATAATACTTATCAGCTCTTGCCGAACGGATTACATGCGTACCTGTACCACTACGTTTCTGGCGTGTTGAACATGATGCGACTCCTCCTTTTCAAGATGGTGCTTCAGATGTTCAATCTCACTCACTATGCCGTGCTTCTCTTTCTCCAGGCGTTGATTTGCTTGTTTCAAAGCCTTCCAATAATAATAATAATAGATTATAATCTCTACATAAATACTCGTAAAAAGAAAATAAGAATAGAGAAATTTATGCAAAGAGATTGCGCTTAGCTTATCACGCACTAAAGTTTATTTTCCGAAGTGCAAGATACACAGAAGATTAAATTTACTCTTAGTTAAATCTTTAACGAAATAGGTTCAATACATTATCAATGTATGGATGTATGTATCATACATCTTTGTGCCGTTTGGTGTCGAGACACTTTGCCCGTGGGGCCCAGAGCCGCGGAGAATGTTCAAAATACTATTTTCGCGCCTCAGTAAGGCTACTGGAAACCCAAGCGCTGGCAGCTATTTCGGTCGACGGATCAGCCTTGCTATCCAACGCGGTAATGCTGCCAGTATTCTTGGTACGTTTCCACGTAATGACAGTTTTAATTTTATGTAGTCGTAGTATTGTAAATATAGTTATAAGATTTGTTTTGTTTATTCAATATATTATCAATGTTATTGCATAAACACAAAACTAAATATAAAGCAAAATTTTCGTATCTATCTAGTTCATCATTTTTATTTCAGCCGGAATACATCCACTACTGGACAAAGGCCTCCCCCAAAGATCTCCATTACGATCGGTCCTGCGCTGCCCTCGTCCAACCTGACCGGCATCTTGACCAGATCGTCAATCTTGACCATCTTATGGTGGGGCTTACCAATACTACGTCTTCCGGTACGTTGTCACCATTCGAGGACTTTGCTTCCTCAATGGCCATCTGTTCGTCGAGCTATGTACCCTGCCCACTGCCACTTCAGTGTTGCAACCAACTGATCTATGTCGGTGACTTTGTCTAGATGTTCAACTATGGATTGATGCGTATATACTTTAGGTACTCAATAACTCTTGTGTTTTTATTTATTTATTTACATTTATTTATTGAATTAGTCGTGTAATTGAGTATTTGCCTATATATAATTATTTGATCACGTCTCTAGAAATGAGAACTCGATGGAGAGACTGGTAGTTCAGGGCCAGGTGGAAGGCAAGAGAGCACGCGGTCAATCGCCAACCCGCTGGACAGACGCCATCACAAAGGCCACTGAGTCCACCACGGTCCAGTGTACTCTCAACGTCTCTAACCGTCAGAAATGGAAGCACATCGCCAGGAGATCTACCCTCAGAAAGGATATCGACCCACCGAATACCCCACCGTGTACCTCGTCAGCGCAACCACGACCACTCTGACTAGATTGTCCGACTAAGAAGAGAAATAATTATTTATGATGCCCAGATTCTTCGAATCCGATTTCGCTTTGCCCTCCAGATGACCGCGGAATCGCTCAAGATATCGAGACCCAGTATTCCGATACTATGAGAGGCTTTAAGGTAGGTGTTTATGTGTGTGCGCGATTTAAATAAATAACATAATGTTTTAATACCTTTAGTTTCTCCCGCTTCTCATAATGATTCTCATCAATCCTCCTCTTCAGCTTTCTTCTCAAATCGTCAAGAAGCGTAGAGAGGGTAACGCGGTTCGATTCCAGGTCGGCTCGCTGTTGCACAATTTGGTTTATGGCCGTCAACAATTTAATACCTGAAAAAATTGTTTGTTTTTGATATTCAATGATTTTATTAAATACGCAAATTGTTCATAGTTCTTAGTTTCATAGTTCACATAGTTGAAAATAGTTGGCGTATTAAGTTCAGTGTTGCAATTTTTTTATGGAAAAAGAGGACAAACGAGCGTACGGGTCTGTCACTTTCTCTTAAACCGCCACATATCCAGATGGTGGGGATGTTATCCTTGTTTGTGGCAATTAAATAATTTCAACATTATTTACGGTGCCGATCCCAAAGGGTAAAAACCCTATTAAAAAGATGCCACTGTGTGTTCGTCTGTCACCAGGCTGTATCTCATGAACCGTGATAGACAGTTGAAATTTTCATAGATGATGCCTACTTCTGTTGCCGCTATGATAACAAATACAAAGAAACAGAATAAAATAAATATTTAATTCTGGCTCCCATATAACAGACGTGGTTTTTTGCCGTTTTATAGATAATTCTATGGAAAGAACGAAAGAGTTAAAGTGGCGAAATGGAAATCTTCACCTAATAATAAATTATACACCTTGGACATTATAATGCAGTCAACAAAGGAATACAAAATTACAGGCACTTAAACTTTTGCTGTCTTATAAACACAGTGAAAAGATACTCCAAGTTTAAAATTACTTCTCCCTGTCATGTAATTCTATAGTGACAATGGTTTTAAGCACGGAGTAACTTTACTTTGCGTTTATTAATAGCACAGAGTGAGTAAGGGTCTTCTGACTATCTATATATATAAAAATGAATTGCTGTTCGTTAGTCTCGCTAAAACTCGAGAACGGCTGGACCGATTAGGCAAATTTACGTCTTGAATTATTTGTGGAAGTCCAGAGAAGGGTTAAAAGGTGGATAAATAGGAAAATGCTGCTAAATTAAATAAAAACAACAAATTTGTTTTTCCTTTGATGTGTCCATACATAATTTCTATGAGATAATTTATTGAACGGTTTGACAGTTCTGCTGTGAAACAATTTCATTACGACAGCAGGGTGCATATTTTACGAAGTAATTTCTGATGTTATGATAATATATTATTGACAAATTCATATAAAACATTATTTTATTGATTATATACAGAACAACGTCTGTCGGGTCAGCTAGTGTCGTATAAAAACATACACAGATGTTTTGTTACAACAGTTAGTTATATAGAGATGTATAGCTAGCTGCTCTGGCAAACCTGAGATGTGACATCACATTACATTATTGCTATCTCTGTCTAATGAGAAATATTAAAATCTTTATATGTAAATTTTTAGTTATTTGATTATTTTCTTCATCATTTTATTTGTTATCAAGTCTAGTGTTCGATTGCAATTTATATATCAATTGCGACAGTTCATTTATCAATTTCAGACATTTTTTAAGTTGTTTTTTGTACGACAATGAATAGGAGCCATTTTACGGGCTTGTTGTCGGATTACTTACGTTGTTCGTTAAAGCGAAATCTTTGTGCTGCAGGCTGGTATGAAGAGTCAGGACTTGGTGCTCCGGAGTCAACGCCAGGATATGATTGAGGTCCGCCATAGCTGGTTGCATTGTTCTCCGGTGTATCCTGTGGAAATTTACAAACTGGGCGAAAGTCTTGCAAACTTAACAACATAAAGATATCAATGTAATAGAAATTATAATGTAACTATTTCATTATTTGTTGGTAACCTTTTTGACAGTAATTAAAATCTTATCGTAAGAGCGACTAACTTGTTATATTTTTCATACAATGTAAAACATGTGATTATGGCGTTTTAAGGCATCTTTCATTCATACATTTTCAAACATAAGTTCCTTTCGAAAGCTATATATTTCTCCCTTTACCGAAGTTGCCAGGGCTAATGGTCTTCGTTCGTGGCAGCCTTGCCGAACCAGGGGGTTCTTAGCACCCCCTGTGCCGTCGATTATGTGGCCTCTACCATGGCCCGCTCGAACGTAGCCGCCCGGGATTAGGCGATATGACTAAGGCCCCAGTTATTGTGTCATAGTCCAAGAAAATTAGTCAAATGAGAACAAGAATCTCAGAATGAGAGATAGCTGCAGAGTTGTATAATCTTTATTTTCACCCTAAAACTCGTCTGAAAACCTACTCGGCTGCGACTACAGATTTTCCAAGGGCAAAGAATCGATTTTTTACACATTTGTTAAAAATATCTCGTTTCTTATGGGTTTTACGGTGCCAAAATAAAGGTTTATACAACTTTTTAGCTGACTTTCTCTCTTTCGGAGATTAAACCCCTAATTTTACTGGACTATCAGTCATTGATTTTAGGGGTTTTGCCATAACCGCCACGTTTGGCAGGCGGGTTTGGTATAGCATACGATGGTGGTGCTCTCTGATAAGGATGCTGCAGCCCATCCTCCGTTCAATGGATCTTAGTCGACACCCACGGGAGTAGATAGGGTGGTACTATTCTGGTTAACTAACTACTGGTTCTAACGACACCACACGCACAACTTTTCCAAAAACAATATTCAAAAACTAAGATTAACCTCTCAGCCTAAAGCGCTTATAAAACTTCACTGAACTTAATCGTCTAAATTCAGAAGCAACTTAAAAATTAACAGCTTCTGATCACACTAATATAAATTTAGTTACCACTTCAAGCGCAACGAAGTCGGATTATCGTATACGAGGTTGTCATGGAATGCTCCAGACACACAAGAATGGAGTCGAGATTCGTTTTTTTTTTTATGGAATAGCAGGACAAACGAGTGTACGGGTGGTGTTGAAAACCGCACTGTGGAGGACCGCCACAGATCCAGATGGTGGGGATGATATCCTAACTTGTCGCGTGTCGTGTGAAGGTGGAATCGTTTGACATAATATCATTATATCTTGCGACACCGTTTATTCAAAAGCATGATATTATCCTACGAGACAATATTAGTGCAAAAGAAAGATTGGTCGTAAAACTAAGATTTATTGCAACAAGAAATTCATTATTTACATTATTTTAATAATAGCCAATATAGGTAATATTGTAAAATAATTATTAATTTGCATTAGAAATAAGGGATCACTTATAACTTTGTCAAGTAGGCTTCAGAAGATACATATAGTGATCGGAGAGCCTGGGAGTAGATTATGATTATTTTACAGCAATCACTTTAGTAATCATTGTTTAATTTATTAAAAACAGCGCATAAAAGAATGCTGGGAGAGTTTCTTGCGCCGTTTCTTCTCTCTCAGAACGCCATTTATTTCCAAAGCGGTGGTAGTGTTTGAACTGGCATCAGAAAGAATAACAAAGGAATCATTTTTGAGAAAATAAATGCCTCTTAGCATATTATCAGTAGTCTTAATAAATAATCACTTTTCCGTCGCTATCTACATAGGTAGAAAAAAATATTAGTAATAAAAAACATACCTGCATAAGCAATTACTCTTGTATAAAAGCGCGAATTATAACTTTAAATTATATAAATAAAATACTCCAATAAATAGTTTATAATTACATTTTATAACTTAATGATTAATAATTTCTTAATGTTTTGTTACTACAGTTTGCTAACCATGGCTACAGAATGCAAACAAAAGTTTAAAATGTTTTTTCTGTTGCCTATAGCAGCTCGTCAAAGTTAAATAATATTTTAGGCTTAAACTAAGCGATTTTGCTTTAAATTACTGACTCTACCATTTTTTTTTTTTTTATGGAATAGGAGGACAAACGAGCGTACGGGTCACCTGGTGTTAAGTGATCACCGCCGCCCACATTCTCTTGCAACACCAGAGGAATCACGAGAGCGTTGTCGGCCTTTAAGGAAGGTGTACGCGCTTTTTTTGAAGGTACCCATGTCGTATCGTCCCGGAAACACCGCACAAGGAAGCTCATTCCACAGCTTTGTAGTACGAGGAAGAAAGCTCCTTGAAAACCGCACTGTGGAGGACCGCCGCACATCCAGATGGTGGGGATGATAACTTGTGGCGTGTCTATGTATATGTTCGGAAAAAGTAGAGCTCATGAGAAGAACATACAAGAAACTCAACGGTCACTCTTTTCAATCAAATAGAGTATTTTACAATTGCTGTAATATACATAACAAATTAGTTTGTAAGCTGCTGCATCCAATATATGAATCATGCTGCATCAAATAATAGCAGATATTTCATAAAAAAAAAGGGAAACTGGAAACCCAAGCGCTGGCACTGGAAACCCAAGCGCTGGCAGCTATTTCGGTCAACGGATCAGCCTTGCTATCCAACGCGGTAATGCTGCAAGTATTCTTGGTACGCTTCCACGTAATGATAGTTTTAATTTTATGTAGTCGTAGTATTGTAAATATAGTTATAAGATTTGTTTTATTTAATATAAGTTATGAAATTTCATAAAAAGTAATAAATAAATATAAATTATCGTATATTGGATGCATCAATCTTTAGAGCTTGAATTCATTGTTTGTGTAAGGATGCTTCGTGAACATGATGGTCGTGATTACTGTCATAATTAGTAATCACATCTAAAAAATACAATGATTTATTAACTGTAACAGGTCGACCTGGCACCACAAGCAGCATCCGTTCACGAGTTGACGAATGGACCAGTCATAGTTCCCTTCTCACATATTTGAGGGGAAAAAACGACACGGCACACGACGCCGCCGCAAGCAATGCCATTTCAGTCAATAATACTTTTGTTCCGCCATAATAATCATGCAAAGTAAGCAAAAATCACGGTCACGTCTCTAGAAATGTGAGCTCGATGGAGAGACTGGTAGTTCAGGGCCAGGTGGAAGGCAAGAGAGCACGCGGTCGATCACCAACCCGCTGGATAGACGCCATCACAAAGGCTACTGTCCACCATAGACCAGTGTACTCGCAACGCCGCTAACCGAAAAGGAACCGCAGAAATGGAAGCACATCGCCAGGAGAGAATAATATATTGAATAGTTTGCGCGAGAGACACTGCCCAAGTGGTAATATGTCCCCCCCCCCCCCCCCCTCTGTAACTTCTAAAATAAGAGAATGATAAAACTGAAAAAAATTACGTACTTACTTAAACGTAATAACGTTTTTAATACGTCATAATAGTTAACTTATCAATAACTTAATTAAAACATCGATCAAAGTTACAACCAACTACAAGAACTTTTATATTATGTTACTTGCTGCTACGGAACCCTTTATGGGCGAGTCCGACTAACACTTGACCGCTTTATTGTACACTGGAACAGAAGTTTTATCGGTTCGTACGGAATTTTGAAAATACACGTAACACATACATACACACATATGTATACTAGCTGACCCAGCAAACGTTGTATTGCCGATATTAAAATCGCGATACAAAAGTAACTGTTGATCGTAGATGGGTGAAAATTTGAAGTTGTTCGTATTTTAATGCTGACTCATAATGAAACAAATTAAAAAAAAAATGTCAAAAAAATTAAAAAAAAAATCGTGTGGACCACCCTTAACATTTAGGGGGATGAAAAATAGATGTTGTCCGATTCTCAGACCTACCCAATATGCACTCAAAATTTCATGAGAATTGGTCAAGCCGCTTCGGAGGAGTTCGGTCCCGCACACCGTGACATGAGAATTTTATATATTAGAGAAGATTACTCACTAAGGACTTGTATTTGGGCAGGTCGCGGTCGTCTCCAGAAAATCTCACGGAGTGATGTCGCAGCTTCGGTGTAAGAGGTTGCATCATCTTGAGCGCCATTTTGAAAACTAAAAAAGGTTTTCTTTGGTGTTAATTCCGCCAATATTTGTCTTTAAACGTGACTGAGTCTCGTGCCACATTTTGGCGAGACAACACGTTCTGAGGATGCCTTGTGTAGAGGCGAAACACGTGTTGAATAGTTTAAAGACAAATAATGACGGAATTAACACTAAAGTAAACTCGAATCATTAGTATATAAGTCAAACACAAACACTATTTGAACAATGTATAGTAATATATATTTTACTAAATCCACTAACTACTTAACTTTTCACTAAATCCATTCAATTTCACTTATAATATATACACAGCACTAATGTTGCACAATACGTCAGCTGTATAGCTACAGATACACTGCTATAAGCGTTTCGGTGACGCGAACTCACGACAGTTCACCCGTCCAAAAAGTGTCTAACTATCGTTACCCGGTCCCCATCGGTGTAAAAGAGCTGAGTTGCAGATTTCACAAGTGAAACGTTGAAGCTGAACTTCAATTGTCTCTAATTTAATATTTTTATTGTTCACTTTCGCTCCAGTCATGTTTTAAGGCGAAGGGTAGACAGAAAAAACGCAATCAAGGTGTTTTTAGACAAGTTCTGTGATGAAAATATAGCTTTGGAGTTATGCACACTACTTTATCCTGTTACACATACCCTTAAGTCTTACTTGTAGGTTGCTAATGCTTGCTGTTGGTTAAAGTTAACACTCCAGAACTATTATGAACTACTTTTCTTTGCAGTTAAACAAGTTTTTTCTCGGCATGATGCATTTGTTTAGTATACTGCTCTCATAAAAGTTGATCTTATAGCTTTTACTTTTTTATGTAGGTACATTTATTCAGATTAGTAATCAATAATGAGGATTGTAAGCAAATAAACTGTTTGCGCCTGTTAAAATTTTACATTTTCGACGCAAGAATTTTTAAAATATTTCCTTTGTTACATAGGAGCCGTGAACTCATATCGCTCAAGGTCGCCGGCATTTAGTGTCGCCTTAAGTAACACATATTCTAATATTATTGTAATTAGTAATTTGTGTTATAAATAATAATTTTTAGAAACACCTTTTATGATCGTCCGAACAGATCTCTATATATATTTATTTATCGCGTGCGCCAGTCATGCGTGTTGGTGATAGGGCGAAGAGATTAAAACAATTATGAACTTGATGTAAATGTTTATTGTGAAAAACACACACACACACAGCACTGACTATATTTATAGTATAAAATACAAAAGTAACGCGGGCGCGCGTGGTATCGCGCTTGGGCGGTAATTGACAACAGACGCCTCGAATTATATTCGTTGATGCAGGGCGGCTTCATATTAAAAATTCTAATTTTAATTAATACAATTTTTTTCTATCTATGGTTGTTATGCCAGGTGGAACCATCGCCAACAATGCGCATGTCGGTGACGCGTTCCCCTACCAAAAAAAATGGTTGTTTTCACTTAAAAAAAATTTGGATGCTGGAGTGATAACCTCGTCAGATGCGCAATTTATTTAACAGTTTTAGTTCTTCAAGCCGGCCCACATTCTAGCGCTGTACAAAGCGCAGGTCCGGCCACATATGGAGTATTCCTGTCATCTCTGATCTGGCGCACCCCAGTATCAGCTCGATCCATTTGACCGCGTGCAACAAAATGTATTCTCGGGGATCCAGTGCTCTGTCAACGGCTCGATCACTTGCCCTAGCGTAGAGACGTCACTTCATTGTGTGTCTTCTACCGCATTTATCACGGGATTTGTTCCGAAGATCTGGTTCACCTGACTCTTACCTCTTTATTCTACCTTCGCACGACACGCCACAAATTAGAATGTCATCCACACCATCTGGATGTGTGCCGGTCCTCCACAGTTCGGTTTTCAAGGAGCTTTCTAAAACGTACAACAAAGCTGTGGAATGAGGTTCCTTGTGTGGTGTTTCCGGGACGATACGATATTGGCACCTTCAAACAACGCGCGTACACCTTTCTAAAATGCTGGCAACGCTCCTGTGATTCCTTTGGTTTAACAAGAGAATGTGGGCGGAGGTGATCACTTAACTCCAGGTACGCTCGTTTGACCTACTTTTCTATAAAAAATTACACTTCTTTGATTTGTAAAGTTAAACGTAGATAAGTATTTGTTGACGATGTAAGCCGTGCTCTTTCTAAAGCTAACCACTGGTTTAGTGACAACAGTTTGCCAAAAAAAAATGTATAAGATTTATTATGCGTAATGTAAAGAGGCAAAAACATTTGTAAAAATTAAAGCTGAATTAATGCTTAATCTAGCTGATGTGGCCAGAGATACTAACTAGATAAAAGACGCACACATTTTTTTTTCACATTTTAAGCCCATAGTTAAAAATCTTACCAGGTGCATAAAAATTTAGTTAAAGCTCGTGTAAAACAACAAAACATCTTATATTAAACGAGGTTTTTATAAATAATTTCATCTTTACTTACCGAGCTCGTGTTTTTGACTTCAACCAATTTTTGCACGAAAATTCGTACATCGAAACGTTATTGGGACTCAGTATACAGAGTGTTTCGTTTTCTGATCTATATTGCAGTATTTTTATCCATCCGATATTTATACTAGTCATCTAAATTCAGGCTATTGTGGCATTAAAACCGGCTAGCTATACATTGACGAAATAAGGATAAGCCAATCAGAAAATTAACAAAAATATTAAAGGTAAGATTTAGAAATTGAAAACTTAAATGTGGGATAATGGATAGGGCCTATAATAAGAGCAGAAGAGGGCTATTCGCCCTAAAAAAAGCTCCTAAAGAATAATTGAGAGCAAATTTTAAAGAAATAAACATCCTGTTGCCTCGCAATATATTCTTGATAATGTTATAAGTGAATTTGCTAGAAACTGTCATACCATAATGTTAATTAAGACTGGGAATAGAGCGACCGCCCTAAGCCTATTAAATAATAATGATACTACATTGTTACCATATTTTTATTTTAAAAAAGCTTGCTGAGTTTCATGCGTCCCTTCTTCTCAGGTCTGGCATTCTTTGAATAGGTGGAGTTTTTGACTTTCAATAAGTGATATCATATCCTATTTTAGTCACGTCAGTTGGTGCTGTGGCTACTGCTTCGACTACCGAAGACAGCAAGCGTCACAAATGTGTCGGTCTCAATGAGTCTTACATCTTTGTGCCGTTTGGTCTGGAGACACTTGGCCCGTGGGGCCCAGAGGCGCAGAAAATGTACAAAGTACTATCTTCTCGTCTCAAAAGGACTACTGGCAACCCAAGCGCTGGCAGCTATTGCGGTCAAAGGATCAGCCTAGATATCCAAGCGTATCAAATGGTGCCAGTATTCTGAAACACCTCCACGTAATGATAGTTTCAATTTAATGTAATCATAGTACCGTAGATATAGTTATAAGATTTGTTTTATTTGAATAAAATTATAAAAAATGGAACATAAACCTCGTATTCCTGTACCTGCAGAAAAAAGAACACGGGGTAGATAGGAAAATGAAATAAAGGCCAGTATAGGAAAAACATGGACGAGGAAAGCAGTAATCAAAGCGACCTTCAATTATATTGTAGTTTATTTTAAGACACTGAATACTCGTTCACGAATTACGTATTAGTTTTTTCATAATATTAATGAATAGGCTTAAACCATTATTATAAACACTGTACTTATTAGATATAAGTCCCTTTATCAAATTGTATCACCTATTATGATTAAGTTTCTTCTTACTCACTTACTATAAAGCCAATCAACCGTTCAGAGAGTAAACCTGATTTAGATGTTTTATTATTTTTAGTAGACATAACACTTATCTATCAATAGCTGTGAATTTTCGCCAATTTTTACATGATAGCTACTTTTTTTGGATGGTAAGATTGTTTCAGCGTCGTTTCTTTTTTAAACTAGAAAAGTAAAAATAGATGTAAGCATCAATGTTGGATCAGTATAAAAAAATAAATTATAAATTAACAGCCTGTATAACAGATAACGAGCCGTACTTGGTACGGGGGCGTGCATCGTAAAAAATATCGTAACATTCACAATCATTGCCTTTTCCATACCATTTCGCCGATCTGACGGCTGGATGGCTTTATGCAAGATAACATTTAAAATAAAACGACTCCCCTTTACTACTTTTTTATCTTAAAGCGATACCCTTATTACTTTTTTTTACGTGATAATCTTTTTTTATCAATAAATGCTTTTAACAAAATAATAATAAAAAATTTTATCCGTAAATTAGGTCACATCCTTATTTTTACTCTCTTCCCTTCCTTCTCACATTTAAAGGAAACTGTTTCCTGGAGTGGCGTTAATTTTTCACAAAAAAAAATATATAGAATAAGTCATCATTAGCAAAATTATTATTTTTAAATTAGAAACATCGAAAACTTGCCGACAAAACAACAAAATTCCTATTACTAGAAATACATAATTATAGGATATATTCTATGTTCTTAATTTAAAATTTTAATTTGTTTGTTTTATTACTCAGGTAAACGGAGAAAAATTTAAACAACATCAATTCTCTGAATACTCATTTCTCTTGATAGTCCATTGAAATGTTACTATTTAAGGACCGAATTTATTTATTTTTGGGACATGTGTGGGGGGACAATAGAATATTAACGCGAAATTTCTGAGGTTGCCGCCCTTGTCCTCCAGCTGCCATCTTGGAAAAAGGGGTGCAAACACAGTTTTCGCGATATCTCTGAAACTATGCCTCCTACAAAAATTCGTTAAGGCAGAATTTGTAGCAAATCACTTTGCCTACAAATATATTAATATAACTTTTTGCGCTAAATTTAGAATTAGAGAAGTTATAAGCAAAAAAGTAAGAAAATTTCTATAACAAAAGTATTTTTTGCTCTTTAATTTTTTTTATACATTTTACAAAAAATTATGGGATATTTACTTTAATTTAACTACTTTTCTTAATGAACAAACGACCGGATTCAAAAGCAAACAACATAAAGCAATTTTTAATGAAAGCCCCAGATGATATATATTTAGCGACAAAGGTAAATTAAATTTAATGTATAATATAAAAAGTGTGTTTTATTTCCCTGCATTCTTTGAGAAAAGCACTAAATATGCCTCGGCGGAAATGGCAATTGCCTGTCTGGTATTAAGTGAAGTTCTCGCCTACGGCTCGGCCTTCGAACTCATACTGACCTGCAATTGCCTATTTCCCGGCCTTTGCAATAATGTACTATTATACAAAATTGAACCTAACCATTAAGTATTATAATCTAAGCAATACAATTATAATTCTAACAAAACAGTAATATTCATGTCAAATATGTCAATTTTCTTTAAATTTAAATAGTCATTTATTGAATAAAAGCAATTTTTATAGCCATTCTGTTAAATGTGTATACTTTTATAATAAAGTCCCAGCCACTGCATTAGTTCAGGCCTTATCTATAGATAAATTTAAATGTTTTATTAAAAAATGGTTCTGTCGTAAATCCTATTACTCCACAGCTGAATATCTAAGTGATCGGACAGCCTGAGACTAGATTATGATTATTTTATAGCAATAGCAATGACAGTACAATATTGTATAATTTTATTAAAAAGAGCGCAAAAAATGCAGGGAGAGTTTCTTGCACCACTTCTTCTCTCTCATTTGTTTCCAAAGCGGTAGTTGTATCTAGTATATTAGAAATGACATCAAAAAGAATTCTAAAGGAATCAATTTTGAGAAAATAAATGCCTTTTATGCCTTTATTGTCAACAAGTATACCTAAGTGAACAATATTTTGTCAAATGCTGAAGCTGTAAATTTTGTTGTAAGAGGGGCAATGACTTTATTGTCACTTCCCAGTAAGTAAAGCTCAACTTTTCCGAAGTACCTAGTGGTAAATGGTAAATATATGTATATGTTATATTGTATAAATTCTTTATTCAATGTATCTACAAGAAAAGTGATATAAATTAATAATTGATTTGTTTTGACTTACTCATTCATCTCTTGCATAAACCATTAACCGCTATGACAGTAGTTCGGCAAACGGTAAATTATTACAAAATGGCACGCGAGCTAGAACACGCAGACAACATACAGACATTTTAAATTACGGCTTCAACCTTTTCGTATGGATTTGGAGAGCATACGGAATAAATGGTGAACCTTTATTTACAAAATGGACCTGTCAGATCGCTCACCAGACAAAAATCTTTTTTTTTTTTGTTACGGGCCTCGGGGTATTAATAAAAAAAATACTTTTAAAAAAACCGACTTCAAAAACTGAAAAGTATCAAATAACTAAAAATTTAATTTAATACACCTGTCACCTGTACCTTTAATAGTAATAAAATGCTATTATTTATATGTGTTACCTATTGATAGGTTTTAAGTCGTTTTACTAGATTTCGACGATTCAAGTTTATTTTGGAAGTTTGTGCCTTTGCCGCTCAATTATTTTTATTATTCTTGCCTACTTCACTTTGAAACATTTGCTTTCTACATCAAATCTAAACAATGTTAATCTATGCACTTTTTGATGTTGGTGTTGTATAAAAACTGAATATTTTCTGCGGTCATAATATAATAGTAATTTATTTGCTTAAATAATTTTATTTTCCTCGTACTTACTCGAGAGAAAGTTCATTACTCGTACGATATTCCTACCTACGCAACATCAACTGTTATAAAGCCTTCAACTTGTTAGAACGTTACAGTACAGGCCACGGGCGATTACAGAGCAATCAACATGATAAACTTTCCAAACAAGTGACGTAATAGTAAGTATTATGATCTGTCATGGCTTAAACGTCTATTTCATTCATGGTCATCAAGGCTCGTTGGTCTAGGGGTATGATTCTCGCTTTGGGTGCGAGAGGTCCCGGGTTCAAATCCCGGACGAGCCCGATTTTTGTTTTATATTTTTACTAAAATATTTTTTTAACACAGTGCTGCTAATAATTTATCACCTTTTTTTTAATTTTATTAAAAGTATTTAATATACTGGGTAAGTAAGTATTAAAGTTAAAACAGTTCGTTTTCCACCTTAACTTTAAATTAACCTTTAGTATGTATTTAGGTACATTGACGTAATATTATTTAGCATTGGTAAAGAGTAAACGAGATCAGATTTAGAGCTAATAATAATCAATAAATATAATTCAAATTATGTACCTGTCGAAACTATGTAAGTAAAATATATGTAAGTGTAGTAAGGTATACACCAGACTTTAAAAATATATAGAGATAGGTATTCTAGTACGTAATTCTTATACTTTATATTGTCACTACCTACATGAAGAAACAACTATTTTGTCAAGAAAATGTACCATGATTAATTGATTAATGGCAGAATTTCCGCGTTGGATACCGAGGCTGATCCGTTGACCGAAATAGCTGCCAGCGCTTGGGAATCCAGTAGCCCTGTAGAGGAGCGTAGATAGTACTTTGTACATTCTCTGCGTATCTGGGCCCCACGGGCAAAGTGTCTCCACACCAAACGGCAAAATAAAGATATAAGACTCACCGAGTTCGACATACGACTTGACTGTCTTCGATAATCGAAGCAGAAGCCCCAGCACCTACTGGAGTAGATTGGATATCGAAGGAGCCAGTATCGAGTAAGTCGCGTGTACACCAGCGCCCTACCCCGTGCCCAAGCCGCAAGGCAATGGTCTACTTCGGGTAAATATGTATGAATGATTCTACTAGGTCCTTCTTGTTTCCTATAATATATTTTAACGAATAACCTTTTTTATAGACGATAGCCATTTATACCGGTTGACGGAAAGAAATCGAGTGCGTAAACTACAATAGAAATAGTTCTAAGACTACTTCAAACTGTATTTTCACTGGTACGGATCGGACGTAGTGCGAAAGCGCTCTTAATAGTGATTTTTATATCACTAGAAATAAGGAATTTGCTCATAACTTACTTACAGGATTAGGATTTATAAAGTTAAAAACAGTCTTCACGATATTATTAGACGGGTATTTATTCAATTGAACAACAAAATATTTTACTTATTACTTACTGGATTGTTAATTATACCTGCTCCATTCTCCACAAGGTGACAAGAGTGACGACGGTGCGCTCATGTACCCTAGTCTCGCCTTGCTTCGTGTCGGTTTTTCTGACTGACAGACTGCTGAGAGTGAGTAGCCTAACACTGGATATAACCGGATGATACGGTGGCCGTCCTTAACCAATTGACCTGCATCGTACTTTGTACGGTAATAATGGACAATGCGACATATTATGATTGAATCGAATGTGGACCGCTACCGGACCGCCTCCGATGGTTCAGACGTACCAAATCCGATCATGATTTTATAGCTTTTCACATGCACGTGATATTTTTCACGGAATCGAGTAACGGTTTATGTACTACTTTTATAGAATTATGTATATAAAAGGAACCAATCATTTGGAATTAGCTAAGTCACTTGAATCATGTCATGGCAACTGAAGTGTCGATGGCTAGCACTCCTACCGCCTCCACTCACCAAGTTTCATACTGATTCAGCCTATATGAGGCCTAGTGCGTCTTGCGTGGGCACCAGGTTCACACTTGATTCGAATTCTTGTATTGTTAGAGGCACTCCGTACGCGGCCATACTGCCTGAATATCGAAGCCACTCTAGTGTACAGGTTGTCAGGTAGGTGTACAGATTGCAGTAGGTACAGTTCGAAAGCTCGGATAGCGAAATGTACTGCGTAGTCTTAAAATATATGAAAACTAAGGCCGGGTATCCACCAACGCGGAGAAGAGGAGAGATGTATTTTGATATCCAATCAGATTTCTTTATTTCCACATCTCTTCGCTTAGCTTCGGTGGAAATGGATCACGCGTAAAGGAGAGGACTCATTTTTCAATAGAATTTTGTACTGCGTCGACAGTCAGAGCGGAGCGTTTCTTTCCCCACTGCCTTCCCGCCGCACCTCGCACACCCGAAAGCGTTTTTATAAGCACAGCTCACATCTCCTCTCCGCTTTGGTGGTAATAACATGACAGCTTCGTAGCTTTTCTCCTCTTGGGTGGAAACTGAGCCTAAGGAGCAAATAGTCTATGAGATAAATAACCCAACACGACAAAGTTTAATAATAAATTTATTCGTTCTCTTGGGTACGAAGTCTTGCGGCTGCATTAGTGAGTCTGATACTAAGCTGCTGTGCACGCTCTACGATCAACTTCCGCTTCTTTGAGGAGACACCATGTGCGATCTCTGCGCAGTACTTCCTGTTTTGCATCATCAGGATTTCCAGCTCCTTAACATTGTGTACTAGTACCTGTAATATATTTTTTAATTTATTGAAAATTGTAATAAGACTTGACATTGTAATAAGAATCATTAAGAGAAAAATTTAAAGAAATAATCTGTTTGACTGTTGCTTCTGAATATATTCTTGATAATGTTCTATATGTTCATAAGCACATTGAGGAATTTGCTAGAAACTGTGATAATCATAATATTAACACGAGCTACAAATATAAACTTGTTATGCCTATTACTCGGCTAACTTGAGATAGTAAGTCTTTTGTGGGGCAATGTATATGCTTTTACAACAAGATCCCACGAAGTGTTCAATAAAAGTATTACAATATTCAAAAGAATTGTTAAATATTTCCACACTTTCTTAATAATTCCACAGATTGGGAATCTTTCAATAAGTGATGTCACATCCTATTTTGTATAAAAATATTTGAATTTGACAAATGAGCAGAGGGAAATCAGTAAATGCCTTAATGGTAAAAACTCTTCATGTATTCTGTAAATTTTCTCCTATCTAAAATTTAGTTTTGTAATGTACTGGAGAAAACATCATATAATAGAAATAAGTGTACACTATTGCATATGAATTGCAATTATAAAAACCAAGAGATCATCTCTCCAATTAAATATAATTTTAATTAATTAAAAAGCAATACAATTTTTTTATGAAATACCTCTAGCATAGAGTGAATACCAGTTATTTAGCAAAAACTAAAACCACTATTTTCACAAAATCAAACTGATATGTTATTTAATTTCCTGTAAAGTTTCTATTTTCTTGTACACCAATGTTTAATATTTCTGTTCAATTGTAAATGCTGCATTAACTTTATGAGAATTCAGAATTGTAGTGATACATTACATATGAGTAAATAACTCAAGGTTTAAAGGTAATGTACCTACCAATATGACCAGGCAATAAAATAAATTGCGCGGAATAGGGTTGGGTAGATTTAATGTAGCAAGGTAACAAATTGTGATTAACATATCAATTATGTGTAACACAGAGTGCCCTTGCAAAATACAATAATTTTTGCAGTATAACCAAAGGAAAAGAACAGATCTCCATCAGGGGCATGCATTGCTTTTCTAGCAAGGTAGGCACTGTTGATACAAGCACCTACCACCTTAAAAATATAATATTTAGGTATCACACAAACGCGAAGAGGATTATGTTGCGATTTACTCTAGTCATGTTAATTTTGAGTTTTTAAAATTAAGTAAGCTAAAACTTACTGGGTGGATGATACACAAATAAAATTTAAAAAAACAAAACTTTATGAATGATGCAGGATTCGAACCCACGACCTCCGATATTCCATGCCGGTGCTCTAACCAACTGAGCTAACCATTTGTGTACCGCCTCATTACAAAATTCTGTTTTCTTTGTTTAACTCTCAGGTTGTGGCTTCATCTACAGGACCAACTTTACAGTTGATTACCTGCTACACCCCAATATTTGCATATTAGGAAATTGACTTGAGATGTCGCTCTTGTAAATCTAAACAATATGTTATGTTTTTAAAGTGATAACCCTAACTTCTATACACAAATAAAATTTGAAAAACAAAACTTTATGAACGATGCGCGATTCAAATTCTGTTTTCTTTGTTCAACTCTCAGGTTGTGGCTTGGATGTTCAATAGAAATTTTGTTACAGAATAATAGAACTAAATTACCTAACACTAGTGTTATATATTAGCTAGGTTCTTCTTAAGATGGTAGACAGTGCCTAAATGCCTTTATAGCATACATGCCCCTGCTCTATATTTATTAGTTATAGATTAGTTGAGTAGATTTTTAGTAAATGCAATGACAGTTCAAAAGTAAGGCCTTGAATAAAGATTATTTCAGTTTGTTTTGATCATTGCTCAGGCACTGGCTAGCAGTGAGCCAGCTCTGGAACAATAGAATATTATAGCTTTTAAATATGTGGTCCCTTATGCCTGTGAAAGAATACACAAAATGAAATAGCACTCACCTTTTTGAAACCATTGGGTAACATGTGACGTGTTTTCTTATTTGAACCGTAACCAATGCTGGGCATAAGATACTGGCCCTTGAAACGCCTACGCACTCTGTTGTCAATACCTGCAATTCAAACTTTATTAGTCAATTTTCAATTAAAATTAAAAAATGCTTATTATCTTTGATTAACATGAGTCATATTATGTTTTGCATTAAAGTTAAATTTTTATTTATTTTTAATTTAGTAGTCCCCCTAAAAATGTGATCTGGAAAGGTCTCAAAAGATCGGGTTAACTAAATAATAATAAAAAAGTGCTTTATACACAAAATAACATTTACAATTACACACATTTTAATCTTTTAATAAGTGTTTTATATAAAATAATGCTGTACTATTTAAGTTTTAAAAGCCAATATTTAAGAGGAACCCAAATCAATTCAACCCATTGATGTATAAGTTTTAATATTCTTAAATTAGCCTTAATGAATTATTCTATTTTTCTTATATTGGCTTCTGTGGAAGGGGCACCACAACTCAGTTTAATGTTAACATTTAAATGTAGACCACCAAACTTTATTAGTATTTGAGTTGCAGTCGTGTCAACGAATTTGCAAGCATTTACGGTATTGATCAGTGCCAAGATTGAAAATGAAATATATTTTTAAGAGTACAATAAGCTTCGAGGGTATATGAACCCTCACATCTGAGCTAAGCATCCCTATAGGTGTAAATATTTGTATGATGAAAAAGTTTACAGGAATATTTTTTTAAATATTGCTATCTGGCAGCCATAGTATAGGATGCGCCTAATTTGGAGCTAAATAATTTACAATATGAAACAGCATCAATTACATATTTATAATGTTTCCTTGAAGAGCTGTAATAAATTACTTACATTTATAATAATTATATACAAAAAAAAATGGGTAGACCCCCTACTTATACAAAAAAATATATTAAGGGACTCCCAGTAGTTTTTTCCCAAACAATAATTATAATGAGTAATATTCATCATTTTGGACCCATCCTACTTTGCTATAATACGAATGAATGAATGAATGAAAACTTTATTAATAACAAACACAAACCACACATAATAATACAACTAAAAAAGACTTAGAGGTAAAAAAATAATGAAAAACTTATAGCATAAAAATATACAAATGATAAAAAAAAAACAAATGAACAAATGTATGCATAATATTATAGTGATTATCTTAATTTAAAAGTACTGTGTAGCAGTTATTGTTATCAAAAGGAACTGACTCAGCATTATGCTGCATTGGAATAATACCAACACAGCGCTGATTTTCAGCAGCCCCCAGGTGACCGATTGAGTAACTACTATTGTTAAAAAATAAATTTAGTTTTATTAAAGGTTCCAAAATATTTTTTTGGAAGATGGTAATTTGAAATAAGGTTCTACTTGTTTAGAATATTACATAAATATATATATGCATACATAAATATTAAAATAATAGCAATTTTAGAAATATTGGCAGAAACAAACTAAAACTTTGATCCCATTATGTATTATTAATAAGATATATCTAACAATGTAGGACTTATGCACACAACTTGTGAGCAGATACTTAATAATTCAAATCGACATAAGGATGAGATTTTTAACTTTTTTCTGGAAAGTTCCAACAGTCTTCAAATTTGGTATATCATTACAGCACTTGGTGGCACTCTACCTAAAACTTCCTCTAAAAGAGGCGGAATGATGGATGAAAAGATGATCTTAAAGCTGGTGCCAAATGATAATAGATCCAACCCATGGTTCTACATGGTGGATGTTTGCTTAGTATTCATAAACAATAGTTACCATGATCAATGGAGCACTAAATGCTACATTATCTATGATAAATCATAAACTGATACCAGTTAAGAAGTAATTAACACGAGGTTTAACTGTTATGTACCTACCAATATGACCAGGCAATAATTATATAAATTGCACGGAATAGGGTTTGGTAGATATAATGTAGCAAGGTAACAAATTGTGACTAACATATTATTTATGTATAACACAGAGTGCCCTTGCAAAAATATAGATATGATACTCGTGCCACATACAAGTTGTGATCTCTAGCAATTAGATATAAAAGGGAAAGAAACATAACCTCTTAAAATTTTATGGTGGTCTATGGACCGCATTAATTGTATATTAATCAAAAGATACTTTTAAAATTGGCATGCGTGATGATTAATATTGATTAATTAGGTTTTGAGTGCATTTGTTAGAAGTTGTATTAAATAAAATGTGTGAATAAGTCTTAGAACAACAGCTTACCTCTGGGCTTGCGCCAGTTACGTTTAAGTTTGTCATATCGATCCGATTGATGGCGGATAAATCTTTTCGTCCTCTTTTTGACGATAGTCGGCCTGTATACGGGCTTGATTGCCATTTTGATGTGTTATTCAAAAACACACGGCGGTGAACCACGCGGTAACACGGCCGCACAAAAAGGAAGAAAGAATAGACAATTTTAAATGGACAGAGTTCTGACGTGTTATGTCAAATATTTTATTGTGAAGTATGAACCAGTAGAAATCTACATGATGTCTATGGTCAATAATAAAAATAAAATATTCTTGGCTTAAATAATTTTTACGGCTAGATAGAGCCTCTTGGTGTTAGTCACTTTGTCTTCAGTGTGCGTGGGGTTCTGAAAATAAAGGTTAACTATTCACCACTACTTTTTGGGACTTGTTTACAGATGTCACAGTCTATTTAAACGTACTTATAATTATCTAAGGACAATATTGGTATTAATCAAAGACTTACAATATAATATGCCCCCTGGGTAGTGTGTTTCCAAAACAGTTTCGATTTAATGATGTCCAACGGAATATGAACGCTTAAATCAAGCCTAAACTTGATTTTTGGCAGGGAGTGATCCTTTTGTCCCTTCTATCGTACTATTCGTTAGAGATGGGCGTTTAGGTTTCTGCTACGCAATATCGTCCATTACATTTTTTCTACGAAATCTGTTACTATAATATGTTTTTTCTGCCACAGGCTTCTTATTGTAACCTCATAAGCTACGTTTTGTACGTGGACGGCACTTGCTCGAGTCGTTTTTGGAAATATTCTGTTTTTCTAAATAATAATTATAATAAAGCCTTTTTTAATGATTTTCCATTTGATTTTCTACATTTTAGTTTTAGTATGTTAGTGCGGTTAGTCAACAAACATGATTATTTTATTATTAACTTCTATGTTAGTAAGTTAAAATGCATGCACTATGTTGGCTTTCTTCGTAATTTTCAAATGGATACCAGTTGTGTAAGGGCCTCCTCCATTCCTTTATATCTTTCCCTATTTCGAGCCAGTTAGTTCCGCTAATCTCTATAATCTCATCGGTCCACCTTTTATGCGGTCAGCCCACATACCTCTTTCCTGCAGGTCCCTTCCATGTGGTGGTCTGAATGGTCCATCTAACGTCTGTCCGGCCCATTGCCACTTTAGTTTTAATGTTTTTCTAAATATAAAGTTTTCATTAATTATTTCGTTGGATTTTGGGTATTTTACAAATATATTATAGTGCTCATAACTGTTTATGGTTTGAAACGCTAAAGAGCTATTATTTTTATACCTATTATAATATAATATACCTTCAAATTTCAAAACTTTTAGTCTATGTACAGACTAATAATTATTATTCACAATTTGAATTTTGGCAGTTTATGCGGATGACGTAACCTAGATACAAACATGTTCCTTCGTTCCGTGTTCAACGTACTAAAAAGAAAAGAAACGGGTAGCATTTACAAGCCAACATAGCAATAGCAGTTAGCAAAGAGTATAATAATATATAGGGAAAAGAGAGCCCTCTCTACGCATTATGAGCTGTCTATTTGAAAACTAGCGCCATCTGGAGATTGGCCCCGAAAATAACTATGCATAAATAAGCTCGAAATTATAAAATCATTTTTAATGTTGTTACGCAATTAAATAATATCTCTACTTTTTAATGCAGGTATTGCAATTTTTTACCGTGTTGAAATTGCTCGTAGAGTTAGTTATTTAATTTTGCCACAACATAGAAAATAAAGGATAGATTTAGTAGTGTAAATATGAAAAATGGAACACGAGAGCTACATACATGCGCTAACGCTAGAAGTAGCTGCCATTTTATGACCAGTGGGCAGTGACACAAATAAAGAAAAGTTGAAAGGTTTCAAAGCGAGAGACAGCTGACAAAGCTTTCATTTTCGGGCCAACCAAAGAGTATAATAATATACAGGGAAGGGAAGGCGTCTGTCCCACCCCTGGCAGTTAGCAACTAGCAGGACGCAATTATCAGCTGCTTTAACGCCAGTTTCACACGATGTAGCCGATAGATGTCAGTTGTCACCAGTTGTCAGTTGTAACTTGTTATTCGCTACGTTTCTGACATAACCTATTGCGCGATTTGTAGTTAGAATTACTATGAACTAACAGTACTAGTCTCTACTTGCTATATTTCTGAACTAACCTACTACGCGTTTTTGTAGAAACAGGTTCCTTTTTTATTTTTGCCGAAACCTGTTACTGTAACAGGTTTCTAAATAAAGACTCAAATCTACTATTCATTATCCTGTGCCCTTAGACAAATTAATCTCTGGACGCATTAAGAGGTCCGTGTTCATTTTCCCTCTCTAGCCACATAGCCACTAAAATGGGCAAATACGCTGTTTTAAACAAGGAACCCTTGTTCAGGATCCTTCCTACCTAAATATAATGAATTGCATTTATTATATTAACATACATACAACAACACTGTCTTACTCTACTATTCCTATTTCCCTTAGTATTTTTCCTATTTATACTATCGAATGAATTTCTAAATCTACAAATTATATTTTATAATCAAAATTTATCGAATCTTTTGTTTTCTCTATAATCTGTCTCAATGCAACATTGCCATCTCCTGTGGACTTTTACTTTTTTGTTCCACTGGAATTGATCCCCTCCTATATTCATTTTTATTTTGGCCCTAAATTTATTTTGTATGATTTTGAGTAAAACCTTTGAGGTGAAATAGCTTAGTCGCTTGTTGTTCATATTTTATGGTATTAGACTTTTTATGGTATTGTGACTATTTTGTAAATTTAAATATGTCGAGTATTTTTTACTGTGTCCTATATATTTTGTTATATAACATAATATATCTAACTGTTAATGCTAGGCTCTGATATTCAAATACCCAATCTCATGCTGTCGTTGTCAGTATTTATTTGCTCTTCAAGAATAATTCTCTTCACATACAGACTATGTAATCCTTTTTTTTTGTAAAATTCCTCTATTTATTTCTTCAACCTTTGTTTATCGTTTATCTTTGATATATTATATCAGTATTTGGCCACTTCTTTCTAGAATTGCAGTAGACTACGTTTTATGTTTTCTCTTTCACTCTCTTATTACAAAGGCCTCCTCTGTAGATCTCCACGACAATCGGTCCTGCTCTGCCCTCACCTAACCTATCCCGGTGATCTTGACCATCAAATCATCAGTCCTAGGGGGGTATATATGACAAGCACTGCGTCTTCTAGTACGTGTTCAACTTTCGAGGACCTTACTGTCGCAAAGGCCACCTGTTCGCTGAGCTATGTACCCTGCCCACTACCACTTCAGTTTCATCATTCGGGCTATGTCAGTTACCTCGGTTCTTCTACGTATTTCCTCATTACTGATTCGATCTTTCATTTTTCATTTAATTTTTCATACAATTGAAAAAGTTTCAAGAGTTTCTTAGAGCGAGATAGACAGACGGAATTGTTCTCGCCATGTTCGTACACGCTATCAGCCTGTAACAGCCTGACAAACAAATCTCGTTTTTGTGGAAAGACTCCGTTGTAGTAGTAGTTAGTATATTAACAAGACGTGGTTATTGGTGTGCTGTACCTGAATGTCACTCATGCAAGAAAGAAAATCTTCAGAATTACACATATTTTTACACGTAGGTGCAAGTTCAAATATTTAGCTGTAAAATACAATATTTTAGAATTATTCTTAAAATCTTAAACACTAACAGATAGGAATGAAATAAATTAGGAATTTAAATTTCTTGGGCATTATTTACGCCTGGCAAGTTTATATTAGTTTAGTAGTTAGTTTGCCCGTTGCTATCTGCACAGATGTTAAAAAGCGAGTAAACTGCCTCCAGATATTTGTTGTAGGCTGTTTGTTGGAACCTTACTAAAAACCTAGCCATCTGCCTCCAGCCAATATTACTACCCAGTATCAATGGAAAGATTATTTACACATTTTCTTTCTTTCTTGTCTCTTCCCTAGTCGCATTGCGGTCATCGGAATTTTATAGCAATGTATATATCAGCTTATACAGCTTATATTATGCAGCTAACTGCCGTTCGTTGCTTGCAACTGAGCCCCGACGGATAAATAATAATAGAAGCGCAAAATAACTCTTTTTTATAAAGAGGATAAGGTTTAGAATTAATTTTGTGGTTTTTACTTTTAAAACGTTGTAACCTATAGTTGTAAATAGAGTGAGAATGTAATTCTAGATGGAAACAATAGTTTATTAAGCCCTTTATATAATGATATGATTTATGATTATGAATAAATAAAAATAAAGCAACTTACTGATAAAACTAAGATTGTGAAAAGAAAATTGGACCGTCTTCTGTTCAATTTTGTGTTATCTGTGATTGTACCGAAAAAAGAAGAATATATTTGTCTATGCCAGAGACGCCAAATGTCGCCATCGATCAATGACATTTTGTGTAGTGGAATTTATTGATATAAAGCGTTAATGTAAATAATAAACAATTTCAACTAAAAAGTCGGCTTCCAGTCGATATGTATGCCAAGGGCAAAGGCTCTACGGTACCCTCGGACGCTCAGGCTCGCGAAAAATTAGCCCTCTACGTGTATGAGTACCTGCTGCATGTCGGTGCGCAGAAAGCAGCACAAACTTTCCTTTCGGAGATCCGATGGGAGAAGAACATAACACTTGGAGAGCCCCCTGGGTTTCTACATTCATGGTGGTGTGTGTTTTGGGATTTATACTGCGCTGCACCAGAAAGGAGAGATACATGTGAGCACTCTTCAGAAGCGAAAGCATTTCATGATTATGGATTCGTAAACTCTGGATATGGTGTAAATGGAATTGGTCACAATGCCGGCCCCGCGCCGCCCAATGACGGTATGAAAGTTATTTTTATCTTATACGCAACAGTTATTGCGGTTTTAGTTGCTCCAAATTATTTTTCTAGGCCACAATACTTCTTATCTTTATATGTAAATAATACTCTGTTTTCTAACTTTTATGGGTTGAATTTAACATTTACGTCATACACGTAGTTGTCTCATAGTAACACTGCAATATAAGCAATTTAAAATATTCCCAAAACAAAACTCAGTAATGACAAATTTTCTCTTACCAATGCTTACTATTTAATTTATGCCTTTACACTTATACTGAAATGTGCACATACATACAATATTATTTTGCTAATATTGTAAATAAGTGCTTTTTCCTATAGTCCTTTTTTACCAAGCACCAACCAACACTCACTTCATACAACCAAGGTATGGAATGAGCTTCCTTGAACAGTGTTTCCACAAAGATACAACATATTTACTCTTTTCTGAAAGGCAACACTCTTGTCATTCCTCTCTTGGTGGTGGTGATTAGTTAACAAAAGGTGATCCATATGCTTGTTGGTTATTAAAAAATCATTACTTTTATATTATAATAAATTATGGAATGCCTAAATCTCTTCATTATATTTTTTATAATACTGCTAGAAGATCCGTTTGATAGAGGTAATTAAAATTATAATAAATTATGGAATGCCTAAATCTCTTCATTATATTTTTTATAATACTGCTAGAAGATCCGTTTGATAGAGGTAATTAAAATTAAAAATCTACCAGCTGTTGGTTGGGGTACTAGTATCTTTTCCATAGCAGCATTATTAAAACAATATCCATGCTTCTGGGTACTATAGTTTTAGATTCTGAACAACTAATCTGGTACAGCCTGTATGTACCTATGGTTGGTAGAAAACAAGGTATTAATTGGAATATATATACGGTAGTGCAAGATGGAGAGTAAAAGAGATGGTAGTTATTGGTAAATTAATATTGAGATAGCTTGGTATGGTATAGGGGCTCCTGTTTCCGCAATTAGACCACTAGCGTGGGTCCATTTTGCTTGCAGTAATGGCCAGTTACTCCAACCAGCCCAGCTCCTTCCAGAAGTTAAGAACATTCCTGGGGTGTTTGCAGACTTCCTGGAGCGACCTCATATTGGTTAAGGTCGTGCCCATTGGTTGGCCACCCCCAATTGAGATAGCTTGCTCGTTTATTTATTATTATTTCATTTGAATGGACATAGCCCAATTATACTAATTAAATTACTAATTAACATAAGCATACAAAGATAAAAAAATTTAATTAAATTAAAATTACACTTAAAAAACAGTTTTGTCATGTCAAAAATCTCAAATAAAAATCTAAATCTAAAATTATAAATTTTTGCAAAAGTTCAGGTCAGCCCATTTGTCTTGTATTGAGATGGATGAAGAAAGATTGACTGCAAAAATTTATAGTAAATTCTACAATTGAGTTGGGCAATGTAATGAAAAGGGGTCTGTAGAGGAACCCAAGCTAGTATTTCAGGATCAGTAACCATTAGGCCAACATATTATTATTATTTATAATAGACTAAGCATTTTATTTATTTATAATAGACATAGCTTTTGCTGATGTGTCTATATTATTTGCAGAAGTGCTTTGAATTTATCAAATGTTTGTGCAGTCTATTCTTGAACTGGTTAACAGATCTTGACATAACCACATCCTTGGGCAATTTATTCCATATATGAAGAACTCTGTTGGTCAGAACCTGTTTTAATAGCAGGGTCTCCACGGGGCGCACACGCTCGCTCGGTAGCCTCGCGAGCCAAATGTTCGGGCTGTGTAGACTTGCCTCGAGGTCGTTTGAGCGTACGTTTCGTCGGCCGAGCGTGCCTTGGGGTTGAGCCAATTGTTGTCGGTAAACGGGACGCACTCAAAGATGCCTCAGTGGGCGCTGTGAGTTCGATGTGGACGGTCGTTACGGCTCGCGAGGCTATTCTACAGACTTGTTGATGTTTGTTACGAAAAGTTTTATCATCATGAACACTCAAGAGCATCAATTCATCTGATTCAATTATATATTCCTTTTTCGTAAACGATAAAGTTACTATGAAAGTCGCAGCAGAAATTACACAACTGTCCTTTTAGGATGCTCGAGGAATTATGGCTCGGCCTGGCTCGCGAGGTTCGCTTCGGTGTTTCTAGGCAAACTACCGAGACTGCTTCGCCAGCCGCAGGTCGAGGCTGCCGCGCGAGCGAGTGCGCTCTGTGGAGACCCGGCTAATGGATTTGATGATGCCAATTGATATTACAGCTTCCTATCATGTACCCTCAGTCTAAACATTGGGATCAAAAATTAGGACATAATAATAGATCACCTGTAATCATCTGCTTTTGAGGGTGCTGAGTCCTAGCTTTGTAAGTCTATGTTCATATGTAAGATTTCTCAGTTCCCAAGGCAACTTAGTGGCTCGCCTCTGTATCCTTTCCAACAATTCTGGATTTCAGACCTGAAATGAATACTCCAGTAATATTGTAAAATAAATTGAAGATATTTCTATTCAGTTCATGGTGTAGACATAGGTACATTTTCATGTACCATCAACAAAATTGGTTCATGACTCACTGCTGATAATTCTTTTAAAATCATGAAAACAGGTTTATATATGCACAAAAAATATTCTATGACAATTGGTAGACTGTTAGTGTCTAATAAAATGATAGCAGTTACTTAGGAAATATATGTTCAAGCAAATTTCAACCTAATTGTTTATTATGACTGTAGGAAAATGACATTAAGGAGGGTTATGATTAAATTTTGTCAATAGTAGATATACCTTCACATGTTTTCAAATTTTGTGCTTTTACAACATACAGCCTTAATCATAAGTTGAGTTCTATCAACAACTAGCTGACCCGACAGATTTTGTTCTGTATATAATAAATAAAATAATGTTTTTATATGAATTTGTCAATAATATATCATAACATCAAAAATTACTTCGTAAAATATGCACCCTGCTGTCGTAATGAAATTGATTCACAGCAGAACTGTCAAACCGTGCGTCAATAAATTCTCTCATAGAAATTATGTATGGACACATCAAAGGAAAAAGTAATTTTCCTATTTATTCACCTTTTAAACCTTCCCTGTACTTCCACAAATAATTCAAGACCAAAATTAGCCAAATCGGTCCAGCCGTGCTCGAGTTTTAGCGAGACTAACGAACAGCAATTCATTTTTACATATATAGATGAAGAGAAACATTAAAAGGATTGCTTTTTTTTTCTTTATATTAATTTACCAGTGGGTGGCCTTCTCTACAGGATGTGGGCTAGGTGGGAACCACAGCCTGCCGTTAAGCAGTTATGAGCAAGTATTTTGGTTTGTGTTTTGGTTTGATAGGGGCTGTAACTAGGGCCAGAAACTTTTGTTTAGACCAAATATATTGTATTTTTGTACCCAAAAAATATAGTAGACAGGGAGTTATAAAAAAAAATATTGTTAATTAATTGCTATGAATATTTTTACTGCTTTGCTTTCGTAAGTATTACAATCTAATTTTAAGTTCAAAGCTAATTAATTCTGCCTTTATCATTCATATAATTTTTATTGTTTTTGTTTGTAAGAAATCAACCAAAATTGTCTTATTTTTTATGAAATTAAAGGACGAGACAAGCAGGATGTTCAGCTGATGGTAATTGATAAGCCGTACCCATTACAATGCAGTGCCGCACAGGATTCTTGAAAAAATTCTGAGTGGCACTGCAATTGTGGTCGTCACCTTGAGACATAAGATGTTAAATCTCATTTGCCCAGTAATTTCACTAGCTACTTATTTTGACAAAATAACTCCTAATTCTGTTAATTTTTTTTTGGAAAGAATTCTATTGAAACATATTTAAATAACACAGCTGCATTATTAAGAGATTTTAATGAATTAGATATAATATCAATAGAACTGAATCATCAAACATTCTTTTTAGAATTTTGAGAACACCAACTAAGACATCATTATATTTTATTGACAGCAGCCTGCTTTGTAGAATTCAAGTTAAATATAGTTTAAATTAGTACTTTCTTGCTTGCTAGGTAAGGTACACAGACAAAATAATTAAAAATACATACCCTCAATATGTTCAGTGGAGAAGATTGCAACTTTTTTCCAGCTTATTTAGGATCATAATATAGCAATGGTCAAATTGAAAAAGATTCCTTTCATGGTGTTGGCAGGCCAATTTGATATTGGTTCCATAAAAAAAAAGTGTGTGTGTGTATGCACGCAAGAAGTTATACTTCTTTAGGGTAACAATACTGTAACAATTAATTATTAAATAACGAATACGGCTGTATAGGCTTGAACCCTTTGCCTGTCCTAATAATGGATGAAGAAACCAAAAAATATAACGAATGTCGCAAACATCAGTTAAATTAGGAACCAACTTCAACTTGTTAGTTTTGTGTTACGGTAATGCGCGCGCATCTTAAAAGTTCACTCTCATAACTTTATCATAACGCGCATAAAGAAGTATAACTTCAAAAAGCTGGCAAGTGTGAGTCGGACTTTTTTGGCATTTGGAACCCTACAAAGATGTACACCTATCTAAACATTGCTGCTGTGGTTTTCCTGGTGTTGATTAAGAGTGTGGGTGGTAGTGATCACTTCCCATGTGGGGATCTATATACTCATTTGTCCATGTCCACTTTACTTTGGTATATTTGTTTACAATGGAATTGTGAGCTCATTTACCATTGCGTTAATTATTATTAATAGCTGCTACAAAAAAAACTATATCAAGTATAAATCTATTTCCAGGCATGGGCGGAGGTGGCATGCCTCCAGGATTCTTCCCCAACTCATCGTTAAGGCCGTCGCCGCCGGCTCCACATCCTGGCTCTCAGCCGTCACCACACGGGCCACAGCCACAGCTAATGGGTTCGGGGCAGCCATTCATCGGTCCATGGTACTCAGGAGGACCACGGTCAGCTGTTAGAATGGGAATGGGCAATGATTTCAATGGACCACCAGGTATGTTAATTTTTTTTTAATAATAATATTGACACACTTTTTAAACAAATTAATATAATAATAATATAAACAATAGTTTTCGCAGCGCACGCGATGTAAAGAATATATATTAGGTATTTTTTTACACATTCGGTTACATTATTGGAGTTTTAGTAGAGATCCAAAACTTTTTTTAAATTATAATATAGCCTACGTCACCCGCGGCCAAATTTACACAGGCCTTTGTAAATTTGCCATTAAAGTGAAAGTGCAAATTGAACTGGCTTAGGTTTTGTTTGCCAAAAACTTGACGAAACCCTAATCTTTTTTAGTATATAAATTGAACGAAATCGCGTCGAATTTGTTAGATAAATTCATTTTTAAATTGCAGCAACAGATGCTATTCAATTTCATACCGATATTTACCGACCGTTAGCTGATATGTATGATTTACGTTTGATCGTTTCGTCGTTGGTCCCCAAAAATATATGAAATGAGCCACGGACGAGTAAAAAAAGAAGGACTCCGCGCCGTGATATTAGCAAGTGAAGCACCGTTATGCTAATGTGTGGGCGGCTACGGGGGATACTAGTAACACAATTTTCTCCATTAAATAATCATATATGGCCACAAGTACTTATGAAGTATCGTTTTTACACTTTTTCACAAGCACGACGGCATTTTTAAAATATTTTATTGAGACGCAAACTGATCTGTCACAGACGATGACATTTCTCATAATGGCCGCCTATCGGCCTGTAGGAGTGTAAGTGTGTGCGTGGGGCTATGTATTTACACGTTAATCGGCTTGTTTTGGTGCTACACTGTTATGAAAGTAAAGAAACACGGAGTCCTTATTTTTTTACTAGTCCGTGGAAATGAGCATCAAATCTTCTACTGAACAAGGGCCGATTCGGTTCTGGCATTCGTTGTGATTAACAGTGTAAAATTGTTTTTAGGACCAACTAGTGAACAAGGGCCGATCCGGTTCACTAATGACTTGGTTTTGAATGTCAAAGCATATCTATTTGATTGAATATATTTTGTATTATACTTATTTTGTCTGTGTATTTTCTTTGAAAGTATCTAGAATCAATGCAAACTCATAATCAAATCTTTCCTCGTTATAATATTGGTATAGTTAAAAAGAGAATTTATACATTCGATAGTTAAATCTTCTCCACAATGTTCAAGACGTATTCAAAAATAGGAATAAACTGAATTTGATTGTAAATCTTGAACGCGACGGGGAATACTTAAAATGATCCTCTTCCATATTTTTTATGAAAATAAGAGACGAAACGAGCAGGACGTTCAGCTGATGGTAATTGATACGCCCTGCCCATTATAATGCACAGGATTATTGAATAACCCAAAAATTCTGAGAGGCATTATAATTGTGCTCGTCACCTTGAGATATAAGATGTTTAGTCACATTTGTCAATTTCACTAGCTATGGCGCCCTTCAGACCGAAACACAATAATGCTTACACATTACTGCTTCAACAAGGCGCCGTTGTGGTACCCATAATCTAGCCGGCATCCTGTCCAATGGTAAACGCCCTAAGTCGCATCTTACGACGCCACGACGAGTGGTTTTAATGTAAAATGTGTCCGCAGGTCAAGGCATGATGGGTAACTCGATGGAGCGAGGAGCGGCAGGCATGCTGGGAGGGCCCCGCATGACGCCGCCGCGACCCGGCATGGGCCCCATGAGCCCCGGGGCCTACGCGGCAGGCATGCGTGGGCCCCCTCCTCAGGGTGCAGGTGAGGACTTGCACGTTGTAACTACATTATACGGCTGCCACTAGTTGTAAAGATAAAGATAAAAAGATAAAATGGAATTATAATATTCGATATTCTAATTTATATTAAAAGGGGAAGACTCGCTACTGTCTTATAGCTTAAACACTTAGATCATACATATGTCTAGATAGACCATGAAAGCTGTGAAAACGTCGAAAAAAAGAAGGGTTTAGAGTTTATTTATTTATTGCACCAATAAGGTATACACTAATACATACAAAAATATAGACAAAACTACAAGTTGAGTGCTACCTCAATTATGGGCGCAATTAACATTATTATGTAAAAAGCAAATAAGTACTATTTAATATAGTAAAATTTCTATGTTATAACAATTAAATTGAATTACAATACATACATAATGAAATTAATAATTTAATAAAATAATAATTAAATGATTCTATTTCGAGCAATGCACACTCACTAACACAAAGTGTTCTACAAAGTAAAACATAGCTTTTCACACACACTTAAGTATTAAATCTGCCCTATTTTTATCGGTTGTCTAACAGCAAGATACTCTATCTAGATGTATAAACGACCTAAGTCTAAACACATTCGGATTTGGTACATCCGGACGTACGGTGGGCGCCAGGGAAGTGCAACTTCCCTACATTGGCACATGAAATAAATTTGCATTGAAAGTGCTGCCACCTATTCTATTAGGTACGCTGCAACTTCACCACGATGGCGATAATTTAACATGCATGATAGATGAAGAGCTGGGGCTAGTGATAGCAAAAAACTCACTTAACTTACTTATTAAAGACTTGACTATCATGTTGTAATCATTGAATGGCCCTCCTTATTTAGAGGTGACTGCTGAACTCAATAAACGAATAATAATTTCCACCCACACAGAACAAACATCAATATGCATTCAGTACGGTCTACAACAATAGTAAAAAATAAAAACATAATTAGCGCCATCTAGCGACGATACGCTAAGAGCGTAAAAATAACGCAGCGCCATCTCTTGGCCTGGGTACACAGATTTTTCAAAATAAAAACATGAGTTGCACATCTATCTCTAGTATATGGTGTATTATCTATGGTAGGCGCCACGCCCCGATTTGTAGTATACCTACCATCGAGTATGGTCCACTGCCGGACCGCGTCCGACTGTCCGGCCGTACCAAATCCGATCATGTGTTTATGCTATTACAACCACCAAAACTGGACCGAATTCAACTGCATTAGTACGACCATTCGTACAGAGAACCGCCGTTAAGTCGATAAATTCCCATAAGTATGATATGCTGACACACCAAATAATCATTCGTTAGAGTGAAAGAATTCGATAGGTACTTACCGATGTTAAGCAACCTTGACATTAACATAGTTGTTTACAAAAACATGTTTTCATGCCAAATGAAGACTGCCAAGTTAAATACAATCCCCGACTAGTGTGGTGATTCCTTGACGATCACAATGTAGTCAGACATATTATAAGCTTGTAAAATATTTTATCTTCACCCATGCTTTAAATCCTCTATTAAAGATTCTGAAACAGTTAACTTATTAACAACATTAAAACACCCAATGTCGTAATAACCATTACATAATCCAAACGAGTGTTGTAATGTTGTACTGAATTTCATAACACTCGTTTGATTTTTTTTTCGATCCCTTAATGCGCAAAGAGTTTCAACAAACAGCCACATTCTTATTGCTCGATGCGTGGTACCTGTATGAATTTCAAAAAAAGAACATTTTCGTTTATGCGCGTTCCACACTACCAGAATTTGGCGCGCCGTAAAAAAAAGTAGATTATTCGAAACTACGCCATTTTTATTGAAAAAATGAGCGATTAAAGTTTTGACAACACACCGCCGGATATTTTAAACGCTGCAAAAGAACACAATATTCAAGTGAATTTTAATAATTGCACTATACAAAATGTAAATTACTACTAAAATAAATAATTTAACTAATACTTAGTTTATTTGTATATAATCAGTAATGGATGATATTAGGTAACGAGTACTACTAGGACTGGCTGTTTTAATGTTAGCAGTTAGCTGTTTCAGAATCTTTTAGAGGATTCATATTCTGGGTGTAGATAAAGTCTTGTATGCAACTGTTGATAATTAGGTATTAAAACACTCATGTGATACTATTATCATACTCGGCTTCGTCTCGTGTGATAAACCCACATTCGTGTTTTAATACCCCTTATTACACAACAGTTGCATAAATAACTATAAACTTCTTGTAATTTAATGACAATGCATATGTAAAAAGATCGATTTGAATATATTATTATTCTTTCTTGATTTTGTAAACAGAGTTGTTTACAAAAACATGCTTCTTTTCTTGTTACTAACTAGACTGTTTGAGAACATTCGAGATTTATCATTACTTGGTTCGTTGATTCATTAGGTCAGAAGAATCATAAAGAATCATTGAGAGCAAAATTCAAAGAAATTTACATCTTGACTGTTGCTTCTCAATATATTACCTCAATATAGCCACATAAGTGAATTTGCCAGAAACTGTCATAACCATAATGTTAACACCAGGAACAGACATACACTTATGATGCCTACTACTCGGCTAAGTCGAGTTAGTAAGTCTTTTGTGGGGCGATGTATATGCTTTTACAACAAGATCCCAGAAAATGTTCAAAACAAAAGTATTACGTTATTCAAAAGAATTGTTAAAAAACGTTTGTGTGGTAAAGGTTACTATAACATAAATGACTTTCTTAATGATACCACAGATTGGGAATGAAGTGACCGCCCTCAGTCTATTAAATAATAAGTTTAATTGTACAATATTACTTTGTAAACATATTTATTCGATGAAAAAAAAAAGCCCGCTGAGTTTGTTGAATTCTTCTCAGGTCTGAGGCATTCATTTTGGAATGGGTGGTAGTTTTTTGACTTTCAATAAGTGATGTCACATCCTATTTTGAATAAAAATATTTGAATTCAGTTAAGCTATTGTCAAACACACATCGAACCGAAACGCGTGTGTACTTCTCGAATCAAACCTTCTAATTTACAAATAACATTTGTCCACAAGGTATGCCTCCAATGGGTATGGGGCCAAGAGGGGCTTGGGCTGGTGGGAGTGGGTCAGCGGGGGGCTCCGCCCCACTTAACTACAGCGGGGGGTCCCCGGGCGCGTACGGAGCGCCCCCCGGCTCCAATGGACCCCCAGGACCTCCCACACCCATAATGCCAAGCCCACAGGACTCTTCGAATTCAGGTTAGTGACGACTGAATGTCTGGCGGTGATGGTATTAATCTAAGATCCTTTTTACGTCTGCATTGACTGTGACAGCTGTGGAAACGTGGAAAAAAGTTGTGGTTTACAGTTAACCTCTATTTTGAGCCATGCACGCAAACTAACACAACGTGGCCTGTTTTCGTCGGTTGTCAGCAAGCAGTAAGAGGCTCTATTAACAATAGTTTTAATAATAAAACAAACCATGAGATATAGTTACACCCACAGCTATATTCCATATCAATATTACATGTCTCAAAACAATCCTCAAATGTTTATGTCATACTAGCTGACCCAACAGATGGTGTACTATAAATAGAAAAATATTATGTAAGTATTCGGGACTAATGTAGTTTAAAGAAATCGGAAATGTGTAATCAAAGTTATTAGGTTAAAAATAAAACAAAACTGTATTTCTGATTGATTAATATTGTATTTGTTCAAACACCTTGTATATTTTTATTGAAAAGAGCGCAAGAAAAGAATGCTGGGAGTTTCTTGCGCCGCTTCTTCGCTCTCAGAGCGCCACTTGTTTCCGAAGCGGTAGTAGTTACTAGAAATGACATCAAAAAGAATTCTAAAGGAATCAATTTTGAGAAAATAAATGTCTTTTATGCCTTTTGTACATTATAATAATAATAATAATTCTGTATTTGCATAATGTGTAAGTATACAAGTTAAGAAAAAAAACTATACGAATCAACACATTAGCCAAAAAGGGCATGCAAATTACATTAGTTATTTGCATGCCCTTTATAATAAATAATAAATATTATATATTATAAAGGTTATTAATAATAGATTTATATATTATATTTATAATAAATAAATAAATATAATGACGTGGAGGTAATCCTCCAAGTCATTATATAATAATAAAATTCTAATATTACAGCACATAATATTTCATTGTTACATTATATTTGCATCTAATATACATATTATGTATACAAATGATTTGAGTTTTCTTTAGTGTTAATTCCGCCAGTATTTGTCTTTAAACAATTCGACACGTGTTTCGCCTCCACACGAGGAATCCTCAGGACGTGTTGTCTCGCCAAAATCTGGCACGAGACTCAGTCTCGATGTCATTTGTATAATTATGGATTTCCGCAAAGTAACGCCTACTTCAATAATTTTTTTTTAAAGCTAAACACAAGATTATTAAAATGAAAATCACAAATTTAAAAAGTCAGATACAGCATAAAAATTATATTAATTGATATAATTGACTTTAAAAGACCGATATTCCATAACCACTTTATAATTTTTTTTTTAATTATTATTATTTGATTAATTTATTAAAGTAATAAAATGGATATAGTGTGTTATATTATAAAACTTCAAAAACAAAGCAGTGATAGCACGAAAATATCACGACCTGCACTTAAGGTAATGGAAGTGCAAACCGTACTGACGCAACAGGACGAGCGCTGGGGTGAAAGGGGAACGGGAGGGAGCTTCGCGTTCCAGCGAGGTCCAGAGATAATGTGCCCGTGTAGTAACGCTGTGTTATTACAGATGTAGAAAAAAGTTTGGGAATATAGGCTACCTTTTATCGCGAATGAAAGGCTTCGCCGGGTTGAAATAGGGGGGAAATATGTATGAAAGATCGTCATTATCGAAGATAGAACACTATGAAACTTTGTATTGAGGCACTTGATAAGAAATAAATAAATAATTGTTCTAGCGTTTTAAAAATATAGACCTGTGTGGGGTGAAAAAGCGGGATATAATTATAGTTCTATAATTGTACATGAAAAGTGCGAAATAAATAAAAAATAAAAAAAAAAGACGTGTGGCACTCGGGGACTGCCGCGGTGAAGCTATTGCATAGCATTTTTTATCAACTTATGCAATTATAATTATTTATCTATTTTATTTATGCAGTATTTTTTTTAATAAAATTAATTTAAAAAAAAGCAAACGGGAACTGAGTAAAATTTAACTTGCAAGATTTGATTACAGACAGACAACGGGACAGGTGAAACTAAATAAAAATGCTTGTCATAATAATAAAAATTAAAAAAACGTGATAATAAAAATAAAGAAATTAAAAAAAAAATCAAGATGTACCAGGCTCGAACCTGGGACCTTCTGCACAACGAGCATATGTGATAACCGCTGTTCCACGTCAACTGTAAAAAGTGTTCCGAAATATCTATATACATCTAGTAAGTAAGTCTTAGGTTATTTTCGTTACGGAATTTCTGGATTCGGTCCCCACGCTCAAGGCCCGCGATAGAAGCTATGCAATAGCTTAATATTGTATAAAAACAGAAATGTACGTGAACATGTAACATGGGCCGAGTGTCTCCTTCTGGAAGTCAACACAGCATGCTTTTATATATGGTCTAGATTTTATATAAAACTAAAAACAATAATTAAACTCAAATAAATTTGAATAACAAAATTTTATGTACGATGCGGGGACTCGAACCCACGATCTCCGGCGTTCCTTGCCGTTGCTCTAACCAACTGAGCTAACCGTTCGAGTGCTTTGTTCAACTCTCAGGTTGTACGTATAAGGTCTGATATTTACTACGCCGCGCCGTACAAGCTACGTGACTTTAAATATTATATAATAGCGATTTTTAATTTTGAATTAAATTCAGTTTTGGTTGGCATAGGATTAGGAGGTGTCGACGGCATGAAGTCGTCGCCAGGTGGCGTTGGGGGCGGAGGACCCGGCACTCCCAGGGAGGACTCGGGCTCCGGAATGGGGGACTACAACTTAAGTAAGTATTTAACAAATTTTATTTGACTAATTTTGCCATTAGGTGACAGGATTTGATCAAATATTTACTAGATTAAAGGCACCTTTAAAAAGCCTAGGGAAAGATCAGCACAACTGCCTCACTGTGCTTCTAAGAACCGCGATAACAATGACCACTGTAGTTAAGAATATGAGTTATTTTAATGAGAAAATAATGGAAAAATATATAATGTTTTTATCTCAACGAGAAACCTGTAGTATACATCAACATTGATAGTAATATCAATGTTAAGGTTCTGTTACATTTTTAGACTAAAAAGTGTGTGTGTGTACTTATATATGCACGCAAGAAGTTATACTTCTTTAGCCTAACGAAGCAAAAATTATTAAAATCATTAATTCCTCGTGCTATTCTACGTTTTTTAGAAAGAATAATATTTTTAAAATCCTGCACAGATGGCTTTGACAATTAAATAACGAATGCGGCTGTATGGGCTTGAACCATTTGCCTGTCCTAATAATGGACGAGGAAACCAAAAAAATATAAACGAGTGACGCAAACGCCAGAAAATTTTAGGAACCAACTTCACCCTGTTACTTTTGTGTTACAGTGATGCGCGCGCATCTTAAAATTTCACTCGAATAGTTTCTCCAATAGTTGAGTCTCTTGTAACTGAACAAATTGTGAGTTTCTGGTCATTTGGCAAGGAGGAGGATGTGTTGGAAAAGATCAAGCTAGGCTTACAGGTAAATTACTTTCGAGACGTTTTTGCATTTGTGTGTGTAGACGTGTACAGACGGCAAATAAATTAATAAACCAATACTTTTATAATTTTTATAGCCAGGTACTTATATGGATCTAACTAGCCGTTTCCGCCGGCTCGCTGGGCGAATTTTAAAAGGAAATAAATTAAACTTTATTCATCTTATTACCAATACAATAAAAAAAATAGCCATAAACCATCTAGGATAAATTTCGCATCGAATGGTGGTAGTTTTATGTCGATACGATCAGATTGAGCCTCAAACAAAGACCATTTTCATTATATATATAGGTATAGATAACGATATTAAAATATTGATTATTAATATTAAACATAATTTTAAGTTCCGAATTTCTTTAACTCCAGACTTTTCGCACTCATCTTCAACCTCATTTCCATCCGATAAATCATTTGTGTTAACTGTAATTTGTTCCGATATTAAATCTAAGGTATCTGAGTCAATTTCTTAAATTATTATTTATTTGGCATCGACCATTGACTTTTGTATGCCAAATTATTTCCTTTTTTAAAATGTAACGAACCTCTTTTTTCTGACTGTACTAGGAAATTTAAATTCCAAGTTTATAATTTCTGTACATATACGAATACTACTGCGAATCCAAAAACGTGTCAAAAGTTATTTACCTTCACTTCACACGAGTAATTCTAGCGTGTAGGTCAAATCAAGGCTACACTCTTGTGAATCCTCTAGTGTTACAAGAGAGTTTGGGCTGAGGTGATGACTTACCACCAGGTAACCAATGGAAGCCCTCTGGAAAACAGGCAAGATTGTATGTGTGAAAAATAATTGTAATGGATATAATTTTACATAACTATTGGATTGTTGTAAGACACCAACATACTAATGTAGGGCTCACTTGATGACAGGTGATCACATTTAATCAAATTTACGCCAACCATCGCGTATACTTAACCTCCGTGCACTTGGAAATTGACACGAAGCGAGACAAGTATACCACAGATTACAAACCTTAATAATATCTTATTTATGATGAATTATATTATGTATGTGTTGGTCGCGAAGTTGGAAAAATATCGGTCATAAACCTTAGTTTCTTGGTCGTCGTGAATACCTTTCCAGGTTTACTAAATATACAAATGTTTCTCTGTAATTTACTGAATAATATATTTTGCAGAGGTATTCGACTTAACATGGTTTTATCTAAAATACAAAGTTATACCGATATTCTTTCCACTGCACGACCTTAACCGAACTGCACAAATTTTTAACTAACAGTTAACGCGCGAGTTGAATGCAGAGTTCAGGAATGCGATAGTGCTGTGACACTGTGTGATATGAGTGTGTCGATAAATTTAAACAATGCTTCAAGTTTACCATTTTACCCTAGGTTAAAATGATGACATTTTTTTTTAATAATTCAATCTTAAATTTTTGTTTTGCAATTTCTTCCACGTGCATGGCGATAAATAAAAACTCGTTTCTTTCGGAACGGAATCTGATGGTCTCGCATCAGTCATTATTAAAATAAAAAAAACACGGGATCGCAACTTCAAAATTAACACGACAACTGTCACCGACGGCACAGCACTACACTGCAGGCGCGCGAGGCAAGGCACAGCGGGGGGAGATGCTCCCGCTCTTTACCTCAGGCCCCGCATTCAACTCGCACGATATATGTAGTTTACAATGTAACTCAAACACCATTGCATCAGGTAATAAATTTAAATAGGTGGCGTTGATTTTTGATTGAAAGGTTTCGGTGGTGCCGCGGGCGATCAGAACGATCAGACCGAGTCGGCGGCCATTTTGAAAATCAAAGAGAGCATGCAAGAAGAGGCGAAAAGATTCGAGAAGGATCCCGACCACCCGGACTACTTTATGCAGTGAGCTGTCACAGTGCTGCCAACGCAACGGAATTATTACACAATATTCTCTAAATACTTTGAGTATTAAGCCGACCAGAGACGGGACTGCTGGCTGCTGGGGGAGCGTTTGGCGTTGCGTACTTATCAGGGACCGTTAGATAATTTATATGTCTACATAGAGCCTTATGCTGCTAGACAACCGATGAAAACAGGCCAGGTTTATTACTTTAGTGTGCGTTATGATAATCTACGTCTTACACTCGTGATACGTATGTCACTTTGTGTGAGTGTGCGTGCTTTGCTCAAAATAGGAGTTAACTGTCAACCTTATTTTTCTCGGCGTTTTCACAGGTGTCACACTCTATCTAGACGTTTAAATGATCTAAGCAGGGACCAGGGACACACCAAACTATGAAATGAACTTCGACACAACATTCGCCTCTTGTGATTCGTCTGGTTTTCCGCACGGGCGGCGGTTATCATAGATTATGAGTCACGCAAGCTCCTTTCATTTTTTAATCAGTTTAGAGTTTTATTTGTAAACTTATTTCATTCCCCGTGAAAAGACGTCTCTATTTGGTTATACTCCAAGTGTAAATAGTATTCAAATGATCTCAGCAATGGGAGTCCGGTTGGCAGCCCTGATTGACAGCTCGACGCTGAGTACGTTTTTTTATTTCTATTTTATTTCCCTCGCACCGTTTCTTGTTTATGGTACACTTTGACAGCTTACGGTTTATTGGACTCGAAAGAGGTTTTGACACATGAGCTTCGATACAATTTTTAGTGATGTAATTATTGTGTGCAGTATTTTTATGGCGTAAAAGTGTCAATTGATTTTTTTTAATTCAATAGAGTGTAAGTTGGCAAAGGTATACCGCCGGAAGCACTGTAGTTTGAGATTGCAATATGTATTTCTAGTTGTTTCAAATTTCAACTGAGCGTGTCTGAAATTGTAATTTGCATAGCATTGGCTTAGCTGTCTTTCTTTTAGTGATACTAGGAATGGGAAACATTTTTTAACCTTTCTTTCAACAGCCTATTCCGGGCAACACTTCAACGGAGGAAGGAATATCTGAGAAAAAGAACTATGTAACTATACTATCCTTAGGACGCGCATCAATTGAATTTCGAACACAATTAAGGCGTAGTATACAACTGGCAGTTGGTCGCTTAATATTTTTAAATGCCACGTGTGGACTAGGCCTTATACGAAAGAAATTAGTGATGTTCAATTTTCTTTATCTACTTATCGGTAAATATTTTATTTCGAATATATGTATGTTTTTGATAATACATAGCATTCTTAACTTAATTTTAACATAATATTATTAACTATGGATGTATTTGTATAATTTATGATATTATTTCTATCACAACTTATATTTATAACTATTAATAGGTATTCTCTTGTGCTGGTGTTATGAATGACGGTAGGTATGTTTTTTTTTTCGAATGAACTATGTTACCGACCGTGTTTGGTTATAAACCAGTTGCTACTTACGTTTTTGCGAACTTTAGTATTTCCGTTTTTTAGGTTAATAAAAATGGTAGGATAAAAGTACATACAGCACATATTCTAATGTATGTTTATCATTTATAAATTGAAGGTAAACAATACGGTTGGAACACGTAGAACTAGACGCCAAGTGTGAGATTATCATTCAAACTACAATAATTGTGTCATAATAAAAGACAAGTCTCTTTCAGACCAAACTAAACACACTGCCTAATGCAGACATTGCGGATAACATTTACTTTGTGACCAGATTGATTCCTTGACGTCGCGATATTGCGTGTTTTTACCGCATCGTGTTTCGAAGAGCTGTTTGAACAGCCCTGCAGCTGTAAACATACATAAGCAACAAACTTAAATACAATTTGCACCATCTGATTATGTCTTGTTCCATAGTAAAACAATGTTTTCAATGGACGCAAAAAAATTATGAAAGTTTCTCGTGAATATGTAATGATTACAACTGACAGTAAATAGTTTGCCATGAGCTAGTTCTACGCCCGACTAATGTTTATCCTTTAATGGCATTGTAATTAAGTTTAATCTGTCGCTTCTTATCCGTCAGATATAAAGGTAACTGTAGTTTTTGCAACTGTTGCTAATTTACATCACAATTTAACATACGAGTTAATTTTATATCAATTATTTATGTTTTACTTACAAATATAAATTAAATGGTTTGAAGATTTTATAACTTTTTTAAGATTTCGTAGTATGATAATCGTATTTTTTCTTTAATTATATCAGAATCTATTTATTAACAGTGATTAAATCATATTATGTCACTATGTTAGACCGCTATACTATTGTTTTTTTTTTAATTAATGGCAAGATTAAAATTTGTTGCCATTTATCTGGCAATTTTTCAATTTCAGTACAAATTGTTTAATGGAAATATTAAATATGGTAAGACTTGCTAAGTTCATAGCAAAAAATGTAGCGGATCATGTTAGCAATTTAAACAAAAATTTTGTATTGGACCCATAAATGAGAAATCGTGATTTTCTCTAAATCAATTTTAATAGTATAATTTGGCAATTTGTCCAACAAAAAATAGCTCTTATAATTACAGAATTTTCAAATAAACAATGCCAGAAAGATGTCGGTAAGAGAGGTTTATCATAGTTATTTATGCAACTGTTGTGTAATAAGGGGTATTAAAACACGAATGTGGGTTTATCACACGAGTGTTTTAATACCTAATTATCAATAGTTGCATACAACACTTTATCTACACCCAGAATATGAATCCTCTAAAATATTCTGAAACAGCTTACTGCTAACATTAAAACAGCCAGTCCTAGTAGTAACCTAATATCATCCATTACTGTTTATATACAAATAAACTAAGTATTAGTTAAATTATTTATTTTAGTAGTAATTTACATTTTGTATAGTGCAATTATTAAAATTCACTTGAATATTGTGTTCTTTTGCAGCATTTAAAATATTCGGCGGTGTGCTGTCAAAACTTGAATCGCTCATTTTTTCAACAAAAATGGCGGGGTTCGAATAACCTACTTTTTTTACGGCGCGCCACGTTCTGGTAGTGCGGAACGCGCGTAAACGAAAATGTTCTTTTTTTTAAATTGATACAGATACTACGCATCGAGCAATATACTTGCGCATGAAGGGATTGAAAAAAAAAACCATGGAGTGTTGTTATGAAATTCAGTACAACATTACAACACTCGTTTGGATGATGTAATGGTTATTACGACATTGGGTGTTTTAATGTTGGTAATAAGCTAACTGTTTCAGAATCTTTAATAGAGATTTAAAGCATGGGTGTAGATATAATAATAAACTTCTTACTCAACAATCGGGTTGGTAACACAGAAATCTTGCTATGAACTTGGGAGTTGATTAGGATTGACAACGGTTTTACTTGCCAGCTTACCTTGAAATAAATTAATTCCAATTTTTATGGCTTAAGCCAATTTTGTTTCATTGTATTATGGCGGTGTGAATGGAATGCCTCGTGTTAATCAAAAATATTTTGTATTTTAAGATAATATGAATATGTATATCTACATTATTTTGTATATTTTGTAAAAGAAAAGATACAAACCACTACAAACAGAGTTAGTCACATTTTTTCCGACACTGATGCAATTAATCTTCATAATGCTTTGTCATCGTAATTAATAAACACATCTTCCATTTTTTATATAAATTATTTAGTTTATTTTTGTCTTAAGATATAATGTTCCTAGATTTGTATTTAATTTATAAGTTCCATTTCGATGAATTGAATTGCTCCTTTGGTGTTGTGTGGACTGTGTACGGATTCATTGTAAGTTATTGGAAAACTTCCATTTGTATTTTTCATTTGGTTTGTGTAAACAGGAGTTATGTGTAAAAAATAGGCATAATATTTTTACACTTGAATTAATTTTTTACTGGCTACAAAACAATTTATGTTACCTGCATTATTGTTTTATAGTTTCCTGATATTAACTATGTTAAACTAACAATATTAAATACATGTATGATTATATTTAAATAGAAACACTACCTGAATGTGGTTCTCAAGGTACATTTGTGCAATCAAATACAACTTTCTAACATAAATAAAATAATAAGTAAAAAAAAAACAAAGTATATATATTATAATTAATCCGTGTGCCGTAACATGTGACACCAAAGCTTATGTAAAATCAATGTTTTTTGTTTTTTTTTTATTATTATTATTAATAATATCGAAAATATTCACACTGACAGTTTTATATTTATTCGACTAATGTAAATATACATTAAATTAAATCTCGGATGTATATTTTAAACGTTTCTCTATGTAAGTATCGAACGCACGACCGATTTGAATATGAATTACAAATCCTCTGGCGTTCGAGGTCGCATTTATTGAAGCTTAAAAAAAATATAAAATCGTTTAGTTAAATGGCAGCCAAAAATACGAAAGGAATTGAATGTAATCTTGTTTCCATATTTTGGTTAAACGCAATATTTTTTTTACTTACTCTTGATAGTATCAGTAGTTGGTTTTTTCGGGGTGTATGGAAAATTGTATAAAATAGGTTATATAACGAGATTTTCCGGTGAGGTAGTAATAAGTTCGTAAGGGCTCGCCCTGTCCATAGTTCTGCGGCTTTGCGTCTATTTAGTACATTTTAATCAAAATTTTATCGATAGAATCTCGGTAGCGCGTACATCACTAAACATTTTGGCGGCATTTGTAAATAAAATGGATTTTCACGTAACTTTTTTTTTAAGTAGTTAATCGACTAAGAATTGTCTAAATGGGCGCAAAGAGTTTTTATTGCAGTGTTATTAGACTAAGAGTTAGAATAAAATTAGATCATTGTACAGGATGGTCACTACAAGATTTTTTAAGAGAATTTTATTGGTTTTTTTTTTTATTAATTTAATTATGTGTGAGGTTGTATGTTGTTTTAAGGTACATATTATTATTAATTTCTCTTGTGAGTTAGGTAAATGAATTATTTTTTCGTATTGATGTACCGTTTATATACTTACATAAATAGTTATTATATATTGATTGGTGGTTTTATTTATAACATTTTATGACAAATCCATAGACATAGGTAAGGAGCAAAGTAAAAGTGGATCTGTTACACATTTGCTAATAGTTACAATAGTTACTCTCACACACGTTTGAATTGCAAGAGGGACGGATGGTTTTTGAGAATAATACAGTTGGATGCAGTTTGTACGCACGAGGCGAAACCAAAATACACTGCAGTTATATGTACAAAGTATTTCACCTAGATAAAATTAAAAAAAATCGCAAATATGAAACTTCATATTTAAGAATAAGGCTATTTGAAAAAAATTGACAGCCTTTAAAAAAAATTAAAGTCACTTAGTCTATGCTGCTATATAAATCTGTAGCCCCAGTCTATGCCTACTGCTGATTTTTTTACTATCCTTTCCAAAGATGTATTATACTGAAGTAATTAGATTGGCAATGCGAATGAGTCAGCATATAGTGTAAGAGTTTCTTAGAGCGAGATAGACAGACGAGACCATTTCCGTACACGCTATCGGCCTGATGTTTGTTGACAAATCTCGCTTTATTAGTAAGTCTCCGTAGTAGTGGCAGATTTAGTAGAAGGTGTAGGAAATGGTTACGTGTGCTGTACCTGGATTTAACTCATTCAAGAAAGAAAATTTTCAGAATTACATATTTCACACGTAAGTACGACTTCAAATATTTAACTGTAAAATGGAATATTTCACAATTTTATTGCTAAAGTTTACCTTTACACTAATAGATAGGAAAAATAATCTAGATAGAATAGAATAAAATCTCATTAATACGAATAATGAACAAATAATAAAGTTTGTGCTATTATTCGCCTTATGTTTGCTGCTAAGGATTGACACTATCGATATATATATACTTTTTTTTTATATAGAAATACAATTTATTAATATATAACTAAATACTATTATCGTCTCCAATTAATATTAACTTATAAATACATAATTTCATAAAAATAACTGAATGCATACATAAATTTAAAGGAAAAAATCATCTTATTCAACTTCTCTCTTTATGTATTTTGGAGTTTTTTTACTGTGAATTTTTGCCGCCTACTGATTATCATCTATTTTTCTCTTGGCAGTATTATTTCTTAAGTGTATATTTACTAGCACTGTATATTAGGGAATAAGCTAGTTACTTATGGCACTACAAAATATACATATATATAAATATTTTTATGTGAGTGGGGGCAAACAGGCAAGTAGCTTACCTGATGGAATGTAATAAACGAATATCAGCCATGCTAAAGATAAAGAAATGCGTTTTCGACGTTGGAGATGTTGGGAGTATGCTCGAGGCTTGTCGTATCGATTTGGGTTCACAACGTGGCTGTGCGTGGGTAGAAGTGTCTAGTGATGTGAGAAATCAACTTGATGCGGCTGAAAATTCGCATTATTCGATATTAATCTGAACACTCCCCATGATATTGATGATATAGGCTGCGGAAAATGCAGAGTCTCCGATTCTACACAAAGCCAAATAATCCAGTCGATCTGCGATGATTCGATTCAGTAATTTCCAATCTATACCCGAATAATTTCACAGCCTTGCGTTCTATAATCTTGTACATGAAAGAAATGCGCATTTGACTCCTATTAGCATCAGTAGTATATTAAATCAATATGATTAAAATATCTTCACGTCACTAAGTGAGCAAACTTATCATGAAGATATTTCTAATATCTGTCGTTATTTTGATCGGTATCGATACATTTACAGCATTAGTTACCCAACAATAATTATAATGCATACATAAACATTTTACACTGGCACAAGCAATCATATTTTCGTCTCGCTCAATGATTTGCATTGCTAATCTACTAACGTCAGTGGGATAATATATTTGTAGCTGTACCTACAACCAATAATATCAATTAATACAAATGTCTAATACCTAACTTGTAACGTAGCATTATAGATCGTAGAAATAGTAATCGTGCATAATAACTGTAATAAGCGTATGCCGAAAGATTCGTTCTGACAAGAACATTTTATTTTATATAACGTAATATTAGCTCTGATAAGAACCATTTCATAATGCTGTACATCAACTCATAGAATCAAATAGATCACCAGTAGTCATCTCAGTGAAGTTTCAAGCATCCTACTTTCTCTCGACGATCGCAGACATACTCACGTGATCAGTCATATGCTCCGCGTTACACAACCGCACAGCAAGGCCGAGCGGACTCGACTGACGAGTGAAGCGTCGGGACTCGATCGCTATTCATGCAATTTTAATCAATGAGCAATAGCGTAGGTGCGGAATGCTCATTGACATCGTATGATCGAGCTTCGACGCGAGTTTACACAAACTGCGATAGCATTAGTTTTAGAGCGAGATAGAACACATAATATTATTCTCAATTCTTATTGAATGTATAATATTTTACTATTGGTTAAGATGTAAGCTTTAGTATTGGTGTGTATTTTCTGAACTTGTAAATATTTTTTAAGTAACAATTGTGATTGGGTAACTAGTTTTAAGGATTTTGTATATATATTGTGTAACTTTCAAATAAATCATAGATCTTCTATATATCTTCCACATATTGCTCACAGTCAAGCAGTTGTTTTATTTAATCGTCAAACGCTCAGTCTCTAAACTGGTGACCCCGAACAAGAACGCCGACGGAAGGAAGCCAGGAAGCCCGAACAAGAACGCCGACGGAAGGAAGCCAGAACAGAAGAACACCGAACCTCTGCTCGGCTACACATCGAAGAACAGCTTCGCCAGCTCGCCGAAACGACGAATTCCTGTTCGACGAATCTCTGCTCGAGGAATATCAACCCGACGAAGAAATGGAAGACACAAACCAGGCTCAGCCACTCCCAGCGCCCACCGCGACAGAAATCTCCACCATTTCACTGTCGATGCGCATACCACCATTTTGGCGGGAAAAATCCGCGATTGTGGTATCACAGCTTTGAAGCCGCCACCGATGATCTCAAGAGGAGTCAAGCCCAGCTGACACAGATGGTGCTCGTCCAATTAGAAAAGGCTGACATCGAACAAATCTCCGACATCCTATTTAACATACCAAGAGACAAACAATATTCAGCAATCAAGGAACGTCTCATATCGGTGTATGAAGAATCCGACAGCCGCAAGTTCCAGAAGCTACTCGCCGAGATGGAGCTTGGAGACCAGAAGCCTTCACAGCTACTGCGATGCATGCGTAACCTTTGCAAGGGATAAGGTTACCGACTCCACCCTCCGCATGATGTGGAGTAAGCTGCTGCCAGCCCACGTCCGCTCCGTGCTCGCCGTCAGCGAGTCATTCAGCGCGAAGTCCACGCTGAAGGAACTAGCATTGCTTGCCGACACGATGATGGAGCAAATCCAGGAGGTACCAGCCGTCTCCAGCCAGCCACCAGCCGTCTCCAGCCAGCCACCAGCCTCAGGTCAAATCAGGTAGATCACACACAATTCCTTATTAACGAGATACGAAAACTATCACTAGAAGTCGCCGAACTCAAGTCAAGGCCATCTCAACACTATCATCGCCACCGATTTCGCTCGTCATCTCGCAATAGAACTTCGTCATATCACCGTTCCCGCACACTCAATAGCTCACCAACACTTTACTGTTATTACCATCGCCGATTTGGTAGTGAAGCACGACGTTGTACTACGCCCTGCAGCTTCAAGAAAGAGCCATCGGGAAACTAGAACGGACGTTAGCTGCGGCGGAACCCGGCGTCCTTCACACTTCATACCGCCTTTTTGTCACAGACAAGAAAACAAAGATGTAATTCTTAGTAGATACCGGTGCTAATATATCCGTCCTACCGAGAAAACAAGGCCTGAAAGCAACGCCTCTACCATTTAAATTGTACGCTGCAAACAACACAACAATTTCGACTTATGGTGAGAAAACATTAGAACTCGTACTCAACCTCCATCGACAATACAAGTGGAAGTTTATTGTAGCTGACGTCACGAAACCAATATTAGGTGCCGATTTTCTCAACCACCATCAACTTATCGTAGACTTAAAAAATCGAAGATTAATTGATGCCGTCACAAGTCTTAAAATTAACGTGCCAATAATGTCAACGACCTCACCCACAATACGAAGTATCGATATACAGGCCCCGTACCACGCGATACTCGCCGAATTCCCCGGTACCAAGAGATTAACATCGATGCAATTATAGCCAAAAATTAACGTGGAACATTATATTGAAACACAAGGACCTCCATTACATTGCCGTGCTCGTCCCATTCCACCTCATCGTTATGAAATAGTAAAGAAAGAATTCGAAAACATGATGCAACAAGGACTCTGCAGACCGAGTAAAAGTTCATGGTCTTCACCACTCCATATTGTACCTAAGAAGAATGGCGATATACGGGTATGCGGTGATTATAGACGATTGAATAGCATAACCAAACCCGATCGTTATCCAGTGCCGAGAGTCAAGGACTTCACCCATCATCTGTCTGGCAAAACAATATTCTCCACAATCGACCTCAACCGCGCTTACCAACAATTGAAGACCAGGGAACAGGACATAGAGAAAACAGCTATCATCACACCAATGGGTTCGAATTTCCTCGCATGTGTCCTGGTCTGAAGAATGCGGGACAAACATTTCAGCGATTTATTCACGAAGTGCTCCGTGGATTAGACTACGTTTTCCCATTCATCGACGATTTGCTCATAGCCTCAGCAAACGAGACTGAGCATCACGATCACCTAAGAACAGTTCTTAGAAGATGGGAAGAAAACGGTATCACTATCAACCCCGCGAAGTGTAACTTAGGCAAAACGGAAGTCAAATTTCTTGGATACATCGTATCAAAAAACGGTATACAGCCACCAGAAGAGAAGATTAAAGCCATTACCGAATATTCAAAACCGAAAACTATAGAAGGTTTAAGACGATTTCTAGGCATGTTAAATTTCTATCGTGACCACATACCGAATGCTGCATCAATACAAGCTCCGCTAAACGCTTACCTACACCATGTGAAGAAACGTCATAAAACAATAATTGAATGGACCGACGAAGCATCACAATCATTCGAACAGTGCAAGAATAGTATATCCAAAGCTACCTTACTCGCTCACCCATCACATGATGCCCCTATCGCAATATTCTGCGATGCGTCTGTCAATGCAGTAGGTGCAGTCCTACAACAATACATCTAAAATAATTGGCAACCACTCGGTTACTTCTCAAAGAAATTCTCAGAGGCGGAGAAGAAATACTCAGCGTATGACAGAACTCTCAGCCGTCTATAAGTCAGTGAAACATTTCCGTAAGATGTTTGAAGGACGTGAATTAATTATATTCACAGACTTCAAACCCCTCACATTCGCTATGAATAAAACACATACTGCAAACGAAACGCCACGCCGAACGCGCCAATTATTATTCATCAGTGAATTCACAACCGATATTCGACACATCAGTGGAAAAAACAATATTATTGCCGACGCATTAAGTCGCATAGAAACAATAACCTCATCACCTACGATCGACTACAGCGAGATAGCAAATGCACAAGAGAGAGACAGCAGCATAACACAACTCATTCAACAACCAAACTTAACCTTCAAGAAAATAAATGTACCTAACACGAACCTAGAATTATATTGCGAAACATCAACAAGTCATGTACGTCCTTACATACCTACAGAATTCCGCAAACAAATTTTTAATAGTGTACATAATATTACTCACCCAGGAATACGAACATCACGTAAATTAATATCTCAAAAATTCTTTTGGCCATCAATGAATATCGACATCGGGAAGTGGAGTAAAACTTGTATAAATTGTCAGAAAAGTAAAATACAACGCCACACAGTCAGCAAAATTCAATGTTTTGACGCAAGCGATCGTTTTCAGCATATACACATAGATATTGTTGGACCTCAACCTACCTCTGCTCAAGGACATCGTTATTTGATAACAATGATCGACAAACATACTGGTTGGCCTGAGGCAATCCCTAGCGACAATATTACAGCCGAGACAATTGCAGATATCATATACAATCACTGGATCTCAAGATTGGATGCCCAGCGACACTAACAAGCGATCAAGGTCGACTATTCGAAAGCTCTCTGTTTACCAACCTCATGAAAACTATGGGCGTTAAACGGATACGAAGTACTAGCTATAACCCAAAGAGTAACGGAAAGGTAGAACGCTTTTATCGTTGCTTGAAGACAGCCTTTCGTTCAAGGTTAACGAACACCTGTGCATGGGTCAATGAACTACCAACCGTATTACTAGGCCTGCGCGCAGTTCTACAATTGGACACAGGCGTTAGCGCCGCCGAACTAACATACGGCTATAACCTTCGTCTACCAAGTGATTTCTTCGACATAAACACACAAACATCATCTACCTCATTAGATCATACCTACGTTGATAAATTACGTACCCATATCGCAGCTAATAAACCACACTCACCTACTTCACATCGTAATAACAAACACATATTTGTTCATCAAGACTTACATACATGCAGTCATGTGTTTATTAGAATAGATTCAGTAAAACCACCATTACAAACACCATATGAAGGACCGTACCGTGTTATCAAACGAAGCGGTAAAGTTTATACCATTCAGTTACCAGGTCGACAAACAAACATATCGATCGACCGTTTAAAACCTGCATATTTATTAAATGAAGCTGAAGAAAACAATAAATTATATTCATTTCATCCTTTACCTGTACAAGTTACCCAAAACCTTACCGATACCATACCTAACAAACATACCACCAATACCCAAAATACCACGTTACCAGACCCTACGAACAACTTGACGTCCCAGCCTATCAAAATGTCAAGGACAGGCCGACTCATCAAGTTGCCGGTGCGTTTCACTTGAAGGGGACTCCTGTAGCTGTACCTACAACCAATAATATCAATTAATACAAATGTCTAATACCTAACGCAGCATTATAGATCGTAGAAATAGTAATCGTGCATAATAACTGTAATAAGCGTATGCCAAAAGATTCGTTCTGACAAGAACATTTTATTTTATATAACGTAATATTAGCTCTGATAAGAACCATTTCATAATGCTGTACATCAACTCATAGAATCAAATAGATCACCAGTAGTCATCTCAGTGAAGTTTCAAGCATCGTACTTTCTCTCGACGATCGCAGACATACTCACGTGATCAGTCATATGCTCCGCGTTACACAACCGCATAGCAAGGCTGAGCGGACTCGACTGACGAGTGAAGCGTCGGGACTCGATCGCTATTCATGCAATTTTAATCAATGAGCAATAGCGTAGGTGCGGAGTACTCATTGACATCGTATGATCGAGCTTCGACGCGAGTTTACACAAACTGCGATAGCATTAGTTTTAGAGCGAGATAGAACACATAATATTATTCTCAATTCTTATTGAATGAAACGTTTTACTATTGGTTAAGATGTAAGCTTTAGTATTGGTGTGTATTTTCTGAACTCGTAAATATTTTTTAAGTAACAATTGTGATTGGGTAACTAGTTTTAAGGATTTTGTATATATATTGTGTAACTTTCAAATAAATCATAGATCTTCCATATATTGCTCACAGTCAAGCAGTTATTTTATTTAATCGTCAAACGCTCAGTCTCTAAATATTTAAGGCTCAAATACTAACCCATTATAACTTTCATAATTATTATTCATTATTTTCTAAAAGTAATTTAAAGTAGACGTAACTTATAGGAGCGAGGAGTGTCGAGGACCGGAAGCCAAATCCGGGGAATTCACCCCAACTTAAACGCCGTCCACCACCACCTTGAGACGGCGCAGCCGGCCTTGTGTTTCCTTACGGAGACGCAGATATCTCGACCTAGCGATACGTCATATTTAACGTACCCCGGGTACAATATTGAGCACAATTTTTTGCCTCATGCCGGGGTATGTGTGTACGTTAGGGAGGATATCTGCTGTCGCCGTCTCGGCAAGTTTGAGTGTAGGGACCTGTCTACTCTCTGGCTCCACGTAGATTTCGAGGACCGCGTCCGCATCTATGCGTGTTATTACAGGTCCCATAGTGGTAACGCAGAAACCGATCATCTCATGGGCTGCGTTTAAGTGGCAATTGACGACGTCAAGCACGTCGTCAGATCCCCTCCGTTGAAATCGTAGCCTTGGGTGATTTCAACGGGCACAATGCCGAATGGCTTGGATCACGTACCACAGACTACGCAGGGCGATCTATGCACAATTTTGCATTGGCGTATGGTCTGTCCCAATTGGTTGAGTCGCCTACGCGGCTCCCGGATGTGGACAGCCACATGCCGTCCTTATTAGATCTTCTACTGACTACACATCCCGATAGTTACCAGGTCTCTGTCGACGCCCCTCTCGGAACGTCTGACCATTGCCTGGTCAGGAGTGTAGTGCCCATCCGACGCCAACGTCGCAGACCACCAGCGACCCGCCGCGTTTGGCACTACAAGTGAGCAGATTGGGATAGGATGTGTTCCTTTTTTGCATCCTACCCTTGGGGCAAGGTTTGTTTCCCTTCGGATAATCCTAGTGCCTGCGCCGTTGCAGTAGCCGATGTGTTACTGCAGGGCATGGATATTTTTATACCAAGCTCTGTAGTACCGATCGGTGGCAGATCACAGCCCTGGTTCGATGCGTCAGTTAAAGCAGCATCTGATTGCAAAAAACAGGCGTATCGAACTTGGGTTGCGGCGCTGGGCACAAAGGATCCGACATGCAAAGTTCTTAAGAGGAAATATAACCGTGCCTCCAAATTTTTTTAGCGGCAAATCGCCCGTGCGAAGTCAAAGCACGTCGTCAAAATCGGCGAGCAGCTTTCCAGTTATCCGACCGGAACACGCAAGTTCTGGTCGTTGTCGAAAGCTGCTCTTGGTAACTTCAACCAGTCGTCCATGCCGCCGTTGCACATGAGGAATGAAACCCTGGCCCATACGGCAAAAGAGAAAGCCGATCTCCTATGCGCTCTTTTCGCCTCCAACTCGACTCTTGACGACAAGGGAAAAACACCGCCGACCATCCCACGGTGACAGAGCTCTATGCCTGAAGTACAGTTCAGACAGAAAACTGTTAGGCGAGCTCTGTTTTCGTTGGACGTCAGGAAGTCGAGCGGGCCGGATGGCATTTCTCCAATCGTGCTTAGAACGTGTGTTCGTTTATTCCGGCACTCTTATTCCAAAGACGTAGTCCCTGACTCATGGAAGTCAGCCCTTGTCCAACCGATCCAAAAAAAAGGAGACAGTTCGGATCCGGCAAACTACAGGCCTATTACTATTACCTCCCTGCTCTCCAAAATCATGGAGAGCATAATTAGCCGCCAGCTTTTAGTATACCTAGAGGGTCACCAGTTGATCAACGACCGACAATACGGCTTTCGCCATGGTCGGTCGGCAGGTGATCTTCTGGTATACCTATCACATAGACTGGCGGCGGCTATTGAAAGCAAGGGGGAAGGCCTGGCAGTTAGCCTGGATATAGCGAAGGCCTTTGATCGTGTATGGCACAAGGCGCTCCTTTCAAAACTTCCATCATTTGGGCTTCCCGAGAGCTTATGCAAGTGGACCTCCAGCTTCCTCACTGGGCGTAGCATGCAATTCGTTGTCGACGGTTTTTACTCGAATCCCAAGCCCGTGAACGCTGGAGTGCCCCAAGGCCGTGTGTTATCTCCCACGCTGTTTCTTCTGCATATCAATGACATGTTGGACACCTCCAACATACATTGCTATGCAGACGACAGCACTGGTGATGCCGTATACACGGGCCATGCAAGTCTCTCTCGAGAAAACGGGCCGACCGAACACGACCAGTGACGGGAGAAACTTGTGTCTTCTATCGAGTCCTCTCTCGAGAAGGTCGCGGAATGGGGCAAATTGAACCTTGTCAGTCTCCAATTCAACCCCCAGAAGACTCAAGTTTGCGCGTTTACCACTAAAAAATCCCCATTTGCCGTATCACTGCTCTTCGACAACACTTCCCTTAAAGCCTCGCCTAGTATCGGAATACTGGGTCTCGAAATCTCGAGCGATTGCCAATTCCGTGGCCATCTGGAGGGCAAAGCCAAATTGGCTTCGATGAAGCTGGGCGTCATCAATAGAGCACTGCAATGGAGTATTGCTGTCATCTCTGGTCTGGCGCATCCCAGTATCAGCTCGATCCATTTGACCGCGTGCAACGCAGAGCAGCTTGAATTGTCGGGGACCCAGTGCTCTGTGAACGGCTAGATCACTTGGCGTTGCGTAGAGACGTCACTTCATTGTGTGTCTTCTACCGCATTTATCACGGGGAGTGTTCCGAAGAGCTCTTCAACCTGATTCCTGCCGCCGAATTCCACCTTCGCACGACACGCCACAAATTAGGATATCATCCCCACCATCTGGATGTGTGGTGGTCCTCCACAGTGCGGTTTTCAAGGAGCTTTCTTCCACGTACTACAAAGCTGTGGAATGAGCTTCCTTGTGCGGTGTTTCCGGGACGATACGACATGGGTACCTTCAAAAAAAGCGCGTACACCTTCCTTAAAGGCCGGCAACGCTCTTGTGATTCCTCTGGTATTGCAAGAGATTGTGGGCGGCGGTGATCACTTAACACCAGGTGACCCGTACGCTCGTTTGTCCTCCTATTCCATAAAAAAAAGCATTTGACTATTTTAAGCCCTCGATAGCAAAAACATGTCCGACTTTAACCAATTTAAGATCGAATAGAAAAACTTAATAGTTGATTGAAATATGATAAAATCTAAACTTATCGACTTCAATCTATTTGTTTCCGACTTAACTAAAATCGAGCCATATGAACCGAACGAATAGAACCTCATAATTATGACGTGAATAAAATCGGTTAAAATACCCTCATATGGATTTAATATTCATTTAAAGTAGGTAATAATATAACGGATATTACAATATAAATTAAAATAATTGTTAACTAGAATGCTACGCCATCGACAATCATTTAGGCTAGACAACAAATTACTGTTTCAACGCAGCAGCGAACATTAGTTTTAGCTTAACAAAACAGAGAATGCTATTTCTTCGGATTGCTTTAGCTTCTCTATTAGTCTATAGGTTAGTAGCCTAGTAGGTAATATAGTAGTAAATAGTTCGTTGTGTAAATCAATAATTTAATATTTCAGTACATTCCGGACGTAGAAGGAGAACAAACAATCTGTCTGCCTAATCCGGCTAAGTTTGAACGCAAACAGTTGTATAAAACGTGGATTCAGGTGTGGATTTCAGCTATCTCTGTTTTTTACACGATGATAGCCGTCACCTTTTAGTTTCATACAATCGAATGAATCGCTTTTTTCTTAGAAAGTTTATTCTGTTTGATCCTAGAGACCGAGCTATGAATATGAACAAAAAAGAAAAAATTGTAAATATTTTTATTCTTGAAACGTCAGAAGGGAACTCAGATGAATGAAGATTCAAGATTCGGGATTGGGAGATATCTAAATAATTATTATATTTTGTTTATTTAATGTAAACATGTCTTTCTCTTTAGTCTATAATTCAAGTTTCATTGATACAATGGAACTAGGAACATTATTGTGAACTACAAGCCAGTAAACAAAATTGTAAATTTAAAAGGTAATGTTTTAAAACAATAATAATGGGTGGAAAAGCAGAAAAAGGCACCCCGAAGTACATAGCAAATAAAATAAAAGCGAAAGGCTTGCAGAAACTAAGATGGTACTGCCAGATGTGCCAAAAACAATGTCGAGATGAAAACGGCTTCAAATGCCACACTATGTCTGAATCACATCAACGACAATTACTCATATTTGCTGATAACGCCTCCAAATACATTGATGACTTCTCCAAGGAATTTGCTGATGGATATTTAGAGTTATTGAGTCGCCAGTTCGGCACTAAAAGGGTTAATGCCAATAAGGTATACCAGGATTACATATCTCATCGGTGAGTAATAATTTCAAGCTTTTCATATAAGAGTGCTCTTAAGTAAAACTACATATCACAATGGTGCTCAGTTTGGTAAGACTTCCTACTTGTGAATGAAAATGGACAGGCTATCCTGTAGTAATATACCATAGCTGAAGAAATTGCATTTAGTAGTGAAGCTCTATCTCCTATCTCTGATTCAGTGGTGATCATTTATTATTATTGTTTAAAACACTAGCAGCCTAAGCTGTTGCATGTAAATCTCTGCACTTGTGTTTTTAAATTTTTCCAATGTTTGTAATGTCCAATTTTAAATTTCATGTTAGGAGCGCTTATTACACTTTACAGTATGGAGTTCCACATTTGCACCAAGTGGTTTGGCAGGAATTATACCTATGGTTGCTGTTACCAACAGTAATCATAGTATGTATAAGTATGTATAAAAATGAATTGCTGTTTGTTAGTCTCGCTAAAACTCGATAAGGGCTGGAGCGATTTGGCAAATTTTGGTCTTGAATTATTTGTGGAAGTCCAGAGAAGGTTTAAACAACAACAATTTTGTCTTTTTCCTTTCATATGTCGTTCAGAAATCAAATTGAAAGAATAGTTTAAAATCAATAACTCTGTAAAACGAATCTTTGTAACTTTATCAGGTGGTAAAAAACAAAGTTAATTTGAGCTACCTATAGTTTATTAGATTAACAAAAGCTACTATGATGGCAATACAACATGTGCTGGGTCAGCTAGTATTATATAAATAAATTACATGTCAGCAACTTCACACTGTGTTAGGTATTGGTAATTGGTATGAGCCAACTGCAAAAGATTTTGTATGTAGGTACATCTAAAAGTTTGGAAGGCTTGCACTTGGGGTACCCCCTGATGTAATGGATGACCAAAAAAAGGTCCCGCTGAGTTTCTTGCAACCATTTTGATTCTGGCACAAACCTAATATATTCAAATTCGAAAACACTTTATTCATATAGGTCACGGAGATGACACTTATGAATGACAAAAAAAATAAAAATATTGTTTCTTATTGAATTTACCGCTACTTCGTAAAGGGTTGAGCTAATGAGAAGAAGTAGCAAGAAACTCTTTGCCACTCTTTTAAGTCAAGATTTACATTTTAATTGTTTTACAAATCATTTCAATTACAATATATGCAAAGTGACGCAACAAAAATACTCAAATGTCAAAAACTGAAAGGCTTACATGAGTAAGTCAAAAAAGTAAATTAATACTTATTAACACAAGAGTTATTGAGTATAGTAGATGTATCAATCCACATATACCGTAAATATATAGAGGCATTATGTGAGCATTTCATAAAATAAAATATGTTAATGACTTTAACTTTAAAGGAAATAATAATAATAAAAAACACATCAAGCAGACCTCCTGGTAACAAGATCATCCAGCCACCACTCTATAGTAAGTAGTAGTATTAATACTACCAATTGGTTCTGCTCTCTTAAAATGTCTAGAAACCTCTAAAATTATACAACAAATGAAGAGAGTGGCACAACTTTTGCAATCTATTAGGACCATCAATTGATAAATATAAAACCTTGGGAAGTATCCAGATACATTAACGGCCGTTTTCAATAACCTATCTATCCTTAGTTTAACTTACTAGATGTAGACAAATCGATCCTTTTATGCTTACTCACATTTCAATAACCTATTGACAAAAAGCATTGACTATAACTATATTGGACATAACTATGGATAGATAATATCTTGTCATTAAACGGTGACAGCAATGTATCCGTAATTTAAACTAAGGGTAGATAGGTTAACAAAAACGGCCGCATATCTTTTACACCATGTAAGGATTTATATTGTATACAATGTTGGCTTCCTATTTAATACATAAATATATAAACATCTTTGCATTTTGAATATTATCAAAAAACTAGAAAAAACGTAAATACATTGAGAAATCCAAATTGGTCATGTATTTGATGTCAAGTCATCTGTACACCAGTTAGTATCTTATATAATTTATGTGTCTAGATAGAGCCTCGTGCTGCTAGACAACTGATGAAAACAGGCCAGGTTTATTACTTTAGCGTGTGTGAGAAGCTATGTCTTACACTTGTGATTTCTATGTTCCTTTGCGATAGTGTGAGTGCATTTCAAAATGGAGGGTAACTGTCAGCCAAATTTTTTTTTTCAACATTTTCACAGCTGTGACAGTCTATTTAGACTTATAAATGATCTAAGCTTTTACATTTGTTTTAAATCTAAAATCTGTATTTCAGTGACCATTTGCATATGAATGCGACTCAATGGGAAACCCTGACAGACTTTGTCAAGTGGCTGGGCAGGGAGGGGAAATGTGTTGTCGATGAAACAGAGAAGGGATGGTTTGTGGCATACATAGACAGGGATCCAGCCACCATTGCAGCACTTGAAGCCAAGGCGAAGAAGGAGAAACTTGATAAGGATGACCAAGTATGAATTTATGAAATATCTTTATTTTTTTCATGCAATTTAGAGTCCCGAATACATACTGCCTCTAATTCCTTCTTTCCCTCTGAATTATGGAAAACCACGAGAGTTATATTGCTCTTTCGCAAGTAAATTTAAATATAACTTTTGTAACAACATAACATCTTCCTTTCGTAGATATCAGTAGACTGATTGACCTCTCACAGCTCACAGCTCCTCCCCGCTATACATCTCCTCTCTGCTTTGGTGGAAATAACCTGACTGCCGCAAGAGATTAGAAAGCTGAGAAGCTTTGGTGGAAACTGGGCTTCATCATTTTACAAATCGTTTGAACTAGATACATTATTATGTAAAGTGATACAACAAAAATACTCAAATGTCTTACGCCAAGTACGATAAATACATATGTAAGTCAAACAAACACGGGGCAACCATCTAGGGCCCATGATCTCTGATTTGGTGCACTTCATCATTAACTCAAATATTTGATCGTGTGGCAAGAGTGGCAATGAATAACGTGATTTTTAATAATATTCTGAAGGTAATACCGAAAAATCGCACTTTATTATTTGATGTATTTAGATCGGTATTTTACACGCCTTTTGTGCCGTTTACATGCCAAAGCCTCTGTAACCCAAACTCCATAATGGTCCATCGTTCTTACCTGTGTTGGAAGCATGTGTTGACAAACTTTCAGCTTTTATACAAAAACGTAGGTCTGGGGTTCACGGGCTCTTGCACTATTCCGTCCGGCATGCGATGTCGTACCGCCTTATTTATTTTATTTAGAGAAATATTAAAACAAATAAAATAGTTTATTTCATGATTCCTTACCTGTGGTATGAAATGCCACGAATTTTGCTTTTTTTACTTGCGTAATTAGTGCATCTTCACATTACACAAGACGGCATTTTAATGCTGTATATAAAATTGTAAGCAATTCTGTCAACAACGTCGCGTGCCTACCGTTTTCGTATCGAGAGAGCGACTACGAACAAAGGAACCAATTGACTCCATTTAGGCGATTGATTTTCGGTGCGCTAGTGACATATCTACCTCTTTTAATACTATAATATCATTGGGGCAGACCGTATCAATTACCATCAGCTGAATGTCCTGCTCGTCTCGTCCCTTATTTCATAAAAACATGGTTGGAAAACTCTTCTAAAAAGACACTCAGGGTAAACAGCTCGTTTAACCTGTTTTTTTTTTCACTGAATTCCTCCTTCACAACACATCATCTGGGTGTACTACAACTAAACTATTGAATGAGCTTCCTCACTTGGTGTTTCCTGGACCTTATTACATGGGTACCTACTTTAAAAAAAGCGTGTAATACTTTCTTAAAGGCAAACCTGTTATTCCTCTTTTGTTGCAAGAGAATGTGGGTGGTGTACCGAAAAAGTACATACAATATAGATTTTTTCCATAAAATCAACATATTTTTTTCTCCAGGAAAGGATGTTGGAGTTTATACAAAAACAGGTTGAAAGAGGAAAAAAGGAAGACATGGATGAGCCCAAATACACAGAGCTTAAAAGAGAAAGCAGTCAAGAACGACTCACTCTCACATTGAAGAGAAAAGTGGAAGGTGAGATTAATATAGTCAAAGTCAAAACAAACTTTATTCAATTAGGCTTAAACTAAGCTCTAGCTACTAGCATTATAAATATTTTATCATCACTATAAATATTTCTTTTAAATTACTGAATCTACCATGTGTTCGGAAAAGGTAGAGCTCGTGAGAAGAACATACAAGTAACTCAATGGCCACTCTTTTCAATCAATTGAAATTATTGAGTATTGGCTGTAATATACATAACAAATTAGTTTGTTAAGTGCTGCATCTAATATATGAATTGTGTCCAAATTTAAAAGTGTTTTAAATATTTCATAAAAAGTAATAAAGAATAAACTGTATTAATATAAATTATCGAATATTAGATGCATCAACCTTTATAGCTTGAATTTCCTCACACTCATCCTCTTTAAGTTTGGATATTTTGTTGTTATTTGGACCGATTTGCACTAAACACTCTGTCATTGCGTGGCGTTGTATTCAAAGCGCGGTCAAAACAACTGAACGGAAACTCTGCCTAATAGACGCGTAGTGAAAGACAGACAGTTTTTGAGTGTGATTGTGAGTCTAGGTGTTTATTGTACGTTAATGCCACCAACGAATAAGAAATGATTTAATAGATCAATTTAATAACAGCAAATTATTAAATTCATCGTCCGGACATATTGTATATGTTACCGGCCAAACTCGATTTAAGGAAAAACTTGTTTTTCCTATCCTAAACAGTTCAACCCTTCAGTCGCCTAAAGATTAACCGGTAGGATAACTCTCGATAAGTCTATCCAGGAATTACTAGTTTGTCCTAAAATCGGGTTTGGTTGGTAACATAGAATAAAGGGCCATCTGATGTTTTAAATTTGAATCGGCTTTAAAAAAAACTTTTGATTATTTTTTTCAAAATTGTATAGTTTTATTGGAAAGGTTGAACTTTGTCATTTAAGAATACAATATCATTCATATGACCACTATCACGACTGGCTCGGGAGTATCCGATGAAACCATTTTTTCAGTACATTATCGATTGTCTCGGCTTGAATCTTTTCTATGGCAACTTGGATTTCACTTTTCAACGCTTAAATTGTATCAGAATGGTTTGTGTAACATTTATCGTTAATGGTTCCGCACAGAAAATAATTCAAAGGGCTGAAATCACAGCTCCGAGCTCATATTCAAAATAGGATACAATATCATTTATTAGAAGTCAAAAACTACTCATTCGAAAAGTAATAATAATAAAACTGGTACCGATCTATCATCACGGACAGTACTATCATTGCTAATAAGCCTGATATTGTGTTGGTAGATCGGTTAAAGCGTCGGGCATTTATTGTTGATATCACCATCCCGTGTGATGATAACCTTGTGAAAGCTGAAATAGACAAATTGTCGAAGTACCTAGACTTAGCACACGAGGTTACTGACATGTGGGATGTTGATTCAACAATAATTGTCCCAATAGTCGTTTCCGTTAACGGTGTTGTAGCAAAGAGCCTTGACCATCATCTCAAGAGGCTCTCGCTTAATAACTGGATAAAGGGTCAGTTACAGAAAGCAGCTGTTTTGGGAACGGCTCGCATCGTGCGGAAGTTCCTCAGTCTGTCGCCTTAACCACCGGCGGAATTGTCGTAAACTAACGCCGGCGGGACTCTATTTTTTATATTTATATTTGTAATATTGTTTTTTTATAAATATGTTATATATATAAATGTAGAAAATAAGATGAAATTATAATGGATAGAATAATAATAATAATAAAAGCCTTTATTAACAATTTATAAATAAGTGCAGTTACATTTCTAATCTTAAATCTACTATTTCAATTTGATTATATAAAAGTACTTATGTAATAATTTACTATATATATATATATATATATATATATATATATATATATATATAAATGAATTGCTGTTCGTTAGTCTCGCTAAAACTCGAGAACGGCAGGACCGATTTGGCTAATTTTGGTCTTGAATTATTTGTGATAGTCCAGGGAAGGCTTAAAAGGTTTGAATAAACATGAAAATCATTGGATTTAAATAAAAACAACAATTTTGATTTTCCTTTCACGTGTCCCCCGTCATTCAGAAATGAAATAAAAATAATAGTTTAAAATGAATAACGAATTAAAAATTTTATATTTTGCTATCTAGAACTTCTAACTTTCCAAGGAGGTAAAAAATAAACTTCCTTAAAACACGGGTAACACTTAGGAAGGAGTCCTTTTGTTTAAAAAGTCTGCCGGGTCAACTAGTATTTAATAATAATTAATACACACCGGTTTCTAGACTGTTTTGCTTTTCAGCATAGGCCTCCCCAAGTTTTCTCCACAAAGATCTATCTCTTGCTGTCCTCATCCAAGTACCACCTGCCACCTTTAGAATATCATCTTCCCATCTTCGATGCTGTCTTCCTTTATTTGTGGTATTATATCTTGGACACCATTCTGTCACTTCTTTAGTCCATTTCTCAGTCTTACTTCGTATCATGTGCCCAGCCTATTTCCATTTCAGTTGTTTGATATGATATTTTATATCTATGACATTGGTTTGTTGCTAGCTTAAGTTTTTAATATTTCTCAATTTTGTTGGAGCATATAGTGTACCATTTTGCAAATGTCAAACATAAAACTAAGTTCCAGTCAAAAACATTAATGTCAAAGTAATCTGTACTTCAAAGTTAAAACACTAAATGGCCCACCCTTTATAATAACACTAGCTGCGACCCAACTAACCCAGCGAACATTGTTAGACCGTTTCTTGGAAATTGGAACATTACTTTATTTTTCTAAAATAAAAGTTATTTTTTAAATAAACGTAGCCTAAGTTATTCCTTATTACATCAGCTACATGCAAATTAAAGTCCCGTCAAAAGAGGTCCAACCATTTCAGAGATTAGCCGGAACAAACTGACAGACAGACAAAAATTAAAAAAAAATGTTATTTTGGTGTATTATTCATATAGATGTAGTAAGTAACGGTTATTTCAATTTTACAACAGACACTCCAATTTTATTTATATGTATAGATTATTTATTTAATCTAGACCTTATCATACCAAATCAAGCAATCAATGTGAAAACATACTCCAGATAAGCCTGAGGTATTGTCGAAGTCAGCCCTGCAGTCTGTGAAGCCCAAAGAGCACAGCATCAAGAAGACCAAGGGTGACAGCAAGCGTTCAGTGCTCGATGAGATAATTGACATGCAGGAGTCACAGAAGGAGAAAGCGAACAGGTAACACATCTCTTATCAAAGTTATTATTTTATTTATTAGGTTTATTTACAATCACTTACAATAATACACACAAACATAAAAAGTTCAACTATGAACTAAATGTAGTGGATTTTTGCAAATGAACACATAATGCAAAGAATCCGGACGGATGGTAACCATTGTGCGAGAGTTAGCTGTGAAGTAGGCTTAACAAGATATTTATTTTATTTTTATTTTAAAAGAAAACTTACAGCTTAATTTAAAGAAATTAGTCATTAAATACAGAAGAAGAATATAAGCTTGCACCTACCGGGATTTGAACCCGGGACCTCTAGCTTTGTAGGTAGGATCGCTAACCACTCGGCTATACAGGTAATATATATAGAGATATTATACATACTCATACCTTTTCAATTCTACACACACCACATGAATGTGGAAAATGCGAAATTTACAATAATTTACAATTTTTTAATACAAGTTTCCGCAGATAGAATTTACATATGAAAAAGAAAAAATAACTCAAATGGGAGAAAGAAATGTAATAAAGAATACAGGGGAAAAAATTGCAAAGAATAAATAAATATAAAATCTATATAATAAGCGGTAAAAAAAGCTAATTCAAATAATAGTAAACGAGTTTTTTAACAGGTTTAAGGAATTATTTAAAAGTGTTAAAGAATTCGTTTGCCAGTGGAGATTTATAAACAATTTGTTGTTTCAAAACCCAGAAGTGAGGGATTAATACACAAATAAAATTTGAAAACAAAATTTTATGAACGATGCAGGACTCGAACTCAACGAACGAATTATAGGGGTTGAGCAGGTTATCAACTGTAAAGTAGATCCTGTAGATGAAGCCACCTGACCTGAACCTGAGAGTTAAATGAACAAAGCCTACAAGATTTTATGACGATACGTCACTCGAACGGTTAGCTCAGTTAGAAGAGCACTCGCACGGAACGTGAGAGGTCGTGGGTTCGAGTCCACGAATGGTGGTGGCAATGATGCAAAAAAGGTCAAAATATTCATTTTTCATACAAATTTTATTCAAAGATAAGGCAGATCTGAGCATATACGAGTTCTTACGAAATTTGGTATGTTCACATACCAAATTTCGCGTTTTCCACATTCATGTGGTGTGTGTAGAATTGAAAAGGTATGAGTATGTATAATATCCCTATATATATTACCTGTATAGCCGAGTGGTTAGCGATCCTACCTACAAAGCTAGAGGTCCCGGGTTCAAATCCCGGTAGGTGCAAGCATTTATATGATGAATATGGATGTTTGTTTCCGAGTCATGGATGTTTAAATGTATTTATGTATGTTTAAGTAAGTATATTGTATTAAATATATCATTGTCTTGTAACCCATAACACAGGCTATATATGCTTAACTTGGGGCAAAATAATTTGTGTAAAAAGTGTGTCAATATAAGTTCCTTGCGCTTTAAATGTAATTCTATAATTTGATATAGGGACCGCAATATTAGTTTTCTTCATATATATATTTTCAGAAAAGATTATTGGCTTACTGAAGGCATTGTTGTGAAAATAGTAACAAAATCGTTGGGCGACAAGTTCTACAAGCGGAAGGGCGTCATCGAGCGTGTGGTAGACCGTTATGGCGCGCACATCAAACTGACAGATGACAATGTCAAGCTGAAGTTGGATCAGGTGAGTTATTGAAGTGATAATATCTTATTGGAGGGTAAACCGCTTCGTAACGTAACGCGTTACGGCGCCACTCTGTCTGGGTTCCCTTTCTCTCACAGCGGTAGGCAGGCTCCTCCTCTCTCACTCTAACTCATAGGTTCTCAACGTGGGCGTTTGAGACTTTCGGGGGGGCAGTAGAAGACCCAGAGAAAATTAGGGGGCATTGAGATGGCGCAGATGGGGCGTGGGTAGATTAAAAAATATAGTCTAAAAAGGCAAAAAAATACACGAAAATACTCTAGAAAAAAACATATTCTCAAAGTGGGCGGTGAGCAAAATAAGGTTGAGAAACTATGCTCTAACTAATTACTACTTTTTAAGGATAAAATAATGATAATAATAATTTACATACACAAAATTCTAATTTACTTATTCAAGAATTGTAACTAAAAATAAAATTTATTTTATAATCGATAAAAGATTTTTGTATTGAGTAACATTTCTTTACAATACCATAGTAAAATGCATAAAATTTAAGTTTATTACTTATCTAAGCTTTTCTCAAGTTATACAATTAAATAGTTCAACTTAGATTAGTTTAAGATATCACACTCGTTAGTTTTTTAATAAACAAGGTAAAACTGTAATGCCAAAATTTATTAATAATCTGTATTTATACCGGGTCTTAAACAACTACATAATAAAAATGGGGGATTGCAATTGGTCCACAAATTATGAATAAATACTGAAAATTTCAATAACAAAAAAAAATATATGCAGATTTAAAAAAAATAAAATAAAAATACAATGCAGTCCGTTTTCTAATAACAGCTATTTATATATCTTTATCAAGTCCCTTAAATTATAAAAAAACTGAATAGCAAAAATGTATTCTGTATAAGCTGACAGTATTATAAATGTTGTACAAGTGACATTGATCCTTATTACGTAGGTACTATACATTACATTACAATGTTGACTAAAAAATACTACAAAAATTTTTGAATGTTTTTTCTGCAACTAAAAAAGTTGCTAGAATGCTAATAGCTATGATTCAGAGGGAGCTCTGCGAAACCCTTTCGTATTCGGAGGTTTTTGACAGCCTTTTAAAAAAAACATTGCGTGCGTACAAAGTACACATGTTTGAAGTGAAACCTGCATGGTGCATGAACCTCTAAACTGCATATGAAGTCCTGGTACGTGTTGCTAGAATGACACATGATTTCAACCGCTATGAAAGACATTCCTACCACCACTAATATGTATAATAATATGTTCTCCTGGTGTCTATGTAGTAATACGTCGTGCGCTTGGAGTCAGAATATATTAAGGTATACGCGCGCCATACTTAAGACAATCTCTTCTTTATCTATGATCGCCTGGTACCAAAACATTGTATTATGCTTACTATCTCATTATCTTCCATGTCAAATATTATGAATTGATGTGACTGCTCTTTTTACTGTCGCTTTTTCTTTTCATAGACTTTCAAATCACAACGATGATAAAGAAGTTTTCAATTCAATAGTATGCATATTTCTGTCTCATTCTTTGCCGGCTTCATCCTAAACATTTTTGGATTTGTGTCTCTTACCTGTCGTTTTTTCCGTTGCATCCGGTTTGAAATCACAACGATTCTAAACAAGTATCACTTCAAAAATATTAAGGCTGACATATCTATTCTAATAAATGAAGAGCGGCTTTTTCCTTCGGTTATACTGAGTAAACTACTGAACCGACCGGATTAATACTTATACCATAAGATGCAGCGTGTTTCTGTGAAGGTTTTAATATATGATATGTTGGTGATTACTTATCTGGAACCTATAATTTTTTGACTTATACGACACCCTGACATTAGCTAGTCAATTGTACCATACTTCAGCTACCAAGCCTCTTGTAACCTCTTGTTTTCACATCTAATGGATTAGAATTAAATAAAAGTTTTGAAAAAATATAATAAATATCTCCAATTAATTAAAAATTATTTAATGATATTTAATTACACGTTATTTAACTAAATTATGCGGTATAATAATATTTTCATAGGTTGTATTTAATTTAAACCTTTTTTATTAAAATATTGTTATTTCTACAAACGAGGAATATATTTTTTTAAACATTTTTGTTTTATTACGCCAAAGAAGAACAACATCTTGCATGCGTACGTACAGACACTTTTTTATAATCCAATGTATATACTTCACCATACATATTATATTTATCACAATATGAAAGAATTATTTTGTATGTCTGTTACAGAACCACGTTGAAACAGTGATACCGTCGCCAGGCAGAGCGGTGAAATTCGTCAACGGCGCGTACCGCGGCCTGAAGGGACTGTTGGCAAACGTACAGACTGACAAGTTCTGCTGTCAGGTCGAGGTGAGTTACCTAACTCATACATAATCCGATTATTTTATGACAATATTAATGAACGACAAAAAAGTAGATTTAGTTGTTGCTTTGTCATGGGGCGGGTCGTTTCTTTCCCTAAAATATTTTCGAAGTAGTCATGGCATGGTCCATGCGTTATGCTCATGAATGGGCGCTACTTGTGGTATCTGGATAATCCGTTTTTGGAAGCCCTGCTTAATGTTATTAATTTAAAAGTTACTATTTAGATATAAATATATATTATGGGTCAATCTTTAATAAAATACTCGCATTATACCTTTAATTATTGATGGTGTGTGTGGATTGATGCATCTAATGTACTCAATAACTCATGCGTTTTCTTTTTTAGTTTATTTACGGCCATTCCCAATATACTATCTACAGATAGAGAAAAAATACTAACTTCTACTGTCAGTAATTAGCCGTCAATAATCTGAAGCTGTCCCAATATACCCGATTATACGCGTGAATTGCAATTTCCATACAAACTTCTATCGCTGGTAAGCTATACGTCGTCCCATTGACTGACAGCGTGTACGGTTAAGGTGAGTTACCGTCGATAAGTTTATTGGGACGGAAAAGTCAACGATAATTACGATTTTTATTTCAAGTAAGAGATAGACTGAATATTTAGAATGGCTGTTACTAGTTTTTTATTTTGCAACACACTTGCTCGTAAAGTGAGCCTTATTACATCGTTCTTAGGGCCATATGGCCAATACATATATGGCCACACATAATAGAATATAATAATAACTGCAAACTTTATGAGAATAAACACAGCGTTTTTAATTTAACCAGGTAATACAGTTTTATTGTAACAACAGAGGTTTGATGTCGCTCAAAATCCTTTTTTGGAATAAATAAATGTGTCCCTATTAAGTCGAAAAAAAATTGTATTATTACCAAATTATTTATAATTCACAACAATTTGTTATAATTTCTATCAAAACACTGAAACGGGTCGTTAGGTCGTCGCCCCATGACAACGTCTCTGGAAGTAACTTGCATTTAAAATACAGGCCCGACCCAGTTTTAAATGCTAATGACACCGGAATTGGGGATTCGCTTTCATATTTCAATTATTCAGAACTTTTCTGCATATTTTATAATTATTTTCTTAGCCAAAAGTAAATAAAAATCAAATTTTGATATAAGTTCTGAAGTAAGTGATTCTAATAAAATATATTGTAAAACCTGTTAAAATACGGTTTCTTTACAGGTTACGGAGGGTCCTCTTACTGGAAGAATAGTTAAGAACGTACAGTATGAAGATATAAGTAAATTGGCGAGCTAATATTTTATTATATACGACTTTCTATGAATTTATGATAATAAATTAAAATAACTATTGTGTTTATATATTTTTTCTACCTTCAACCTTATTACCTCCTCTTACAGATACCACATTAGCAACACAGATTTAATATAAATTAACAGATAATATATACAAGCCAGTATACCTATATTTATTTATTTATTAAAGTAATCAACAGCGCCGTACACAACAATTATTTTTACAATCTTAACCTAGGTTTTACATAAAGCCACAAAGGATTAAATAAATTTTAAATTATAAAAAGAAATCATATATTAACAGAATAGACTTAAAAATGTACTTTATATACTAACAAATAAAAGATTACACTAAAGCGTGCGTGTGTTTGTGTGTGTGCGTGTGTGTTTGAGTGTGAGTGTTGCGTTACCTATTATTATTATTTTTTACGATGATTTTTTATTAATTCTGTTTTTAACTTAATTTTTGATAAGTGAAATACGTCAAACTCAGCGTACTGTTTATTATAAGTTCGTGACAGACGCGGAATTATGGAATTTTGGGCATAATTTGTATTAGGTTTGGGAACATGCAAAAGGCGCGTGACGCGATCTTAAAGATTGAGCGTTTAATGAAAAGGCTGATAGTAGACTAGGACAGTCGATGGAGCCACTCAAAATTGCTTGCAGAAGTAACATGTCACTTTGATTCCTTCTATGTTCAGCTCAAGAAAGTTAGCTTCCCAGATTTAATTTTTTTTATTACATCGTTAGTTCGCCATTTGTTCTTGATTGTTCTCTATAAACATTTGTTTGTACTCGTTTTTTTTAAATTTGCAATTCATTAAAATTAGTTAGGTTAAGTTATGTTAGAACAGTTAAAACAACGCACAAGCCGAGCGTAGCGTGCCACGGCAGCGGCCGGCGAGTGCCAGAACCAAATAGTTATTAATAATAAATAAACAACAAAAGAACAAACAATTATTTATAGCGAACAATTAAGAACAAACTACGAACTAACGATATGCGATATTGCAAATTCAAAAATAGAAAAAAAAATTTTTTTGGGGGGCTAAGTTTGATGAGCCTCTTTGTTCCAGTGTGTCGATACATATTAGTAACTAGCTGACCGGGCAAACGTTGTTTTGCCATATAAAGTATAATTCACGCGATAGTTTTATAAGTAATAAAATATTGCCTATATTATAGCCTGTACATCATTTTGTTCTATTGTCAATAGTTTTTGCAGCGCACGCAAAAATAGGTTCTCGATTTTACACCTTGTGTTACAAAATAGCAATTTTATTACGGATCCCTAATTTTGAAAAAAAAACATAGCCTATAGATAAATGGACTACCCAACACTGAAAGAATCATTCAAATCGGACCAGTAGTACCAGAGATTAGCGCGTTCAAACAAACAAACAAACACTGCAGCTTTATAATATTAGTATAGATAGAGACATCTCAACTGTTAAAATGGGAAAGGGAGAAAGAAGTAGCGCCATCTGTTAGCGTGTTTTGATAATTGTTTAACGCTATAGCTACTTAAGCCTATACCTACTATATAGTTTAAAATATGTAACCTACATGGTTATTAAATAATTTATTTCTTTTCCTTCTTTTATCTTCCTCAGAATGAAGAAGCTAAAATGAATGATTATTCATTCATTTTAGCTTCTTCATTCTGATTGATTATCCGGATTAACCGGATTGATTATTGTAAACTAGAGGTTAAATTATTGAAATCATTTTTAGAAATTATTACTCTTTGTACCACGCTGTGCAGCGCAGCGTGCGTTCCGGCCTTTATATGTCACCTTTTTGCTCTTAATGGTGATTTTCATTATTACAACACTAGAAATAAGGGATTGCTTGTAACTAATTCTAGTAGGCTTCATAAGATACATAATAGCTTTAAGGGTAAATGTATACACTTTTATAATAAAGGCCCAGCCACTGTTCAGGCATTATCTATAAATAAATTTAAATGTTTTATAAAAAAATAGCTCTGTCGTCCTAAACCCTACTACACAGCTAAATATCTAAGTGATCGGACAGGCTGGGACTAGAATATTATTATTTTATAGCTATTTGACAGTACCTGTACAATATTGTATATTTTATTAAAAAGAGCGCAAAAAAGAATGCTGGGAGAGCTTCTCTCTCAGAGCGCCATTTGTTTCCGAAGCGGTAGTAGTATATTAGAAATGTCATCAAAAAGAATTCTATAGGAATCAATATTTAAGAAAAAAAAGCCTTTTATACCTTTTTATAGGATTTAAGTAAAACTTACTTAGCAAGTATTCAGGTAAAATAAAACAACAAATTAATAATAAATTTATATTTGCAATTGATTGTACATTAAAATATTAAATAAGAAATATCAAATTTAACACTTACATCAAAATGGACACTGCACATTGGATTAAAATTGCATTAATTGTAATATAAATGCAAGAACTACGTAAGGCACCATTAACATTACATGAATGATTATTCATTCATTTTAGCTTCTTCATTCTGATTGATTATCCGGATTAACCGGATTGATTATTGTAAACTAGAGGTTAGGTTTTATATAAACAAAACAAATGTACGAATCTCCCAGTGGGGCCGCAACGCGGCTCAAATTCCAGCGTTATGACGTCTTAGTTGTTACCAATGAATTAGTCTGATTCAATCACTCTTGCAAACAACGTCCAATAAATTCACCATTTACACTGGACAAAACGACAGCTACTTCCTATGGCACACAAGACGAAGAGTTTGATTTTTCTTGAATTAATCATTGTATTTTCCTAGGATTCCTATTCAATAAAAAGTATTTGTTTTACTTTACCTTATAGTCAAACCCACATTTCCAAAGCAGTTACAGGTTTCCCTTCTGTCATATTATTTTTCTGTATATATTTTTTTTAACCCGCTTAATAGCTCTTCAAATAATGATATACTAATTCTAAAGTATCTTTAATGCTTTGTATACTCGAGAAAAGTACTCGCCATCGGCATTCATAGCGTTATTAAATGGATGTATCCAGTATCTTCTGTGTCGTATATTTAAAACAGAGTAATGTCTTAATAACAAATAAGCAATAAGTTTCTTACGACGATCCATGCCAGAGACACGTCCATTCACAATAAATAACACGAGGAACTGTTTATCCAACCATACGATAGTAACACGCTCTTTTTCGCGACACAGCAACGCGGTTATGTCGTTCGGCCCTTAGAGCACTTTCACACTACGTCCGATCCGTACCCGTGAAAACACGGTCCAGTGTAGGCGGACTGAGCGTCACTGCACTGCGAGTTACGGCGTTATGCCATGCCATATGCCATGACGCGCATAATCGCACAGTGCTGCACCGCTCTGGTGTGACATGTACCATACAAAATTATTGAAATTATTTTTAGAAATTATTACTCTTTGTACCATGCTGTGCAGTGCTGCGCAGCGTGCGTTCCGGCCTTTATATGTCACCTTTTTGCTCTAAATGGTGATTTTCATTATTACAACACTAGAAATAAGGGATTGCTTGTAACTAATTCTAGTAGGCTTCATAAGATACATAATAGCTTTAAGGGTTAATGTATACACTTTTATAATAAAGTCCAAGCCACTGTTCAGGCATTATCTATAAATAAATTCAAATGTTTTATAAAAAAATGGCTCTGTCGTACTAAATCCTACTACTCCTGAATATCTAAGTGATCGGACAAGCTGAGACTAGAATATGATTATTTTATAGCTATTTGACAGTACCTGTACAATATTGTATATTTTATTAAAAAGAGCTCAGAGCGCCATTTGTTTCCGAAGCGGTAGTAGTATATTAGAAATGTCATCAAAAAGAATTCTAAAGGAGGGAGGAAGGGAGGGTTTAAGTAAAGTATTCAGGTAAAATAAAACAACAAATTAATAATAAATTTATATTTGCAATTGATTGTACATTAAAATATTAAATAAGAAATATCAAATTTAACACTTACATCAAAATGGACACTGCACATTGGATTAAAATTGCATTAATTGTAATATAAATGCAAGAACTACGTAAGGCACCATTTGGAAGTACAAATTACATAAATTAGTAAAAAAAAAATTGAAAATATTCAAAAAACTTCATTCTAGTTTGAGACTAGAATAAAATAATTGTGTAATTGTTTATAACAACGTTGTGATGTTCGTGATTTCATAGGATTAAATGTCAGCTTTACGCCATATAAAAATAAGTACCACAGCTGCACTTAACAACTAAACGACGGCGGCCATGATGACTGTTTTTTTTTTTTGGAAATGAGTCAAATACTTGTCTACAGAATTCCTTACACAAAATCGATTGTGATTATACTATTGATATTTATATTATAGTTGTAATATTTTTTTAATTATTTCGAGATGAGTATACCTATGGTCATCAATGAACGCCCTCTAATCTACGTATTAAAAAACGAAAATGCAATAAAATACTATAAAAACTCTAATACTAACTGAAATTAAAACATCTACTTAATAATTAAGCATTTACCGCGAATTTGTCAAATCGCTGGCAGTGTTGCCATATGTCTACTCGGTGGTAGAATTTGGTAGTAATAATCTACTTCTTCAGCAATTTCTCCTCTTCCTGATTGGCTGGTTCTAACTCACGAGACTTAAATGTTGAGTTTGTGTTGAAGCTCGCCGACGAAGGTGTAAACTGTAACGGTAGACAAAAAAACATAAGGCTTCATAAAATAATAAAATAGTTTTAGGGTAGGTACGATACAACAGTACACGGAAAGAACAGGTTTATAATTCGGGCATGTGGCTGTTATAATATACAGTCATATTGACATATCTCATGAAAAGTTAAATGTTTTCAGATCACTGGTTTATGATAATTTAAAATAATCACTGATTCTCTTTCTTAATTCTTATATTTTTTTCTGAATCCTTGACTAATTGTAGAATTGTATAATAGGAGCGTGTAGTATTGTGTAAATTATATAGCTAGTAATTATTTGATAATTTGTAATACTTTTAATTTGTGGGTTGGTTACCTTTTAACTAAAAATGTCGTATAATTATTGGAAACTTTAAAGTGTGAGTTTTAAGATCTGTTAATATTTATCATAATACTGTTTGTTTCCTACACATGAATAAATAAATAAATAATAAATAACATACACCTTTAATTTTAACTGCAATGTTGAGACGGTTACTCATAAATAAGTTAAAATGTTTTGTTATAAAAAGGTTCTGCAGTATTATTACTCAGATGAAGATTAACTAAAGTATCAGACAGCCCAAAACTAGATTATTATGGTTTCTCATCTTCTCTCCCAGAAGGCCAAGGCCAAGATTTGTTTAGTGTATTAAGGGACGTAAAATGGATATATAGGAATCGAATTTAGAGTAGATAAATTACTTTTTTAATATGACAGCAATGTTACAAAATTAGTTTTTCCTAAAAATTAAAAAGATTATTCATGTAATGCCGCAAATAAAAACAAAATGTTTTTAAATATATTCGTTTAATGTATGAACTAGTAACCAATGCTATAAATAAAGAATATTCAAATATATCATGACTGATAGATAAGGTTACAATAACAAGGTCACAAATATTGAATAGCTAATGCAGTAGAACCGGCTATGCAAAGTACTGAAAAAAAACTATAAATCGTTTAAGTTCAGTAAGTTTTCGATAAATATGAAAAATTATTCCCTAAACGATAAACCACCATTAACACAGAGAAACAAGTTGAGAAATGAATTCAGTTTAGTTGTTACAACCAATATATAATAGTCTTATATTCTTTTTAACTGAGGTATCGATATATTATCATTTCATTATATTTCCTCTCGCAAGTTTCTATACACCCAGCAAAGTATAAACTATCATCTGTCAAAAGTCACATATAACAAGATGGCGTCGTCTAACACTACTTGTTTTGCAAAGTGACATTGACATAACGTCTATTTGACCTGTAATTTGACGAGATAGACTAAAATAGCTTTAATATTGACGACTGCATTATACAAACCTTGATGCCGTGTATTAATATCTAGTTGTAGGAACATCCAAAGTCTGGCAGCATGGAAAATTTAATTTTTTATAAATACTACAGAACTGTAGAATAGTCTTTTTTTATAAACTTAGATATAGGACCACAGATACTAGGTTCTATAGGAACCAATGACAGAAACAAAAGTCATACATTTTTTTTTGGGGTTACCAAGATTTACAATTTGTGTAATCCGTACTGAACGGAGGATCGTTCCACCTGAAATTTCAAATAACAACACACACACAGATGTTAAACAGACTAGTGTGAGCTAGACTCGTGCACCGAATTGGTCGATAACAGTAGATACTATATTATTTTTAATACTTTTGTAAAGTAGTGCCACTCAGAATTTTTGGATTTTTCAAGAATCCTGAGCGGCACTGTATTGTAATGGGCACGGCGTACCAATAACCATCAGCTGAACGACCTGCTCGTCTCATCCCTTATTGTCATAAAAAAAACAACTTATTTATATCTCGATAGATACAAACCTGTTTGGCTGGTGTAGCAGTAGCAGGGGGCGGAGATGGCTTCTCTTCTATGTCATCCAGCTTGGTGTCTCCCTCGCGAAGCAACTGAAAATATAAAGATCTAAGTTACACGACTGATATCCATATCCATGTACCATGTAGTACTGAAGTTACGACCCCGTCTTTTTATTAAGGCGAAGAGTAAGCAGAAAACACGCAAACATGGTGTTTTTAGACAAGTTTTGTGGTTAAAGTATAGCATTTCGAGCTATGAACACTACTTAATCCTGTTACACATATCCTTAAGTCTTATTTGTAGGTTGCTAATGCTTGCTGTTGGTTAACACTGCCGAGCCTTTTTGAACTACCACTTTTCTTTGAAGTTAAACAAGTTTTTTGGCATGGCGTGACGAATTTTTTTTGGTACTTCTCTCAGAAAAGTTATTCTTATAGCTTGTACTTTTTTGTGTAGGTTCATTTATTCAGATTAGCAGTGAATAACGAGGATTGTAAGCATATAAACTGTTTTCCACCCAAGAATTTTGAAAATTTTGGCTTTGTTACATAGATGGCGGGCCGGCAGCCGTGAACTGATATCGTTCAAGGTCGCTGGCATTTAGTGTCGCCTTAAATTTTAATAATGACTGATCATTTCATGTCCATCAGGTTCCGTTCAAAAAACGAGTTTTTATTTATCGTCAAGCATGCGAAATGGAGATAAATGTTTTAGGCATGATGCATGTTGTAGTAATGCAGAACAAAAACTTGAGATTTAATTATTAGGTTAAAATTATTTTAATAATTAGTGTAAAATGATACACTTGCAAAAGCATTGAATAAATTTATCGACACACTCATGAGTATGCCCATCAATCATAGTAAATGGGCGCATGATGTTGGTCTTGCTATAAACGCATCTAAAACTAAAATACTGCATATACATAGTTCACATAACAAGTCAACGTTGCGTCCAAACATCGTTGCTCATTATCACCACTGTCTCCACCATGCGATTACACATTACCAGTGTCAGCCAGTAGAGATAGTAGATAAGCACAGGTATTTGGCTCTTACTATAGATAATCGTTTCAACTGGGGGTCTCATATTGACAGTGTCTGCGCTAGGCTAAGATTAGTACTGGGCAAGTTATATATCTATATATATAAAAATTAATTGCTGTTCGTTAGTCTCGCTAAAACTCGAGAACGGCTGGACCGATTAGGCAAATTTAGGCCTTAAATTATTTGTGGAAGTACAGAGAAGGTTTAAAAGGTGAATAAATAGGAAAATGCTGCTAAATTCAATAAAAACAACAAATTTGTTTTTCCTTTGATGTGTCCATACATAATTTCTATGAGAGAATTTATTGACGCACGGTTTGACAGTTCTGCTGTGAAACAATTTCATTACAACAACAGGGTGCATAATTTTTGATGTTATGATATATTATTAAAAAATTCATATAAAATCATTATTTTATTTATTATATACAGAACAACGTCTGTCGGGTCAGCTAGTTTTAAAATATAAGTTACCCTATAGAACCCTTAGGCTTATCTATATGGGATTAGCAGACTCGATAATTAATTATTGCTTGAGTAGTTACGATCTTACTTATAACAGTTACATTGAGAGCATTTACAAATTACAATTTAAAATATTAATAAGTATAGTACCGCAACATATAAGGAAAAAATATAAAAATAACGAAATGGGTTTGTTAAAATTTTGCAGAATTGTAAATGTGTACGATAAGATAAAAATCTCTATTATAATCAGGCATTCAAATTCAAATATTTTTATTCAAAATAGGATTTATAATCACTTATTGAACGTCAAAATCTACCACCCATTCAAAAGAGACTGCCTCAGACCTGAGAAGAATGGGCGCAAGAAACTCAGCGGGCTTTTTTTTATATAAAATATGGATTACAATGTAATATCGTACAATAAACATTAATAATTAAAGAGCCTGAGTGTGTTCGCTTTAATCCCAGTCCGTGGTGTCATTAAGAAAATCGTTTATGCTATAATAACCTTTCCCACAGAAACGTTTTTTAACAATTCTTTTAAATTTCGTAACACATTTGTTTTGTACATTTTCTGGGATCATATTGTAGAAGCATATACATCGCCCAACAAAAGACTTACTAACTCGACCCAACCGAGTAGTAGGCATAACAAGTTTATGTTTGTTCCTCGTGTTAACATTATGAATGTCACAGTTTCTAGAAAATTCCTCAATGTGCTTATGAACATACAAAACATTATCAAAAATGTATTGAGAAGCAACAGTCAAAATGTTTATTTCTTTAAATTTTTCTCTTAATGATTCTTTAGGACCTAGGTTATAAATCGCGCGAATAGTCCTCTTCTGCAGCACAAAGATAGTATTAATATCGGCCGCACTGCCCCATAACAATATACCATAGGACATAATACTATGAAAATAACTAAAGTATACTAAGCTCGCCGTATCTATGTCAGTTAACCGTCTGATTTTCTTAACCGCATATGCTGCAGAACTAAGCCTATTCGCCAATCCTTCAATATGGGGGCCCCACTGCAATTTGGAATCAAGAGTAATGCTAAGAAATATAGCAGATTCCACTGGTTTTACCACCTCTCCATTTAATAAAATATTCGCATCTACATCTTTGACATTTGGCGCGGTGAATTTAATATATTTGGTTTTATGATTATTTAACAATAAGTTATTGGCGCTAAACCAGTACACGATGTCAGATAGAGCATTGTTTACTTCGTCATATAAAACTTGGCTTCGTTTCACTTTGAATATAAGTGAAGTGTCATCCGCAAACAATACCATACCACCTTGTGTTTTTTTTTATAAAACGACCACGGTAACCACACCTTCGTAGTCTATCCTACCTAAAAACCTACATATTACCTAAATTTAACAATAAATATTGTAGGCGGGATTGGAGTATTTACTACTAAACACACTAAATGGTTTGCCTGCAAACGTTTTAGAAAGTATTGAGGAGAAAACGGAAAAGGCAAAGTATATATTAAATAAACAATTTTTAATGTTATTATGTGTAGGTATTATTAGGCGTGTTAATATAATTAGTGTAAGGTATCAATATAATAATGTAAGTAATTAAGATCTCGTCCCAACAGATAAATATTACATGGTTTCTTGTGGGTGACTTTATACAGGTTGGCCGAGAAGTTGACGTCCAAAGCTAAAATTTGAAAGCCTCATGGTGATGAGTATCCGAATCACCCCTATGTATGTTCTACGATTTTGAGTAGTTTGGGAGATAAAATTATTTTTCGCCTTTTATCCGCTTTTCTCACCTAATTGTGGTTGAGGACTTATTTCTAATTTTTTTGAACACTTTTAGTTAATTTAATTATTATACAAATGATATAAGTTTTCTTTAGAGTTGATTCCGCCAATATTTGTTTTTAAAACAATTCGACACGTGTTTCGCCTCTACACGAGGCATCCTCAGGACGCGTTGTCTCGCCAAAATCTGAATTAACTCTAAAGAAAACTTATATCATTTGTATAATTATGGATTTCCGCAAAGTAACGCCTAATTCAATAAATTTTATTACTGTTGATAATTATTAACTACAGTTGCAATAACCACATAAGAAACTATGAATAGTTTAGACAATGCGGAACTAGTTTTAGAACTAGAATTGAGTCGTAAGTTCAAGATAACTGCTCCAGCTAAATTCATGAAAATGTTCAAGGTATCAAAAAAATGGCTTCTAACTATTTTCAAAAACTTCCCAGAACATTGGCCAATAAAATGAGCCAAATTCAAATTTTAGCTTTGGACGTCAACTTCTCGGCCACCCTGTATGTATTACCTCTGTAATACTTTATTATGGTGAGCAGTAAAGAAAAAAAAAGTTAGGCCACAACACAATCGCATTCCTTAACTCTGCATTCAACTCACGCGATCTGAACACAAGTGAATATTATTATCAATATAAGAAATCAAATAATTTTATTTTCTGGCAATATTGGACCATTTCTTTGTTACTTTTCTTTAGGGGACTTTCAGTTAATAAACAGAAAAGTGTTATTGGACATATTTGATGTTGGATCATATTAGCTGTTGTAATTAAGTTTTAAATCAAATTTATCGTTTACAGTAACACTGACTTTAACATGCGGAATGAGTTGCACCATCGTATTCCTTGGCATAGTTAAAGTTAAAAAGTGACATATCAAGTCAATATCGAATTAATATTTGAAACTTTCGCCAGCTTTTATTTAGTTAATAATTATATTATTATGTTCCGTACAGAGAAAAAAATCTATTTTATAATTCAGTCGTCATTCCTCGACAATTATTGATGAAAACAGGCCAGATTAATTAAATTAGTGTGCGTGACAAGCTACGTCTTACACTTGCGATTTGTATGTCACTTAGTGTTAGTGGTGCTAGTATTGCCCAAAATAGAGGTTAGCTGTCAACCTCTATTTTTGACGTTTTCACAGCTGTTACAGTCTATCTAGAGGTAAAAATTATCTAAGCATTTTTCTTTAGTAAATACCTTATCAACTTCCGGTTCAATTTGTTCGTTGGTGCCCCCTTTGTTCAAAACTCCCTTCTCCATCAGAGTGGCACGCTTGGCCGCTAAGTACATGGATCTGAGGAACAGACAAACACACACATTCAATAAACATATGACATTTTGAGATTGCTGACCTAATTCTCAAGTTTTTTGAATTTATACTTCTTTTGGCGCGTTTATCAGAGTGAGTTATTACGATGCGCGCGCACACCGTCACGCAAATTCGACACCCGACGTTAGCTGGTCAACTAGATCATTTGTATCATGCTTCAGCTACCGAGGCTCTTGTAACTCATATGTCTACTGAACCACAACCAATGGACGAGAATTAAATAAATTTAAGTATTTAAACACATTATTTCTAATTGTATAAAAATAATTTAATTATATTTAAAATAAACGTTTTTAAACTAAATTTTGCGGGTATATTTAAATTAGATGTATGTAATACAATATATTATATCTTAAATAGCTGACCCAGCAAACGTTGTATTGCCGACAATAAAATCGCGATACAAAAGTAACTGTTGATCTTAGATGGGCGAAAATTTGAAGTTGTATGTATTTTTTAATGCTGACTCATAATCAAACAAATTTAAAAAAAAATGTGAAACAAATTAAAAAAAAAAATCGTGTGGACATTTAGGGGGATGAAAAATAGATGTTGTCCGATTCTCAGACCTACCCAATATGCACTCAAAATTTCATGAGAATCGGTCAAGCCGTTTCGGAGGAGTTCGGTCCCGCACACCGTGACACGAGAATTTTATATATAAGACAACAATATTGTTGTTTCGACATTAATAAAATAGCACAAGGAATATTTTTTTTGAGGATTTTTCTTTTGTTACATTAAAGAAGAATAAGATTGGTATTTTCAAATTTACGAAAAGTAAATTATTTTCTTTTTGTATATTTACTTACCTTTTAATAGTAAGGTAGTACAGCTCGACTATTGCTTTCACGGAGTAGTCAGGCACGAAGGTGTGACGCAGCATGGAGTCCATGTTGAGGTTCTGCAACGAGCCCAGGGTCGACGGAGCTGGTGATTCCGCTACAAGCAAAATAATAGTTTATTGAAGTGCACTTTTCTGTTACACTCGACGTTGATGATTATGAGTTTTACTACATATTAAAACTGTCTATCTGTTCGCCATAAACTCAAAAACTACTAGTTCGATATCCACCGAATTGTCGAAACCAGAGCTCTGTGAACGGCTGGATCACTTGGCGTTGCGTAGAGACGTCCCTTCATTGTGTGTCTTCTATCGCATTTATCAAGGGAAGTGTTCCGAAGAGCTGTTTAACCTGATTCCTGCCGCCGAATTCCACCTTCGCACTACCATACATACAACTACCATAAATTAGGATATCATCCCCACCATGTGGATCTCCACAGTGCGGTTTTCAAGGAGCTTTCTTCTTCCACGTACAACAAAGCTGTGGAATGAGCTTCCTTGTACGCGTACACCTTTTTCAAAGGACGGCAACGCTCCTGTGATTCCTCTTCAAGATAATTGTGAGTATGCGGCGGTGATCACTTAACACCAGGTGACCCGAACGCTCGTTTGTCCTCTTTTTCCATAAAAAAGCCTCCTAGATACTTTTCTAATTCTAACTAATTCGCCTAAATACACCGTCGTCACCTAAATGGTCGTTTATCCTCCAACGGGCAGATCCGGTGTTTTGTGTTTTAAAAATAATAACGGATATTTAAAAATATGCACAAAATTTTCGTAAAATAAATATAAGTTGGCTTGTAAGCAAAATATAATTCATGTCGAAAACTCACCAAGTCCAACGTTCTGGGTGAGCGCCTGGACACCGAAGTAGGTGAAGGGTCCCGCTTCGAACACTAGGTTCTCTCTTCCCACTGTCACCTCAACTCTGCCCTCCAGTATCAGCACGAAGTAATCCACCTGTAGATATAAAACATATTCAAGCCCAGTTACGTCTACATTTTAAATCAAGCCGGATCATGGCATATGCAACAACGCTTAATATGTGTGATATTGTGGGGACAGCTGTCGACGTGTGCAAATGACGAGTCGCGAGTCAGTTGTCGCCAGGGGCATTGAAAGTACTACCATCTATTCTATTAGGTACGCTGCAAATTCATCACGATGGCGATCATTTTACATACATGATAGATGGATAGATGGAGCTAGTGATAGTAAAAAACTTAATTTAGTTATTAAAACAAGACTTGACTATCGTGTGGTAATCAAAGTAATATAAAACACCCCTAAAAACACAGAACACTGAAACCCTAATGGTATTAAGAATTTCCATCCTCAAATAAAAATCAAATTACAATATTCATCAACATCGCAATATGCAATCAAAATAAACTCGGTCTACAACCATAGATAAAGTATTAACACAATGAGCGCCATCTAGCGACGGCAGTTGGTACATTACGGGCATAAAATATTTTTACTAAAAAATAACGCAGCGCCATCTCTTAGCTCTTGGTTACACTGATTTTACATATGTATAGTGTATTATCTATGGTTGTCTCCGGGCCCCGTTGCGCCCGTTAGACTAGTGTTTTTTAATAAATAACGGTCGTGTACTTACTCGTTTGATTTAATCATGGCCCATGAGGAGATGACTCAATAATGGTGACCCCAAAGAACACCGGCCCCAAAAAAAATCTTTTCGGTGGTGCAAGTGACTTTGGTGAACTATTCTAGACGATGATGAATCCGGTACCAGGACAGTTATCTCAGACTGCTGCCCAGTAGTCTGAGATAACTGTCAACTCGTTTGATTTAATCATGGCCCATGAGGAGATGACTCAATAATGGAATGGTTGACTGAATGACGCCACGAGCGTTTTTTGATCTAGTATTACAACATCGCATACAATAATTTTTCTACGAGTAATAATAATAATAATAATGAAGCTTTATTTGATTCCATGCAAAAAAATATGACTATTTAATCATACTTCTAAGTTACTATCCCTGGTTTTGTATGGAACCCTTTTGGGTAAAAGCCTCCTCCAAAGAATTCCATTTAGTTTTGGTTTTTGCAGTCGCTATTCAACTTTGCCGCCATATTTCATCTGTCCATCTACCACAAGGCCTAGCTCTCTTTCTGATGCCTCGAGGTCCAGACCATTTAATTATTCTGTGTGTCCAGTCGTCAGTGTATCTGGCCACATGCCCCGCCCACTTCCATTTTCTTTCGAGGGCGAAAGTAAGTGCATCGGTAATTTTAGTTTTACGTCTGCCTGTCTGAGTTTCTCACCCTGTCTTTTATTTTTAAACCTAGACAGCTTCTCTCCATTCTCCTTTGAGTGGACTGTATTTTGTTTCTCGTTTTTAGATCAAACGTCCAGGTTTGGCAGCCATAGGTGACGCATGGTAGAATTGCAGAGTCCGTAACTATTCTTTTGGTTGGCATCGGAAGCTGTGATTTGAATATTTATTTATGAGCCCAGTACTTCTTCCAGGTGATCGCTATTTTTCTGTCAATTTCTTGGGCACCTCTTCCTTTACAAAACGAGATCTGTTTCCCAAGGTAGACGTATTTTTCTCCGAGTAGTTAATTTTAAGTTGCCGTTTAAATGGGCGGGAAATGTACACATAGGTAAGTACTGCTTATCTCTGGTGAGTGGTTTAATTTTTACTTCAAGGAATGACTTTTTTTTTTATTTATTTATCATATTACATATACCGATATAAAACTAGGTCAAATTAGCATCTAAAAAAAACCACAAAGGTTAACAACTAATGCTAATAACACTTAATAATACGTCACAACTCAACAACAACTTATGCTATAAATTAAATGAACACAGTGAAAATATTTTAAAAGACTTAAAAACGAATAAATATAACTTATAAATATGACTTAGCAGGTTCAAAATCTCTTAGCTGCTATAATTTATGTAATTTGTAATCCTTTATTCTATAATTAATGTTTTTAGTATTTAAATTTTGCCGCTCACTGAAGGGCAGCTCATTTAGCAAGCGAGGTATTAGGTAATCGGCAGTTCGTTCGCCGTACACGTTGCAGGCCCGGAGAATCGACAACCGGTTCTGAGTTATGGTTCTTGTTTGTATAGGATGTTCTATCTTTTGCAGTCTTATTTTTTCATTAAAAAAGTATTGGCTCAATAGCACTTGCTTAACTTTATGATAAATGGGCAAGATATTGCAATGTTTAAATATTTCATTTTCGTTTTGTTTTAATTTTCGAAACATATTTGCAGATAATGTATTTTTTAAAATTTTTAATTGAAGATTGTATATTTGCTTCAGATATGAGGAATATGTACGGCCATAGCTTGTTAGGCCATATTGAATATAGGATTCCGCTAATGAATTATAAAGCATAATTTTTACTTTAAAGGGAATTCTATTTTTTAATATTTTTATATTTCCTAGGAACTGGCGTAACTTATTGCTAATGTGTTCGATGTGGTAGCTCCAGTTGAATTTTGAATCAATTATTAGGCCAAGGTATTTATGTGTATCCACTATATCAATTGCAGGACACCTACAGGTTCCTAGCCCATGCAGACAGTTATGATTGTGTGAAATTATAGATTTTGGTGTAGGGTGCTTGATGTAGGGTGATTTGATAATCATGAGCTTAGTTTTACTAATGTTTAGTACTAAACCAGCATCATGACACCATTTAGTTATCGTGTCCAAGTCAGACTGAAGATCTTCACATGCTCTATGGATATCTTTACTTGACACAATAAGGCAAGTGTCATCTGCAAATTGGTAACACGTGCTGTATTTAAGGCAGTTTCCCAAATCGTTCACATACGATAAAAAGTGTAGGGGACCCAGGACTGATCCTTGAGCCGTTCCCTCAGTCACCATTTTGGGGTCACTGTATGTATTTTGTACTTTAACAGTAAATGTACGATTTGTGAGATAATTTTTGCACCACTTTAGTAACGGACCCCTGATTCCACAATCATCTAGATTTTGTATTAGTTGTTCATGCTGCAATGTTTCAAATGCCCGCGAAAAGTCAATAAATAGGGCCAGTACAAATTTTTTGTTGTTTAAGTGAGCATTTACCTCGTCAGTGAAAGAACATAGGAGGTCTGTTGCACTTTTACCCGCTTGAAACCCAAATTGATTGCTACTAATTACCTTTTTCTTTTGATAGAATTGATGAACCTGATCACTCACGATTCTTTCTATGATTTTGTCAATTGCAGAAAGTAAAGTAATTGGCCTGTAGTTCGTATAATTTTCGTGATGACCCTTTTTGTACACTGGTCTTACACAACCTATTTTGAGGTCATTAGGAAAATCGCCTGTTTCGACGCTACAGTTTATTAAATTTGCAATTGGTAGGGCCAGATATTGGTTAGCTAGTTTAAGTTCACTTACTTTAATACCATCTAGTCCAGGTGCCTTATTTGAGTGTAATTTCTTAATTACTTTACTAACATCGTCTTTGGAGACCTTTTGGAATAACATTGTAGTATTTAAGGGCTTGCGATACGTACTTGCATCATCAAGTTTTAGTTTGCAATTTGGAATTATATTTTTTACTGATTTTTCAAATCCATTCGCAAAGTTATCAGCTATCTGTTTAACGGAAAGGCCCTGGCCTTCGAACGCCTTTAGTATCACTTCGTCAATGGTTAAATTTGTCCGCCCTAGCATTTGATTAATAATTTTGTAGATTTTTTTTATATCTTTAAAATTTTTCTTTATTTCTTTTAAATAATATGCGTCACGTTTGGATTCCATTAATTTATGGAGTTTGTTTCTGGTATATACAACGCGGGAATTACGTATTAAGTTATATTTCTCTAAACCTAACGTAATTTATCTAGATTAATTTCTAGTTCAACTTAGTTGTCTATAGCACCAAAAAACTTTTTTGGCGACAATAAAGTACGATAAACAATACTTTTTTAGGCCATACAGATTTTCACCAGTGCTGAGCTTCATCAGGTTAGTTTCCTAGTACTTCATACAGTCCACACCACTAGAAGTACACTGAACTGAGGCTATTTTGTTTAACCAACAGTTGTCTTCACAATATGCACAATCCGTATTACTTACCGCCTTGCCTTCCTGGTAGACGAACCGTTTTGGGTCATTCTTGTCTTCGTCTCCTCGGAGCCTGATGTGCTGGATAACATCCTGCTTCAGCAGACGACGCAGCACTGTCTCCGATATCATGTCGGGCCGGAACGGATCAACACCTGGAAAAAAAACGTAATTTTTAAAAAGCCGTACATCAAAAATAAAATAATATCATAATATTTGCAAGTTTAGTTTGTTTGTAGTTTTAAACTATACTTACAATTAAAATATTATATTTTGAAAAAAATGTGATGCCACAAAATTTTGGACCCCTCCCCGCCCTTAGTCACAAAATGTCACAAATAGTCAACCCCCTCTGTTATTAATTATTATTAAATATTCTGGTAAGCAACAATTTAACAATATTGTTACCATTTCTTTTGAAATTCGTAATAGCTTTGGTAATTACGGGTGAGAAAACTTTAAGTGATAGCAAAAAGTTTGGACTTTGAACTTTGGTATTTTTAAAAATCATTAATGGACCAAAATGGTAATGGTTGAGTTTAATAGTTACTGGTGCTCAGGAACTGGAAGGTAGCCAGGATAAGCTGCGGAGAGACGTGGACTCGCTGGTGCTGATGGCCTGCAAAGGCTGCGATATCGTGTAGCTTGTTCATCGGACGGAGAAGTCTCTTCTTGGTGCGGTTGTCCGCTGTAACAATATTTGTAACACATAACTAATTGGTCTAAAATTAAAAAAAAAACTTATAAAGACATTCAATAAAATGTTGTTTAAAAATATTTAAAAACAAAAGAAAATAAGCCAATGCTTTACTTCTTTATATTTTTTTTTAATATAATGTGATAAAAAACCTTGGTCAGGTATGTGGGGTTCGAAACTGGTCTCGGGAACCAGATCTTAAATCTGGCGCCTTGGACCGCGCGGCCAAACTGACTTGGAAACAGTAGTTGAAATTAATGATACAACTTCACCCCTACTACAATCAATTGTAATGCGACAAGCGATAGATGGGCGAAAAATTTGAGGCAATGTAATAAATGTTTCACTTTAAAAACTCCCGATAAAGCAGAACGTGTCGGTAATATTTTTTTATGACAATAAGGGACGAGACGAACATGAAGTTCAGCTGATGGTAATTGATACGGCCTGCCTATTACAATGCAGTGCCGCTCAGGATTCTTGAAAAACCCAAAAATTCTGAGCGGCACTTACAAGTGCGCTCGTCGCCTTGAGATATAAGATGTCAAGTCTCATTTGCCCAGTAATTTTACCAACTAAGGCGCCCTTAAGACCGAAACACAGTAATCTTTGCACATTACTGCTTCACGGCAGAAATAGGCGCCGTTGTGGTACCCATAAACTAGCCGGCATCCTGTGCAAAGGAGCCTCCCACTGGTACATTTGACTTAATTCTAACAGCTAATATGACGCAACCCTTAATAACTTGTATAGTAACTTACATATGACGTCACTCTCGTCGACAATCTCTGCCTGAATCATCTCCTCAATGACATCCTCCAGGGTGACCAGCCCGACGGTCTCGTACACCGGGTCACCGTCACCTTCCTCGATACGTTGGACGAACGCCATGTGGCCTTTGTTACCTGAACACAGACAGAGATAGACATATATCAGTCAGTTTTTGTAACATGACATTTTAATAATACTAGCTGACCCAGCATATGTTGCATTGCCAATTAAAGTAGGGTAGGGCGGGGCTAGTTGAGCATATGGGCAAGTTGCGCTATCAAAATATCTCGTAAATTATACACCGCACGCAGAAACATCAAATAGCGAAAAGAAAGCGTCGACAGAGAAGAACTTATCGCACGACCACCAGTGGTGACACGTCGATAGAGTAAAGTACATGACCGCATTATTTATTTTGACAACCAAGAGGAAAATAAATGTAAACAGTAATATTTCGTCTGAAATAGTTAGATTTCATTTGTTTTCAATCGGGTAAGTGTTATACAATGATAAATTTATTCTACTTTTGATACATATAAAGGTTCTGCGTATAATTCTAACAGATTGTTCATAATCTCACCTTTGTCTTAAAATTTCGGGGTGGGGCTAGTTGAGCTATAGTTGCTCAACAAACATGGATTCAGTGTATCAGATATTTGGAATGTGGATGAGACAGGAGTGTCCACTGTGCTGAAGCCAAATAAGATTGTAGCTGGGAATTTAAAAGTTTATCAGGCGAGAAACATGCATACAATATCAAATTTGCAGAAAATGGGCTCATACAAAATGTGAGCCTGGTGCTGGTCTTACTTTCGTTTGTGTCAATTGCAACAATGACATGAGTTCATTATTCGAATAATTTAGTTTTGTCGTTTTGCCCATAAAAATTATAAATAAAAGATGATTGTCAAACACAAATTTGATTTCGTGTCTAGTTAACATTGAATCCATCTGAGTGCTCAATTTGCCCCATTTCCTTGCTCAACTTACCTCACCCATGGGGTATGTTGAGCAAACATGACTTTCGGAATTTGAACAGCTGTAGCTCTTAATCTCAACTAGCTAGAAATAATTACTATGGACACTTTTGCTAGGGGATATATTAGTAATTGATCAGTATGCAGAACAAGACATTAAGAGTTATCATTGAGGAGCTATAGCCGCTCAAGTGAAAACTTGCTCAACTAGCCCCGCCCTACCCTAACAAAAAAAAAAACAATAATTAAAGTTTTTGGAGTATAAAAAATAGATGACGACCGATTCTCAGACCTACCAAATATATCGTACATAAAATTTATCATATTCTATTCTATATCTACAAATTATTATTGTATTCGATTGCAATCTTGCAACCCTATTGCGGATCTGTGGATGGAACAGAATAACAAAAAAATCGTGATTAAAAAACAGGCGTTGATCGTAGAAGGGCGAAAATTTTAAATTGTAAGTATTTTTCAATGCTGAATCATAATTAAATATAAATAAAAAAATGTCAAATAAATATTTAGGGGTGGGTGAGCCTATCATTTAAGGGTAAGAAAAATAGATGTTGGCCGATTCTCAGATGTTTTTAAAGTGATAACCCTCACTTTTAGGATCACACAAATAAAATTTTGAAAAACAAAATTTTATGAACGATGCGGGATTCGAACCCACGACCTCCGGCGTTCCGTGTCGGTGCTCTAACCAACTGAGCTAACCGTTCGAGTACCACCTCGTTATAAAATTCTGTTTGCTTTGTTCAACTCTCACACACAAATTTTCAAACAAATTGTTTAGCCGTTTCGGAAGAGTTTGGTAACAAACACCGGGACACGAGAATTTTATATATAAGACTAGCTGATTACCCGCGACGTCGTCCGCGTACGTATTTTTACATCTTGGGTTACATTACTGGACTTTTAGTAGGGATCCCTAATTTTTGAAAATGTAATACAGCCTATAACACCCGGGGATTATGTAGCTTCCCAACAGTGAAAGAATTATTCAAATCATTCATTCAAACAAACAAACAATCAAATCTTTCCTTTTTATAATATAACACCCTTATTCATAATGGTCCGCTAACTTTAAACAGCCGCTAAGGAGTGTTTTTTCTCATTCTGACTTAGGTCAATAGAAGAAGACAGAGTGAGAATCAGCAATGCTTTAAGTTAGCAGACTATTATGGATAAGGGAGTTAGTATAGAAGTATAGATTATAAAGAGGTAAGGTTTTTGAGATTCTCCGGATCTACTGAACCGATTTGAAGGATAGAAGGCCACATTATTTGTGTGTGAGTCTCATATGATATAGGTACAAAATAATTTACTGTACTCAAAATCTAACTACAAAAAGCAAGTATTAATTTTTCTGACAGAACTATTATAGCGACACAGAACAAAAAAGCTACAAAACTATTGCCTTTTAATAACTAAAGTGAAAACGTAACAATTAAAACTTGAAAAACCAGAGCATTAAATATCACGACATGTACCTAATGGTAATGATACTGCAAACCGTACTGATGCAACAGGACGATCGCTAGGGGATGAAAGGGGAACGTGAGGGGGCAAAACTTTCCAGCGAGGTCCTTACTTTGATTTAATAGACATGATGCTATAAAGCAATAAAAAACAAAGCCTGCAAAATTAAGTGTGGTTATAATAAAAATAAAATTTTAATTGAATATATACACACAAAAGTTCTAAACTACTTTTCGGCTTCGTTGTTGTTTGGACACACAGCAACCTGTATTCTTAAAAACAAATTTAATGCACAAATTTTAATATATAAGAATAAGTGAGTGAAACCTTACCGCAAGGTTAACAAAAGATTACCGTCTGGAATCGTTGCCAGAAATATGATTGAGAGAATGTTTATTTATACGTCGAAAAGCAATAGGGCTGCCACGTGTTTAATAAGTTTGTATACGATAAATACATAACTTTCGACAATATAACACTAGAAATAAGGGATTGCTTGTAACTAATTCTAGTAGGCTTCATAAGATACAAATTAGCTTTAAGGGTAAATGTTGTATACATTACTATAATAAAATCCCAGCCACTGTTCAGGCATTATCTATAAATAAATTTAAATGTTTTATAAAAAATGGCTCTGTCGTAAATCCTATTACTCCACTGCTGAATATCTAAATGATCGGACAGCCTGGGACTAGATTATGATTATTTTATAGCGATAGAAATGAGAAAAGAGCGCAAAAAAGAATGCTGGGAGAGTTTCTTGCGCTGCTTCTTCTCTCTCAGAGCGTCATTTGTTTTCGAAGCGGTAGTAGTATCTAGTAGTTATTAGAAATGACATCAAAAACAATTCTAAAGGAATCAATTTTGAGAAAATAAATGCCTTTTTATGTCTTTTAACAATACCGGTGCCGTTGCTTTAAGTCAAATCAAATCAAAATCACTTTATTCATGCAGGTCAAGGAAATGACACTTATAAATGTCAATATTTTTCTGTTATATTTACCGCCATTTCGGAAATGGTTGAGCTTTAATGATTCTTGATTGAACCCAATTCTTGGCGCCGCTGTGGTACCTACCCAGTCGAGTGTCGGTGATTAAAAACCCGTAGTTTTGCAAATAACTTATTATCAGTGTGGATGCCATAAAATAAGCTTAAGATGTGTCACTTACAAAGTGTTTTAATAGTGTTACTTTTAAATGGATAATACAAAAAATATCACTTTTTTACAAAATGGTTCAAGGTAAAAAAGTGAGCCAAGTTGCATAAATTATTATTGCTGGATATCCTATAATTTATCTAAGAAATAAATTTATTTTATATTTTTCAAAGAAAGCCGAGAGTGACAGCCCTAGCTAGCGATAAGTACGAGGAGCACATGTTTATAACATTTATAATTAATTGCTGATGGATATAGCTATAAACGCAAAGCTGCTGCACCATACACACAACCGTGCTAAAAGGTTATTTGAATTTCAGTAAACAAAATTTTTCACTAACCTCTGTATCTCTTTCTTACTTGTATTATTGTGTGGTTTGTTTTTTTATCTACACCAATGCTTTAAATCCTCTATTAAAGATTCTGAAACAGTTAGCTTAATGCCAACATTAAAACACCCAATGTTCTAATAACCATTACATCATCCAAACGAGTGTTGTAATGTTGTACTGAATTTCATTACAACACTCCTATTTTTTTTAAGATTTTTTTTTCGATCCCTTCATGCGCAAAGAGTTTCAATTCAGCCACATTCTTATTGCTCGATGCGTGGTATCTGTATGAATTTTGAAAAAAGAACATTTTCGTTTATGCGCGTTCCACTCTACGAAAACGTCGCGCGCTCTAAAAAAAAGTAGCTTATTCGAATCCCCGCCATTTTTCTTCGATATTTTTATTGTTTTGTTTACAAAAATGAGCGATTCATATTAAACGCTGCAATATTAGAGTGAATTTTAATTATTGCACTATACAAAATGTAAATTATTACTAAAATAAATAATTGTTTCATTAATACTTAGTTTATTTGTATATAATCAGTAATTAATGATATTAGGTTACTACTAGGACTGGTGTTTTAATGTTAGCATTAAGCTAACTGTTTCAGAATCTTTTAGAGGATTCATATTCTGGGTGTAGATAAAGTCTTGTATGCAACTGTTGATAATTAGGTATTAAAACACTCATGTGATACTATTATCATACTCGGCTTCGCCTCGTGTCATAAACCCATATTCGTGTTTTAATACCCCTTATTACACAACAGTTGCATAAATAACTAATTATTAACTAGCTGACCCAGCAAACGTTGTATTGTCGATATTAAAATCGCAATACAAAAGTAACTGTTGATCGTAGATGGGTGAAAATTTGAAGTTGTATGTATTTTTAATGCTGACTCATAATCAAACAAATTTAAAAAAAAGGTCAAAAAAAATTAAAAAAAAAAATTTGGCGTGGACCACCCTTAACATTTAGGGGGGTGAAAAATAGATGTTGTCCGATTCTCAGACCACTCATAATTTCATGAGAATCGGTCAAGCCGTTTCGAAGGAGTTTAACTACAAACACCTCGACATGAGAATTTTATAATATTAGATAAAGATTATACTTCCATTAAACCATCGACTTACTTAAGAATTGATGCCGCAAAATACGAATGTTTGAACCACCGAATAACACAGTCTGTGGCTATAAGGTTTTTAATTTGAAAACTTCTTTAGCCGTATTGGTTACTTTTTCGTAGGGGAAAATTATATGGATTCACGTCACCGACATGCTCATGAGTGGCGCACGCGATATATAAATAATTAAAAAGATAAATTTATTAATATTTAATACATATATAATAGTTACGCACACTCACAGTTTGAGTGAAATCTCGTGAGTTCGCGTCACCGAAATGCTTATAGCAGTATATCTGTAGCTATACAGCTGACGTATTGTGCAAAATTAGTTCTGTGTATATCTTATAAGTGAAATTGAATGGATTTAGCGAAAAGTTCAATGAGTATATATATTTTTCGCGTACCTTCTTTGAACTGTTTCAGCATGACATCCAGGGTAACGTCTTCGAAGACGAAGTTGCAGGGGTTCTGGTAGTACTGGCAGAGCGTGCGCAGCGGCGTATTATCATCAGGATCCACGAACGCCAAATCTTTGATGAAGAGCACTGTGATTATATTGCCGCGGTGACCCTCGTATACCGGAATACGGGAGTAGCCTGGTGGAAAACAGAAATATTTAGTTTAAAGTATGTTTAATTACCTATTGTCATTAATCTTTTTAATCACCGAAATCTTAAGCCTTGGTATTTGTAAAGGGGCTTTTGTTTCCGAAATTAGACCACTAAGTTGGGTCCATTTTGCTTGCAGTGTTGGCCAGTCATTCCAGCCGGCCCAGCTCCTTCCAGAAGTTCAGAACACTCCTGGGGTGTTCGCAGACTTCTTGGAGCAACCTTGTATTTAACTATAACTACTAATACAAATGATTTGAGTTTTCTTTAGTGTTCATTCCGCCAATATTTGTCTATAGGAAAATTCGATACGTGTTTCGCCTCTACAAGATTCTCAAGCCCATTTGCCCCCTATTATACAAAATTAATGAGTTAATCTTTGCCTTAGATCGGCGTGATTTTTGCGCTCGCGCAGCGTTTCTTCAACGCGTATTATTTTACGTATATAAATAGATTGCTTATAATGAGGATGATATGAGTGAATGTATCAGAAAACTATTGAAACAAGGGATCCATAATCGCAATTGGCTGAAGGGCAGCGGCAGGAGTGGCAAAGGGCTAATAGGGAGAACTTAAGTCTTTATAAATGGCACTTAACACCAGATTTTCTGACAGTGAGTTCTAATTATGACCCAACCTTATATCTTAAGAATGCAGGAAGCGAGATATAGTTGGATAGTATCTTGTTCATCTCAATGTGAAATAGCATTACTGAATAAACATGTTCTATATTTGAATTGAAAAATAGGTTTCAAGTTATAAAAATATTTTTGGCCAGACTGCATATTATTTACCAGTTTGAGGACTGATAATTGCTGTAGGTATTACCACAACGGCGCCTTTTTCTGCCACGAAGCAGTAACCATTATTTTGTTTCGGTCTGAATGGAATTATAGGGCAAATGAGACTTATCATCTTGTCTCAAGGTGGCAAGCGCAATTGTAGTTCCGCTCAGAATTTCGGGTCTTTCAAGAATCAAGACGTATCAATTACCATCAGCTAAACGTCCTGTTCGTCTCGTCCCTTATTGCCATAAAACTACCTAATAACGCAGCCTATTAAACCCCCTACTATGGAAAAATGAGAATATCCTACTCACCAGATTTGACAATTTCAGTCATCGTCTCAAAGTCCAGGACACTGTTGATTGGCAGCATGTAGCAGTCCTTCAGCTTGGTCATGACGTCGGACACCTTCTTCTTACGAAGGTCCAAGGCTCCAGAGATGATGTTCACTTCTTCTTTATCGAGGTCATTCACGTGGTTCGTTACCTGGTGTGAGATTAAATAGAATTGGTAAAGACCTTATTTATATTATATTTGAATACTAGCTGATCCAGCAAACGTTGTATTGCCATATAAAGAAATAACATAAAAATCAATAATTAAAATATTTGGAGTATAAAAAATAGATGACGACTGATTCTCAGACCTACCAAATATTAAGTCGTACATAAAATCTACCAACTATAGGTAGCTAAAATTAAGTTTTTATATTACCTCCGGAGAAAGCTAGAAATATATAAAGATTTTAATTAGTTATTCATTTTAAACTATTCTTTCAATTTGTGAACGGGGGGGGGGCGCACGTACCACATCAAAGGAAAAACACCTTTTAAACCTTCTCTGGACTTCCACAAATAATTCAAGACCAAAATTTGCCAAATCGATCCAGCCGTTCTCGAGTTTTAGCGAGACTAACGAACAGCAATTCCTTTTTATATATATAGATTAATATATATTAGAAGCTTAATTAAAATTTCACTTCTGACTTGTGTACTTTGTACGCACGCAATTTTTTTTAAATAACATGGATCCACGCTATAAAGATAAATTTTGAACAAAATCCAATAGTGAGTTTGTTCTTAAAGTGTAAGCACAGGTGTAAGTAAATCTGTTTTAATTTTTCATAAACAATTTGTTATTAATAATAAAAATAAAACTATTAAATTACTATGCAAATAGTTGGGTTGAGCAGGCTATCAACTGTAAAGTTGATCCTGTAGATAAAGCCACAACCTGAGAGTTGAACAAAGCATACAAGATTTCATGACGATACGTCACTCGAACGGTTGGCTCAGTTAGAAAAAGAGCTCGCATGAAACGCGAGAGGTCGTGGGTTCGAGTCCCGCAACGTTCATAAAATTGTGTTTTCAGTTTTATTTGTTTAATTAATTTTTCATATTTTTCTCAAACTCCTATTGGACATGCAACAGTTAAACAGTTTATTTCTTCAAATTTGTCTCTTCATGATTCTTTAAGACCTAGGTTATATACAGGGTGTCCCGTAATCAGTGGACCAACGGGATACCCGTGATAGGGGTGGTCATCATCTATCGAAAACACCAAATTTTACTGTTCTAGGGCCAGTAGTTCAAAAGATATGATTTTTTAAGCATTATTTTGAAAATTCTACCCTTATCAACACAAAAGTTGAAAAAAAATATTTTTTATTTTTATTTTGCCCTGTTTCTTAACTTAAGGTGGCTGAGGAAACATGTGTCTTCACAATTAAATCCATTTTTGTGAATAAATATTGCCAAATTAAAAATTAAAAACCAAAACATGCGCAAATATCAAATAACTAAATTTGCAACGTGATGTTTGAAGCAAGCTAGTGCAAAAAAAATGTATGACAGCCTTGCGGACCATTATTTAAAAAACATCTGCAGTTCATACTGATTCCAAAAAGGTATAATTAATCATTATTGTGAAACAATAAAAGACAATAATTATTTTAAATCAACATTAGATAGCAATTTCTTGGCGGAATTTACAATAAAACAAAAGTAAATAGTTAGAATTTTTTTATTTATTTCTTATAATAAATGTTCGAAATGTCTTCCTCTTACTCTAAGGCATAGCCGGCATCTTCTTATAAAATTTCTTTTTAAACTTTTTAACGCCCTTTCATTATTTTTGACTTTTTCACTCACCACATTCAGTTTTTGTCTTAGCTGTCTTTCGTTATCGTTAACGGTTTCATATACGGATTCTTTAAAATATCCCCATAAAAAATAATCCAATGGATTAAGATCAGGTGATCGAGCTGGCCATGGGATTGTACCTCCTCGTCCAATCCACCTACTTGGGTAAGACTCGTTTAAATATTCCCTCACTTGTCTGCAATAATGAGCGGGTGCGCCATCATGCTGTAACCACATCCTCTCACATACCTCCTGTGGTACATTTGCTAATAAATTACTTAAGTCATTTCTTAAAAATTGCAAGTACCGAGCACCATTAAGCCTCGGTGGGAGCTCAAATGGACCAATAAGTTTACCATCTAAGATTCCAGCCCACAAATTGACTCCAAACTGGTGCTGGAATCTATCTTCTCGTACAATACGTGGATTCACAACAGCCCATTCATGTAAATTATGAATGTTAAACACTCCAACTCTTTTAAAACACGATTCATCGCTCCATAATATTGAATTGAAAAATAGTGGATCTTGTCGGCATCGGCGAAGCATCTCTGCACAAAAATCTATCCTCCGTTGATAATCAGCAGGTAATAGTGCCTGCACTCGTTGAATATGATAAGGGTATAAACTGTTTCTTTTTAAAATGCGATGTACTGTTGTTTTTGCTATACCAGTACGTCTTGAAATACGACGAACACTCGTAGAAGGTTCTTCTGTCACTTCGGCCAGTATTTGAAGTTCATCGACTCTTCTAGGTCTTCCCACGTTGTTTGCAGCTCCGGGAATTCTGCCTTCTAAATACGCGTTATTTACACGGAGAAAAATTCGATGATCCGGATAGCGGTCGCGATTAGGATAGCGCTCACGATACGTACGGGCTGCTTGCCGAGCGTTTGCATTACACAGACCGTAAATAAAATACATCTCAGCATATTCACGAGGAGTATAGGTATTAGGCATTTTATAAAATCCGGGCAAACAGTATCCAAATCACAAAGACAAACAAGGTCCAATTCAAGCGTCAGTCACCAAAAAAAAGAGTCGTAATGGTAGCGAAGTAAAAAACACGTGTGCAGCTACGAGCTATGAGCAAGTCTCTGATGAAACTAAGAATAATTTGAAAAATTAGGGTGTGGGGATCATAGGCGTCGGCCAATAGGACCCCGTAAACGAAAAAGGTACCTGAGCGAGAAAGAGATAGCATATTGTGTTATCTCTCTCTCGATAACAAAATAATTCTCAGAATAGATAGCGCTTAAATGTTTCTCGCAATTGGAGTCTAAAATTGGTTATTAAGTTATTTTTTTTGTAAAATGTAATATTGTTATACCTTTTTGGAATCAGTATGAACTGCAGATGTTTTTTAAATAATGGTCCGCAAGGCTGTCATACATTTTTTTTGCACTAGCTTGCTTCAAACATCACGTTGCAAATTTAGTTATTTGATATTTGCGCATGTTTTGGTTTTTAATTTTTAATTTGGCAATATTTATTCACAAAAATGGATTTAATTGTGAAGACACATGTTTCCTCAGCCACCTTAAGTTAAGAAACAGGGCAAAATAAAAATAAAAAATATTTTTTTTCAACTTTTGTGTTGATAAGGGTAGAATTTTCAAAATAATGCTTAAAAAATCATATCTTTTGAACTACTGGCCCTAGAACAGTAAAATTTGGTGTTTTCGAGAGATGATGACCACCCCTATCACGGGTATCCCGTTGGTCCACTGATTACGGGACACCCTGTATAGCTTTAGCAAGTTTGTTGTCCAATATTATTTCAGACGACATTGAAACTGTCCTAAATACTTGCGCAAGCTATTTTTGCCCACTGGAGAAAGTTGAATTGCGAATGAAACGCATAACAAAATGTATACTAATTATAAACAATTCATTCAATTCAAGAAGAAATGATAAACAGTATGTGCATTTTAAAGTCAACTAGAGTTAAGGGCTCCTTCATGGGTCGTGGTAAACTATTTAACATTAAAACACCAGAAGTATTTTTTTTATGGAATAGGAGGACAAACGAGCGTACGGGTCACCTGTTGTTAAGTGATCACCACCGCCCACAATCTCTTGCAACACCAGAGGAAATACAGGAGCGTTGCCGGCCTTTAAGGAAGATGTACGCGCTTTTTTGTTCTGTAAGCTCAGTTGATAGAGGCGCTCGGACAGACCCGAGAGGTCACAGGTCCGAGTCCCGCATCGTTCATAAATTTTGATTACAAATTTAAAATACTTTATTAGGAAATAAAGCTGCAGTAATTACCTTGACAAGCTCCTTCAATCTCTCTCTGTTGTAGTGGGTGCCAATCTCTTCGCCTAGGAAATAGTCCAGGAGCTTGCTTGTGGGCCAAGCCAACGGGGCACAGATCCCCATCACGATCTAAAAACAACGGATCATTAGGTCAGACACACACCTTTATATCCAAGGTCCAAGGACCAATTTGAAAAATATAAAGCCTTGGCTTGGAAACCGATTAATTTAACCGGTTATATAAATATTCCACTCAAAACTGACCGCTCTAGCACCTCCCTGAAAGCCTTGAAAAGTATCAGAATCCTGGGTCTCAAAATCTCGAGCGATTGCCAATTCCGCGGTCATCTGAATGGAAAATCCAAATTGGCTTCGAAGAAGCTGGGCGTCATTAATAGAGCACGGCAATACTTCAAGCCGGCCTACATTATAGCGCTCTACAAAGCGCTGGTCCGGCCACACATGGAGTATTGCTGTCATCTCTGGTCTGGCGCATCCCAGTATCAGCTCGATCCATTTAAAATGAACTTAAACAACCAAAGTCTTTAAAATGTTAAATATACAGCAAAACGGAACGAAAACTTCTCTACATACTTAACCGGTTATAAATTTCTAAACCGGTTTGATCAACAAAACCTTTACATTAATTAATGGACTTTAACCAAACATCCTTAAATTTAGGTCAATAGTAGAACAAACCACATGAAAACTTCTTTATATACATAACCGGTTAAAATCGGTTTCCAAGCCTTGGTCCAACTCAATGACGAGCCGTGCATAAAGTGCTGGATCCCCGAAGATACCAATAGGTCAGCAATGCGGGAGTTATTTTCCACGATTATATTCTAACAAGTTACGCAGGTGTTGGATCTCAGTAAATCAAACCGGTGCAGATTCTGCTGTGAAGCCACTGAAGACTCCAAACACATCCTACCGGAATGCGAGGCTATTACCAGGATCAGGCTGGGGTGTCTTAAAGTACCTTTACCTAAGGCAGGGCCGGGACGTGTCCTCCTGAACCCACTTAGGATCCTCCGCCTCTTAAAAGGAATAAGTCTTGAGGATATTATTTAAACTTCGGTACAGTAAGGGCACACATTCCTTAGCTAGTAGCCACGATAACCACATCCCATTTTTAGGTATGGGGAGTTGGGGGTTGGTGTGCTAGCTCAAGCCAGGGGCACAATAGATCTATTATTTAAGTGCTCTTCAACCCCAAATCTTAATAAAAAAAACATAGGTGGTATTCAAAATACAACTAACCTTCATAATCCAGATACTCTTCGCACCGATCAGTAGACCATGTCTGGCGCAAATAGCCTGAGGAGTGATCTCGGCAATGAAGACGATAGCCAGGGTGGATCCGATCACAGCAACCAGCCCAGACGTCAAATCGTCCAGGATTACAGTAAAAGTGCTGTTCACAGCCACATTACTGAGCAGGATGGTGCACAGGAGATAGTTCCCCTGGGATCGGACGGGCATGATAGCCCTAGCGTATTTCCTTTCCTTTTCTGTTCCTGTATTCGCGATGATGCGGAGTTCAGTCCTATCTAGAGCCATCAATCCAAGGTTAAGACCGGAGAAGAGGGACGCCAACATCAGAAGGATGACGATTAGTATCAAGGAAGCCCATAGTGGGAGCAGTTTGTCGTGGACTGCCAGGATCTTCCATTGCTCTCGACCCTGGTGGACGAAGTCTACGTTGGCTGAGGGCTTCGCGCAGATGTACAGCTTGTAGTCATCGCTGGGTTTTGGAGAGACCAGCTCAAAGAGTCCGGAATCTGGTCCTGCCGTTTTGATCTGTGGATGTATTTGGGATTTAGTATAAAGTAATATTACACAAGCATCAAATAAATTAAAAAAAATGTGTGTATTTATGTATGCACAAAAGATACTTTTTTGTGTAACACAACAAAAAAAGTAGTCATCGTGCTATTTCACGTTTGTATTATTATAGCATGTCAGTGTATGACAATGACGTTCTATACCGCATGATTTAGTTTATAATCTGAAGTATGATACACATGGTCTAGTAAAGGGGGGTGCAATTTCCCTACATTGGCACATGAAAAAATTTGCATTGATGTACTGCCACCTATTCTATTAGGTACGCTGCAACTTCACCACGATGGCAATAATTTAACATGCATGATAGATGGAGCTAGTGATAGCAAAAAACTCACTTAACTTAGTTATTAAAACAAGACTTGACTATCGTGTTGTATTATTGGCATTATTTAAAGGTATATAAACCTTATTTAAAGGTATATAAACCTTATTTAAAGGTATATAAACCTTATTTAAAGGTATATAAACCTTATTTAAAGGTAACTGCTGAACTTAATAAGCGAATAAGAATTTCTACCCTCACAAAACAATCATCAATAAGTATTCAATACTGTCTCTACAACCATACTAAAAACTATAAGCATTATTAGCGCCATCTAGCGACGGTACGCTAAGAGCGTAAAAATAACGCAGCGCCATCTCTTAGCCTGGGTACACTGATTTTACAAAATAAAAACATTCGTAGCACATCTATCTCTAGTATATAGTGTATTATCTAGTTGATCAACTAATGTAAGGATGTGGATTAGGGAGTAGGTGTGCGCGCGTATCGTAATAATTCACTCTGATAGTTTTTCCCTAACGCGCCGCCAAAAGAAGTATAATAGCGCTTTCGTACTACATCCGATCCGAGTCCGTGTCCGTGCGTGTAGTCGTAGAACTATTGGTAACGGTTGACGGAAAGAAATCGGATGACGGAAGCCGTAAACAACCATATTCAATTTTGTCATATGTCAATTCCCTAATATATATATATATTGGGATTGAGCAGGTCATCAACTGTATAGTAGATCCTGTAGATGGAGCCACAACCTGAGAGTTGGACAAGACATAACAAGATTTACGAACCACGCGTCACTCGAACGGTAAGTTCAGTTGATAAGAGCGCTCGGGCCGAATGTCGCGGGTTCAAATCCCGTTAATCATCATCATATCAGTCGAAAGACGTCCACTGCTGGACAATGGCCTCCCCCAAAGATCTCAACGACGATCGGTAAGGTATTGGGATAGGTAGTACCTACGTCAATGCAAATAGATAATGAATTCTTAATAACATAATCATAGGTATATTTATTATTATCTATATAAAGTTATCATTTAAATTTTAAAGCATTATCTCTAAGAATTAAATTAATTGTTCGACACTAATCTATGTAAGCTTTAATTGTAGTCTTATCTTTCACTGGTTACTTACTCTGGGTTCACACGAGCTCAACTATTAATACTTCTTGCGTCGCGTTTTTTTTTATAGTATTTTATTGAATTAGGCGTTACTTTGCGGAAATCCATAATTATACAAATGATTTAAGGTCTTTAGTGATAATTTTGCCAATATTTGTATTTAAAAACAATTCGACACGTGTTTCACCTCTACACGTGGCAACCTCAGGACGTGTTGTCTCGCCAAAATCTGACACGAGACTGAATCAAATGAACCGGAAGCCGCTCTTTTATACCCTCGTCCCATGAAATGACGCGACTGTGATTGGTCGGCTGTTGTGACGTATTACCCCCGTAAGAGACACGTAACAAAGGTGAAGGGACTAAATTTGTTTGTTCATTCAACAATGTAAACAAATTTTTGTGTTTTATTATTTCTAATTAAATGTTAGGTAATACGTCACAACAGCCGACCAATCAAAGCGCGTCATTTCATGGGATGAGGGTATAAAAGAGCGGCTTCTGGTTCATTTGATTCAGTCTCGTGCCAGATTTTGGCGAGACAACACGTCCTGAGGATGCCTCGTGTAGAGGCGAAACACGTGTCGAAATGTTTTAAAAACAAATATTGGCGGAATTAACACTAAAGAAAACTTAAATCATTTGTATATTTATAGTATTGTCTTGCAACACCAGAGGAATCACGTTGCCGGCCTTTAAGGAAGGTGTAGGCTCTTTTTTGAAGGTACCCATATCGTATCGTCCCGGAAACACCGCACAAGGAAGCACAGCACATTACAGCTTGTTTGTACGTGGAAAGTTCCTTAAAATTCGCACTGTGCGACGCCACACATCCAGATGGTGGGGATGATAACCTAATTTGTGGCGTGTCGTGTCGTGCGAAGTTGGAATTCGGTGACAGGAATCAGGCCAAACAGCTCAACAGACCAAGTTTATTTTTGTTTATAACAACAGTGATTTCTTAAGTGTCGCTTCTGCGTTTCGTTAAGGAAAAAAACAAAACTAAAGGTTAACTAAAGGTTAACTAAGAATCTAGATTAGAACTTTAAAATAGAAAAGGGCAGTCACTTAATAAAAGACATAAAATACATTTATTTTCTCAAAATTGATTCCTTTAGAATTCTTTTAGATGTCATTTTTAATGTACTAGATACTACTACCGCTTCGGAATAAAATGGCGCTCTAAGAGAAAAGAAGGGGCGCAAGAAACTCTCCCAGCATTCTTTTTTGCGCTCTTTTCAATAAAATATACAATATTATTCTGTCTTTGCTATTGCTATAAAATAATTATAATCTAGTCCCAGGCTGTCCGAGCACTTAGATATTCAGCTGTGGAGTAATAGGATTTACGACAGAGCCATTTTTAATAAAACATTGCCGAATAAATAAAGTTTTAAAACTTAACAGTGTTTTATTTAACAGTGTTATTTAACCGTGTTATTTAATAGTGTTATTTACCAGTGTCAAATAAATAAAAAGGTAAAAATTAACAGTGTCAAATAAATAAAGTGCTAAAAATTAATAGTGTTATTTACCAGTGTCAAATAAATAAAAAGGTAAAAATTAACAGTGTCAAATAAATAAAGTGCTAAAAATTAATAGTGTTATTTACCACTGTCAAATAAATAAAAAGGTAAAAATTAACAGTGTCAAATAAATAAACTGTTAAAACTTGACAGTGTCAAATAAATAAAGTGCTAAAAATTAATAGTGTTATTTACCAGTGTCAAATAAATAAAAAGGTAAAAATTAACAGTGTCAAATAAATAAAGTGCTAAAAATTAATAGTGTTATTTACCAGTGTCAAATAAATAAAAAGGTAAAAATTAACAGTGTCAAATAAATAAAGTGCTAAAAATTAATAGTGTTATTTACCACTGTCAAATAAATAAAAAGGTAAAAATTAACAGTGTCAAATAAATAAAGTGTTAAAACTTAACAGTGTCAAATAAATAAAGTGCTAAAAATTAATAGTGTTATTTACCACTGTCAAATAAATAAAAAGGTAAAAATTAACAGTGTCAAATAAATAAAGTGTTAAAACTTAACAGTGTCAAATAAATAAAGTGCTAAAAATTAATAGTGTTATTTACCACTGTCAAATAAATAAAAAGGTAAAAATTAACAGTGTCAAATAAATAAAGTGTTAAAACTTAACAGTGTCAAATAAATAAAGTGCTAAAAATTAATAGTGTTATTTACCACTGTCAAATAAATATAAAGGTAAAAATTAACAGTGTCAAATAAATAAAGTGCTAAAAATTAATAGTGTTATTTACCAGTGTCAAATAAATAAAAAGGTAAAAATTAACAGTGTCAAATAAATAAAGTGTTAAAAATTAACAGTGTCAAATAAATAAAGTGCTAAAAATTAATAGTGTTATTTACCACTGTCAAATAAATAAAAAGGTAAAAATTAACAGTGTCAAATAAATAAAGTGTTAAAACTTGACAGTGTCAAATAAATAAAGTGCTAAAAATTAATAGTGTTATTTACCACTGTCAAATAAATAAAAAGGTAAAAATTAACAGTGTCAAATAAATAAAGTGTTAAAACTTGACAGTGTCAAATAAATAAAGTGCTAAAAATTAATAGTGTTATTTACCACTGTCAAATAAATAAAAAGGTAAAAATTAACAGTGTCAAATAAATAAACTGTTAAAACTTGACAGTGTCAAATAAATAAAGTGCTAAAAATTAATAGTGTTATTTACCAGTGTCAAATAAATAAAAAGGTAAAAATTAACAGTGTCAAATAAATAAAGTGTTAAAACTTAACAGTGTCAAATAAATAAAGTGCTAAAAATTAATAGTGTTATTTACCACTGTCAAATAAATAAAAAGGTAAAAATTAACAGTGTCAAATAAATAAAGTGTTAAAACTTAACAGTGTCAAATAAATAAAGTGCTAAAAATTAATAGTGTTATTTACCACTGTCAAATAAATAAAAAGGTAAAAATTAACAGTGTCAAATAAATAAAGTGTTAAAACTTAACAGTGTCAAATAAATAAAGTGCTAAAAATTAATAGTGTTATTTACCACTGTCAAATAAATAAAAAGGTAAAAATTAACAGTGTCAAATAAATAAAGTGTTAAAACTTAACAGTGTCAAATAAATAAAGTGCTAAAAATTAATAGTGTTATTTACCACTGTCAAATAAATAAAAAGATAAAAATTAACAGTGTCAAATAAATAAAGTGTTAAAAATTAACAGTGTCAAATAAATAAAGTGCTAAAAATTAATAGTGTTATTTACCACTGTCAAATAAATAAAAAGGTAAAAATTAACAGTGTCAAATAAATAAAGTGTTAAAACTTAACAGTGTCAAATAAATAAAGTGCTAAAAATTAATAGTGTTATTTACCACTGTCAAATAAATAAAAAGATAAAAATTAACAGTGTCAAATAAATAAAGTGTTAAAACTTAACAGTGTCAAATAAATAAAGTGCTAAAAATTAATAGTGTTATTTACCACTGTCAAATAAATAAAGAGGTAAAAATTAACAGTGCCGAATAAATAAAGTGTTAAAACTTAACAGTGTTACTTAACCGTGTTATTTAACAGTGTCAAATAAATAAAGTGTTAAAAATTAATAGTGTTATTTACCAGTGTCAAATAAATAAAGTGCTAAAAATTAATAGTGTTATTTACCACTGTCAAATAAATAAAGAGGTAAAAATTAACAGTGCCGAATAAATAAAGTGTTAAAACTTAACAGTGTCAAATAAATAAAGTGCTAAAAATTAATAGTGTTATTTACCACTGTCAAATAAATAAAAAGGTAAAAATTAACAGTGTCAAATAAATAAAGTGTTAAAACTTAACAGTGTCAAATAAATAAAGTGCTAAAAATTAATAGTGTTATTTACCAGTGTCAAATAAATAAAAAGGTAAAACTTAACAGTGTCAAATAAATAAAGTGCTAAAAATTAATAGTGTTATTTACCACTGTCAAATAAATAAAGAGGTAAAAATTAACAGTGCCGAATAAATAAAGTGTTAAAACTTAACAGTGTCAAATAAATAAAGTGCTAAAAATTAATAGTGTTATTTACCACTGTCAAATAAATAAAAAGGTAAAAATTAACAGTGTCAAATAAATAAAGTGTTAAAACTTAACAGTGTCAAATAAATAAAGTGCTAAAAATTAATAGTGTTATTTACCACTGTCAAATAAATAAAGAGGTAAAAATTAACAGTGCCGAATAAATAAAGTGTTAAAACTTAACAGTGTCAAATAAATAAAGTGCTAAAAATTAATAGTGTTATTTACCACTGTCAAATAAATAAAGAGGTAAAAATTAACAGTGCCGAATAAATAAAGTGTTTAAACTTAACAGTGTTACTTAACCGTGTTATTTAACAGTGTCAAATAAATAAAGTGTTAAAAATTAATAGTGTTATTTAACAGTGTCAAATAAATAAAGTGTTAAAACTTAACAGTGTCAAATAAATAAAGTGCTAAAAATTAATAGTGTTATTTACCACTGTCAAATAAATAAAGAGGTAAAAATTAACAGTGCCGAATAAATAAAGTGTTAAAACTTAACAGTGTTACTTAACCGTGTTATTTAACAGTATTATTTAACCGTGTTGTTATTTAACAGTGTTAAATAACACTTGCACTCGCGATACGTCAGCCACTTAGTGTAAGTGTGCGTGCGTTGCTAAAAATAGAGGTTGACTGTTCACCGCTATTATTTTCAACGTGTTCACAGCTGTCGTCTAACTAGACGTATAACTTTTCTATGGCACTGTGTAATAATTATTTAAGTATTTTTATGTAAACAACTAAATAAAACAAATATAAGATGTCATGAAAGAGTTAATAAAGTAAAGTAAAATAATTATTATATCGCAATGTGCGCGCACAGCGTCACCATGTTAGTCGATTAGTTGCAATCTAGTATAGTGTGAAGTTATATCTTTATTCAAGATATTTTTAAACACTTTATTTATTTGACACTGTTAATTAGGTGGTAAAAATTGACAAGTGTATTTGAGGGTGTATGTAGTATGTGAGTGTGTGTGTGTGTGTTTAGATAATCATTGCAGTCGATGTATATTTATTATTTCTTTTTTGGACAAGCAAAACATATCTAAATTAAAATAAGCTTTGTTGTAGGTGAGAGCCAGACGTTGCAGAACAGAGTTTTGTGTGTAGTTGGTGTTAGCTTTTGGTACAGCCAGAAGGTGCGTGTGACGAGTTCTAAATGATGGGACGTTCAATGAAAAACTCGCTAATAAGGAGGGACAATCAATTTTACCATTTAGGATTGCTTGCAATAGCAGCATATCGCTTAGCTTTCTTCGATTCTCTAAAGTGTCAATTTCGTAGTGCTTACAAGCTTCTTCATAGCATGAAAAGTTTTTAAACTGCTTGAATGCTAGATACTTTAGGAATTGCTTTTGTATGGATTCAATCCTTTAAGCGTGTATGATATAGTAAGGTGACCAGATGTTATTTGCATACTCAAATGCACTGCGAACATAACTGAAGTACAGACTTATTATGCACTCTTTGTTGCTGAAATAGCTTGTTACGCGCTTAATGAAACCTAGCTGCTTATATGCTTTATCTGCTACGATATTAACCTGGTCGTTCATAGAAAGCGTAGTATCAATTTTGACTCCCAAGTCTCTAACTGAGCTCACTTTAGATATTGATACGCCGTTTATCTTATAATCGAAAAGTATTGATTTTACTCTACGTGTCAATGTTATGTAGTGGCATTTTTTAACGTTAACGACAATCCTATTATTACTATAATATTCAGACCTGAATGCTTTATTCAGGTCTGTTTGCAACTTGTAACAGTCAACAATGTCACGTATTTTGAGGAAGATTTTTTTGTCATCTGCAAACATTAAATATTGGCTGTGAGTAAAGCAGCTTCCTATGTCGAATAAATAGGCATTATACAAAAGCGGGCCTAGGATAGAGCCTTGTGGCACAACTGATGGTATTGACACGAAGTCGCTTCTGGCGCTACCCGTCACAATTGCATACGATTCGTGATATATGAGGTGAACCATCTGTGCAGATTCCCAAGAATACCGAGTGCATTTAACTTCTGGAGTAATATTATGTGATCCACGCGATATTTAACAGTGTTATTATTAGTGTTAAAAATAGTGAGTTTCAACTAAAACAAAAAATATAAATACGTGGAAATCTCATAAAACTTAATGATTTAATTATAACTTTTCTCTTATTATTATTATCAACTGCAAAAAAAATATTGCCATTTTATGATACAAAATCTTCTAGGTGTTCTTCGCCTTCTTATGTCGCCATACCAAAAGGACCCAACGTGCTGATAACTTCAAAAATCTATTCCTGAAATTTTTTCCAAAGTTTTCTTATCTCCTAGGGTTGTATATTTCGCGGGAATTGGGGGACAGATTGTCCTCATACCGTATGTTTAGCTCGCTAATAACCTTAGCAGCAATGTCAATTGTCAACTCTGCAGATTTGTGTCTTTTTTTATGGAAGAGGAGGACAAACGAGCGTACCTGGTGTTAAGTGATCACCGCCGCCCACATTCTCTTGCAAGACCAGAGGAATCACAGGAGCGTTACCGGCCTTTATGGAAGGTGTACGCGCTTTGTTTGAATGTACCATTCGATTCCACTTTAATTCGATCCCACTTTGATACGATTGTTTCCCAAATGAATGAAAAATTGTCTCTTAGTCCCAGGTACAAGGGATTTGCCGGGAGAGAATCTGCGACTTTTCTCCGTCGTCCAGGGACTAAAATGAGCTTTTCATCGAGGTGGGAGAAAATTATATTTTTGTTTATATTTCTATGTTGCCGGCGGACCCCAATATCTCGAAAAGTAAGGACATACAATTTAAGCCGATGTTATAAAAGTTTTACTTTAAAAACTCGTACATGTGATTATATAACAAAAAACAAACCAATTTTATTATATATATCAATGTTATAATGAATAACGCAACAATGTGGCTTCAGTTTCAGAAGTTAAAATTATTTCCATTACAATAATCCCTTTAATTATCTGATGTCTTAGCTGTTACCATATTTACCTTTTGTTATATCTCAATGTAGTATAGTGTGAAGTGATATCTTTATTCAAGATATTTTTAAGTAAGTTATATTCATTTATCACTGTTTATTTAACAGTGTTATTTTACTTTATTAACACTGTTAATTTTTACCCGTTTTTCATTCAGTTGGGAAAAAATTGTATCAAAGTGGGATCGAATCAAAGTGGAAACGAATTGAAGTGGGATCAATCGAATATAATATATAATCAGAAAAAACCGCATTGTGATGACATGTTATTGTGTTAAATATAAATTCTATACACAATTGTACAGAAATCGAATCATATTAATGTTTGTTTGATGTTACGTACAGATACGTAAAGTAATCTTTTATGATAATAATTATAATCTCTATGAAGCTCTGTGCCACTCCGAATCTCAAGGTAAATATAATTAACGTTAATTGATAATTAAGTATACAAGTTACAAGACCATCCACAGGTCGAAATAGATTCATAAACAGAGCTCCATACAGACACTAATATCATCCACACCATCTGGATGTATGGCGGTTATCCACAGTGCGGTTTTCAAGAAATTTTCTTCCACGTAATACAAAGCTGTGGTATGAGCATCCTTGTTTCAGGGACAATACGAGATGAGTACCTTCAAAAAAGCGCGTACCTTCCATAAAGGCCGGTAACACTCCTGTGATTCCTCTGGTGTTGCAAGAGAATGTGGGCGGCGGTGATCATTTAACACCAGGTACGCTCGTTTGTCCTCCTTTTCCATAAAAAAAAGACACAAATCTACAGAGTTGACATTGTTGCTTATTAGCGAGCTAAACATACGGTCTGAGGACAAACTTTCCTCGAATCCTCGCGAAATATACAACCCTATGAGATAAGGAAACTTTGGAAAAAATCTTGAGGAATAGATTTTTTGAGGTTTTTAGAACGTTGGGCCCTTTTGTTATGGCAACATAGAGCTAACAAGACCTAGAAGAATTTTTATCATAAAATGGCAATATTTTTTTTTGCAGTTGATAATAATAATAAGAGAAAAGTTGTAATTAAATCATTAAGTTTTATAAGATTTCCACGTATTTATATTTTTTGTATATAGTTAAAACTCACTATTTTTCATGTTCATCACTGCAATAAATAAAACAATATTATTTTTTACTAATACTGAAATTAATAGAGATAAAAAATTTTGTATAAGAAAAAGTATATATAATTGTAGAAAGTACAATATTTCTTAAATTCCCAAAAAATAATATTACAGTTTTCTTAAAGCTAGACGTCTTCGGAGTGCCGACGGAGTGTGGCAAAGAATGAATAAATGATTTATTATAAATAATGATAAACTCCTTGATCAAAAACCTCGGTTTATACAATATATTATATATAAATCGATATATATTTCTTCACCTCGTACCACAAAACTCAGCACGCGTGGATAAACGACGCCTGCGATAATTAAACGACAGTCGCTATTCCAGCGCATTTCATAATATTTATCAACTCTCTGTGGACAGATATAATTATACATCGTGGAGCTACAATGGCGGCATTAAAATGAACGCACGGATAGACCTACTTAACCGTAATAAAAAAAAATATACATAATAAGTAAATTTTCAATAATTTTATTTCAGAACAACCTGTAAGTAGCCGCGAGCTGACGTAGGTGAACCGATTTTAATAATTCTTTTTTTATTTGAAAGCTGGTGCTTCCCGTATGGACCCATTGTAATATGGTCCAGATCTGACTATGGCATCCATGAGAAAAGTCATAAAAGTCTTAAATTTGCTATACATACGTGAAGCATATTTAAGCGGATCGGGGCGGAAGGACACCGATTCCAAAAATTACAATAATCGTAACTAGAATAAGATTGTATACTTTTTAGTGCATATTATATCTATTGTTTTGGAACTGTGTTTTTGAAGTCGGTTGCTTTTCTGTTCAATTTTTCTTTAAGTACATATATAATTTGTTTGTATACAAATTTAAAATTTCAATTCCTTATGTATTTCTTTCAGTAATTTTAAGATTTATTTTATTATGCTTACGGTTAAATAGTTCTAGTCGTGTGTTCATTTAATTTCGCCATTACAGCGCCCCGCTATATAGGTTAGAACAGCTATTTAACAGGCGAATAACATACCTTATACTCCCCACCGACCATGAAATGACAGGGTGTCCCAAAGTCCTCAGGAACATGGGTGAAGGCTATAATGGTCTCATCCGTGAAGCCTTCACCAAAGAGCCTTAGCTTGAAGTTGGTTTCACGCAGTACACTTGGTATCATCTCATCAACAATCTTTGGCTCTTTATCAGCCTCTTCGATTCTCAAACCCATTACTCTCAAAGTAACATTGTTAGGAACTTTATCACCTGTTTCAGTATCATTTACATCGCGTTTGACTCGTTCGAATTTCTCCTCACTTTCAAACGCATCAGATTTGTAAAAATCTATGCTATCCTCACTTTCAAACGCATCAGGTTTGACATCATCTAAGTCTTCTAATCTCTCCAATTTGGTCTGAAATAACTCCACATCTTCAGATTTCGGCTTATTCTGTATAACGAGGTCATTGTAATACTTGTACGGCAGTTCCGATTCGTTCAAGTCTTCTAGCTCGGTTGGATTTTCGATTTCGTTCGCATTGGATCTGTGGACAATATTTGTCAATTAATTTTTAAGTCTTTATATGACCGTTAAATTAACGTTTAAAACTTCAATATGACATACTATGATATAAAATTTAAATTAGGAAAATTTTGCACGCGATTAAATGGTTTGAGCTCATACTGGGGTGCGCCAAACCAGTTATAACAGCAATACTCCATATGTGGCGGACCCGCAGTTTGAAGAGCGCTCGAATGTTGGAGTATTGCCTATTTATGAGCTTTTTCAAAGCCAGCTCGGCTTTGCCTTCAAGACAATCGCGGAATTGGCAATCGTTCGAGATTTGGAGACCCAGTATTCCTATACTAGGCGAGGCTTTAAATGAAAAGTTGTCGAAGTGCGGTGGTACAGTAAATGTTTTGTATTTAAATGGTAAAAGAACAAACTTGAGTCTTCTAAGTCTTCTTCATTTTAGCCCATCCCGCGACCTTCTTAAGAGAGGACTCGATAAAAAACATATCTTTCTTTTGGCACTGGTAGACGATTTCTCGAAAGATACCTGCATGGCACTAGCAATGTATGTTTGACGTGTCCAACAATCATTGATATTACACAACGCCTTTTGCATAGGAGTGCTGGAATAAACGCGTTAGCACCGGCGTCAAATCAAAGACACACGTTCTGAACAAACTGAGAGAAATGCCAACAGACCGGCTTGACTTCTTGACGTCTAAGTAAAACAGAGCTCGCCAAACAGTTTTTGGTCTGAACTGAACTTCAGGCATATAGAGCTCTGACGCCGTGGGATGGTCGGAGTCATGAATCGAGTTGGAGTCAAAAAGATAGACTTTCTCTTTTGCCGTATGGGCCAGGGTGTCATTACTCATATGCAGCTGCGGCAGAGGAACGGCTGGTTAAAGTCACCAAGAGCAGCTTTTGACAACAACCAGAACTTGTATACTCCAGGCGGGTAACCTGAAAGTTGCTATCGGATTTTGACAACATGCTTAGATTGTGCACGGGCGATTTGCCGCTTGTTCGGATCCTTTGTGGCCAGCGCCGCAACCCGGATCGATTTGTCTATTTTTCCAGTCAGCAGCTGCTTTAACTGACGCATTGAACAAGAATTACTATTATCTATTAAGTTTAACTTTCACTCGTAATATCATGTACTTCAATTGATTAAGAGTTTTATAAATAATTATAAAATAGATATACAAATACACTTTGGTTAGGGTTGCCACCGGTATTTTAATAAATAAACATAGAGCGAGTTAGATGCATGCAGCATGAATGAGTGAATAAGTTATTTATTGCTTAATAGTTAGAATTTGTACATAAGTGTTATTGATGGACAATTAGGCGACCTTATAGCTGATCTGCGTTCTCTTCCAAGCAAACTAACGTATATAATACACATTACACATACCTTTTTTTATTGTGAAGAATATGAAAGCTTGATTCCGAGTAATTGATGTTTATATGTATTTATGTATGTTTAAGTAAGTATTAAATATATCGTTGTCTTGTACTCATACTACAGGCAGAGTATGTCAATATTATTATTATTATTGTTATATTTTACCGTATGGCATATGCACTATCAAAATGCTAATTTCGGCTTATTTTGAGTAATAAAAGAATTGTGCAATGTTCATTTTCGAACCAGTTTTTTTTTTAAATTTATCACCTGATGTCTTTTAGATAAAGCAAGATATTGTTTTTAGATACCAAAAAAATCATGGCTCAATTTAGAATAATTAAGAGCTTGAAAAAATAGCCAGTCACTTTTTTGTACTGGAAAATAACAGAGTTATCTATACAAATAAAATGATAGAGGTTTTCATTTGTGCGCGAAAATCAACTGAATAGATTTAATTAAGTCTTATAAGTTTAATTTCTCAGACACACCAACATCCAAAGTTGGACGTTGGATTGAAAAAAAGGTAAATGAACAAAATTTGTCAATTTTTTTTTTGTACGATGAATTTTGGTACTATAAAGGCATAAAAGGCATTAATTTTCCCAAAATTTATTCCTTTAGAATTCTTTTTGATGTCATTTCTAATATACTAGATACTACTACCGCTTCGTAAACAAATGGTGCTCAGAGAGAGAAGAAGCGGCGCAAGAAACCCTCCCAGCATTCTTTTTTTTGCGCAAAAATATACAATACTATATATATATAGGCTTGTTTTATTTGTGTTATTTATTTGAATAATAACTCCTGTAAAATATAGTCACTTGTAGCACCATGCAGGCTGTAAATCACGCAAAGGCTGCAAATCTTCCGGATAAATCTATTAACAATATAATTAATGTAACAGCTCTTTTGTTTCCATGAAATATTAAAACGCTCTATTCGATAAATACGTTTAATATAATTAGATGCTCTAGTTAAGAACTTATTTTAATTTCATCAATTTGCTTTGAATGCTTTAAAAATATATTGGCATTATTTTTCATCGAGTGACAACCCTAACGTTGCGAGTGGTCTGCAGCAACACGCGAGAAGCAGTCACCGCCCCTCCTTGACCTGATTCTGTATTTAACTAGCAATCGACATTATAACTCCGAGTTTTATCTCGGAGGGTAAACGACGTACGGGTCGCCTGGTCAGGTGCCATGGCCGCTATAAAATAATCATTATATATAATAATAATAATCATTTATATCAGGCATAACCAACCCATAGAAAATACAATTGAAATAAACATGAAATTAAGAATTAAAAGTACGTAAAATGAAATACAATTACTTATAGTATGTGAAAAGAAAATCATTTTCTATTATTAACCGACTTCAAAAGGAGGAGGAGGTTATCAATTCGATCGGTATTTTTTATGTATGTACACCGATTTACGTAGTTCTTCTTTTATTTGATGCGAAATAGGTGCTATTTGGACCATAAAATTTTTACATAGTTTGGCCCCGTAGTTTTCATTTTATGAACATTTATATGAAAATTTTCGTCTACCTCGATGACATAATTGTTTTCTGTGTACGGCTTTCTTTGGAGTTTTCATTCAGGTTGATTAAATATTATTATTAACTGACACTAAAACGTAAAAAATTAAAAAAACTACGTTTAAAAAAACCGACTTCAAAAACTGAAAAGTATAAAATAACTAAAAATTTTATTTTTTACACCTCATATGCAAACCTTTACCTTTAATATTAATAAAAATAAAATACTATTATTTGCATGTGATACCTATTGATAGGGTTTAAGTCGCCACGCGTGACTTTGAGCAGGATAGCTTCGTCTGGAAGTTTTATTTTGTTTAGGACTTGGCACTGGCTTAAGATCAATCAACATGTAGCACAAACAAATAATAGTATTTTATTAATATTAAAGGTAAAGGTTTGCATAAAAGGTGTATTAAATAAAATTTTTAGTTATTTTATACTTTTAGTCGGTTTTTTTAAACGTAGTTTTTTTATCAAAATGGACGTCTATCTATCTTTTGTAAATATGATTATTATTAACATTGTTAGACAGTCATCAGGATTTCGTAGTTGGAGCGTCTCATTCTATCTCAAAAAGATGCAATTCTTCTGCGAATTATTGCGAAAAAGTCGGGTATCCTTCAAAGGCATAAAAGGCATTTATTTTCTCAAATTTGATTCCTTTTGAATTTTTTGATGTCATTTCTAATATACTAGATACTACTACTTACCTACCATATACTGCATCCTCCCGCTTCGGAAACAAATGGCGCTCTGAGAGAGAAGAAGCGGCGCAAGAAACATTTATATGTATCTTATATAATTATTATTCTAAATAAAAATATAACATTAATAATTGTTAATTATATTATTCAAATATACGCAAAATAGTCAAATTGTAATTCCTCTAATATTTAGTGAGTAATTCATAATATGTAGATGAACATTCTTTTTTGTTCGCTTAAATGTCACTGCTTTTGGCGGCGACGTGGGACGGGTCTTTCACTTCCCTAAAATATGGTCGAGGGAGGCCATGGCTGGTCCATGCGTCATGCTTGTGAACGGAAGCTACTTGTGTCGGCTGGATGATCCTGTTACCAGAAACACTGTTCATGTTTTAAAGTAAAAGTTATTATCTTTTTTATAAGGGCTTATAAAATGCTCACATCATACCCTTTTTTATTGACGGTGTGTGTGGATTGATGCATCTATTGTACTCAATAACTCTTGTTGTTATATATTTATTTATGGTTATAGTTTGTAAAGTGGCTTTGATCCAGTTCAGCCCTGTTACACTGCGACCAATGTGATCTATTGTGATAGCCACTGTTAACTATAGCTCACTACTAACATTGGTTCTTTTCATGAATCTTAGGGACTACGCGCACTTATTCAGCTCCATTCGCGTTTCGCTGAACGATTTTGGTCACACTTATACAGCTCTGCTTGTATCAGCCGCGTACAGCGTCGTAAGAATGAGAATAATTACTTTAAATCACGTCTGCACTCTTCAATCTTTGCGTGCATAATGATTACGTCAAATCAATGCAGGAACAATACAGGTCGCAACTTGTCGACAAGGAGTCGCGAACCATCCCTGTAAAGAGCTGTTCCGCCGCATTCGACGGCGAACAGCGCTGTACGCGGCGGAACAGCGCCGAACGCTCTCTATAGCATACGCATAATAAAAACACATTTATCCTCAATTTATGCTGGTTTGCCGCGAAAGCAGAATGGACGCGGAAAGCTGAAACGACGCGTACACGTGTCCATACAAAATTGTTGTTTTCTATGGACAAAAGCTAAAAAGAGCTGAATAAGTGCGCGTAGTCCCTTATTATGTCTTTTGCAGTGAGCTGACGTATCTCAAATGGTTGAAGAATTGGACTTCCCAAAGAGATGCTACGTTTACGCATTAAAGGACCACATTCAGATAGAATGTGTAGCGGGGTTTCATCTGCATTATTACAGAATCTACACGCTCTGCAATCTCTGAGACCTAAGATTGAGAGGTGTTTGTTTAAGGCGAAGAGTAAGCAGAAAACACGCAAACATGGTGTTTTTAGACAAGTTTTGTGGTGAAAGTATAGCATTTAGAGATATGAACACTACTTGTTCCTATTACACAAATCCTTAAGTCTTATTTGTAGGTTGTTTATGCTTGCTGTTGGTTATAGTTAACACTGCCGAGCCTTTTGGAACTACCACTTTTCTTTGAAGTTAAACAAGTTTTTTGGCATGGCGTGACGCATTTTTTGTTCTTTTCCAAAATAGTGGTAATTTAAAAAGAAAAGAGAACTTTTGACATTCATAAGTGTCATTAACTTCACTTACATGAATAAAGTGATTTTGATTTGACTCGATTGAAGGAAATCTACAAAATGACGCAATCCCATCAAGTTATTAATGGATTAAGGTCGTTTGTATTTACAATTCGGCTAAATGGGCGTCGGTCACGCGATATGCCTTCAGGTCACATTACGGCGCGGACGAGGTCAATCTATTACAGGAATACGTATTAAAACAACCCTACCCTCAAATACATACACAGATGAACATAATGTATGTTAAAAGGCATAAAAGGCATTTATTTTCTCAAAATTGATTCCCTTAGAATTCTTTTTGATGTCATTTCTAATAACTACTAGATACTACTACCGCTTCGGAAACAAATGGCGCTCTGAGAGAGAAGAAGCGGCGCAAGAAACTCTCCCAGCAATCTTTTTTTGCGCTCTTTTCAATAAAAATATACAATATTGTACAGTCATTTCTATTGCTATAAAATAATCACAATCTAGTCCCAGGCTGTCTGTGCTGAGTTTTAGGATTTACGACAGAGCCATTTTTTTATAAAACAATTAAATTTATTTATAGATAATGCCTGAACATTGGCTGGACACTTTATTATAGAAGTGTATACATTTATCCTTAAAGCTATTATGTATCTTATGAAGCCTACTAGAATTAGTTACAAGCAATCCCTAATTTGTAGTGTTATAATAATGAATAATTATTATAACACTAGAAATAAGGGAGGAAACTATTAAAGGTGACGGTTAGAAAAAGTGTAATAGTTCAGCTAAGGTTAATAGCTCTTTCATAGGTCTTGGTATTAAATTTAACAATAAAATACCAGGCAGTATAGTGGGACTCACTGAGCACATATTAAAAGTCTCATAAGTGAATTTTGAAATAAGGTCATAAGTGAATTTGCCAGAAACTGTCATAACCATAATGTTAACACCAGGAACAGATATAAACTTATGATGCCTATTACTCGGCTTAGTCGAGTTAGTAAGTGTTTTGTGGGGCGATGTATATGCTTTTACAACAGTATCCCAGAAAATGTTCAAAACAAAGGTGTTACGTTATTCAAAAGAATTGTTAAAAAACGTTTGTGTGGTAAAGGTTACTATAACATAAATGACTTTCTTAATGATACCACAGATTGGGAATGGAGCGACCGCCCTCACGCTATTAAATATTAAGTTTAATTGTACAATGTTACTTTGTAAATGTTACTTTAATTGTAAAACATATTTTTGATGAAAAAAAATCCCGCTGAGTTTGTTGCGCCCATTCTTCTCAGGCCTGAGGCATTCACTTTGGAATGGGTGGTAGTTTTTTTGACTTTCAATAAGTGATTTCACATCCTATTTTGAATAAAAATATTTGAATTTGAATATCTCTAATATATAAAATTCTCGTGTTAAACAGTCTGAGAATCGGACAACATCTATTTTTCATCCCCCTAAATGTTAAGGCTGGTCTACACGATTTTTTAAATTTAAAAATTATATAAGTATTATATAATTGACAAAAATCTTAGTTTGCAAATTGAGTAATGGAATAATCTTATCAAATTAGTATATTATCATCAGTCCTCAATTAATCTACAAAGTTTGATTGAAATCTGGCCGTTTAAAGTGGGTCAAAATTGCGTCTAAAGGAGTCAGTTACAAACATATATACAAACATACAAGTGAAGCTAATATACAGTAATAAAAAAAAGAAGACGCCCGCTGAGTTTGTTGCGCTTGTTCTCCTCAGGTCTGAGGCATAATTTTTGGAATGGGCTGTAGTTTTTGACTTTCAACAATATTTGAATTCAAACAGTTTAAAAAAGCACTTTAATTTTATTATATATACTAGCTGACCCAGCAAACGTTGTATTGTCCTCATAATTAACAGCTGTAGTTAATCCACTAAGTATAGGTAGCTAGAATAATGTTCGTTTTTTACCGCTTGAGAAACAAATATTCTAATTAGTTATTAATTTTTAACTATTCTTTCAATATGATTTCTGAACGACGGGGGCACATCAATCAAAAGGGAAATCAAAATCTTTGTTTTATTTAATTCCGAGCATTTTCATATTTATTCACCTTTTAAACCTTCTCTGAACTTCCACAATTAATTTAAGACCAAAATTACCCAAATCGGTCCAGCCGTTCTCGAGTTTTAGCGAGACTAACGAACAGCAATTCATTCAAAAAAGCGCGTGCACCTTCCTTCAAGGCCGACAAAGCTCCTGTGATTCCTCTGGTGTTGCAGAAGAATGTGGGCGGTGGTGATCACTTAACACCAGGTGACCCATACGCTCGTTTGTCCTCCTTTTCCATAAAAAAAAGTGAACTGAGCGGCACTACAACTGCCCTCGTCATCTTGAGACATAAGATGTTAAGTCTCATTTTCCCCAGTAATTTGACTAGCTACCGCGCCCTTCACACCGAAACACAATAATATTTATACATTACTGTGTCACGGCAGAAATAAGCGCCGTTGTGGTATATAGCCGGCCCATAATCTAGCCGACATCCTTGCTCAAAGAAGCCTGGTAACTCAAGCTTCTGTAGCTCAAATCGCTTACAGATTTGCTACAGTAAAAAGCCCATATCAGCTTCATCTTCTCACACCAATTGAGCCCCAAAGCTGTTCATAAAACTGGGCCTGATGGAATTTAAATTTAAACTGACAAGTCTTGCGTGATAATAAAGATGAAAGTGAAATTAAAATTGAATTATCACTTTGGCACGACTTGCAATACCAATGACGTCAGACTTATTTCGGAGTGACGCACATTACGTCTCTGTTCGACGCCGATTTATCATGGAAGAGGAAGACAGACGGTAAGGATTAAATGACTACCTGACTATACACATCGGTATAACACCACCAGTGGAAGGCTCCTTTGCACAGGATACCGGCTAGATTCCATAATCTATGTGCCACAATGGCGCATTTTTCTACCGTGAAGCAGTAGTGTGTAAGCATTATTGTGTTTCAGTCTGAAGGGCGCCGTAGCTATTGAAATAACTATGTCTCAAGGTGACGAGCGGAATTGTAGTGTCGCTCAGAATTTTTCAAGAAACCTGAGCAACTCTGCATTGTAATGGGCAGGGCGTATCAACTACTATCAGCTGAACGTCCTGCTCGTCTCATCCCTTATTTTAATTATAAAAAACCATGGTCATGTGAGTATTGCTTTAAAGGCTTAAAAGGCATTTATTTTCTCAAAATTAATTCCATTACAACTATTTTGATGTAACTTCTAAAACTGCCACCGCTTCGAAAACAGGCGCTCTGTGAAGAAGCGGCTCAAGAAACTCTCCCAGCATTATTTTTTGCGCTCTTTTTTAATAAAATACACAATATTGTATTGTCATCATCGATGTCGGCCATGTTTCTTGCTATCGAGGGCTAAAAATAGAAGGGTCATGGTTACTATAAGTCACGTCAGCTTTATTGAAGAGATAATGAGTCTTCTGAATATGCGAATATGAATACCATTTTTTAACAAGCGTCTTTTAGCGATGTTTTTAACCTGCGATAAGTCATTATGAATAAGAACTTAAGTCAGGTTTTCGTAATTAGAAGCCAAGATTCCCCTATTATCAAAAATCTGGATTCGCGTCTGCAAATGTTACCCGACCTCCTCAATAAATTCTCGTCACTCTCACTCATTGACGCAAGCATTCACGCACACACACATAGGCCCACACACTAGGGTTGTGATAGTGTAAAAACACTTCTTAAAATTAAACATGGCATACATATTTTTAAGTGAAGTCTTGGGATGGGTACAAAATGTTTAAGTCGCGTCAGGACACGTGGCCTGATCGAAAATTCGTAAGACAGTCGATGAAATTATCGATGAAAGTTGATTTTTCTGACAGATAAACTTTTTGATGTAAAATAATTATAATAGTTCTGAAGTGTTAAATTTTATATGTAATTTAAATTGCCATGTTTGTGAACGATAGCGCAATAAATGAATATTGTATTTAACCACTTAAATGCTAATACTGTTATACTGATAAATAAAGCAATTCGTGCGAAATTATTCCCTAACCATTCCAAAATATTAAAAAATGCACAACGTTGATGGTTAAGTTTTCACTTCTGCCGGTTTTGGAAAACTTAAAAATTCTCAGCGGCCTCGGCACTACAATTGCGCTCGTCACCATGAGACATAAAATGTTAAGTCTCATTTGCCCAGTAATTTCACGGCTACGGCGCCCTTCAGAGCGAAACACAATAATGCTTACACATTACTGCTTCACGGCAGAAAAAGGCGCCGTTGTAGTACCCATAATCTAGCCGGCATCCTGTGCATAAGAGCCTCCCACTGGTATAAATAAAATCGAAATAAAAGCTATCTTATCTCTTAAGTTGGATCAAACTGCGAAAATTTTATTAAAATCAGTTATGTAGTTTACGAGTTCATCGCGATCAAACAACGTGACACGAAATTTTTATTTATAAAGATTAATGTTACTTTGTGAAAAAAAGTATCACTTCCATCTTGATTTCATAAACCACACAATTTTATTAATTTTCACTCTTTATTTAATCATTTCAGAAATGATATATTTCTTCCACAAAAAGTTCGCAACCCTATCTCATGCCAACACCTGAGCGCTGGCTGTCTAGTCATGTGGCGTTGGCCTCATGCCAAGTAGCTTGCAGACGACGCTATAATAACATCTTCTTATTGACGGCGGAGAATTGGCGCGAAATTTTATGACATTTTTTAATTCGCTGTAATAATATTTTTGACATAAAACACCTCTTTTTTTGTCTTTCTTTGGCACTGCACAGTATGCGCATACAGCCAAAAATACCTTTTGTACAGAGGCGAATGGTATAGTGCGTTTTTTTACTGAAGGAATTTAAGTTTGTTTTTTTTATGGAAAAGGAGGAAAACCTGGTGTTAAGTGACCACCGCCGCCCACATTTTCTTGCAACACCAGAGGAATCACGAGAGCGGTACCGATCTTTTGAAATCGTCCTGGAACGTGGAAGAAAGTTCTTTTAAAACCGCATTGTGGTAGAACTCTACACATCCTGACGATGGGGATGATATCCTAATATGCGGCGTGTCGTGCGAAGTTTGAATTCGGTGACAGGAAGTCACCAAGTGAACCAGTTCTTCGGAACACTCCCCGGGATGTAGTCTTCTACTCCTGTAGAAGACACATAATGAAACGTGTCTGGACAACGCCAGGTGATCGAGGGCTTGTGAGGTTGTAGGGACCCAATCTCCTAACTAGGACTATTGAACTGATTTTGAAAATTCTGTCACATTATTTGTAAGAATCATAGGCTATATTAAATTAACCCGAAAAATTAAAAGACTTTTTTTGGTAGTTCGATTTGTAAAGTAAGTCACAGAAAACACGGTCGCACGAAAAGGTTAACTGTATTAACGATGAGCGATATATAATATGATTGTTTTGTATATTATATGATTTATGGTCAAAAAAGAAGAATATCAATTATTTTTAAAACCATCTTTTTAAGAACTTGGCATTTTTAACATTATTTTCGTTCTAGTTTTGTTTTTGAGTAGGCACCAATTACCAGATAGGTGTTGTATATAGAAAGAATTTTTTTTCGTGTTTTGTTAATGAGTGTTGAAATTCATGTCAGGTAAACCTCCACACAGTTCACAGACTCTGTTGAGTCTGTCAATAAAGTTTACGTCCTAGATGCCTAGATGGCGCTAGCTATAGATTAAAACGGACTATGATTGTGCTTTGTGTATTGGGGGTAAGGCTTAGTATTACTATGTTAGGGGTTCGCTTAATTTTTGCCACGGCAGTGGTTAATAAATAAATTGAAGTGTATCATTGAGAACGTAGATAGTTTCTTCAACATGAGTATTATGGCTGGCATGTGCCATAAAGTAGAGTCAGTATATTAGAAGAAAATAGAAAGAGTATGGAATGGAACAGAATAGAAATACATAAATGTACGTAAGTATTGTCGTAAAGGGGCTATGACATGGTGAGAAGAACTGATAAGAAACTCCCGGCCCACCTATTAAATCATACAATAAAAATTAATATGATTATTATTGACAAAGCCTATTTTATATAATCCCTACTAATATTATAAATGTGAATGTAAGTTTGTTTGTTACGCTTACACGCCTACACCACCGAGTTTGATAAAATTTAGTACAGAAATTGAAATAGGACATAAGCTGTCTTTATTGCAAAAATAAAAATGAGCGGCTTGTATGGAAATTCGTCATTATCGAAGATAAAACCATGAAATTATGTATTTAGGCACTTTTTTTATGAAATAGGAGGACAAACGAGCGTACGGCTCACCTGGTGCTAAGTGATCACCGCCGCCCACATTCTCTTGCAACACCAGAGGAATCACAAGAGCGTTGCCGGCCTCTAAGGAAGGTGTACACGCTTTTTTTGAAGATACCCATGTCGTATGGTCCCGGAAACACCGCACAAGGAAGCTCATTCCACAGCTTCGTAGTACGAGGAAGAAGGCTCCTTGAAAACCGCACTGTGGAGAGCCGCCACACATCCAGATGGTGGGGATGATATTAACTTGTGGGATGTCGTGCGTCGTGCATGGAATGGCACTTGATTAGAAATAGTTTATAAACATTTGGTCGAGCATTTTTGAAACTTTGATCTACATGAGGATGAAATAGGAGATTAAAGTTCACAGGGAAATACTATTAAAGAGACTGTCCACAATGACAAGGGATATGTGCTGTATCATAGAAGAGCGCTGCCAGCAGTGGAAAGAGCAGTTTGTATTTGTATTATTTAAAAAGCTTAGTAGTGATTTTTCATTATTATAACACTAGAAATAAGGGATTGCTTGTAACTAATTCTAGTAGGCTTCATAAGATACATAATAGCTTTAAGGATAAATGGATAAACTTTTATAATAAAGTCCCAGCCACTGTTCAGGCATTATCTATTAATAAATTTAAATGTTTTATTAAAAAATGGCTCTGTCGTAAATCCTATTACTCCACAGCTGAATATCTAAGTGATTGGACAGATAGATTATTATTATTTTATAGCGATGGAAATGACTGTACAATATTGTATATTTTTAATGAAAAGAGCGCAAAAAAAAGAATGCTGGCAGAGTTTCTTGCGCCTCTCTTCTCTCCCAAGAGCGCCATTTGTTTCCGAAGAGGTAGTAGTATCTAGTATATTAGAAATGACATCAAAAAGAATTCTAAACGAATCAATTTTAAGAAAATATATGCCTTTTAACAATTCAAATGATTAGAGTTTTGTTTAGTGTTAATTCCGCCAATATTTGTCTTTAAAGAATTCGACACGTGTTTCGCCTCTACACGAGGCATCCTCAGGACGTGTTGTCTCGCCAAAATCTGGCACGAGATCTCGTGCCAGATTTGGAATTGTTTAAAGACAAATATTGGCGGAATTCACATTAAATAAAACTCAAATCATATTTATAATTATGGATTTCCGCAAAGTAATTCCAATAAAAGCCTTTTAACAAATTAAAAAAAATTGCCCAAAGGAACTATGCAACGCGCACGAAATCGAATATTATACAATTTTAGGTGGCCAGCGCAGAACCAGCTATATAATCGAACTATAGTAAGCCTTCTTTGTCAAAGAGGCTTTAATATATTTCTTTAATTTGTGCTGAGTGAGTCCTGTCCTAATACATACGTAATCTTATTGATTTCAGCCAAAACTATTAAAATTGACAACCCTATATTCTTCTCAAGCGACAGTATATAAATCTATCTCTTTCACACATTCACATTAGGTGTCTCTATCTAAGCCTCATACCTCATTTTTTATTGACAGATAGCAGACGACGTTTATGACAGCACTAAAACCAAAATGGCGACGGCGCGTAATTTAATGCTTTTCTTAATTTTTACGAGTCTATTACGAAGTGCCAATTTATTTAACTGCAGATAAGATATTGTAATAAAAATACGCAAACGTTCAATAAATTGTTTTGGGTTATTGAAGTTATACTTTTTAGGCGCGTTATGACAAAATAATGAGAGTGAAATTTTAAGATGCGCGCGCATCACTGTAACACAAATGTAACAGGTTTAATTTTGTTTTTTTTGGTTTCTTCGTCCATTATTCATGTTATGTATATATAATATACCTTACTTAATTCTTGTTGTAAGCTATTTTTTACTAGATGTAATTTAAGGGTAAATATTTTATCCAATATAATCTTAACATATATAAATTACGTGACACGTTGTTTGTCCGCGATGGAGTCCTAAACTAATTAACGGATTTTAATGGGGATTGCTTCATGGAGTGCAGTTTACTCCAACTTGAGAGATAGGATAGTTTTTATTTCGATTTGGGACCCATATTTTTATTTTCAATATTTGTTTTGTATGGACATATTTTCTATGAGAGAATTTAGTGACGTACGGTTCGACAGTTCCGCTGGGAAACAATTTCATTATAACAACAATATTTAAGGAAATAATTTTTGATGTTATGAAATACTATTGACGATTCACAAAAAACAGCATTTTATTAATTTTTTTTTTTGGAAAACTGACAGTTTTACAATAATTTAATTACTATGCAATAGTGTGAACATATTACACCATTTAAAAGATTATGTACGGAACAAAGTCTGTCGGGTCAGCTAGTACTATATATTTTATAATACATCGTAATAAAACTTGGTGAGTTTCTTGCCGGCTCTTGTCAGAACATGGCCTCCTGGTAGTCTTCAACTAATGGCATCAAAATTGACTTTCATAAGTGTACAAATTGTACCTAATCGAACAAATAATTTCATTTCATTTCCAGATGGTCAGGATAATTAAGTTAATTACGGAATAATCCATTATAACTTCGGTGACAGAAACAATATAAATCGTAGTCTCTACGATATGCCAAGCAAACGAAACATTGAGAGAATTTATTGACGCACGGTTTGACAGTTCTGCTGTGAAACAATTTCATTATGGGTATGTTCCGATATGCACTGCGATCACTGTACAGTGTGACGTCAATTTGGTATACTGTGAAGCCGTTCCTTTATAGTTAGTTATACTGGTTACTATTTAAAACGGAACGCAATCCCGTATACTGTCAGCCGCATTTTTTGACGCAGCATTCAAATGAGTGTACTAAGGTTTTGTAGTTCATTAAAAAAAAACTGTTGTTGGAGTACTGTCAAATTAAAAATATTTGGGATTAAAATGTAGGTATTGTTTATAAAACGTTAGGCACTCGAGTGGTTTTGACTGATCACGTGATCTAAGTACTACGAGTAGAATATGGCGGCGATTGATGACGTCATATATTTCCCTAGGGTACTGCGGCTGTATACTGGCAGTCCATAACGGAACGAATTTTTCTAGTGATAGCACTGTGCAGTGCTCGCAGTGCATATCAGAACATACCCTATAACAACAGGGAGCAAATTTTTCGAAATATTATTGACAAATTCATAAAAGACAGTATTTTTTAATTATGCACCGGGTCAGCTAGTATATTATGTAGTAACGTACAATAACATTTATAATTAAAAATTACACCTTCTCACGACACGCCAAAAGTTAGGATATCATCCTCACCATCTGGGTGTGAGCGGTCCTCCACAGTGCGGTTTTCAAGGAGCTTTCTTGCACGTACTACAAAGCTGTGGAATGAGCTTCCTTGTGCGGCGTTTCTGGGACGATACGACATGGGTACCTTAAAAAAAAGCGCGTACTCCTTCCTTAAAGGCCGGACACGCACCTGTGATTCCTCTGGTGTTGCAAGAGATTGTGGGCGGCGGTGATCACTTAACGCCAGGTGAACCCTTACGCTCGTTTGTCCTCCTATTCCATAAAAAAAGGCCTGAGGGTGTTCGCTCTATGCCCAGTCTGTGGTATCATTAAGAAAATCATTTATGTTATACCTTTATCATACAAACGGTTTTAGCAATTCTTTTAAATTTCGTAACACATTTTTTTGTTTACATTTCCTGGGATCACGTTGTAAAAGCATATTATTATCTTATTATCGAGTTCGGCTTAACAACGGCTGAGAATAAACTAATTTCATGCAAAAATTTTTAGGTTACAGACTACATCTAGGACAAGTTATTATTAATGACAAATTTTTACACTCGCCCACACAGTGACGTCACGATATCACGTGACGTGGGGTATGCGTAGGGTTGCCAACGCTACTACATAACTTAGTATCCTTATAATATTTAAAAAATATAATATAGTAGGCGAAAAGACTATATTTAATCATATTTTAAGTGATGAACAAAGTGAAAAGATGAACGCAATAGAGCCAGTATAATAGCAGAGTTAATGGAACACTATTATAACTTAAAATTAGATTTTTTTATGAAAATAAGCGACTTGACGAGCCGGATATTCAGCTAATGGTAATTGATACATCCTGCCCATTACAATTCAGTGCCGCGAGAATACTTGAAAGACCCAAAAAGTCTGAGCGGCTGTACAACTGCGCTCGTCACCTGGAGACATAAGATGTTAAGTCTAATTTGCCCAGTAATTTCACTAACTACGGCGCCCTTCTGACCGAAACACGGTTAGCTTACATATTACTCCTTCACGGCAGAAATAGGCGCCGTTGTGGTACCCATAATCTAGCCGGCATCCTGTGCAAAGGAGCCTCCCACTGGTTGGTAGATTGTAACGACAGTTACCTAGGATTCCTCAAAAATAAAAACCTATCAATAAAAGATCATAGCAGTAAAAAATATCACATAAATGATTTATAAATATATGTTTCCCTATCTACTATATTTTTTTAAAAGTAGGAACTGAATCCAAAAATACTATATTCAGTCAGAAACTTGGCAGCCCTAAGTATGCGCCTGCGCATAAACATTACTCATTTCCAAACCGTTTGCACATCAGCTGTGAGTCAGACAATTATTGTGTTGTTCAAGGAGTTAAATGGTTTTGTTGTTATTTTTTACGTCAACCATATGAGCGAGGGCTCACTTATAGTTTAAACACATGATAAGATATGGCGGAACCATCGGTCGCCGTTTTTTTAAATGGAAAAGTAGGACAAATAACGCACGGGTCACCTGGTGTTAAGTGATCACCGCCGCCCACATTCTCTTGCAACGCCAGAGGAATCACAGAAGCGATGCTGGCATTTTAGAAAAGTATACACACTTTTTTTTTAGGCACGAATGTCGTATCGTCCCGGAAACACCGCACAAAGAAGTTCATTCGGAAGATATATGGAAAATTTATTGAATTAGGCGTTACTTTGCGGAAAATCCATAATTATACAAATTATTTAAGTTTTCTTTAGAGTTAATTCCGCCAATATTTGTTTTTAAAACAATTCGACACGTGTTTCGCCTCTACACGAGGCATCCTCAGGACGTGTTGTCTCGTCAAAATCTGGCACGAGACTAATAGAGCACGGCAATACTTTAAGCCGGCCCAGATTCTAGCGCTCTACAAAGCGCAGGTCCGGCCAGACATGGAGTATTGCTATCATATCCGGTCTGGCGCACCCCAGTATCAGCTCGTGCCAGATTTTGACGAGACAACACGTCCTGAGGATGCCTCGTGTAGAGGCGAAACGGAATTAACACTAAAGAAAACTTGAATAATTTGTATAGATATATGGAAGAAAGTTCCTTGAAAACCGCACTGTGGAGGAATGCCACTCATCCAGATAGTGAGGATGATATTCCAATGTGTGGCATGTCATGTGAAGGTGGAATTTGGCGGCAGGAATCAGGTGAAACAGCTCTTCGGAACACTCCCCATGATAAATGGGGTAGAAAACACACAATGAAGCTACATCTCTACGCAACGCCAAGTGATCCAGCCGTTCACAGAGCACTGGGTCCCCGACAATTCGAGCTGCTCTGCGTTGCACGCGGTCAAATGGATCGAGCTGATACTGGGGTGCGCCAGACCAGAGATGACAGCAATACTCCATGTGACGCCGGACCTGCGCTTTGAAGAGCACTAGAATGTGGACCGGCTTGAAGTATTGCCGTGCTCTATTTATGACGCCCAGCTTCTTCGAAGCCAATTTGTCTTTGCCCTCCAGATGACCACGGCATTGACAATCGCTCGAGATGTCGATACTAGGCGAGGCTTTAAGGGAAGTGTTGTAGAAGAGCGGTGATACAGGAAATGGTTTTTTATGATAGAAGCGACGGCTCTGGTCCGGTAGCAGTCCATATTCGATGGTTTGTCGCATTATCCATCACATAAAATTATTATTAATACCGTCCGGACCGTACCGAGTACGACAACGGACCATACACATGGTCCTACTGTAGCAAATCCGACCATGTGTTAAGGCTATTAACACATGACTATAGCATAAATTTATTTATTTGGAAACAAATACAGATTGATCCTTAAACACAACAAAGACATAGTGCGATAGAAATAAGGACGTAAGGACGTCTCCTTAAACAGTTACTTTAAACAGCCGCTTAGGGGTGTTTTTTCTCATTCTGACTTAGGTCAATAGAAGAAGACAGAGTGAGAATTAGCAATGCTTTAAGTTAGCAGACTATTATGAATAAGGGAGCTAGTATTTAAATTTACACTTAAATTACACCTAGGAACCTAGCAAAAAAGTTGCCAGCAATACAGCCAGTAAACAAATTCAAGAATTAAGTAGGCATATTAATTAATAACATATATAAATGTACCACAACGGCGCCTATTACTGCCGTGAAGCAGTAATGTGTAAACATTATTGTGTTTCTGTCTGAAGGGCGCCGTGGCTAGTGATATTAGTTAACCTCTATATTGCTCGAACCCGAAGCCCGTGAATGCTGGAGTGCCCCAAGGCTGTGTGCTGTCTCCCACGCTGTTTCTTCTGCATATCAATATACACTGGCCATGCAGGTCTCTCTTGGGAAATCGTCGACCAGTGCCGGGAGAAACTTGTGTCTTCTATCGAGTCCTCTCTTGAGAAGGTCGCGGAATGGGGAAAATTGAACCTTGTCCAATTTAACCCCCAGAAGACTCAAGTTTGCGCGTTTACCACTAAAAAAACCCCATTTATCGTATCACCGCTCTTCGACAACACTTCCCTCAAAGCCTCGCCTAGTATCGGAATACTGGGTCTCGAAATCTCGAGCGATTGCCAATTTCGTGGTCATCTGGAAGGCAAAGCCAAATTGGCTTCAAAGAAACTGTGCGTCATTAATAGAGCACGGCAATACTTCAAGCCGGCCCACATTCTAGCGCTCTACAAAGCGCAGGTCCGGCCACACATGGAGTATTGCTGTCATCTCTGGTCTGGTGCACCCCAGTATCTGCTCGATCCATTTGACCGCGTGCAACGTAGAGCAGCTCGAATTGTCGGGGACTCAGTGCTCTGTGAACGGCTGGATCACTTGGCGTTGCGTAGAGACGTCGCTTCATTGTGTGTCTTCTACCGCATTTATCACGGGGAGTGTTCCGAAGAGCTGTTTAACCTGATTCCTGCCGCCGAATTCCACCTTCGTACGACACGCCACAAGTTAGGATATCATCCTCACCATCTGGATGTGTGGTGGTCCTCCACAGTGCGGTTTTCAAGGAGCTTTCTTCCACGTACTACAAAGCTGTGGAATGAGCTTCCTGGTGCGGTGTTTCCGGGACGATACGACATGGGTACCTTCAAAAAAAGCGCGTAAGGAAGGTGCCTTAAAGGCCGGCAACGCTCCTGTGATTCCTCTGGTGTTGCAAGAGATTGTGGGCGGCGGTGATCACTTAACAACAGGTGACCCGTACGCTCGTTTGTCCTCCTATTCCATAAAAAAAAAAACCTCTATTTTGAGCAATGCACGCACACCAACACAAAGTGACATCGCGAGTGTAAGACGTAGCTTCGCGCACACTAAAGTAATAAACCTGGCCTGTTTTCATCGGTTGTCTAGCAGCAAGAGGCTCTGTCTGTATAAATGATCTAAAAGAAGAAGGGCTATAAAATGAAACAGACAATTTACGAGGGGCGTTCATTAAATAACAGGGAAAATGAGATACAAACTCAGTGGAACAAAAAAATTCAAGCTGATAAGTTTTTTTACTGGAAAATGAATGAATTAAAACACATTAAACTTTTCAAAAATCCTGATTAAAATAATAGACATAGGTAATTATTGTTGAAAGTGTATCAAATGGAATGTAAGGAAACGATTTATGAATAGAATTGTGAATTGTACGAAATTTTATTACTTGCTATTTTCGTGGAAAAAATAAGATAAATGTGAACTATAAGTAACTGTATAATTAGTAGCCGTAATATTTTAAAATAACGGTCTATTCAATCCCATTGAAAAGTATGTATTAATTTATTTAATTAACTAACCCAGTTACATAACTAATGTTAACCCAGCAAACATTGTATTGCCGATATTAAAATCGCAATACAAAAGTAACTGTTGCTCGTAGATGGGTGAAAATTTGAAGTTGTATGTATTATTATTATTATTTTAATGCTGACTCATAATCAAACAAATTATAAAAAAATGTCAAAATAATTAAAAAAAAATGGCGTGGACCACCCTTAACATTTAGGGGGTTGAAAAATAGATGTTGTGCGATTCTCAGACCTACCCAATATGAACTCAAAATTTCATGAGAATCGGTCAAGCCGTTTCGAAGGAGTTTAACTACAAACACCGCGACATGAGAATTTTATATATTAGATATTGTATGTATAAATACAGTTATTCAAAGACAACACTAATTCAATTTAAACTTACGGTAAAGCAAAGTAATTAAGATATATAATTGATAACAAAACCAACAGACATAAGTGACAATAATACATATCTATATTAATAATAAGGTAATAAGTCAACAATGGTTTCAACGCGATAACAAACTCGTAGAATTCGGAATACGTAGACGGAGCTGACATGACTAAACACCATTTCATTTGCTTTTTAGGGCTAATATTTCAGAAGAAGTATGCTATGCTGATATGCTGAGATGGTTTGGACATGTCGAGAGAATGAATGAAGAACGATTGACGAAGAAAGTGTATAAGGCCAGTGTGAATGAAAGTGTTGGAAGGGTCTACCCCTTACTAGGGCCTACCCCCTAGGCGGACGTTTCAAGATCAAATCAGGGACGTCTTGGAAAAAGGCCAGTTCAAGAGTACCCTAAACCGAAGAGCATGTATGAAAGGAATAATGAAAGTGGACGAAGCGAAACAAGTATGTAAGGATCGTAGCAAGTGGAAAGAAGTGGTCTCTGCCCACCCCTACGGGAAAGAGGCGTGATTTTATGTATGTATATATGTATGTCATATTTCAGAAAAAGATTAAACTTATCTAAATTTATCTTACATCTGGCACCCATTATCTCTAAATTAAAAACAAAAACTACACAGACCAAAAAAAATAGAGGACACTGTCAGTAAATTTTTCCAAAACCATCTGCCTACTCCAGCAAACACCACCTCCGAGCCAACAAACGGCGCTAAACTTCACAAGACAACTATGACAAATACTATGACGACCCCTATCAACCGCAGTCCCCCTGAAAACGTGCTCTGTAAAGGAAACGAAATGTCAGGTTAAGTTAAATATAAATGTAACTTTTACTCAAAAACAGAATATGAAAATACAATTACACGCGTTTAAATCCATTAAAAGGATTTTATTTAAATCGGATACATTTTGACGTGAATATCGCCATTCAGCAAATGGAAGAGGAAAGAAACCCTTTTTATTAAATATTCACAGCATATTTTGTATATTTACAGTAAAACTTTTCGATACGCTCTGTCTATATAATTATAGTGTATGTAAATAACAAATACAGAGTACTCGGAGAGAGTTGTTTAAAACATTTACTTTGTAAACATGATTTCTGTATAAAATCTGAATATTTTATTTAAATATAGCCGACCCATGACACGTCACTAAAATATGTTTATATTATGAAATAATGAAAATATGTAAACAAAGTTTTAAAGTTTTTTTTAATTGTAGGTAATGATTTGACTTTACGGCTATGAATACAGCAAATACATTAAATTAATTAGACTTTCGTGAGTAATTATTAACTTTATTTATAAAAATGACTAAAGATTCAAGGTACCGACTTACTTTATGTATCGCAAGCATCTGGAAGCCAAAGAAATATACCAGCGACCTATTTTTTAATAGAGACAAGGGTTGGGCTGTGCCATCAACTTGGAAACCCGCAACGCATCTCGGAAAAAGACCAAAAGTGCCGATGAATGCATAGTGGACATTGTGAGTACATTTTGTGCATCCGTGAACACCAATAGGGACACAGTAGTTTCAGTGATACCGTGCTCGTCATCACCACCGGCGCACCTCGCGCTGTCAAGCCGCGCACTACAATACTACTCTTTAACGTGTTGTGACAACCCTACCAAAATATGTAACAATTTTACCAGCTCTTAAGAAGCTTAGTCTCTGAACCGTTTTATTTACTCATGTGCTAGGAACGCAAATCCGTAGCGCGAGACGAGATATTACCGCGAAATCACTCACCCCAATGAAGGACCTCCGAATGGTCCGAAACTAGTCGGTAGCAATACCGATGAATGGTGAACTCGACAGATTTAAATAAATAAAAGCAAATACATTCTCTGTCTTCAAATATAGCAGGATACTACTACCCGACTACATTATCTTTGGCTCTGACGTCGATGACGTCACATCATCGCTTTGTTACGGTGTGCAAAACAAACATGACAAGGATATTATTATTAATAAATAAACAACGATTTATTTTATCTGTATTATTAGTGTGTTAGGATGCTAATTATTATTTTAATTATGAAAAATCCATGAGAAAATATGGGTTAAGTACAAAAAGTAAGTATTTATTTGTCTGACAGAACTATTAACAATAAATTCGATAAGTTACAATGAAATCTTCAAAAACAAAGCATTTATCACCGGGAGTGTTCCGAAGAGCTGTTTAACCTGATTCCTGCCGCCGAATTCCACCTTCGCACGACACGCCACAAGTTAGGATATCATCCTCACCATCTGGATGTGTGGCGGTCCTCCACAGTGCGGTTTTCAAGGAGCTTTCTTCCACGTACTACAAAGCTGTGGAATGAGCTTCCTTGTGCGGTGTTTCCGGGACGATACGACATGGGTAAAAAAAAAAAGCGCGTACACCTTCCTTAAAGGCCGGCAACGCTCCTGTGATTCCTCTGGTGTTGCAAGAGATTGTGGGCGGCGGTGATCACTTAACAACAGGTGACCCGTACGCTCGTTTGTCCTCCTATTCCAAAAAAAAAAAGTGATACTATGTATCTAACGGTAATGAAACTGCAAACCTTACTGACGCAACAGGACGAGCGCGAGGGGGAGAAAGACGACACGGGAGGGGACTTCACGTTCCAGTTAGGTCCTGAGATAATACGGCCGTGTAGTGACTTTCAAAGGCGTTCCAAAGACGTTCTAAGAACGTCATTGGGTTAACCGATGTGGAAGATTGTATGTTACAGCGCCATCTAGTTGTAAATGATACAGCGGGAGCGGTAACGGTAACAAAAGCAATTTATGAGATATGTATATATGTGACAAGGCATGACGTTCATCTGAAAGTAAGTGATACATCCTGCCCATTATCATCAAGTGTCGCTCAGGAGTCTTGATTGCTCGAAAAAAGCCAAAAGCTCGGAACCGCATCGTAATATTGTGTTCGTCACTTTGACGGAAGATATACAAATTTATTATGTGCCACAATTCATGGAAGATGCGGGACTCTAATCCGCGCCTCTGGGTTCCGTCCGAGCGCTCTTATCAACTATGCTAACCATTCGAGTGACGCATCGACCGTAAGTCCTAGTATATCTTGTTGAAATAGAAATATATCTAAGTATTTACCATAGGGAGTGACAATAACATAACATAGTGCAACAACAGAATGACGAATCACTGCCAAGTGCCAGTATCCTTACATTATCTAAGGCTAGTCAGCCAGAGGTGTATTATTGCTATAGGCCGACCGTTTATCTGAGTCCTCGCCTGCGGGGTACAGGGGCGCGGGGGTATGACGACAAAGGGGACTGAGACAGGTGCGGGCGGCGGGCGAATTTTTGTAATAGCTCATTTCACTAAGCGCCCCCGAGGACTCAGATAAACGGTCGGCTTATAGTCGCTATACCACAGTTAACACATTGATACATTGGTGTCGATATCCAAACGATATGCAGGTCATTAAATACAAAAAAGCGAGCCAAAATCAGACGAGAAAACATGATAATCGGTGTCCGGTATGATAGCAAGAGTCGTACAAGTTTAGCATTTTATTTACCAGTGGGAGGCTCCTTTGCACAGGATGCCGGCTAGATTATGGGTACCACAACGGCGCTTATTTCTGCCGTGAAGCAGTAATGTGTAAGCTTTACTGTGTTTCGATCTGAAGGGCGCCGTAGCTAGTGAAATATCTAGGCAAATGAGACTTAACATCTTATGTCTCAAGGTACGAGCGCAATTGTAGTGCCACTCAGAATTTTTGGGCTTTTCAAGAATCCTGAGCGGCACTGCATTGTAATGGGCAGGGCGTATCAATTACGATCAGCTGAACGTCCTGCTCGTCTCGTCCCGTATTAAAAAAAAGCAATACCAGAAGCCCGTAGAATGAAGACAGTGGTCGAGGAAAATATCAATAAAACAACGGGAAACACAAAAATGCGTACGCCGAAATGATACTACGAACTTGAATCGAGTGATTGACATCATCGCCAGTCAAAAAGTTCACTGTCAGCACAGATTAAAAAAAACTACGTTCAAAAAAACCGACTTCAAAAACTCAAAAGTATAAAATAAGTTAATAGAGATTTAATTTAATACACTACTTATGCAAATCTTATACCTTTAATAATAAAAATAATAATAAAATACTTTTATTTGTATGTGCTACCTATTATTGAAAGTGTGTAGACGGTTCTAGCCGAAGCCATCCCGCTCAAAGTCACGCGTGGCGAGTGTAGGTACCTGCTATTACATTTGGCTTGGCACCGACTTCAAAAGTTAGTAGTGTTAATTTTAAGTAGCTATGGGTAGGCCTTTAAAAAAAAACTTGTAGGGGGGTGTTGCAAATATAAACTAAAACAATTGACACACTTTTTACACACAAATTATCTTGCCCCAAGTTAAGCATATATATCCTGTGTTATGGGTTACAAGACAATGATATATTTAATACAATATACTTACTTAAACATACATAAATACATATAAAGATACATAAATACATTTAAACATCCATGACCTACCGGAATTTGAACCCGGGACCTCTAGCTTAGTAAGTAGGATCGCTAACCACTCGGCTATACAGGTCGTCAACAATTAGTTTTACAAAATTGACTAACCCTAGCAATTAAAAATTTGTAACTCTTTAATGCAAGAAATATAAGGCATTTTTATTTATTTATTTATGGGTAGGTACGCCTACGAAAGGTTGCTCGTGCCCCTAGACTCTAGAGAGCGCCTAGATCCCCTATTTGACGTTCTTGTGAGATACTGAAATATCGTGAAGAACGTTTTTTAGCTATGATTAGCTATCATAGGATACATAATAGCTTTAAGGGTAAATGTATACACTTCTATAATAAAGTCCCAGCCACTGTTCAGGCATTATCTATAAATAAATTTTAATGTTTTATAAAAAAAATGGCTCTGTCGTTAATCCTATTACTCCACTGCTGAATATCTAAATGATCGGACAGCCTGGGACTAGATTGTGATTATTTTATAGCGATAGAAATGACTGTACAATATTGTATATTTTTTTATTGAAAAGAGCGCAAAAAAAGAATGCTGGGAGAGTTTCTTGCGCCGCTTCTTCTCTCTCAGAGCGCCATTTGTTTCCGAAGCGGTAGTAGTACCTAGTAGTTATTAGAAATGACATCAAAAGGAATTCTAATTCTAAATTTTGAGAAAATAAATGCCTTTTATGAATGAAAGAAGAAAAAGAAAAGACACAAATTTTTATAATAGTAGAATATCATTGCTGATAATAGTACTTATGAGTTTGCCTTGGTGATAAAGTGTCTCTGAAATTGTCAACACAACACGTGTGCTGTCAGTGTAATACTGTGAATCACTCTGTCTCTCAGAACGGTACACAGCTTAGATTATTTATATGTCTAGATAGATTATGACAGCTGTGAAAACGTGGAAAAAAATTGAGCTATTTTGAGCAATTCACGCACACTAACACAAAGTGTCAAACAAATCGCGTGTGTAAGACGTAGCTTGTCACGCACACTAAACTAATATTCTTGGCCTGTTTTTATCGGTTGTCTAACAACAAGAGACATCTAGACGTATAAAGTATCGGTTGATATTTTTTTCTCTCGCAATTATTTTTTTTGTTCCTGTATAGGATTTCGACGAATTCTTACTGTAACAGCATAAACACATTTACCAGTAGGAGGCTCCTTTGAACAGGATGCCGGCTAGATTATCGATACCACAACAGCGCCTATTTCTACCGTGAAGCAGTAATGTGTAAACATTACTGTGTTTTGGTGTGCAGGGCGCCGTAGCTAGTGAAATTACTGGGCAAATGAGACTTAACATCTTATGTCTCAAGGTTACGAGCGCAATTGTAGTGCCGCTCAGAATTTTGGGTTTTTCAAGAATCCTGAGCGGCTCCGCATTATAATGGGCAGGGCGTATCAGTTACCATCAGCTGATCGTCTCGTCCCTCATTTTGATTAAAAAAAAATACAGTATTTTCAACACACTTGCTCGTAAAGTGAGCCTTATTACATCATTCTTAGGGTCATAAACCGAACTATAACACACACGTGTACAAAATAATATTACACAAATAAAATTTGAAAAACAAAATTTTATGAACGATGCGGGAATCGAACCCACGACCTCCGGCGTTCCGTGCCGGTGCTCTAACCAACTGAGCTAACCGTTCGAGTACCGCCTCGTTATAAAATTCTGTTTGCTTTGTTCAACTCTCTCTCTCTGAACAAAGCAAAAACAGAATTTTATCGAATCCCGCATCGTTCATAAAATTTTGTTATTCAAATTTTATTTGTGTATTAATCCTAGAAGTGAGGGTTATGACTTTAAAAACATAACATATTGTTTACATAATAATATTAATTTATATTATTAGTGTATAATAGAATTATCCCTACAAAGCAGACTAGCGACTAACTCTCTAAGAAAAAAAGCGATTCACTCGATTGTATGAAACGTGCAGTCATTGATAGATTGACAGATTTATTTATTTATTTAAAGCATCACAAAATCCACAGAACTCAAATTAGGTTATAGTAATACTATTTTGTAGGACTTAAATCTAATAACGGATTTACAATATTTATAATAAGACACGATATTTGTGTGTGTGTGGTTTGGTGGGAGTGTGTGTGTGCGCGCGTGTCAATTACTCAAAATTTAACCTTCCTTTAGATTTTTATTAACACTCCTTTTAAAGCAGCCTTTACTGTTATAAAAAAGTTCAGTACTGTTGAGTTGCTTATTATAGTTGCATAGAGGGCGAGAGATTACCGAATTTACATAATAATTAGTGTGACTCAGCGGGACTTGGAATAGAACCGTGTGTCTGGTGCTAATACGGATAATCTTGTAAAAAACGGAGATAGCCGAAATCCACTACGTTTTTTTTATTCACTACGTTTTAAGCAACTGTTCGCTTTCAAACATAACCAACCATTCAACATACACAAATTCATTCACAAACACCATTCCAACCATAACATAATATAAATATTATACTTTGTCGCCATAATATTGTAATTACTATTTCAAACTTATGTGAAATGACTGCACGTTTCATACTAAACTAAATTTCAAATTTTACTTAGGCAGCCCTGCCTCTTGTTACGAACTATTAACATCCTGTTTGATATCCACTTTGTGCAAGGCAGTATCTGCAATTCTGTTTTCTTTAACATTCATACAAAGTACGATTATGCACATGCACATTGTTTTTTACAAAAACAAATTAAACTTAATAAATAAAACACTTTTAATGGATTAAAACGCGTGTAGTTGTAATAGTTTTACATTAGATGTTTGTTTGATGAAGAATTCTTCATCTGCAGTCCCCAGGTTAACTAAAATAAAAATATAACTTTTACGCAAACATCTAATGTAAAACAGTTACAATTACACACGTTTTAATCCTTTTAAAATGTTTATTTAAATGTGTAACACTCGCGTTATTCAAAGAACATACTAAAATTAATAATTAAATTTGCCTTTCCAATTCATATGTACGTTTATTGTACGCTTTATAAGGTCGGCAACGCTCTTGTGATTCCTCTGGTGGTACAAGAGAATAACTGCGGTGATCACTTACTATCAGGAGAGCCTTATGCTCGTTTTTCCTCATCTTCCATAAAACAAAATACCTCCGAAACACCAGGCTTCAAGATCTGATAAGAAATTGAATATTCTAAAATTTTCCGTCATATTTACAAGGAAAAGGTTTATACAAGGAAAACATAACAACCTATTCATATTCAAAACGTTCCTCGTAGCTTTTTAAGGGAATGCCCGTGCTTACGTCACGAAGAGAAATTTCTATCAGTGTATCTATAATTCATAATGTATAGACCACGTTTGCAGTAATAAGGTTCATAATTCATATACCTAGAAATTTATTGAAGTAGGCGTTACTTTGCGGAAATCCATAATTATACAAATGATTTAAGTTTTCTTTAGTGTAAATTCTGCCAATATTTGTTTTTAAAACAATTCAACACGTGTTTCGCCTCTACACGAGGCATTCTCAGGACGTGTTGTCTCGCCAAAATCTGGCACGAGACTGTGCCTCGTGTAGAGGCGAAACACGTGTCGAATTGTTTTAAAAACAAATATTGGCGGAATTAACACCAAAGAAAACTTAAATCATTTGTATATTCATATACCTACCTAATCTGTCTTCGCTCTCTGACTAAAAAGCTGCTATAAAGCAATAAACACCTTGTTCAACTAATAAAAAAAAATCAAAATGAAGGTTTTACCTACATCAGGAAATTATTGCCCATAAAAAAAGAATTAACTGTACGTAGATTTTAATGAGTTAGCTAGAGTTAAGGGCTCCTTCATAGCTATTCTTCAATTTAACAATAAAATACCAGACAGTATTCTGGGACTCACTGAGCACAAATTAAAGAAATATATTAAAGATTCTTTGACAAAGAAGTTCTTTCTTAGAGTACGGTAGGTGCGATATATTCGGAGTATTATCGTTTCGTTCCGAATATATCGTTGTCGATTATGCGAGTAGACCTCCTGTTTGTACGCGACCGAAGTCGCGGGGTATCAGTTAATAATATTATCCCGTAGAAGATTCAGATATTCATTTTTATAGTTACCTACATCGGTTACACATTGTTTACACTTTACACATAGCGTTGAATGGTTATCGCAGTGATGGAATACGATGCAATGGTTTCCATGAAGCTATGAAGTCGTTACGAGGAATTTAACGCGACAAACTCATTTCGATTCGGTCGATCGGTTGGTACGACCGAATACGGTGACTGCAAACTCGAGGCAAAGAATATGTAATATATATATTAAAAGATTTATTCTTACATATAGGATTAGTCTCCGCTGCGCTCCAACTAGATACCGCAGGCGTAGTCGCAAAGTGCGGCAACTAATACTCAAGGGGTACTCGAGCCAGTCTCGAACAATGTGTGGCATTGACGTGCCACATGTTCTGTTAAAATTTGCTAATAATTGAAATTAAAATTCCGGATTGCATAGTAAAACTTTGTAAAATAATACTACAAGAAATAAGAAAGACACCGGGATCACATGATTAGTAAGTATTTTGTATTTTGTTAATTTCAATGTAAAATAACACGAAGCGTGTGTTACAAAGTTTGAAAGATGCCATTGAGTGATCAAGATTGGCATCTTGATATGGCATCACACACAAGAATTTAAAAGTTGCCGTAAAAAAAGCTATTGTTCTCAGGTGGTGCGGTATCTAATTGGAGCGCAGCGGAGACCAAACCTTAATCTTAAGATTTAATTTCAGTCAAAGAAATAACTTTTATGAATGTCAAAGTATATATGTATGATCCTACCTACTAAGCTAGAGGTCCCGGGTTCGAATACCGGTAGGTGCAAGCATTTATATGATGAATATGGATGTTTGTTTCCGAGTCATGGATGTTTAAATGTATTTATGTATGTTTATATGAATTTATGTATGTTTAAGTAAGTATATTGTATTAAATATATCATTGTCTTGTAACCCATAACACAGGATATATATGCTTAACTTGGGGCAAGATAGTTTGTGTAAAAAGTGTGTCAATATTATAATTATTATTATGTATATGTATTGTATATCGTTTGCATTCATAGCACAGGCAATGCCTAGATTAATAATATTCATAACTAGCTGACCCGGCAAACGTTGTTTTGCCATATAAAATATTTTTAGAGTTAGACCGTTTCTTGGACATTGCAACATTACTTAATTTTTCTAAAATAAGGGATTTTTCTAAAGTAAACGTAGCCTAAGTTACTCCTTATTACATCAGCTACCTGCCAATAAAAGTCCCGTCAAAATCGGTCCAGCCATTACAGAGATTAACAAACAGACAGACAAAAATTGTTAAAAATGTTATTTTTGTGTATGTACCGTATATTTATTAATACACATGTAGTAAAAAACGGCTATTTCAATATTACAAACGGTTTTATTTATATGGAAGTATAGAAGATGGTGGATTAAAGGCGCCATAATGGAAAAACTCAGCGTTAACCGTCATTAAAATTTACACTGACACGCGTGCTAAATGTTCTCGAAGCTCAACAAAGAGTTGTAAATATCTTTTGTAATGGCGTTACGAATCATTTAAATCTGTGTACATTACGTAGATATTTACGTTATCTATACACAAGCAGAAGGCTTGCTCTTCGCGCATTTCGTGAAAATCTGCGATCATTATTTTATACTTCTTGATAGACTGACTATTTTTTACCCGTGGGAGGCTCCTTTGCACAAGAAGCCGGCTAGATTATGGGTGAAACAGTAATGGGTTTACGTGGGAAACGTTATACGTCCGAACAACCCATTCGTAAGCAAAATGTCTATTTGTAAACATTTTATATATTCTTGGTTTATGCTTAGTTATAACTTTATGCCAATTTTATTTGTAAGGCCGTAACAGCCTAACAAATAAACTTGGTATAAAGTTATACCTTACAATAAACCAAGAATATTCAAAACGTTTATCAATAGACATTATGCTTATGATTGGTTTATTCGGACGTATCACGTTTCCCGCGTTTATTTGCAAGGCTGCTTGACATTCATAAAACTCGAGAATTATCTTTTTTTTATTTGTTTAGTGGCAAGGGCAGAATTATCATTGTATTGACAGTGTTGTCAGCGATATAGTCAACATTTTGCATATTCTTCGTTTATTCTCAGGTATAATTTTATACCGCTTTTATTTGTAACGCCGTTAGTCTAAGTGGAGGAACTACCATTGAAGAATCAATGCAATCCCCTTTCTACAATTTCATACCTCATGAGCTTCCCTTTAAGGTCTCCTCTCCCTAGTTTTCATTCATTTTCTAAATATTTTGTGTAAATTTATTTAAAAAAAATAAGATTAAGTTGTAGTTGGAACTAAGTAAGTACTAATACTTAATAATTAAAAAAAATTATCTGTGTATGTCAAATCTAATGCTTTTAGACTATATTTTGTTCATGTATCTATTTAGTTAGTTTCAGGTATTATATAACAAAATAAAACTAGATTCAATCTTAGTACCGATCATTACCATTAAAATTAGTTAAAACATATACTTAAAGCTTGGTGGTCTACATATGTCATTTTTTATGGAATAGGAGGAAAAACGAGCGTACGGGTCACCTGGTGTTAAGTGATCACCGCCGCCCACATTCTCATGCCACACCAGAGGAATCATAAGAGCGTTGCCGGCTTTTAAGGAAGGTGTACGCGCTTTTTTTGAAGGTACCCATGTCGTATCGTCCCGGAAACACCGCACAAGGAAGCTCATTCCACAGCGTGACATTGGTTCAATTGTGGTGTATATTCCACAAAAGCCACAGAACAGAATAAGTTTATAAAGTTACCTGTCGTCCTTATTTACTACTGCTTGTAACTATCAACTAATGTTGTTTGTTTTTACTTAGTTACTTTCTTTAATATTGTAATTGGCTATTGTAATTGGCATAAATAAATAAATATATAACAAAATGTGAACAGTGAATGAACGAACCGTTATTGAAATACTCCGTTCACTTTAATTGTCACCAATTTAAAATTCTACAACTGACTATTAAGAGTTCGAAAACAAAACAATGAGAGCGTGGGAGCTTGTATTAGCATTTTTGTATATATCATTAGTAGATTAATTATTCAATAACCCCTTTAATTATAACTCTAAAATAAAAAAAAAGCCAAAAGGCGCGTGACGGCAAAACGGTTGTGTTATACGACCTGACCTCCTGTATACCACTGGACTGGCGGCTGTCAAAGTGCTTTTGTGCCTGTTTGATATTGCCATTTGGCGCTGTTGGCCATGTAGCGTGAGTCTGCGGTACTAAAACTAGTGATGACAGCCTCCAGCCAGACCTCAGCAAACATCGATAGATGGTAGGAATCTATTTACAAAAAAAATTGTGTATTAAGTTTCTTCTTGAAGTATAAATAACACGGAAAACGAACGAAATTAATTAAAAATGCAAAAATACTTCAGAGTATTGTACGTTCCTTGGCAGCCATTTGTATTATACATCAAAATTAGTTCTCTGGACGCTCGTGAGTGGCGCTTCAAATAGGCACAAAACATTTGCTGTCAAACATATGGAACAACCTTTCCAGTGGTATTTATACAGGTCAGGTTGTACATAATAACATGTAGGTACATATTGTACTTTCGTATACATAATATTATGTATTATATTACATACTAGATGCTGCTTGCTTTATACAGTCCACACAGACAATGTTGCTGGCAGCAATTAGTCTAAACATGAAACTTCTCAAAAGAGTTAGGAGTACTGTAGGTGTATCAACATATATGTATATATATATATATATATATACAAACTCTGTACATAAATATAGAAGAACAGTGTAACTATATCTATATATATATATACAATTGAATTGCTGCTCGAGAACAGCTGGACCGAATTGGCTAATTTTGGTCTTGAATTATTTGTGGAAGTCCAGAGAAGGTTTAAAAAGGTAAATGAAAAATGAAAATGTTCGGAATTAAATAAAAACAAAAATTTTGTTCTTCCTTTGATGTGTGTCCCGCGTGCGTCGTTCAGAAATCAAATTGAAAGAATAGTTTAAAATGAATAACTAATTAGAATGTTTATATCTTTCTAACTTTCTCAGGAGGTAAGAAACAAACTTAATTTTAGCTATAGTATAGTTGGTAGATTTCATGCAGGATTTAATATTTGGTAGGTCTGAGAATCGGTCATCATCTTTTTTTTATACCCCAAAAATTTTAATTCTTGATTTTTTCTTATATGGCAATACAACATTTGTTGGGTCAGCTAGAGTGAAATAAAAGTTAAGAATTATTTAAACTTTTTAATGACAAAACCAGCCACGAAAACTTAGACAAAAAAACCAAATAGTAAAATGAATACATGTACACATCAGGGACCTAAGCGCTAAGTAAAACATGAGCATATATCCGCCCACCTATTTACGAAGAAGGCCATAACCATACCTATTTTATTAATTCATCTATCTGTCTTACTCTATTTAAAAGATAACAATGTTCTGTCTCAGTCATACTTTCAATATTTCATGTTTTGTAGTCAATTGATACAATTGAGACTCACAATTAACAGATGGACAATAATTGGCATAACCAAAAACTTGTTGCACAATGACTTGCTATTTGAATTGACTCATCATTTGTCGTTGTTCAATGTTTTTGTATATTATGAGTAGAAAATGACACATTTTTTAGAATCAAATAAGTAAAACAAAGCACTTTTTTTATAGAAGTGAAGGGCAAAACAATGTACTCATGGATCACCTAATGGAATGTAATCAGCCTAGCGAAACTCTCTAAGATAAAAGTGATTCACTTGATTGTATGAAACATGCCGTCAATGATAGAATGACAGATGACAGCTATAATCTTGTAAAAACAGAGCTAGCCGAAATCCACTATGTTTTTAAGCAACTGTTCGCTTTAAAATTTAGCTGGTTGGTAATATTGTAATTACTATTATATCAAACTTAAAATATGACTTGTGCTCCACCTTGAAAATAAATATGTTTGAGAGGTGGTCAAACATCTGGCAGGTTTCCAAAACTTCTAAAGGCGACTATATACAACCTGTAATCCCTTTAAAACCGTGGTTCTCGAAATTTAGATTCCCCAATAAATCAATAATATCAACAGTTTGCCGGTTACACTTAAACCACTCTTGCACTCCAGTATTCCTAGCCAAACTAAGAATTAGAGACCATTCTCTATGTGACTGTGGACTTGATGAGGGAAATGTAGACCATTTATTCTTTAATTGCCCTTTAATGAAGTCTTCCTTGTACAACTTTATACCTCCTGAAATCCCCCGCCCTCGCTTGTTTTCACTCCTTTTGTAAATACTTTATGTAAATATATTAAACAAAATAATATTTAGTTATAACTAACACAATAAATGTTTTATATAAGTAATATTATCAGTGTTTGTCCATTATAATCTAACAGCATGTATATTTGTTTCAGGTATAATAAGAAAATAAATCTGTTTTGATTCTGGGCACCGATCATTACTATAATCACTTGTAAATTCGTTTACACCGATCAAATGACACACTCCAAGCTTGTTGGTCTACTGAAACATGACATTGGCGAGTTGTGGTGCCCCTTCCACAGAAGCCACTAGAAAGAATAGAATAGAATGACAGATGCCAGCTATAATCTTGTAAAAACAGAGCTAGCGGAAATCCACTATGTTTTTAAGCAACTGTTCGCTTTAAAATTTAAGGTGGAAACCTTTTATGGGATAAAATCTTTTATATATGTGCTATGCCAATATATATATTATATATATAGAAGTCAAATAATTGAATAAATTATTTAAAAATTATAAAATTCAAACAGAAAAATATATTGATTATGTTCATTTTTGTTTTGTTTTATTTATTTAGAGTATAGGTTACAAGACCATCAGCTCCAACCAAAATACAATAAAAGAAGAATTTTAAAAGCAATTTTTCAATATACCTTAATAGATAATATATATAGATACCTTATAAGATTATCAATAATTATGCACAGATTAACAAAATATTTTATTAATCGAAGAAATTATGTAAATTAACTTTAATTTAGGTTTCAATACCTTCTGTTCATTCAAAAATATTTATTATTATTTTTAGACTTTTAGTTTTCATAGTTAAATGTTAATAAGCCCAATTGTAAAAAAAAAAATGTTTATTACATAAAATATCAATTGAAATTTGATAATTAATTTAACTGTTGACAACACATATTTAAAAATTTGAATTCATTTAAGGTTCAAATTTCGAAATAGTTAAGTTTTGTATAAATACCGACATTATTACGTAATATTAGATAACTATATTGCAAATGATTGAAAATTGAGGACATTTATTGTCACGTTATAAAGTTTAATAATCGCCGGTGATTGACTGAACTGAGTCATAAGCTAAAAATAAATACAATTTTAAAACATTACTGCCACTTATCAAGTCTTCTGTTATTGTGAATATATACAATATTTTGAAGTCAACAAATAAGCAAATCTATAAAATAATGATATATAACTAATTATAAAAAAAATACTTAAAATTCCAGTGTACTGATGCTGACGTCACCCCCTTCCAAATATAATTTCTTTCCCTGATGATACCAGATACCATTCTGCTCCACACAAAAATATAACTTTTCATACGGCGACACAGTCAAACGCACGAAATCATTGGACTTTTGAACGAAAAACTTCTCCGAACACAAATCTCCTTGATTATTAGTTTGCGAGGTTAATGACCACTGATCGAAATCGCCAGACACTTTCAATTGATATTCACATTTTGTCTCTGTGCATTTCGAGTTATCTAACTTTACCGACAACTTCCATGAGGCGAGCGTGTTTATTAAAAATAGTAATAGTATTAAACCACTAGTCCGTAACACACGCACACTCGCCATCGCACACCTAATAGAAATGTCAAAACTCAAATGTTGAATGAACTTGAATGGAGATAAATACGATTTGACGTTTGTTCCTCACATCGAACGATTTTCACATTAGTAGGGTTGTGCAATGTTTTCGATATCGATTATTATTGATAACGTGCTGATGTTGTCGATCATTTTTCATTGTTGTTAATTATGCTTTCAAATGGGTAGCAGTAAATATTAACTATCATAGATAAGTTTATAATTTAAATATATAGCCGAAAGGAAATGTTTTATAATTGCAGGCGGTGGCTTGAAGTGAACTACTCTGTCGCCCTACTGAGTCTACAACTTGTCTAGTCGTTCATCAAGCTTTTTTGAAGTCTATTTGAATTGAATTATCTTCCTAGTGATGACGTAACTGATTATAAGGGAGTGTTATCAAATAAAAGAGATACGACAAGATGAGTTTTAGCCGTGAACAACTGATATATTTTTTTAAGATAGAGTTGTTTATACTTGTCTATTTTTTAAATCTTCTCTTATTTCTTAAAGCCCAAGATGCAGAAATCCAAACAAGTAGATAATTATCAGTGCAGCAATATGCATTGAATCATATCAAACGCCAAAATGTCATCAGCGAAACCATTTCTTCCTTGACCAGAAATTCTTTGCATTTAGAATTGTCCGTTATGCCGATTATGAAAACAGATTTATTGAGCTATGTTACTAAACACCGGTAGAATTGCTATAGATCGATAGTTGTTAGTATCCTCGGTGGCCCCTAACTTATTAATTCTACTCAGTTTTATCAGGTTGTGGAATACAACCACATCAACACAATTATTAAATATATAAGCTAAATGTGGGGTAATCACTGATGAATAGATTTTTTACTGACTTATACCATACTGGGTGATTTTGTAAGTTTTGACTAGGAACTCACATGTTCAAACTGAAACGTTTAATAACTTTAATGAGTAACGCTACCCGATTCAGCTTAATAATGTTCCATGCTGTCTTAATTCTTTTTTTTTTGTAATTATTAATTCTATCGCTTATTAACTTTCTTACGTAATCTATAAATGTTTCATTATTTCAATAAGTTTTCTTTTCATATCAATCGTAGAAATTTCTGTAATTGAATTTTAAGTACTTAGGTACCTTACTGGTTATGTACTTGCAATTAACGTGGACTGCTTTTTTTTTGCATTTTATGTTATGGTATACTTTAATATTAAATTGTGGCTATTTAAGTTGATACAAATTCATCAAGAAAGTAAAATATATTAAGTAAACTTTAGAAAGAATACGACTTTAATATCAAATATTATAATGAAAGATTTGATCGTCACATGTTGTCACATCACTAGGCAGTGTTAGTAAATACCTATTTTAAATTTTTGGTTTTTGGTTTCCTGATAAGATTCAAGTTTGAAGCCTAAGTGTTAAGTAACAAAGAAAGTATAACCGACACACTGGTACACAAATTATCTTGCCCTAAACTAGGCATAGCCTGTAGGTACTATATTGGGTGCAAGACAACAATATATTTGATAAGATATGCATACATAAACATTCAAGTATAGGATATTACGATACAAGTGTGCTAAGTTGTTCATTAATCACGAGGCTGTCGGTTGCAGTAATCGTAAATCAGCCGAATGTTGAAGTCATACGCACTTTTTCAAAACACTTGCGAGGAAAAAACAAACTTCAAACTAATTATGAAAATTATGGAAAATGAAATGGCGCGCTTATTTTTATTTGCATGCGCCAAAAGTAAGTTAATTGATTACGTCATATAGCCATGCAGCCTACTTCAATATTTATAATTTTAGCCTTAATTAATACGACTATATGACTATATTGATATTGTGAATTATCAACAATGTGAAATCAATAAATGTTTTTTCGTCTTAATTAGGGACATATTTATTTATTCGGTTATTCTAAAAATGTCTATGTATTTTCAACGGCATCAAACCTCTTTTATTTACAAAAAAAAGACGTGTGGCACTCGGGGACCGCCGCGGTAAAGCTATTGCATAGCATTTTTTATCAACTTATGCAATTATTATTTATTTATTTATTAATGCAGTATTTTTTCCTTTGTTTTGATATTAATTGAAGTTACACTTTTTGAGCGTGGTGACCGATAAGAAAACAATTTTTTTTCTTTTATTAAATAAACGAGAAGTTAATATTGTTCAAAATATTTTTATTATCTTACAATACATGTAGGTTATTCAGGAATATTTATCATTGAAACTATAGGTTCATGGTAACTGAAATAAGAAACATAAGTTTCAGACTTGATATCTTCTAAATATTTGGAAAATACCGCGTCAATGGTGGTCCCATATTTTATTGTGGATTCTTGTGGATCATTATGAAAAAGGCATAAAAGGCATTTATTTTCTCAAAATTGATTCCTTTAGAATTCTTTTTGATGTCATTTCTTATACTACTAGATACTACTACCGCTTCGGAAACAAATGGCGCTCTGAGAGAGAAGAAGCGGCGCAAGAAACTCTCCCAGCATTCTTTTTTTTGCGCTCTTTTCAATAAAAATATACAATATTGTACAGCCATTTGTATCGCTATAAAATAATCACAATCTAGTCCCAGTCTGTCCGATCATTTAGATATTCAGCAGTGGAGTAATAGGATTTACGACAGAGCCATTTTTTTATAAAACATTTAAATTTATTTATAGATAATGCCTGAACAGTGGCTGGGAGTTTATTGTAGAAGTGTATACATTTACCCTTAAAGCTATTATGTATCTTATGAAGCCTACTAGAATTAGTTACAAGAAATCCCTTATTTCTAGTGTTATAATAATATTTATTTCTTCTTATTCATTTTCAAATTCAATATTTTCGAAAGAAAAGTTGTCAACCGCTCTGATTTTTTATCAGCGAAGTTGATGTTGAAATCACCAGCCAAAATAAGTGGAAATTTATTACCATTTGTACCAAGTATTTTCGACCCTTCTTCAGTGAACTTCAGTTGCTCGGATTATTTTTTGGATACACTAAGTGATCCAAAAGAAACTGATAAATTTAACAAAAAGCATCGTGATAACTGCTGTTCCACGGCAACTGTAGCGACCTTAGCGAAATATCTATATACATTTAGTATGGGGTTTGTTAGAATATTTTCGTTACGGAATTTCTGGATTCGGTCTCTAAGCTCAAGGCCCGCGATAGAAGCTATGCAATAGCTTAAAAAACTGTATTACCTGGTTAAATTGAAAATGCTCTGTTTAATCTCATATAATTTGCAGTAACGTATAACAAAGTTAACTTTGTAGGGATAATTATATTATGCACGTGTGTGTAATATTATTATGCATGTCCGTGTTATAATTCGGTTTATGGCCCTAAGTACGATGTGATAAGGCTCACTTTACGAGCAAGTGTGTTGAAAATTTATATGACCCGTGCCAAAAAAGAAAAATGGAGGCGATACAGGTCTGCCTGACAGCAGAATAAGGATGGCACATGGGTTATGTTACATAATATGCGAGTGAGAACATTATTTTTTTGAATATTTTTTATGAGAATAAGGGACGAGACGAACAGGACGTTCAGCTGATGGTAATTGATACGTCCTGCCCACTACAATGCAGTGCCGCTCTGGATTCTTGATAAACCCAAAATTTCTGAGCGCGTGCTACAATTGCGCTCGTCCTTTGACACATAAGATTTTAAGTCTCATTTCCCCATTAATATCACTAGCTACGGCGCCTTTCAGACCGAAACACAATAATGCTTAATCATTACTGCTTCGCGGCAGATGAAGGTGCCGTTGTGGTACCCTTAATCTAGCCGGAATTCTGTGCAACGGAGCCTCCCACTGGTAACTGGTATTGAGTATTGACATGGGTTATACAAATAATAAATTTCCATTACTTGACAACAAACATAGGCGGTGGTGGTGCTCCAGCAACATAATAGATGCTAGCATAAATTGCTTTCTGTTCTGGGGCACCCGTATTAGCTCGGACCAAGGTCTGCATGCAAGGTAGAGGCCACTGGTATTGCGTGAAATGAATATATTATACAATTAATACATAAACGAAAAAGCTTATCAAAATTTATTTTACTGCGGTTTATTTGGTACGGACGAGATAATTTGTGTGAAATTATGTCGATTATTGTTATTACAATTTTTAGTCGTCAGTCAAGTTAAATACAACATATCTATTATCTAGCATCATACTAGTAATGTTGCAAAACAGTGTAAACTTAAAAAAAACTATTCTAAAACAATATAATATGTAGGTACCTACTGAAAGTGCTGTGCAAAGGAACCTCAACTGGTAATTTAAAAATAAACTTATTTTTAGAGTTCTTCTAAGTAAAATAAAATGAAAATTATTAGATTACCTCAAACTTCAAAGTCAATCAAATTACTACAGTATAATGTAGTTACAATTATTTTTATTTTTGGAATCGGTGTCCTCCCGCCGCGGCTACGTCGCGCGTGCGACACAAGCACATCTCGCCTCTAACTATGTATGTAGTTACAAACCTACATTGGCTCACACCGACTCCAAAGATGAATATGTGTTGAATATAGATCTTGCAAACGTGCTGCTCAATTGAGACAACGCCGATTAAATGAAACAAAGGAAGTCAAGAAGAAACGCTTATCTCAACAGACGAAATCTACCTCGAGGACAATTTCAAAGAGATCTGCGAATAGCGCACTAATAGATAGAACGCTTGGTGATATTATAATACAGCTACGAACATAAGCGCAATGCAATTAGATTAAAGATGTAGATTAGCCCCCTTATGCATAATAATCTGCTAACTTAAAGCATTGCTAATTCACACTCTGTCTTCTTCTATTGACCTAAGTCAGAATGAGAAAAAAACACTCCTTAGCGGCTGTTTAATGTTAGCGGACCATTATGAATAAGGGGGTAGATATAGAAAGTCTACCACAGATCACACCCTTACTGCAAGCCGTTAAAGAGTTCCATTGATCATCATATTCGACTACGACAATTACTTACCCATAACTACGTTACTGTTGATGACTCAAATATCCGGATAGCATATAAAACATTCGACTGACTTTCGTTAATTTGCTCCTAAGAATTAAAGAGGCCTGGTACTTTGTTATGTATCCCATCGTCAGAACGTAACCAAACTCTCATCATATTACGCTATTTTATTTTACTTTTTATAAAAAATAAGGGACGAGACCAACAGGACGCCCTGCCCATTACAATGCAGGGCCGCTCAGGATTATTAAAAAACCCAAAACTTCTGAGTGGGATACAACTGCTCGTCACCTTGAGACGTAAATTGTCAAGTCTCCTTTTGCCCAGTAATTTCAATAGCTACGGCGCCCTTCAGGCCTAAACACAGTAATTCTTACACATTACTGCTTCACGGCAGAAATAGGCGCCGTTGTGGTACCCATAATCTAGCCAGCATCCGGTGCAAAGGAGCCTCCCACTGGTACCCGTGAAGTACATCCTTTCCAATAGCAATAGAATCATTGAAATCAGTTAGCGTGATATTGAGTTGTTCGTTCATTTGTCGTTTTACTTACAAGTATACTTAATATTTAAGTATACTTAATATTTAAATCCAGTGTCAAAACTGGACCAAATTGAAATGGGTACACGGAAAGCACCAGCTTTCAAATAAAATGAATCATCAAAAGTGGTTCACCCAGTCGATAGTTGTAAGACAACAAACATAAAACAATACAGTCAAATTGAGAAATTCCTCGTTTTTTGAAGTTGGTTAAAAAGGCATACTGACACATTGGTACAGTAACTATACCTACTAGTGCGACGAACTCTGAAAAGTTTCCTTCAATCTAAACCCCTAAGACCTTGTCTTCATACAACAAACAACAGTAAATGAAAGATGTTTTTTCTCTTTCACTCGCCGTGTCATACGCAATCCAAAGCTTTTTTAACAATGTCGTTTTAGAAACGACCCGCCCCACGACGCCGCCACGAGCGCGTATTGTGCCCTTTAAGAATCCTCAGTACCTACCTAACTAACAATTGCTCTAGATTACAATAATTATAATATCCAATGATGTTATATATCAAATGCTGCTACCTATGTCAATAAATAAATATGAACATGGGGGTAAAACTCTAACTTGTGAACCTATATGTATAGTCGAGTAATTTGATTCACGTACCACCTTTCTAATTTGCTGATGACAATTTATAATAATAAGTTCGATCTTTCTTTGCAACGAAAATGGCGTTTATGCGTAAGTGTTAAACGAATATAAACTTTAAGATATTTTCATATTTAAAGCAATTACTCAGCGAAAAGGTACACAAATGAAATTCCTTGACAGTACCTATATTATGTAACGAAAATGTCGTACAATTTAATCTGATTTGTATCATTTGTATTATCTTATTATATCTTATCTGTAATTCGTACATCCACGTTTACGTATTTGTGTTAAGATTCTAATTTAGATATCACTGCTTTTGTAACAGTATTTGTATGAAATAACCTATTAATTTAGTTTATTTTCGTCACATTGATTGATTAGTCGATTGTTGATATGATTGTTTATCGGAATCTTTGACGTGTCTTTTAATTTCATGTAGGGCTGTGCGTTGTGACTGAAGTTCTAAGTTACATTTACAACTCCTATTCTTCGCCTACTCTTTTCAACATTCTAATTCGATTATTGCAATTCAGATTAAAATATTTGAATTTAACATAGCATTTGAAAATCTCCTATTGAACGTCAAATCTACCAAACACATAACATGAAAAGATATGCTTCAGACCTGAGAAGAATTGGCGCGAAAATCTCAGCGCGCTACTTTTTAAACAGAATTTCGTTACATTAACATTTATTGAGACTGAGGGCGTCCCATTATGAAGTTGTATTCAATCTGTTGGTTTGAACTTCACAGCACATGTAAGTACTTATTTTCTGGGATCATGTTGTAAAGCACAACATCGCCCGACAACAGTTTGTTTTTTCCTAGTGTTAATTCCTTATGATTTACTTACGAATTCATTCACTTAGTAGGTACTGACTTACATCTCGAAGCAAACTGAAATTAACGTCAATCATACAATAATTATAATGTCATAGGCACATTCACTTTAATTTATAATATAACTAACGGACCCGACAGACGTTGTTCTGTTATAAAAAAAAACTCTTGCGGATGGAATTTCTTTAAATCCGTTCTTAGCTGATATCTACTCGGAGAAAGGAATATTTCTACCCAATTTCAAGTCTTTACGCCTTATGGTTCCAGAGATATCGTGATGAGTATATGATATACGTGGAAATCTCTTATAATTATATATATAGATGGTCATTTATTAGTTATTTAATGATATTGATGTCAGTCTAATTTAATATTTACAATTTTTATCCTCAAGAAAATCTGGTAATGAGTACTTAGTAGCTATGCTTTTTTATTAAGATGTTAAGACTTCAGTGACTTTAAAAAAGCATATATTATTTTCTATTTTATATGCGTTCACAATTTTCTACATATATACAAACTAAACCTACGAGAAAAAAAAAATATTTTTACGAGGAAAAGTTGCGAGACAAGCAGTGCCGCCCAATTACAATTGTGTTTGTTCATTGAAGCATATGATATTAAGTCTAATTTGTCCAGTATTATCATTAGCTTCAGCTTCCCTAAAAGAAACCGAAACACAATAATCCTTGCACGGATTAATGCGCTGCGGTGCCCACCACATCCTGTGTAAAGAAGTCCCACCTTCGCACGACACGCCACAAGTTAGGATATCATCCCCACCATCTGGATGTGTGGCGGTCCTCCACAGTGCGGTTTTCAAGGAGCTTTCTTCCACGTACTACAAAGCTGTGGAATGAACTTCCTTGTTTCCGGGACGATACATGGGTACCTTCAAAAAAAGCGCGTACCTACACCTTCCTTAAAGGCCGGCAACGCTCCTGTGATTCCTCTGGTGTTGTAAGAGATTGTGGGCGGCGGTGGTCACTTAACAACAGGTGACCCGTACGCTCGTTTGTCCTTCTATTCCATAAAAAAAAGACCCACTGGTTTATCCCTAATATCCCAATACCAGATAAAAGAAATAGCATTTACATAAAAACCTTAATAATGCACTGTGTAACAATTCTATTCAAACTTTCAAATCATATTAATTATAACATAAAATAAAACATTTAAATTTGAATGTATGTGTGTGTTCACCTAAAATTCGAGAACCGTTAGTTAAATTGAACTTTTATTTACTTGAAATGAAACTTTTCACGAATATGGGCTCTATGACCACTTTAGTGAGGAGGCACTGGTGGCAGTGATTTTTATCTTTTAAACTTCGTAGTTCAAAGTCGAATGGATATGAACTTCTTTTAGGTGAAGCGTAGTTTTTTTTCTATAGTCTTTATATAATACAGTTAGTAGGTAATAATCCTACTAAACAACCAAAGAGAATTTAAACACTACGTTCACTAAACAACTAAATCTTAAGTTCAAATATTACAGTTGTGATTAAACTACAGACTAGTTAGTAAATAGACACAAAGTAATACAGTAAAACACATAACGTAAAGCGCTCTCGTTGTGTTTCGTTCTATGGAGATTTTAAAAAATGAATAATAAAAAACCGTAGCATGCTTTTTGAAGTGAGCGCTTAAATTTGTGATAATGATTGTGCACAAATTTGAAAGATTGTTAATACTTTCGTGAGACATTATAAAGTTTATATAAATAAAGGCTTCACTAACATTTATTCGGTGTAAATGTATCTAATGTTTTGTATTCAACCTAACTACTTTTGTTTAATGTTCTTGGTTTTCTAGAGTGTAAATGAAACGAAATATTACGAGATAGTTTTATATAACACTACCTACTTACACTGACAGAACGTGAGTGAGGCCGATTTATAAATATAAAGTTTGAATGAGCTGTAAAACTGAAATCCGGATGTAGAGTTTATCAGGTTTTTATGGAAAAGGAGGACAAACTAGCGTACGGATCACCTGATTTTAAGTGATCACAGCCGCCCACATTATTTTGTGGTCAAGAGGAACCACAGGAGAGTTGTCGGCCTATAACCCTTATAAGGGGAAGGTGTAAGAACTTTTTTTGAAGGTACCCATGTCGTATCGTCCCAGAAAGGAGTCTATTATTATCTGAAATTATATTATCGTCGCATAAGGACATCGATTCCATAGCTTTGTAGTATATGGAAGAAAGTTCCTTGAAAATCGCACCATGGAGGAACGCTACACATCCAGATGGTGGTGATGATATATACAAGTAGGTACTTATACCTCAATCTCTAGGCGTGCTCTGATAAATAACACAGCCCTGTTTCTTTTCCGTACGTTCATTTATAGTTGATAACATCTGTATTTCTGTCAACGATCAAGATTGCGTCGTAGATTGGCGTAATCAAAATTTCCGCTGATATCATTTTTATAGGTAGGCTAACAAACGATTCTGTGGCTTACGTGACTCACCGGTTTTTTGTCTCTTCTTTTTAAGACCACCAATTTCCACCCCAGAAACATATTTGCCAAGTGCAAAGCACCGAAGCGAACTTACTTGTCGCACAATTTTATGCGTCGAGGTCTGGTTCTGGGAGAAAACTATGTACCGACTTACGGGACGATCGTTTTCTGGTCAGTCAGGGGTTCAACTCGAAGAAGTAAGAATATATAGAGGATAAAGAAGTATGGAAAATAGATGCTCCTGGTCCACCTAATAATAATTATTCTTCATATTAAGATTGCATAATCTTATGAATGTAAGATGAATATAATATTTATAGTCTATAGAATCGGCTGTAATTGCATTAAATAGAATCATTTGTAAGCCATCTGTAAGCAGGGCGATCTGTGCATAATTTTGCATTGGCGTATGGCCTGTCCCAATTGGTGGGGTCGCCAACTGGGCTCAAAGGATCCGAACTAGAAAGTTCTAAAGAGGAAATATAAATCGAAGCACATCGTCAAAATCGGAACACGCAAGTTCTGGTTGTTGTCGAAAGCTGCTCTTGGTAACTTCAACCAGCCGTCCCTGCCGCCATTGCACATGAGGAATGACACCCTGGCCCATACGGCAAAAGAGAAAGCCGATCTCCGGTTTGCCTCCAACTCGACTCTTGACGACAACGGAAAAACACCGCCGACCATCCCGCGGTGTCTAAGCCTGAAGTACAGTTCAGACAGAAAACTCTTACGCGAGCTCGCAAAACTTCCATCATTTGGGCTTCCCGAGAGCTTATGCAAGTGGATCTCCAGCTTCCTCACTGGGCGCTGCATACAGGTCGTTATCGACGGTTATTGCTCAAATCCCAAGCCCGTGAACGCAGGAGTGCCCAAGGCTGCGTGCTATCTCCCACACTGTTTCTTCTGCACATCATATGTTGGACACCTCCAACAAACATTGCTATGCAGACTACAGCACGCGCGTTGCCGTATACACGGGCCATGCAGGTCTCTCTAGGGAAATCGTCGCCCAGTGCAGGTTTTCAAGGAGCTTTCTTCCACGTTCTACAAAGCTGTGGAATGAACTTCCTTGTGTGGTGTTTCCGGGACGATAGGACATGGGTACCTTCAAAAAAAAGCGCGTACACCTTCCTTAAAGGCCGGCAACGCTCCTGTGATTCCTCTGGTGTTGCAAGAGAATGGCGGCTGTGATCACTTAACACCAGGTGACCCGCACGCTCGTTTGTCCTCCATGTCCATAAATAAAAAACCTATATTAGTTTTAAAGCATTACTATTGAAACGAACAAATATGTTAGCGTCGGATATGTGGCGCTATAGGTCGATTTGATATAAAGTATTGTATACATGTCAAATGTGGCAGAATTGGAACACATATTATATATAGTTTTTAGGTGATGTGAAGCACACCGGGAACTAGCTAGTTCATTAATAAAATATCCAATTTGTGAATAAAGATTTTATTGTAAATTCATGTTTAAAGAGTATGTAGATATAAAATGAAACTCACTAAACCAAAAACAATGAGATTTATTAACATTATGGTATATTAGCGAGATAGTCCTTTACATGTGCGGGCTCTAGCCGTCTGAACCCTGCTGCATCACAGATCCCCACCTCAATATTGTCCGCTGTCATCTGACCTTCAAATCCTTCCTTCAGGGTAAGGATTGCTGTGTGAACTGCATCATCCAGCTCCAGTTCCTCAGTATACCTATAAACATTTAAAATGTTTCAATTAACTCATTCGCTGCTAACCTTGGAAAGGGAAATCACTCCTGTGCAGTTTTATGTGAATGTCTTACCGGTAGTCCGGCACACGCCTAGCGCGTAATTTTTGGGATGAATTTTGAAAATGATGTTACATAATACGGAATAACGTTGACCATAAAACCCACTACACTTCTAATACATATTATATGCACCTCCAAAGTACAAACTGTTCAGTGAACCAATTTGAGCGGGCCCAGATTCCTTAATTCTCATAATTTTTTAAGTTAATTTTCTTTAGGATGCATGAGGATAAAATTTTTAAGGATAAAACGCAATAATATCAGTGACACGAAAATGTGGAACGTTTTTTGTGATTGTGCGATAGTGAGAAAGAGCGAACGTACCATGAAGCACATAGCGCCACTAGTAAGTAGAACATCTTCCCTACTAGCGTTGTATCGTGCAGGTTTAGCTCGCGGATTGAAGTTAAACTTCTTTTTTTTTAAGGTACTGATGTCATTTTGTAAATGTGGAAGCTTGTAATTGGCATTTAAAAATAATGTTTAATTGACCGATTTATAAATGTTCCTGTAAGCTCTAAAAAAAAAAAAACTTCCTGGAAACAGTGTGCTTGTATGTACACAGTAGAGATTTGTTCTGGAATAGGAATGGCCACATGTTGGACCAAACACCAAGGAGTAACCCCTTAGGTCATCATATGTTGATAAATATATGATAAATTACTCTGAGAAGTTGGAATGACAAGATTATCCATCTTCTCTGTAACGCAAATAGGCACACATTAGCAAGTGAATATATGATAATCTTACAGGAGAGTGGTGCCTATTGTTTTTATTTTTTATTTTTTTTTATGGAATAGGAGGACAAACGAGCGTACGGGTCACCTGGTGTTAAGTGATCACCGCCGCCCACATTCTCTTGCAACACCAGAGGAATCACAAGAGCGTTGCCGGCCTTTAAGGAAGGTGTACGCGCTTTTTTTGAAGGTACCCATGTCGTATCGTCCCCGAAACACAGCACAAGGAAGCTCATTCCACAGCTTTGTAGTACGAGGGAGAAAGCTTCTTGAAAACCGCACTGTGGAGGACCGCCACACATCCAGATGGTGGGGATGATATCCTAACTTGTGGCGTGTCGTGCGATGGTGAAATTCGGCGGCAGGAATCAGGTTAAACAGCTCTTCGGAACACTCCCCGTGATAAATGCGGTAGAAGACACACAATGAAGCGACGTCTCTACGCAACGCCAAGTGATCCAGCCGTTCACAGAGCACTGAGTCCCCGACAATTCGAGCTGCTCTACGTTGCACGCGGTCAAATGGATCGAGCAGATACTGGGGTGCACCAGACCAGAGATGACAGCAATACTCCATGTGTGGCCGGACCTGCGCTTTGTAGAGCGCTAGAATGTGGGCCGGCTTGAAGTATTGCCGTGCTCTATTGATGACGCCCAGCTTCTTCGAAGCCAATTTGGCTTTGCCCTCCAGATGGCCACGGAATTGGCAATCGCTCGAGATTGCGAGACCCAGTATTCCGATACTAGGCGCGGCTTTAAGAGAAGTGTTCTCGAAGAGCGGTGATACGACAAATGGGGTTTTTTTAGTGGTAAACGCGCAAACTTGAGTCTTCTGGGGGTTAAATTGGACAAGGTTCAATTAACCCCATTCCGCGACCTTCTCGAGAGAGGACTCGATAGAAGACACAAGTTTCTCCCGGCACTGGTCGACGATTTCCCGAGAGAGACCTGCATGGCCCGTGTATACGGTATCACCAGTGCTGTCACCTGCATAGCAATGCATGTTGGAGGTGTCCAACATATCATTGATATGCAGAAGAAACAGCGTAGGAGATAGCACACAGCCTTGGGGCACTCCAGCATTCACGGGCTTCGGGTTCGAGCAATATCCGTCGACAACGACCTGTATGCTACGCCCAGTGAGGAAGCTGGAGGTCCACTTGCACAAGCTCTCGGGAAGCCCAAATGATGGAAGTTTTGAGAGGAGCGCCTTGTGCCATACACGATCAAAGGCCTTCGCTATATCCAGGCTAACTGCCAGGCCTTCCCCCTTGCTTTCAATAGCCGCCGCCCATCTATGTGTTAGGTATACCAGAAGATCACCTGCCGACCGTCCATGGCGAAACCCGTACTGTCGGTCGTTGATCAACTGGTGACCCTCTAGGTATACTAAAAGCTGGTGGCTAATTATGCTCTCCATGATTTTGGAGAGCAGGGGGGTGATAGCAATAGGCCTGTAGTTCGCCGGATCCGAACTGTCTCCTTTTTTTTGGATCGGATGGACAAGGGCTGACTTCCATGAGTCAGGGACTACGCCTTTGGAATAAGAGTGCCGGAATAAACGCGTTAGCACCGGCGTCAACTCAGGGGCACACGTTCTAAGCACGATTGGAGAAATGCCATCCGGCCCGCTCGACTTCCTGACGTCCAACGAAAACAGAGCTCGCCTAACAGTTTTCTGTCTGAACTGTACTTCAGGCATAGAGCTCTGACACCGCGGGATGGTCGGCGGTGTTTTTCCGTTGTCGTCAAGAGTCGAGTTGGAGGCGAAAAGAGCGCACAGGAGCTCGGCTTTCTCTTTTGCCGTATGGGCCAGGGTGTCATTCCTCATGTGCAACGGCGGCATGGACGGCTGGTTGAAGTTACCAAGAGCAGCTTTCGACAACGACCAGAACTTGCGTGTTCCGGTCGGGTAACTGGAAAGCTGCTCGCCGATTTTGACGACGTGCTTAGACTTCGCACGAGCATTTGCCGCTTAAAAAATCTGGAGGCACGGTTATATTTCCTCTTAAGAACTTTGCAGTTCGGATCCTTTGTGCCCAGCGCCGCAACCCAAGTTCGATACGCCTGTTTTTTGCAGTCGGATGCTGCTTTAACTGACGCATCGAACCAGGGCTGTGATCTGCCACCGATCGGTACTACAGAGCTTGGTATAAAAATATCCATGCCCTGCAGTATCACATCGCCTACTGCAATGGCGCAGGCACTAGGATCATCCGAAGAGAAACAAACCTTGCCCCAAGGGTAGGATGCAAAAAAGGAACGCATCCTATCCCAATCTGCTGACTTGTAGTGCCAAACGCGGCGGGTCGCTGGTGGTCTGCGACGTTGGCGTCGGATAGGCACTACACTCCTGACCAGGCAATGGTCGGACGTTCCAAGAGGGGCGTCGACAAAGACCTGGTAACCATCGGGATGTGTAGTCAGCAGAAGATCTAATAAGGACGGCATGTGGCTATCCACATCCGGGAGCCGCGTTGGCGACTCAACCAATTGGGACAGACCATACGCCAATGCAAAATTATGCACAGATCGCCCTGCGTAGTCTGTGGTACGTGATCCAAGCCATTCGGCATTGTGCCCGTTGAAATCACCCAAGACCACGATTTCAGCGGAGGGGATCTGTGCAAGCACAACGTCAATTGCAGCTTGAACGCAGCCCATGAGATGATCGGTTTCTGCGTTACCACTATGGGACCTGTAGACACACGCATAGATACGGACGCGGTCGTCTAAATCTACGCGGAGCCAGAGAGTAGACAGGTCCCTACCCTCAAAATTGCCGAGACGGCGACAGCAGATATCCTCCCTAACGTACACACATACCCCGGCATGAGGCAAAAAGTTGTGCTCAATTTTGTACCCGGGGTACGTTAAATATGACGTATCGCTAGGTCGAGATATCTGCGTCTCCGTAAGGAAACACAAGGCCGGCTGCGCCGTCTCAAGGTGGTGGTGGACGGCGATTAAATTGGAGTGAATTCCCCTGATATTGCAAAAGTCCACGTTGAGCGTGGAGCGGGGTGCCGTGGTGTTACTGCCTCGTTTGTCCTCGGTCATGCGCGGTTCTGTGCCCACCCCAGAATACGAAGGGCGGCCCGAGCGAGAGTGCTCGGGGAGGGATTCTCCGGCTCTGGTAGAGCTGGTACCCTCCTGGGGTAATATCTTTTTACGGACCGCTCTCATAATTTGTGTGTGGGGGGGGGGGGGAAGGGATGGCCTCCGGTCCTCGACACTAACCTATGCGAAACATAGCGGCACTAGGCCGCTACTTCACGCCGGTATTCTGTGCGAGTGTGGTAATTAACCCGGACGAGTCTGGCCCGATTGTGCTGACGTCATAAGACGGCAGCGTGACTCTCCCACTTCTAAAAAGCCCTTAGTCGCCTCTTACGACACCCATGGGCCTGGGACTCCCCTATTCTTTTTACGCCCCGGAGAAAGTACAGGGTGTTTTTATTCCAAAGTTGTAGTATCATGAATACATAAAAAAAAATCTCTACAACAATACCTCTTTTCTAAGAATGTTTTTCCATTATTAAAGTTCTTGCCCATAGCTGTCGCTTTCCACGCAAAGTATGCTCCTGAGGGATCACATTGGAATAGGTATGGTCTATCGCTGTCCCAGCCACAGATGAGCAGAGAAACACCAAATGGACGGACACCACTGGAAAAAGAAATGTTAGAGTAAATTAGTATACAAATTAGTTTAATTGTTATACATGTTATTTATTATACTTGGCCTCTTGGCTAGCTAGCTAGCTCCATGGCTAGCTATTTCTATGCCTTCGGACCGAAACATAATAATTCACATTACTGCTTCACAGCAGAAAAAGGTGCCTTTGTGACCCACAGATATCTTCAACTTCGGTTGCTTACCTGGTAAAAAAAATACTAAACAAAATATCTGCACTTTTTTGATTGTAAATAACAGAATCAAAAATCTGTTAAATAAAACAAGCCCCTTAACACTTGCAACAAGAATATATTAATATTTTACTCAAATAAAAATGTCGTTTGACACACCTACAATATTGAAATATGTTAAATGTTTGAAAACTTAGAAAAAATAATTGCGGTCGGAAATACAGTACGCAAGATTGCGTGGTTGTTCTATAACAAGGTGGACTGACCGAATTAAAGGCTTGTCATCCAAATTCTGGACAGTTGTTAGAGTTGCCCAACACAGAATCCGGTGGAGGCAGATCATCCGCTCCAGGTGCAACCCTAATGCTGACCATGATCATCAGATATGAGGGGCTGACCCCGGCAAGATATTTATTATAATTATTATTAATGAAATGTGTCACATACCCAGACTGTGTGTACTCCTGCATAACTGTGGCCACTCTCTGAACCAATTGTGCTGTGGGTATTGGCTCGTGATACATCAAGAAATACTGTTGAGCCATCTTGCGTGCCTGTGTCACAAGTAGACGGTAGTCGGGCCCCATTCCCGAGTACACCATGCCTGGAGGATTATATACTTTTAAGGTATATTATCTTTATGAAATAAATATGATTATTTTGTTACTTTATGGTCTAAAGTTTGGGGTGACATTCAAATTATGTTGTAATATCAATCTAACAGCTTTGTACTATCTAAATCATCTACATACTAAATTCAAAAATTACTTTCATAAACTCACTGTTTTGTTATATGATTTAATAATAAATGTATAGTTTTCAGAATTTTCCCTATACTTGTAGTATAAGACAATATTATTTGCCAAATTTCATAGTTCTGGGTCAGTGGAATATGCCCTATAAATTTTGATTCCATTGAGTATTGAACTAAACATTTATTTATTCAAGGTCCACCAACACAGAATACACAAGACAATAAGATTATAACATAAATTTCAAAAATCGTGTTCCTGCAATTACAGGTGAACACATCATGCACATAAACATGCAAACAATTTAGTTCTTAATTATATAAAAGTAAATTGAAGTCCTATAACGCTAACATGTCAATACAATATAAAAAGATAAATTAATTCCACAAATCATTACAAGCTACAATACAGTCACTTCAATCACCAGAATCACCAGACATCAGAATACTTCACTTCAGTAAATCAGTATTGTTACAAATTTTCTAAGGAGAATCCGATATTTTAATAGTTTACGATATTATTCTAGAAAAAATAAAATATCTTACCAATGTGGCCAGTTATCATCTCAACTTTGTTGACACTGTGCTCATCGTACAAAATACTTTTATGCTTGTTCTCTGTTGCGATGACAACTCCATTGGAAGCTGAAAGTAATACATTTGTTAGGAAGATGTAAGTGTGATATGTTCACCTGAAAAATAATGTACTCTTAAAAGCAACACTATTCTGATCAAATGTGACATTTGTTTACATTATTATGAATTTGTGACACATTCATTATTAAAACACTATTTCTAATTGTAATTTCTGTGCATATGGGTCAATAGTTCTTTGTGGCCAATAATTTAGCTGTGCTTTTCACTTCACTTGAGATTTCAAGACCCAGAATTACAATACTAGTCAGGCAAGGCTACAAGGAACACATGGGGTTTTTATGTGGTTACAATGTTAACTTAAGTTTTTGGGTACTTGTTAAAAATGACCACACAATAGACCAATCACATTAATTAACTTAATGATCAACAAAGAGAGAGTATTGTATAGGATCAAATTGAACTGATTGTGGAAGCTGAACACATAATGGCTCACAAGGCGGAGGTCTCGAGAGTGCCGTACAGGCTGCAGACCCAGTTCTCCATAGACAAGGGCTGGCTATGTGAGGAGGAATCAAAAAAATTCACTCTCCAAAACACAGAACTCTCCAATGATAGCTGAATCAGTATAAAAGCAAAAGCCAAATCACTCCTCTATTTATAAGTTTTACATTGTATCAAATAAATTATGTGATGTCAATGATATTTTTATAGGGTAAGTAAATGAGAATGAGTTAAATGGATTGTTGATGTCACTATAATGATACAGAAGGTATGAACTATCGCCAGAATAACCAGTATTATGTTAGAAGTGAAGTTTATAGAAAATTGAGAACATTACACGATTCTAGAGAATCTTGTACTTTAGTTTGGAACTTTATAACCTTATTTAAATAATAATATTACCTTTAATACCGACGGATGTCCCACCGGCGGCTACAGCAGCTAAAGCATATTCGATCTGAACGAGTTTCCCAGACGGGCTGAAATTTTTAACCAGGGTTTTTATAAAAGTTAACTTTAAAATACAAATTAACAATATGCAGTTTTTTTCAGAATATACTGTCACAGGATACACATAAATGCACCTATAAATACAGATTCATGTGACGATTAATACTATTTACATAAGATATTAAAATAGCGAGTAAATATATTTATTTTACCTGAAAGTTGTTAGAGAAAAACTATAACGTTCAGACGCCATGATTACAAAGCATAATGTCAAAATTTCGTTTGTCACGAATCATGATCACATACCTACAGTTTTTGACAGAAAAAGTAATCGAATAGTCGTACAAAAACTATCAACGTAATATTCCATACAAAATAATAATTATGATTCGAATTTTAATATTTGTATAGCTATTTCGTATAGTATAAATTATTCCAAAGCTTATAAAAATAAAATAACAAATTTCTAGGTGCACAGATGAAAAGTTTCCTATCGTGGATAATTATTTTGGTACATCACTAGGGCTGATAACTGATTGGGTACTAGTCAACCAATAGGAGACTAGAACTGCCGCTCGATAATTTGACTTCGGGCGTCGAGGGGATTTATGTTTATGGAAAATCTATTTTTATTCTAATAACCAAACGGAGAACGTTTCTATCAAAATGCTAACAAATTTACGTGGCGTCTCTCCGCTATCGGAAACAATGTCGGATAACACGTTTGAGAGACAGCATGCCTTAAAAGCTACTATAACGAAGTCACCATCCTTGAATCCAGTGTTTGCGGTAAAACCGGGTATATTGAAGAATTATTCAGATAAAAACGGGAATGATGTTAGCAAAAGTGTTCAGAAAGGCGGCAGGAAGACGTTTGTGTTTTGGACGCTGGTTTGTTTGCTGTTTGTTTTAGCCATCGGTAATCTTCTGCTCACCTTTACAATAATAGCTGTCCTCAGACTTGGACACGGTAAGATTTTTATCTTATTATTAGGGAACATCCGCCAATCTGATGGGCTTGATTTGAAATTGTTAGGAGTTTTGATAACATTTCAAGGGGAAAATTCAACTCTGTAATAAAATTTACTGTCGTGGAACTTTTAAATATAGCGGTAATTATATCTCCATTAAGCTACCTTCGACAGGTAATTGAAACTTTCTTTTAGTTTAGTTAATTAGATCTACGTAAAATAAAAATTTGGCCAATTTTTTACATATAAAATTATAAAAAGTTAAGCTATTCATATATATAATCAATCATTTTTACTTAAAAAAAAATACCAAACGGCTAATCATCAAGGAACGAAAGACTACGCAGGAAGCAGAAAAAAAATTGATTATTGATTGTATTCTTTAAAATGTACAATAAATGTACACTTTTAATAAATAAATAAATGTACACGTTTAGAGCGCCTTTTCACTAGTCGCAAGTCGCGCGGCTGCCGAGCTGTAGCCGCGCGACAGTAGCTGATGCCTTTTCATTACATTACAAAAACATTTTGTACCACATATTATTAGTTGAATAAAGGATTATTATTATTATTACAATTGCAGCCGCGCGACTTGTTTAGATTGGGGTGGCGCACTTCTTCATACTTCATTACAAAAATGGATTCCAACGAGGAAACGTCGTTGTTGCTCTTGCTTTTGTTGGTAATTAAATTTCGATGATAAATAATTGTTCTGTGTCTATTGTTTCGGTCATTATGCTAAACGTGCGCTTGCAACATTGACTCGAATGAGACTGATCGCACGCGACTGCCGCGCTGCTGTTCGCTATACAAAAAAGAGCCGCGCGATTGTCGCGCTGCTACAGTCGCACCGTTTGCGACCTAGTGAAAAGGCGCCCTTAAATAGTACTATAGCTCCGCTGTACACACCCTCTATTGTGAAGAGTATGCAGGTAGCTACATAATATTCTAATAGGTTTAGATAGGTAATATAATAATATAATGTGTGGGAGGGTATGTGGTTACCATACGCTAGTTGTCCTCTAAACGCAAATGTATTGTAAGTAAAGACTTAGTAGTAAGTAACGTAGACCTGACCGCTCGATAAGCGTAACCAATTTTGACTTATCAAAGCGTTAGCTAATTATTTAATATTCAAATAATAAGGAGCTCATGTCTAGCGTGTACAAAATACACGACGGTTACAATATATTCGCTTTCCTTTTCTATGTTCCTACTAGAGATGATATTTTGCTCTTGCACGTTATGTTAGTCTTAACTTTGTTTTGTTTTCGTTTATTTTTCAATAATATTTTTCAGTAAGGAACGAGACGAACAGGACGTTCAGCTGATTCAGTTCAGTTTTCTTGAAAAACCCAAAAATTCTGAGCGGCACTACAATTGCGCTCGTCACCTTGAGACATAAAATGTTAAGGCTTATTTGCGCTGTAATTTCACTAGCTATGGCGCCCTTCAGACCCAAACACAGTAAAGTTTACACATTACTGTTTCACGGCAAAAAAGGCGCCGTTGTGGTACCCATAATCTAGCCGGCATCTTGTGCAAAGGAGCCTACCGTTGGTAAAACTGGTTAAAAAGTCTTATTGTTATGATACTCTTTATTACAACTGAATCTTATTTATAATTATTATAACATATTTATATAAAACAACATTATCAATATAAATATAACAAATAGAGTCCGACCGGCGTAGGTTCAATTCCGCCGGTGGTTAGGACGACAGACTGAGTAACTTCCGCACGATACATGCCGTTCCCAAAATAAGTAGCTTCTGTATCTGACCCTTAATCCAGTTACTTAACAGGAGCCTTTTGAGATTAATATTATTATTACGCCTACTACTAATTTTATTACTATGAAAGCACTTAACAAATCGAAAAATTACAGGTCTAGAAAGCATGGAGTTCCTCCCAGAACACAATGCTATAAAGTTCTTTGGCAAAACGAACCTGGATCACATTTACAAGAAGGATGGAGTAATTGAAAGTTTTCGGGACGTTCCGATGACTTTGAGCAGCGATAATGGATCTGTAATGGTCAATTTGCAGTCGAGGTAAGACAAGACATCAATATATTCATTGACTTCAATCACCACATTTATCACGGGGAGATTTTTAAAGTGTTTTTCGACCTGATTTCTTCTGATGAAGTTGGCATTATAAATATACCCCTAAATGAATAAGGGTCACCCACCTCTAAATATTATTTTATATTTTTTTTATTATGACCCATCTACGATCAACACCTATTTTTGTATCGCGATTTTAATATTATTCTATTCCATCCACAGAAACGCAATAGAGTTGCAAGATGGCACTCTAGTATAATGATTATTGAAATACGATAAATTTTATGTACGATATATTTGGTATGTCTAAGATCGGTCGTCTTCTATTTTTTATTTTACCACAAGACTGGTGGCTGTCAAAGTGCTTTTGTGCCTGTTTGATATCCGCCATTTTGGCGCTGTTGGCCATAGCGAGAGTCTACGGTACTAAAACTAGTGATGACAACCTCAGCAATCATCGATAGATGGTGCGAAACTATTTACATAAAAAAAATGTATACTTTATTTTAACTGGTTTGCCAAGCTGCCACACCGCGCATGGCGCACGAGCCATTCGTGCAACGACGCAACGGGCTCGGATTACAAAATAATTTATTGGTTTTGAAGTGTTTGGGATTGTTTATAAAAATGAACGACGACGCTTTTGTTTTTTAACAAGCTAGTGCTTTGTTAGATAACATAAATAATAGATACTGCGTAATTTGAACAAATTTCGTGTAAAGTAGGGCTGTCATGCATTTTTAATGATTTTTTTTCGATTTACCTACAGATTACATTTAGATTTTTACTAATGAATGTAGTGATTTTTTATAACTAAAACATACTTCAAAGTATATAATTAGTAATAGAATAGTTACTAAAACATCATAGATAATACAAAAAATAATTTTTACGACTGACCGCATTTTGACGACTTGTCGTATTTTACACAGATAAAGTTTTAAAATTAAAAAAAAAAGTCTTTTATAGTCTGGTAAATTACCTTTCTTGTGGTATATATCGTGTAGCTTGTCTTACTCTGTGTATATTTAACGAAAAATAAATCTCTGCGCGCCCCCGGCGGTTCAACGTAGTTTTTATAGCAGACATAATATTATGTCTCCTTGGCACTCAACGGTAGTTTTTATAGCAGACATAATATGTCTGCTTGGCACCTCAGGGGACAGCCTGTCCAGTGGTATTTATACATGGATAACGCTTTTAATAGTCGTTTTGGGTTATGTTAGAACAATATTGGTAACTACATGCGAGCTTGTCATTCAAATATCGTTGACGCGTGACTCTGAAACTCTCATAAGAAAAAAGCCATTCATTCAATTGTATGAAAGGTGCAGTCATTGATAGATTGACAGATCCAATATCCAAGTTCAATACGTTACTAGCAACTGTTCGCTTTCAAACTTAGCCGGAATATACTTGGTCGCCCAATTGTATTTACTATTTCAAACTTATGCCAAATGACTGCAGGTTTCATACTAAACTAAATTTCAGTTTTTACTTAGGCACATCCGCATCTTATTACGTAGTATTTACATCCTCTTTGAATAGCAATCTAGAGGTATACGTGGAAGGATCAGAACTTAACGCCAACAATTTTGAAATCACGTGAATAGCGCCGCTTATGCTCTCATGAACTTTCTAGTTCATAGTCGGAGGGCAATGGAGAGGGCTATACTCGAAGTTTCGCTGCGGGGTCGAATCAGAAATGAGAGAGACATAGCCCAAATGATTGTGAAACTAAAGTGTCATGTGGCAGTGGGCAGGGCACATAGTTCGACGGACAGATGGCCGTTGGGGCATAAAAGTCCTCGAATGGAGACCACGTACCGGAAGACGCAGTGTTGATAAGTCCCCGACAAGATAAACAGACAATCTGGTCAAGATCACCGGAATACGTTGGATGTGGGCAGCGCAGGACCGATCGTCGTGGAGACCTTTGAGGGAGGACTTTGTCCAGCAGTCGACGTCTTCCGGCTGATGATGATGATGATACCACCGCAGATTTGATGTCACTTCTATAAGAAAAATGAGAATTACCTTTTATATTCCAGGCTCTCACGTCAAGATACCCACCTGATAGTGAACACCTCTGGGGTTTTCATCCGCGGCGTCAACTCTTTCGAGCTGGTGGAACCCGCTACTGGTGAGCGCGTCTTCAGCACGAACGACGCGCGTATATCGCTCGCTCAGCCGCTCAATAACTTGCTGGCCAAGGTATATATATCAAAGTCCTACAAATATATCAACTAAAATACAAAATTTTGTCTATATTTTTTTTTACTAAAGGCATAAAAGGCATTTATTTTCTCAAAATTGATTCCTTTAGAATTCTTTTTTATGTCATTTCTAATATACTAGATACTACTACCGCTTCAGAAACAAATGGCGCTTTGAGAGAGAAGAAGCCATATTCCTGTTTTTCTTACTTAAAATACGGCGATCATTTTTCACTATGAGTTCTGTAATTTATTCGCATTGCCGTCATCTTGCACAAGTCCCTAAAGGTATTTAAAATAGGTGACATAGACATTATTTTCTATGTCTTCGGTATAAATACTTTCTCTCGTAGAAATAGAGTACTTTATTTATGTTGGAGTTGAATGGACTTCTTTATGGAAGACATGACAAACGAGCGTACGAGTCAGGTGTCCGATATTAAGTGATGTGGGAGGTGGTTGCGGCTTGCAACACCAGAGGAATCACAGGGGCGTTGCCGGCCCTTTAGAAAAGGGGCTGCGCTTTTTTTGAAGGTGGCTACCTTCGTATCGTCCTGTAAACTCCGCACAAGTAAGCTCTTTCCACAGCTTAGTTGCCTCTTTGAGGTTTGGTGTAACGTGATTGCTTGGAGGAATATTCCAACAAACAATTGCAATCTTTTTATGGCGTTTTTAGTATTTATAGTCGTGGGCCACGCGTTATAAATTTAATATAAAGTACCTTATAATTCAAAAGAAAAATAAAATATTTTCTCAATATTTTAATGTAAAGTTTTTCTAATGTGCTTGTTGCCAGCTAGAATAGTCTGATACTATTGAACTAAATACAACCGAATAGTGAACATAAAAATGTGGACGAAAAATTTTTAAGCAAAAAGGATAAAAATTAAAATTTATTTCACTGATTATTATTCTGTTAGATCTTATAAGGATACAAGTCATTTTCTTTTAAAAAAAAACAAAATATAAGAAATGTAAAAATTTTACACATTAAAAATTCTCATTAAATGTCTATCATTAAAGTCTATCTAAAAATAAATATAAACATATAAATAGATTTTTTTTTGGATAAATAGTTGTCTTCTCAATAACAATATATCGGCGACCGTTAAACAAAGATATCTTAATTTGTTTTGTTTTTTTTCACAATTTTATATTAAACTAGAAATATAAATCCACAGCAAATATCTACCAAGCGTCTCTCTTCTCCGGTTGACGAGGACCTGCTTATCCGTTCAGACACCTCTCTCCACCTTCAAGGAGCTGAAGGCACTAGGATGGAAAGCAAGGACATCCACTGGAACGCAGATCAGGATATACACCTTAAATCCATCAATGGTTCTATAGTCTTAAGCGGAAAGGAGGGGGTATTTATTGACGTCCGGTACCTTCCTATAGCAATGCCTCTAAATAGGGATAATAGAGGCGTAGGGCAATTCAAAGTATGTGTCTGTATGCCCCAGGGGAAATTATTCAGAGTCGCTGTACCTACGGGGCAAAAAGTAACATGTTCTCATGTTAATATGACTGGTGATTTAAATCCGTGTTTGTAATTCATCCTTTTCGTAGTTGCAATAAAGAGCAAGAGTAACATGTTATATATTCGTGGTCGTTTAAGGTACCTTGCTTAGATATGGTAACTGGTGCAATTTAAAGAGATTTTGTACAAACGGGAAATTTTTAAGAGTTGCTGCTCTACGGCGCTCGGCTTGATTATTTCTACAGAAAAAATATTTCACAGTAGAGATTACCTATGGAGTAATTATAACAAATAACATCGTTGACCCGTCTTCGGGGACCGTCTGATCACTATCTGATCCGCAGCATCGTACTGATCATGAATTGGCGAGAGACTTGTAAATAATTGTTAAAGCCTGCCATTCCGCTACTACACAGAGACGATGACGCTGGCACATGATGTGAAAGAGAAAGCTGATGGAAGCTGGCTCCTGGGCTGGCCTTATAGCATCCAAGTCGACTCTTGATGACCAAGGTGCACCACCACCGCATATTCCGCTTTGCGACTCATACATACATCCCGAAGATAAAATTCCGGCATAGCACATTTCACCTTGGGCATTCATATATCGAGCGGGCCAGATGGCATTCCTGCGATATCCCGGCAACGCACCTCTTCACCCCTGGTGTTACGGATGTACATAGACGCTTGCCTCACCATATGCGATCAAGTGAGTCTCCTGCCCGTTTGTCCAATTTTTTTTTATTTAAAAGTAAGATTTACTGTTTGTAATGTATTGTAACTGATGCAGTATGAATGTTTTTGTATGCCCCAAGGTAAATTGTTTAGTTATGCCCCAATAATGGGGTTATAGGGTCCATCAGTTACAATACATTACAAACAGTAAATGTTACTTTGCCCCATATTAATGGGGCATAATATAACATGTTAATTGGAGACCGTATGAAGCTATATTAGTAATTAAGTGTTTAGTAAATTACTTACTAAGTAGGTTTAATTTAAGAAGTATTATAGCACAACGTTATAATAGCGGGTATTATATCATAATTACTTTTTTTATATCTTAAATAATATGTTGCAAAAAATATAATATGTATATATGTAACAGGAAAGTGTAGTGGATGTAATTTTTTTTCTAAAATATGGACTATTGAATTGATTACATCGAAATAAATTGTATAATTTTATGATTCGTTTACAATTGTATTATACGTTGGTATATGTGTAGACATTCAACTTTTGATAAACGACGAAAACTTTGAGGGCCTGTCAAAACATATTGTTTATTTTTTTCTGTCTTTCTTTTCCACTAACAGAGAAATATCTCTTATGCTATGTATACTGACAGGTCTGGTTAATTGCTGGTTATGTAGATACTGAGTTTCGACATTAATAACCATTTATGTTTCCGATAGAAAAATAAAACATTAAAATAAACGTAAAAGCGATGTCTCTTGTTACACTACTAAATGACGACGTATTTGAAGATCTATTAAAATAATTCTGGCAGCCGGATTCTATGTTTGACACTTAAATTTGCCACGCGTTATCCTTATCCAGCTGTTAGGTCACGCTCGTATATCTATGGTCAAACTAGTCCCAGCCAACCAATATAGAACGTCATTGCAGCCAACTGAAAATGCTGCAAATGCAAATTGCCATCATGGTCCGAGAGCTGCCACCAATTAACCACCAACGAACGAATTAATCTGTCATCGCATCCGCCTTTCGTTCTATAGAGTTTAGTCTATGGTAGTGCAAGAGTGTCAATAAGAAATGTCACTGTCAGATCAAGCGCGGTTAAATTCAGGAAACATCGTGTACAATGTCACCAACTTATCTGTGAACTGATGGGTGTCGCCATCGTTGTTTCAGTGTTGCTAATTAATTCCATTGTACACAAAAGTCGGGGCATATTTAACGCTTAAAATCCAGAAGTATCACAATAAAACACACGGAACACTCGAAAGTAGTAGACACTGACATTCGAATGACATTTCAACATTCATTCATGCGAAAGTAGTTCTTATTTTTGCCACTTCACTGATAAGTTGGTATTACTGTAAATGGTATTTTGTAAAATAAAACGAGTAAATCAGGGGAAAACAGCAGTTTCTATTTAAATCCCTACACGTCCTATAAATAGAAGTGTTAAGAAAACCCTGGTCTTGTCATGCTTTAGTCATTGGCAACAGTCACTATGTGAAGTACACATAAATTAATTGTTGTATTACTTATAAGTTACTTATTAAATGTTTGATACATATCTAATTAAAGCTGTTTTATTGTTGTCTGTTAAAAAAAAGTAATAGTTATGTACTAGTAGTACGGAGGTTTCCTTACCAATAATAAGTTGTAGTAATTTTTATTTGCTTGTTTCCTACATACTACATACCTACCTTCACTGGAGTTGTAAAAGAATTTAATTTTAAACAACAAAAGTCTTTCGTCAAGTTGCATTTATAATTTTAAGCCAATTATATCATTGTTTTATGTGTATTAAAATTCAAATATTTTTTATTAAAAATAGGATTTAAAATAACTTATTTAACGTCAAAAACTACCACCCATTTGAAATAATATGCCTCAGACTTGAGAAGAACGGACGCAAGAATTTCTGTCGGCCTTTTTTTTCACAAAATTACAATGTAATATCGTACAATAAACATTTATAATTAAATAGCCTGAGGGTGTTCGCTTCATTCCCAGTAAGTAACCTTTATCACACACATTTTTTTTACAACTCTTTTTTGTTTCTCATTTGTTCTATTTAACAATACTTTTAAATTTCGTAACACAAGGCATAACAAGTTTATACAAATTATTTAAGTTTTCTTTAGTGTTAATTCCGCCAATATTTGTCTTTAAAACAATTTGACACGTGTTTCGCCTCTACACGAGGCATCCTCAGGACGTGTTGTCTCGCCAAAATCTGGCACGAGACTGAATCAAATGAGCCGGAAGCCGCTCTTTTATACCCTCGTCCCATGAAATGACGCGCTGTGATTGGTCGGCTGTTGTGACGTATTACCCCCGGAAGAGACACGTAACAAAGGTGATGGGACTAAATAGAAATAAATAGAATAAAAAGATTTTGGCGTGACAACACGTCCTGAGGATGCCTCGTGTAGAGGCGAAACACGTGTCGAATTGTTTTAAAGACAAATATTGGCGGAATTAACACTAAAGAAAACTTAAATAATTTGTATAATTATGGATTTCCGCAAAGTAACGCCTAATTCATTAAATTTTCATAACAAGTTTATGTTTGTTCCTCGTATTGGCTTCCTAAAGTAAGGGCACTGTCACATGTATTGTGTTTTAAACAATCAAATTAAAACAACACAAAATAATAAAAATTATTTATTGTAATCATCCTAACACTAGCACACCGACATAACAATTCAATATATACAGTATAAAAACTCGGTACAGACAACATTTTGCTTTATAATCTAAACAGGTTTGTTCATTTCAACATTAATTCGAAAAAGCATTCATAATTAAAAATATTTGATGTTTCTTTTGTATTATGTCGTCAACAAGGCTAAACAGCATTAGCTAAAATTCACTAAAACATTTGTATATTAAAATTGTAATCTTAGATAATTTATACGTGTAGATAGATTGTGACAGCTGCGAACACGTCGAAGAAAATAGCGGAGTACTGTTAGCCTCTCTTTTGAGCAACGCACGCACATAAAACAAAGTGACTTACGTATCGTAGCTGTCATGCACACTAAAGTAATAATCCTGGCCTGTTGTTATGCGTTGCCTAACTGCAAGAGGCTCTATATAGACGAATAAATTATCTAATACTGTAAAATTGCTATTAATAATACTTTAACGCAGAATCGACAACTATTTATTACAAACTCGGGCCAATTATTACACTGGACGGAGATAGTTAGCTATCAGTTGTTGCCACTCTTATCTAAGTTGAAAACGTCGCTTGGGTGACCGGGTCGGTCTAGTCGGTCAAAAAATTTCAATTTGGTGCGTAAATAAGTAAAATATTCATACATTTCATTGGTTTCATTAAAAAATTATTGAAAAATTTAAATTAAGTTGTGTTGCTGTATTTTGTTTAACCAGAACAACAAAAGGAGGTGTAAAAGACCCAGAATTATCATTTCATACGTAAGTAACTTATTATTCATTATACTTAGTGATTTTTTAAATTATTCGATAAAAATTAAAGACATGACAAACGCACATAATAAACAATTGGTAAACATTTCAAGCTATCACTCCGTCCAGTGCAATAATTGGTCCCAGATTCCAAACGTCACGAAAGTGTCAAGCTTTAAGCGGTCAATAACAGTTCCAAATCCCTCCACAATGGCGCTAGAGTAGACAAAGCTTGGAAAAGGAAATAAAGTTAAGACCACATAACGTCTTTCAACATATACTTGCTTTTGTTCTAACTTTAAGGACTATTTTACGGTTTTAAGTTGTTTGACTGGACCGGTTTATAACGGTTTTTCATCACCGAAGCATTTGTCCGAAACAAAGACTTACTTAGAGAAGAATATCTAACGGTAATAAAGAAAAGGAAAGAGAATCTATAATTAGTGTAACTGATTTTGATTGACAAGTATTAAACAGTCAGCCCACGCACGGCATTAGTTCCTTAATATTTTGAATATTAAACCACTAGCTAATGCATTACCTCGAGAAATTAACACAGAAATTTCTACTTCTTATCCTCCAGACTAGGTACTTTAAACAGCCGCTAAGGAGTTTTTTTTCTCATTCTGACTTAGGTCAATAGAAAAAGACAGAGTGAGAATTATCAATGCTTTAAGTTAGCAGACTTATGAATAAGAGGGTTAGTATAATACAATACTACGATTTAACGAGGACCAAAAGCGGTGGAAATCTTTTTGGGGAGGCTTTATCCAGCAGTAAATGTCTTTCGGCTGTGATAATGATGAAAGATAGCTACCAGTATTATGTATAATGTTTTTCTGTGACAGTGGCCATAAATTAGTCTAGCAAATAAGATATAATATAATAATATGTAAAGTCCCCGCAATTTGAGAGGGGGACCCGCCGCCATCTTAGTGACTTGACAGTGAACGTCAGGTCCAGCCTGACATTTTGATAAGTAGATTGGATAGGAAAAAATTGTTTGACGCGGGCTTCGTAGTAATAGTTGGTCTAATCAATTCAAAATGTCTTGCATCGACAACCTACGTCTTACACTCACGATTTGTGTGTCACTTTGTGTTAGTGTGCGTGGATTGCTCAAAATAGAGGTTAACTGTCAACCTCTATTTTAATTCGACGTTTTCACAGCTGTCACAGTCTATCCAGACGTACATATGATCTAAGAAGATTTGCAATTACAAATGCATTAAATTATGTTGTTGACTATTTTAAGATACTGTGATATAAAAGCATTTCTGTATCCAAGCTACGTCCACGATCCAACAAAGACCAGTTGTGATGAATGAAAGACTCGATTCGACTTATTTGTACACAGAAGGAGTAAATGTATTTCGACCCAACTCGCTTCGACTCGATGCGTTTCGGTTGCAGTCGACGCCTGCCTTAATATCGCAGTCGACGCCTGCCTTAATGTCGTGTTCCTGACACGTCATCTGGCGCACAATTTTGAGAACACACTGTGGAGTGTCACTACCACATCACAATCTACACATCGCCAGGCGATTCCTCCTCGCACACGATTTGATACGTTATCAAATACTCGGGATACGCCTGAAACGAAACAAAAAAACAATTATTAGATTATTTACAACCAGAGTGCTATTAAAATACATAAATAGTAACGAAAATAATAAAAGAACTAAACATGTAGATCTAAAAATAGAGTTTGTGGAAAAGAGCACACGGCAGTAGTGAAAAGTTAATTGGCATCGTAATAAATTTAATATTCCTAGCTGACCCGACAGACAATGTTGTGTACATAATTATTTAAGTGTTATAATTTACTTTTAACTTGGTACCCCTGTACAGTGTCCAAAATTTTTTGTAACTATGGGTTTTATTATGCCTGAAATAAATACCTTTTATTTTTTATGTATAATAAATAAATACTGTTTTTTATGAATTTGTCTATAATATTTCATGACATCAAGAATTGTTTCGTAAAATTTGCTCCCTGTTGTTATAATGAAATTGTTTCACAGCAGAACTGTCAAACCTTGCGTCAATAAATTCTAAATATGGAATTAAAAATAATTATTGACCTCAATTCGAAATAAATACTATCCTATCTCTCAAGTAAGATGCTGAAACTGCACTCCATGAAGTAATCCCCATTAAAATCCGTTCATTCGTTTAGGAGTTTACTGGAAACAAACATCAGGACACTGGATTTATAATTATAAAGATAGTAAATAATATTATGTATTATGTAGTAATATTGTGGATCGTATAAATGAGAAACAAGTCAGAAATTAAGGTAACTATTTTATTCTATATTAATTAAATTATTTACGAAGACTACAATGGGTCTGTGATAAGTAAAGTAAGAAACAATGACAATAATTACGTATTAATTGAACAAAGCGAAGAGCATCTGACTGTATCTTTATCTCATGAAATACAGCAAAGTTATACCCTTGTTTAAATCGGACAGTTCCTTTGACCCTGCTAATTTCAGGCCTATTTCAGGGCTGCCTGTTTTTAGTAACAATTTTGAACAACTTTTGCTTCAGCAGCTACAAATGCATTTTTACAAATTATTGAACAAAAATCAATTTAGTTTCACTAGGGCTATAGTCATATATCATATAGGGCTTATCAACAATTAATGCGGGTACTAGACTCATTGAGCACATCTTTGACGCCTGGGAAGAGTCACAGGATGCATTGAGCATTTTTTGTAATTTGTCCAAAGCATGGGACTGCGTCCACCATGAAACATTACTCCTAAAAGCAAAGCATTATGGAGTAAAAAAATAGAGCCCTAAATCTGTTAAAATCATATTTAAGCGAATGAGTTCAGATAGTCGATGTAAATGGCAAACGGTCTTCGGGTAAACCTGTGGGAATAGGAGTTCCGCAGGGTTCTATTCTCGGTGCTTTCTTGTTTCTTATATATATTAACGATCTACCGTTTGTGGTAGATGATAGCCATGAGATTGTATTGTTTGCTAATGATTCTTCACTTATTTTTAAAGTGAAGCGACGTGCAGATATCGATGATGAGTTAAACAATGCACTCTCAAAGTGCATTGGCTCGAGACGAATAATCTGCACTAAAACAGTAAAAAAAACTAAGTTCGGTTCATTACACCAAACACAGCGGAGGTACAAACCAACGTACTTATAAATGACCAGAGATTGGAACTTGTGGACACTACGGTCTTCTTGAGTATCACGTTAGATAAAAAGCTTCAGTGGGGTCACATATTGCCCAATTAGCAGATAGTCTCAGTTCTGCGGCATATGCCGTTAGAAAGATTAGGGAGTACACGAATGTAGCGACCGCTAGATTTTTTATTTACAATATATTTCGGCCAGAACATTTTACATTTGGCGACTGGTTTGGCCAGAACCTATATCAGAATTGACTCCAAGTGTGGCCAGTATCTATATCAGAACTGTCTCCAAGTGTGGCCAGATCGTACCTGCTCCCCGCGGTACACCACGTACTCCGGGTAGCACAGGCCGCCGGAGCTGGGCTTGCCGGCCACGCTGTGGTGTCCGGGCGGCGCGTGGGCCATCTTCATGGCACTCAGGACTTGGAAGGCGCGGCCCAGTGTCACGCGGCACAGCAGCATTTGTCTGGACAACAAACATAGATAGCATAAAGTATTTATATATACACTGTATTAAAAAAACCCTATACAATACTTGACACAGATATGAAGTAGAATGCGGAGACACCACTAAAAAAATATCAAAACCCCTTTGATTAAATGATACAGCAAAAAGAAAATTTCATAACAAATCGAGTTGTTTATTCAAACAGTAAACATGGCGTATAACCAGCATCAGCTTAGCGGCGGCTCAAACGAATAAGGCGTGGCCTATCGCACCGTTGTATGCCGCGGCTGTCCTTTGACCGATGCCGCCAATCGTGGAAATTAGAATAAGTGCTTTACGTAATTATACTCAATCAGTTACCCGTCAACTCGCTTGAGGATCGGATGCTTAATTTTGCGCTCGCGTCAATTGCGTGATTTTTGGTGTTATAGTGATTTACATATAATAAATGTAGTAAATAATATTAACAAAGTGTTTTATTAAAATAGTAAAGTGATGTTCAGGTCACCTGTGACAGAGGTAGCAGCTGCGGTCCTTGTGGGCGGGGCAACCAGACCCGCCCCCGTACCCGTACACGTACTGGTTGCTCTTGGACGAGTGCTCCGCGAAGTAGATCCCCGCGCCGAACATACCGCCTGTAGGATAACGTATCTCACATTAAAGATAGAATAAAATATAGTAGTAGTAATCATACGTTTCAAAGCGAATAAATAAAAAATCAAGAGTTTGAGTTGTTTTCAATGGATACATCAAATCACATACACACTAAATAAATAAAGGTGTTATGCGAACATTTAACAGACATTTGAAGTATTGAAAAAAAACTTAAATCCTGGTTCTCGATGACAAGATCATATATCGAGTCATTATTTTACGGGCAGGAACGGTCACCCCATTTCTCCTTTTGTTCTCACAATTGTTTTTTGACAGGGAACATAGTACAGTTTTTAAAAGATGATATTTTACTGAATTATTGTACTGAAAATCTGTCAACAGCAAATACCACCCCCGAGGCAATAAATGGCGCTACACTTAATTTTGACAACTATGACAAGCTATCTTTACTCATTTCAATCGCAGTCCCTTGAAAACGTGATATGACAAGGTCACGAAATATCGGGTTAACTAAAATTATAATAAAAATGTAACTTCACAAAAGTCTCATGTAAAACCACAGCTACACGCGTTTTAATCATTTTAAAAATGTTTTACCGTATTTCCTAATATGCAAATACTGGGGTTGAGCAGGCTATCAACTGTAAAGTAGATCCTGTAGATGAAGCCACAACCTGAGAGTTGAACAAAGCAAACAGAATTTTATAACGAGGCGGTACTCAGAACGGTTAGCTCAGTTGGTTAGAGCACCGGCACGGGACGCCGGAGGTCGTCGGTTCGAATCCCGCATCGTTCACAAAATTTTGTTTTTCAAATTTTATTTGTGTATTAATCCTAGAAGTGAGGGTTATCACTTTGAAAGCATAACATATTTTTTGTCGTATTTGTCACGTGTCTCACCGATGTAGGCGTGTCGCTCGTCGAAGCCCTTCTGCACGATGGCGTTGATGAAGGGCGAGCCGTGGAACAGAAGCCGTTCACCCGCTCCTGCCGCCCCTCCCCCCGCCTCCTCGCACACCTCACCGCGCCGCCGCGTGTATCGCTCCCACAAGCGACCGTTCACTATCTTCTGTATCTACAACCACAGAATATCCCCCGAGGTGCCAATCACCCGTCCGACGTCTGCTATCATCGTTACTACCGTTGAGTGCCAACGTCGTACGTCTGCTTGGCACACAACGGTAGCAGATATTTTTTCGTTAAACATACACAGAGTAAGACAAGCTACACGATATACCACAAGAAAGGTAATTTAACAGACTATAAAAGTAAGAATATTTAATTTTAAAACTTTATCTGTGTAAAATACGACAAGCCGTCAAAATGCGGTCAGCCGTAAAAATTATCTGGAGCAGTCGATTTAAAAATTCTTTTTTGTATTATCTATGATGTTTTAGTAGCTATCTTATGACTAATTAGTAACTTTGAAGTATGTTTTAGTTATAAAAAATTACTACATTCATTAGTAGTAATCGAAATGTAATCTGTAGGTAAATCTAAAAAAATCATAAAAAATGCATGACAGCCCTACTTTAAACGAAATTTATTTAAATTACGCAGTATCTATTGTTTATGTTATCTAACAAAGCGCTAACTTGTTTAATAATAAAAGCATTGACATTCGTTTTTATAAACAAGCCAAAACACTTCAAAAGCAATAAATTTTATTGTGTAACCCGAGCCCGTTGACTTGGCGTCGGTAACGCGCGGCGGCATAAAACTGATAATCGCGCCACGCGTTTTGTGGCGGCTTAGCCACTGACGGGATACAAAGTATTAATATTATATTGATCTCATTTAACATTATTTCAATGTCAAAGTTTTTGTTCAATTAGGTCAGAGTCAATTGCCGGGAGTTTTTCTGACTCACCCTGACCACGTTGTATCTTGTGAAGTTTCCTCCCGCGTTGTCCCGATGCGCCTTCACGGAGGCCTGCATCTCCCTCTCCACGATGGTGTACTCACAGGAGCTGCTGCCTCCTGCGCACTCCTCTCCCCGATCCGGCGTCACGTCTACCAGGGTAGTGCCGCCGTACCATTCTGATATCAACACATTATTAATTAATTTTCTTAAACATAAATTTGTATTACAAATTAAATTTCTACCGAAATTCATGGACTGCGCCTCTCTTACCAACTGAGCAACCGTACGAGTGGACGCATCGATCGATTTGTGCATACAATTAGGGATTTTATATTCTATTTTGATATTTCTCATATTAACGCGTTGCTCGAATTGTGAAAAGGAGGAGAACCACCATAGTGAACCCGATGAAGTGTCGCCGGCAGCAGAACCTTCGTCAGGTACGTCCACTGACCTGTATAAATACAACTGGACAGACTGTTCCTTGCATTTTGAATTAGTTTCGTTCGTTTTCCATGTTATTTGTACTTCAAGAATCAACGTAATAAAGTACACATTTTTTTTGTAAATAGTCTATCACCTCTATCGATGTGTGCTGAGGTTGTAACCACTAGTTTTAGTACCGCAGACTCTCGCTACATGGCCAACAGCGCCAAAATGGCGAATATCAAACAGGCACAAAAGCACTTTGACAGCCACCAATCCAGTGTTATATATTAGAGGTCAGTGGGTACATCCCATTCGATACAGTCCATTTAACGCAATAAGTCCACTGACCTACGGCTGTATTGCTCAGCTGACAGTGGTCTTCACATCTTACATAATTAATGGACACCCCCTTATCAGGAATGTCATCCACGAACCTGACTGCGACTGCAGACTCTGCCTGGCGGCCTTCAGCAGCCGGTGGCGGTGTCCGTAGGCCGCGACACCCACCGCACGCAGATCCTCCTGCGACATCTCCGACAGGATGTCCACCGTGATCTGCTCCCGCTCCAGCACTGGCGCCAACTGCTCAAGCCCGATACTGAAAGAAACAGTTCAAGTTCGCTAATATGTCGGTCTCACTCAATCTTATTATATTTACTAGTTAATGAGTTAACAAGCGCTACCAACGTCATGGAGCCATCATCATCATCATCATCATCATCAGCCGGAAGACGTCCACTGCTGGACAAAGGCTTCCCCCAAAGATTGCCATGACGATCGATCCTGCGTCTGCCCTCATCCAGCCCATTCTAGCGGTCTTGAACAGAAATTTACCAATACTTCGTCTTCCGATACGTGTTTGCCGTTCGAGGACTTTACTGCCCCAACGGCCATCTGTCCGTCGAGCTATATGCACTGTCCACTGTCACTTCAGTTCCGCAACCATCTGGGCTATGTCGGTAACTTTGGTTCTTCTACGGATCTCCTCATTTCTGAATCTCTATTGCCCCCTGAGCGACAACGAACGCTGTCAATCCGTGTTGGATTCGACAAGTAACCTCTTATCCGAAACTGCTCAACTGGATTATTTGTCCCTGGTTGACTATATATAGTAGAAATATCTCCAAGATACTCGTCAACAATTTCGAGAATACATTTCCCAACTGTTGCGGGAGCCATAACATATCTCAATTAATAATCACATTAATATAACTGTTGTTATTCATTACTGTCTTAAAAATATTATTTTATATAATTATCAGTTCAGTTTAAATATTATTATAAATAACTATAATAGCATAAAATATTCAGATCTTTAGTTAAATTAACTTTATATAGATTCGTGTAAGTTAGTTGGCACTGCAGTGCCAACCAACAGTTGATAGCATTATCACGGTTGGCTGTCTTGATCTATATAATATAATATAATATAATATATATATTGTTAATTCTTAGTGAAAACTCTACCCAAATTCAGTGATTATTTGAATTGTGTGTGTTTAAATTACCACCCCCTTCTACACATCTTTGTGCCGTTTGGTGTTGAGACACTTTGACCTTGGGCCCAAAGGCACGGAGAATATACCAAGTAGTCTTCTATCTCGGTCAACGGATCATCCTAGCTATCCAACGCGGAAATGCTGCCAGTATTCTTGGTACACTTCGCCGTAACGATAGTTTTAAAAAAAGCGCGTACACATTCCTTAAAGCCGGCAACGCTCTTGTGATTCCTCTGGTGTTGCAAGAGAATGTGGGCGGCGGTGATCACTTAACACCAGGTGACCCGTACGCTCGTTTGTCCTCCTATTCCATAAAAAAAAAATTTATTCAAATATGCTTAAACTTAGTAACTATTTCATATTTAATTGCTCGTAAAAGCTCGTGAGAAGAACATACAAGAAACCCGCTCCTTAGAATTAAAATACTAAGTTAATATTAACACCAGGATTATTGTAGTGCGGCCCTAAGACGGAATTGTAGTATCCACCCCCTATCATGTATCATGTGATTTTCATTATTATAAAACTAGAAATAAGGAATTGCTTGTAAATAATTCTAATAGGCTTCATAATATTATACATAATGACTTTAAGGGTACACTTTTATAATAAAGTCGCAGCTACTTTTCAGGCATTATCTGTAAATAAAATTAAAAATCTCGTGAATCCAACTACTATTATATATTAAGATTATTTTATAGCTATCACATTGACAGTACAATATTGTATGGTATATTAATATTAGCGCAAAAAGAGAATACTGCGAGAGTTTCTTTCGCCACTTCTTCTCTCTCGGAGACATCAAAAAGAATTCTAAAGGAATCAATTTTAAGAAAAAAAATGCCATTTATGGCTCTATATGCCCCCTTTATTTCCCAAAAATACTTATATCAATCGTTTTGTTTTCGATTCTGCTGTTACCTGAGGAGGAAGGTGTGAAGAGTATCACAGGTGGAGAGTGCTGATGCAGGTCTTCCGGCCGCATCTTCCAGGCTTCCCCGTGCACCTTCCGACCAGTAACTGCTAGCTGTCACCTACGGGAGTATATAACTTTATAATTCCCACTTTCAGATCTGTTGTTTCAAATAAAATATTCTTTTTTCAATGACAATAATGGACAAGACGAACAGGGCTTTTGGTTGATGGTAATTCATACGCCCTGCAACACTAGTGCCGTTCAAGCTTCTCGAAATACCCAAATATTCAGAATATTTGGGTATTACAATTACGCGCGTCACCTTTAGACATAAGATGTTAAGTCTCATTTGCCCAGTAATTTCACTAGCTACGGCGCCCTTCAGACCGAAATACAATAATGCTTACATATTACTGCTTCACGCGAAAAAAGGCGCCGTTGTGGTAACCATAATGGCAATGCAAAGGAGCCTCCCACTGGTGTAATAAGTAGACTACATCTTACGAAAAACAGACTAATACACTCAATAAAATGATGAATGTTATGATCACCAATAATCTCTAATTACGTAAAACCGTAATTAAATTCAAATGAATTTCATAATTTTTGACTCCTCCCGTGTCCTTCTCACAGCTGGTCACATTTGTGAGAAACCTAGTCCGATGTCACATAATTCGCAAATGTACATTTAGAAATTTACGAAATGAATACTACAGTGTTTCGCAATTATTACTTACTAGTTGACCCGACAGACGTTGTTCTGTATATAATAAATAAAATAATATTTTTTATTAATTTGTTAACAACATTAAGAAGTATTTCGTAAAATATTCTCCATGTTGTTGTAATGAGATTGTTTCACAGCAGAACTGTCAAACCGTGCGTCAATAAATTCTCTCTTAGAAAATATGTCCATACAAAACAAATATCGTTGTTTTTATTTAATTCCGAACACTTTCATATTTATTCACCTTTTAAACCTTCCCTGGACGTCCACAAATAATTCAAGACCAAAATGAGCCAAATCGGTCCAGCCGTTCTCGAGTTTTAGCGAGACTAACGAACAGCAATTCATTTTTATATAAGAATATAGATTTCATTTAAATTATCTAATATATAAAATTCTCAAGTCGCGGTGTTTGTAGTTAAACTTCTTCGAAAAGTCTTGACCGATTCTCATGAAATTTTGGGTGCATATTGGGTAGGTCTGAGAATCGGACAACATCTATTTTTCATCCCCCTAAATGTTAAGGGTGGTCCACGCCAATTTTTTTTTTAATTTTTTAAAAATTTGTTTGATGAATGAACTTTTGAAAAATACATACAATTTCAAATTTTCACCCGTCTACGATCAACAGTTACTTTTGTATTGCGATTTTAATATCGGCAATACAACGTTTGCTGGGTCAGCTAGTTTTACAATAAAATTAACATTAAATAAAAAAAAGGCAATAAACAAAACATTACAATAATATTATACTTGCAAGTTTCGTGGGTAATCTGTTTAAATTTAGTTTTGTAATACTTAGATATAAAATATTATATTTAGAAGAAATATATTTCAAAAAGTTTGGGACCCCTCCCCGCCGCTCGACACACTTCGATATCTATATATATATAAAAATGAATTGCTGTTCGTCAGTCTCGCTAAAACTCGATAACGGCTGGACCGATTTGTCTAATTTTGGTCTTGAATTATTTGTGGAAGTCCAGAGAAGGTTTAAAAGGTGAATAAATAGGAAAATGCTGCTAAATTAAATAAAAACAACAAATTTGTTTTTCTTTTAATGTGTCCATACATAATTTCTATGAGAGAATTTATTGACCGACGGTTTGACAGTTCTGCTGTGAAACAATTTCATTACGACAGCAGGGTGCATATTTTACAAAGTAATTTTTGATGTTATGATATATTGACAAATTCATATAAAAACATTATTTTATTTATTATATAACAGAACAAAGTCTGTCGGATCAGCTAGTACTATATAAAATGTTCAAAAGAAATGTATTACGAAATTCAAAAGAATTGTTAAAAAACGTATGTGTGGTAAAAATTACTAGAACATAAATGATTTTCTTAATGATACCACTGATTGGGAATGAAGCGACCGCCCTCAGGCTATTAAATAATAAGTTTAATGGTACGCTATTACATTATGACCATATTTTTATGAAAAAAAGCCTGTCGAGTTTCTTGCACACATTCTTCTCAGGTCTGAGGCATACCATTTCGAAAGAGAGGTAGTTTTTGACGTTCAAGAAGTGATATAATATCCTATTTTATAAAAAAAATGCTAGCTGAACCGACACACGTTGTTGTGTTCATAATAAAAAAAAATCATGCGGGTGGAATTTCGGAAATTCCGTCAGGCGAAAGGAATATTCCTACCAAATTTCAAGTTCCAAAGATATCGTGATGAGTGATGAGAAATCTACTATCCCCCTTATTCATCATGGTTCGCTAACTTTAAACAGCCGCTTAGGAGCGTTTTTTCTCATTCCGACTTAGGTCAATAGAAGAAGACAGAGTGAGAATTAGCAATGCTTTAAGTTAGCAGACTATTATGAATAAGGGGGATAATTTATAGATTTAATTTAGATTTATGGTGACGTACCGGCAGCGGGAGGGGGACAGTATCTCCACTGGGCAGCAGCACGGGCAGGTGCGGCGGCGGCAGCAGCGAGGCGGGCGCAGTAAGAGGCGACGGGGTGTCGGCCCCGCCCCCCGCCGCACCCGTCATGGCGTCCTGCAGCAGGCAGCGCACGTCCTCAGCTCCGGCCAGCTCCAGCGCCGTCTGTCCCTCCTGGTTCTTCAGGAACGGGTCGGCACCATGCGCCAACTAAAACCGTTTTTTAATTTATATACCAATGTAAGAAGTCATACTTCTTTGGCGTGGAAAAACTAAAATAATCACAAAACTTTTTCGATATAAGAAAATTAATAAAGCTTAGATAATTTATACATGTAGACAGAGCCTCTTGTTTATTAGTTTAGTGTGCGTGACATCACGATTTGTATGTCACTTTGTGTTAGTGTGAGTGCATTGCTCAAAATAGAGGTTAACAGTCAACCTCAATTGTTTTCGACGTTTTCACAGCTGTCACAGTCTATATAGATGTAATTATCAAAAACGAAAATAAATGGCAGACCCTAAAATCACCTATTAGTGTGATATAAATTCAATTCAAAAACATTTAATTTGATGGTGTTTGAATTGTTAAATTTGAATAAGACACCTTTGAGAAATAATATTGTTGACAGGTGGATAGGGTGTAGGCGACGTCCCCCTGAGGGAGACGTAACATCCCTACATTAGCACATAAAAAAAAATTTGCATTGAAAGTGCTGCCACCTATTCTATTAGGTACGCTGCAACTTCACCACGATGGCGATAATTTAACTTACATGATAGATGGATAGATGGAGCTAGTAATAGCAAAAAAAAAACTCACTTAACTTATTAAAACAAGACTTGACTATCATGTTGTAATCATTGAATGCCTCTCTTTATTCAAAGGTGACTGCTGAACTTAATAAACGAATAATAATTTCCACCCACACAAAACAACACCAATATGCATCCAATATGGTCTACAACAATAATAAAAACTATAAACATAATTAGCGCCATCTAGCGACGGTACGCTAAGAGAGTAAAAATAACGCAGCGCCATCTCTTGGCCTGGGTACACTTATTTTAACAAAATAAAAACATTAGTTGCACATCTATCTCTAGTATATAGCGTATTATCTATGGTCTCCCTAGCGTCGACACACTTCCGCTGCAACCGTTGACGAGTTAGGGCGTTGCATGGATGGACATTAAGGTATTAAAAGAGATACAACTCCCATACTACAAATGAAACTACATAATGTGCTATTATACTTGTATTTGGACCTTTTTTGCATCAATGCCACCAACATTCTTAAAACACTGGCAAACTAATTCTTTAACACTTATAAATAATTCCTCAATTTCGTCGGGAAACTAGTCGGCCACTTTTGGCTCATTGTTCAGTTTTCCATATTTTTTTAATCTTTACTATTATTGTTTTTCCTGTATTCCTTATAATTTTCCTTTGTACCATTTGAGTGTTTTTTTTCTTATTCATATGTATATTCTATCTATGAAAACTAGCTATTAGCTTTTTTCTTCTTCAGTATTTATTGACTAATTTCTTCTGTAAGTTACATAAAAAATTTAAAAAAACAAAATCAAAATCATTTGCCGGCCCTTAGGTAGTTGATTTTTACCAGTGGGAGGCCTATTTGCACAGGATGCCGGCTAGATTATGGGTACGACAACGGCGCCTATTTCAGCCGTGAAGCAGTAATGTGTAAGCATTACTGTGTTTTGGTTTGAAGGGTGCCGTAGCTAGCGACATCACTGGGCAAATGAGACTTAACATCTTATTTCTCAAGGTGACGAACGCAGTTGAAGTGCCACTCAGAATTTTTGGGGTTTTTCAAGAATCCTGAGCGGCACTGCATTGTAAAGGGCACGGCGTATCAATTACCATCAGCTGAACGTCCTGCTGGTCTCGTCCCTTATTTTCAATAAAAAAGCATGACAGGTGTTGTCTCACCAGCAGCGAGCACAGTTGAGTTCTGGCTTTATGCGCGGCTTCGTGCAGCGGCGTGAAGCCCCAGCGGTCGGCGGCGTTGGGCGGAGTACCAGCTCGCAGCAGTAGCGCCGCCACCTCCAGGTGTCCGTACGACGCCGCGTTGTGGAGCGGCACCAGCCCACCCTTGTCGCGAGCTGACACTGCCGCGCCGGCCTCCAGCAGAGCCTCGGCTACCTCCAGGTTGTTGTAGCCAGCTGCAGAATTAGTCCGCAGAGTAACGCAAACATTATTTACACAGAGTTAGGCAGAGATTATCTCCAGAAGATTAGGCTAAGATTATTCCACAGGGTTAGTAAATGATTATTTACACAGGGTTAGGCAAACATTACACCAGAAGGTTTGACAAATATTATTCCTACTGGATTATGCTAAGATTATTCCAGAGGGTTACCTACACAACGATTAATTCCATAGGGCTAGGAAAATATTATTCCGAAGGGTTAGGCAAAGATTATTTTCACATAGATGGGCAAAGATTATTCCAGAAGGGTTAGGCAAAGATTATTTTCACATAGATGGGCAAAGATTATTCCAGAAGGTTTAGGCAAAGATTATTCCAGAAGGCTAGACCATAATTTTTTCTACAGAGTTAGGTAAATATCATACGAGAGGGTTGGGCAAAGGTTATTTACTTAGGGATACACAAAGCTTATTCCAGAGGGTAAGGAAAATATAATTCCAGTTCGTAAGGTAATGATTATTTTCAATGGGCACGGCAAAGATTATTCGAGAGGGTTAGACAATGATTATTTCAACGAGCGAAAGGGTCGTCTGATGATAATTTATCACAAAAGGAATAACACTACCATTGCCGGCCTTTTGGAACTGATATACTTTAATGAAGATACTAATGCCGTCATCATAATCATCAGCCAGAAAACGTCCACTGCTGGACAAAGGCCTCCCCCAAAGATCTCCACGACGATCCGACAATCCTGACCAGATCGTCGGTCCAACTTGTTGGGGGCCTTCCAACACTATGGCTTCTGGTACGTGGTCGCCATTTAAGCACTTTATTGCCCCAACGGCCATCTGACCGTCGAACTATGTAACTATGACATAAGATACATAATAGCTTCAAGGGTAAATGTATACATTTTGTAATAAAGTCCCAACCACTGTTCAGGCATTATCTATAAATACAATTAAATGTTTTATTAAAAAAATGTCTGTGTCGTAAATCCTACTACTCCACAGCTGAATATCTAAGTGATCGGACAGCCTGGGACTATATTATGATTATTTTATAGCAATAGCAATGACAGTACAATATTGTATATTTTTATTAAAACGAGCGCAAAAAAAGAATGCTGGGAGAGTTTCTTGCGCCGCTTCTTGTCTCTCAGAGCGCCATTTGTTTCTGAAGCGGTAGTAGTATCCAGTTTATTAGAAATGACATCAAAAAGAATTCTACACGAATCAATTTTGTGCCCTGCCCAGTGCCACTTCAGTTTCGCAACGACTTTTTTTTTAATATCTCGCAGGGAAACTTATGCCGTAAAGACCTAAAAACACCGCGCAAGCATATTCATTAAACAGTTCTGTTGACGGCGCCATTTTATTGCAACTTACCAGCTAAGTGCAGAGGTGTTGAGTTTCTTCCGTGCGCGTCGCGACAGTTCACATTTTGCGGTGTTATTAGTTTACTGGAAAAGGAAATACAATGTGTCGTTAGCTGTAGTCCTTAAGAAGATTCATTAAGAGAAACATTTAAGGAACATCCGGCTCGAAGGACCATGAAAAGGAGTGCACTTAGGGGTAGATATCTATATTGGTTTCATGGTAAAAGGATTTTTTTTACTTAAGATACTAAATTAATCTATGACACTAGGTAAATAACTATAATTATTGGTTCTACTTGTGACCGCGTACTCACATCTCTACTATTAATTGTTTAAAATGGTTACTCGGACCAGTCCTGTAATGGTAATAGACAAATAGTTAATGGTAACTAGGACCGGACCGATAAATGGTTACTCGCGTACTGCATCTCTACTATGCATTGGTAATAATGGTTAAAATGGTTACTCGGGCCGGTCCTGTAATGGTTAATGGTAACTAGGACCAGCCCGATCAATGGTCACCCGCGTACTGCTTTACTAAAGGCAACACATGGTTTTATTACAATTAATTTTATCTACTAAGCAATATTTGTAATATAATGCTGTTCGATAGATTTACTTCGAACAAACATATTAATTGTTGCCTCTCATTATGTTATTGACACTGAGTATTAGAACAATACAGCAATAGAAACAGTACTTTAACTTCATACCAAAGCGCCCGAATCGACGCACACACACATACATTTGACTTACACGGCCGCTAAGCAATCTTTGGGAGACTGAAAACTATTGAGTGACACGCCGTACGCCGACTGAGACTGGTCGCTATCCGATTTAAATTAGCTGCGCCGGCGTCGTCAATCTTTTTGTATGTACCAACCCTAACGCTCCGCCTCGACGCAGGTATAAAATTTCAAGGAGACCGCTGAGTTACGCTACTCTTTAACATTCATACATACATACATAAAATCACGCCTCTTTCCCGTAGGGGTAGGCAGAGACCACTTCTTTCCACTTGCTACGATCCTTACATACTTGTTTCGCTTCGTCCACTTTCATTATTCCTTTCATACATGCTATCCGGTTTAGGGTACTCTTGACCTGGCCTTTTTTCAAGACGTCCCTGATTTGATCTTGAAACGTCCGCCTAGGTCTACCCCTTCCAACACTTTCATTCACACTGGCCTTATACACTTTCTTCGTCAATCGTTCTACATTCATTCTCTCGACATGTCCAAACCATCTCAGCATACCTTTCTCAATTTTTGTCACAACATCTTCTTTCAGACCACAACGTTGCCTTATCTCACTATTTCTTATCCTGTCACTCAGTTTAACTCCTATCATACTTCTCAACGCTCTCATCTCAACTGCATTTATTCTGCTTTCATGTTTCTTCTGCCATACCCAACTTTCGCTTCCGTACATGAGTGTTGGAACCAACACCCCCTCATGCACAGTCAAACGAGCCTTATTAGACACCTTCTGCCTGCTCATGAAGGAGTGCAAAGCTCCATTCACCATGTTTCCTGCATTCACTCTTCTTTCAATATCACTCTCATACTCTTCTATTACTTGTTAATAATACCACAAGTATTAGCATGTACATAGGGATAGCTGATATTCTAGAAATTATGAAACAGCAATAGATTTCATATGTCTAAATAAAGAATATATCTATCACTAAATGTTCAAATAGCCAGTGAGGAATTATTTCACTAACACTTCCCTTAAAGCCTCGCCTAGTATCGGAATACTGGGTCTCGAAATCTCGAAGTCTTCTAGCGCATTTATCACGGGGAGTGTTCCGAAGAGCTGTTTAACCTGATTCCAGCCGCCGAATTCCACCTTCGCACGACACGCCACAATTTAGGATATGATCCCCACCCTCTGGATGTGTGGCGGTCCTCCACAGTGCGGTTTTCAAGGAGCTTTCTTCCACGTACTACAAAGCTGTGGAATGAACTTCCTTGTGCGGTGTTTCCGGGACGATACGACGTGGGTACCTTCCAAAAAAGCGCGTACACCTTCCTTAAAGGCCGGCAACGCTCCTGTGACTCCTCTGGTGTTGCAAGAGATTGTGGGCGGCGGTAATCACTTAACAACAGGTGAACCGTACGCTCGTTTGTCCTCCTATTCCATAAAAAAAAATATACACTACACTCGCACAGGTCAAGCGTGCGCCGGTAGCGAGCTTATCACAGTTAACAAGGATGTCCTCGCGGTGCATTAGCCCGACTGGCATTCTTCCGCCGAGGACATCTGGGTCGCGGTGCGTTTGAAACGAGTTCCAAAAGTCAATCTACACCTATGCGCACATTTAACGCACGCAGCTAACTAGTTTTTCTGATAACTAAGAACTAATTATGGCGAGCAAACCCGATGATAAATTTCTAATATTAGGAGACTTCAACATGAGTTCCATCGATTGGTCCTATTGCACAAATCATCACCTACAAGCCCATACATTATCTAGTAACAATTTAATCAATTTCATTGATACACACGATCGAATGGGTTTCTTTCAGAATTACAAAAGAGAGAGAGATTGGGTTTCTGATTCTTGTTATTGAAGATGTTGGAGGTTTTTTTTCTTTTAGAATAGGAGGACAAACGAGCGTACGGGTCACGTGATGTTGAGTGATCACCGCCGCCCACATTCTCTTGCAACACCAGAGGAGTTACAAAAGTTGCCGACCTTTGTTATTTGTTGTTTGGTGATGTCTTCTTTAGAGGGTTTTGGTCTTCATCTTCCACGGTGACCGGCCGGATTGGAAGACGGTTTTCGTTGTTTAGTTGATGAATTGATTGAATGTTGCATTGTTGAGGGAGGGGGGAGTTGGTTGGTATGAATGTAAGTTATTGGCTGTATTGTCCTTGGTGTGGTTCTGTGGTGTGTTGACGATGTTGTTTACTAAGTAGCTTAGAATGATTGGTTTTAGAACTCCTATGAGACACTGTTTGATCTTATCTATTTTTTTTTTTTTTTAATTTATCAAAATACATATTTTACAAAATGTGAACAAATTAGATACATTGTAAAAACCACAGAGGTTTGACCTCAATGCATTATCTTAGTTTACGCCTTATTTCAGTTTTTTACAAAATAAATATAATCTTAACATTAAATTCTATACCTACATACAATTATTAATATATATAGAAAGTAACTATTGGCTACAAGTATATTAATTACATACTAATACCTACAAGAAATCAATTACAGATAATATGTACCTTACCAATATTTATTTCAACACGAAGCAACAAAAAAAACCGATATTTCAAACATTTCCCGGGCATCCCATGACCACCTTATTGATTACAAATGCGATCAAAGATTACATAGGAAACATTCCTTTTGTTTTTGTTTAATATTTTTATGGGTCACTGCATTGGACAGAAATGAGGGTAGTTGATTAATTAGGCGAGGAACAATATAGCTTATTGTTCTCTCACCGTACAAGTTGTGAGCTCGCTCAGTGCGCAACCGGTGTGAAGTTATCGCCCGCGTATGTATAGCGTGTTCCATTTTTATGCGTAGATTTTCGTTTAAGAATTCTTGTTTAAGTATTGTGTATTTAAAGAGTTCTTGTATAGGTAATGTTTTGCAGTGTTTAAATATACCTAGTTCATTGTTTTCATATTTTTACTTGATAGAACCTGAGACAATTGTTTTTAAAAATTTTTGGTTGTAGTTTATATATATTTAATGTTACTTAACTCACCGAGCACGAGCAAGATCGCCGCGTTTGGCCGCGTCAAGTAGCGCCGCGTCGCCGCGCAACGCGTCCGCCGTGTCACTGTCGCCCGCCCGCACCAACTGCAGCGGCGTCAACCCGTCGCGGTTACGACGCGTCGGATCTGCGCCATGCTGGAAACACCATTACCTTACATCATTTATACGTCTCGATAGACTGTGACTGCTGGGATAACGTCGACAAAAATAGAGATTGACAGTTAAACCGCTTTTTTTTTATGGAATAGGAGGACAAACGAGCGTATGGATCACCTGGTGTTAAGTGATCACCGCCGCCCACAATCTCTTGCAACACCAGAGGAATCACAAGAGCGTTGCCGGCCTTTAAGGAAGGTGTACGCGCTTTTTTTGAAGGTACCCATGTCGTATCGTCCCGGAAACACCGCACAAGGAAGCTCATTCCAGCTTTGTAGTACGTGGAAGAAAGCTCCTTGTAAACTGCACTGTGGAGGACCGCCACATATCCAGATGGCGGGGATGATATCCTAACTTGTGGCGTGTCGTGCGAAGGTGGAATTCGGCGGCAGGAATCAGGCTTCCGGCTATGACTATGAACGAGACCTTAATAAACAAATACCCTCATAGCTGTCAATATAAGAAATAATAAAATATAATAAATAAGTAGGTAATATAAAGTAGGTATTTCATTCATTACTGTAAACATTTATTTTATACGTTACCCACCTATTTCGTTATTAATGTATCTACCTAATTACTATTTATTGTAACTCTGTGTAATTATTGTAACTTTAAATATAACGACTTAAACTATGTATAGTATATACACTACGATTTGCCACTCAATATGTGTATCATGTTAGTTTAAGTATCTCAGTAAGTGAATTTGTATTCTTTTTGAGATAATAAATATCCTGAAATCAAATAAAAAAAAACTCCATTTTGAGCAATGCACGCACACCTACACAAAGTGACATACATATCGCGAGTGGTTGACGTAGCGTGCCAAATACATTAAAGTAATAATCCTGGCCGGTTTTATTCGGTTGTTTAGCAGAAATTATGAGTCTTCTACAGCATTTATCACGGAGAGTGTTCCGAAGAGCTGTTTCACCTGATACCTGCCGGCGTACGACACGCCACAAATTAGAATATCATCCCCACCATCTGGATGTGTGGCGGTCCTCTACAGTGCAGTTTGAAAGGAATCAACTTTCTTCCACGTATAACCAAGCTGGGGAATGAGCTTCCTTGTTCGGAGATTCCGGAATGATACGACATGGGCACCTTGAAAGTTGCGTGCGCGCTTTTTTGAAAGTACCGAAGGTGAAAGAAAGTTCCTTTAAAACCGCACTGTGGAGGAACGCCACACATCCAGATGGTAGGGATGATATTCTAATTTGAGCCGTATCGTGCCAAGGCGCAATTCGCCGGCAGGAATCAGTTCAAACAGCTTTTCGGAACACTCCCCGTGACAGGTGCGGTGGTAGAAGACACAGAAAGAAGCGACATCTATACGCAACGCCCAGGGATTACTGGATTTCCGACAATTTGAGCAGCTCTGCAAAATCTGAAACTGTTTCCACGTACCTTAAGCAAAAGCCTGACGATGTCCGCCTTTCCCTTGGCGGCAGCTTCATGCAGCGGCGTGAACCTCCACAGGTCTGCCGCGTTCACCCCAGCTCCAGCAGACACCAGCAGTTCAGTCACCTCGTAGTGGCCGTACGAGCACGCATTGTGAAGAGGCACCAGACCACTGGTGACAGTGGACATAATATAGTAATTATTATGACGAGTACTCACGATATATATTTATAAGGGGTTGGTAATTTAAACGCACTTAAAATTTAAATATCTGTATTGTACAGTTTCCACTAATAATTTATAATAATTCAATATAATTTGGGCAGTGTCAGCCCTTAGAATTCACAATAAGTAATGTCCACTCGAACTTAGCGCTCTGTCTTATATAGGGCACGACCGTCTACCGTGATGATGATACCATCGTGTAAGTTGGCACTGCTGTAGTGCCAACTAACTTACACGAATTAATTTAACTAAAAATCTGAATATTATTTACTATTATAGTTATTTCTAATTATAATGATGATTATATTAAATAGTATTAAAATATTAACAGTAGTTAAATGAATGTAATTATTAATTGGGATATCTTATGCTCATGAGGTTGGTAGCGCTTGTTAACACATCAAACTGACATATATTTTATTAATTTGATGCTGATATTTCGATCCAATATCATGAATCGAATTCGTAGCGTAACTGAGGAGGAGGTGAGAAACTCTTGACACATTGACATTATAGTGACATTATCAGAAGACTGTAGTGCCATCTGTTAGTTGACCCGAAAATGAAAGCTTTGTCAGCTGTCAGGAAACATTGTGAATGGAGCTTTGCACTCTTTTATGAACAGGCAGAAGGTGTTTAATAAGGCTCGTTTGGCTGTGCATGAGGGGGTGTTGGTTCCAACACGGAAGTGAAAGTTGGGTATGGCAGAAGAAACATGAAAGCAGAATAAATGCAGTTGAGATGAGAGCGTTGAGAAGTATGATAGGAGTTAAACTGAGTGACTGGATAAGAAATAGTGAGATAAGGAAACGTTGTGGCCTGAAAGAAGATGTTGTAACAAAAATTGAGAAAGGTATGCTGAGATGGTTTGGTGTCCAGAGAATGAATGAAGAACGATTGACGAAGAAAGTGTATAAGGCCAGTGTGAATGAAAGTGTTGGAAGGGGTAGACCTAGGCGTACGTTTCAAGATCAAATCAGGGACGTCTTGAAAAAAGGCCAGGTCAAGAGTACCCTAAGCCGAAGAGCATGAATGAAAGAAATAATGGAAGTTGACGAAGCGAAACAAGTATGTAAGGATCGTAGCAAGTGGAAAGAAGTGATCTCTGCCTACCCCTACGGGAAAGAGGCGTGATTTTATGTATGTATGTATGTATGTCAGCTGTCACTCGCTTTGAAACCTTTCAACTTTTCTTTAGTTGTGTCACTGCCCACTGGTCATAAAATGGCGGCTTTTTCTAGAGTTTGCGCATGTATGTAGCTCTCGTGTTCCATTTTGTGAATTTACACTATTAAATCTATCCTTTATGTTCTATGTTGTGGCAAAATGAAATAACTAACTCTACGCGCAATTTCAACATGGTAAAAAATTGCAATACCTACATTAAAAAGTAGAGTTAGTTATTATATTGCGTCACAACATTAAAAATGAATTTTATAATTTCGAGCTTATAAATAGTTATTTTCGGGGCCAATCTCCAGATGGCGCTAGTTTTCAAATAAACAGCTCATAATGCGTAGAGAGGGCTCTCTTTTCTCTATGTATTATTACACTCTTTACTTGACACTAATAGTACATCGATCTGTCCACGTGACGTCTAATTCCTTTTGGTCTTTGATTCCCTAATTCACGAGACACACCACTGACGACGTCCATACTTTCCAAGTTTTTTGTTACATTTGTACTGCAGAGTGAGACCACGGGTTTCCATGGTTGCGCTAGTCTCAAACTTATCCATATTAAAATAAAAGGCATAAAAGGCATTTATTTTCTCAAAATTGATTCCTTTAGAATTCTTTTTGATGTCATTTCTTATAACTACTAGATACTACTACCGCTTCGGAAACAAATGGCGCTCTGAGAGAGAAGAAGCGGCGCAAGAAACTCTCCCAGCATTCTTTATTTGCGCTCTTTTCAATAAAAATATACAATATTGTACAATCATTTCTATCGCTATAAAATATTCACAATCTAGTCCCAGGCTGTCCGATCATTTCTTAGGATTTCAAATTCTTAGGATGTTTTTGAATTTCGATAGCTTCTCTAACAAGCCTTGGGATATATCTTCAGCAGAAATCACCCATGGGTTATGCAACTCGTTCCAGTGGTTGGTAAGGGCTTTGAGCAAGCTTTAGGTTTGAGGTATTTTTTAGGATCTTTATTTTTCACTGCTCTAATGTGTTCCTTAACGCGCTGAGAAATAGCTCTTTACGTTTATCCGATATAAGAGCTTCCACAGCTGCAGTCAACTTTATAGACCCCGGGGCACTGGTATGGAATACTGTCTTTTGGTGAACGTAAGTAGGCGCCCACTTTTTTGAGGGGTTGAAAAATTGTTTTTATATCAAACTTCCTCCTCAGTATCCTACCTATTTTATCTGTGACCACATTCACGTATGGTACACGCCTGATGCACTTGTTAAAGACAGACAAAAAAGCGCGTACACCTTCCTTAAAGGCCGGCAACGCTCCTATGGTGTTGCAAGAGAATGTGGTCGGCGGTGATCACTTAAAACCAGGTTACCCGTACGCTCGTTTGTCCTCCTATTCCATAAAAAAAAATGCCACTTGCCGTTCCACCGTTGCGATGCGCCTGTGTGATACACTTGTTAAAGCCTTTTTGTATTTTTTGATGCGACTACTAATTATGACAGTAATCACGACCACCATGTTCACGAAGCATTCTTACACAAACAATAAATTCAAGCTCTAAAGGTTGATGCATCCAATATACTATTATTTATATTTTATTCTTTTTACTTTTTATGTTATATTCGATATTTAAAACGCTTTTCACTTAGAACACGATTCATATAATTTATGTTCTTTAGTAGTTTAGAGTAAGAAACCCTATTTAATTAAGTATTCCCTTTAATATATTTATTTACCATTATAGAATTGTTTAAGAAAATAATGTGTATTTTACTACTAAGTTACTGTATTTTACTTTACTGTATATTACAATAACTGCTATTGTTATTACATATAAGTGAAAACTGTATTGGTGTAAACTGTAAGTGTAAAAAAATATATTGGATGCTATACCTAACCAAACTAATCTGAAACGTTTATTACAGCTATTGTAAAAGAGTGTCCGTTGAATGTCGAGTATGTCCTTTTCACGAGCTCCGCTTTTTCCGAGCATATGGTAGATTCAGTTTGAATAAAAACTGAATATAGAATGTGACATGGCAGATTTAGTCCTATGCCCTTTCTCATTCCGCAATCATATACAAAATTGTATCCCGATCCTACTTCCTCATATGACGCAATCTCGCATCCGATTGGCTAATTCACCACTAATCGACGCATTACAAAAATGCAGACCAAAAGCAGAAGAGACGAGACAAGCAGAACGTTCAGCCGATGGTAATAACCCAAAAATTCTGAGCGGCACTAGAATTGCGCTCCTCACGTTGTGACATAAGATGTTAAGTCTCATTTGCCCAGTAATAACACAATAATGCTTACACGTTACTGCTTCACGACAGAAATATGCCGCTTCTTACGACACCCTTTGGCCTGGGACTTCCCTATTCTTTTTATGCCCCTGGGAAGCACAGTGTGTGTGTGTGTGTGAGTACTACACCAGCGCTCAGAGCTACTTCTCCTCACCCTTTATCCTTGGCATGGACATCAGCTCCCCGCTGCAGCAGTAACTGAGCAAGCGGCAATCTGTTATATCTGTAACAAGACACATGAAATTTCAAACAGACCTTCGTTTAAAGAGATAAACACCGAGACTGGCCTGTTGCATTCGATGAGGGTAGATCTTCGCATTTGGCTGCCGGGATCCACCTGAAGTCTGAACAACTCCTCTCCCCGTGTTTACGAAACAGAACTCGTGCCAAACATCAGATTAGGATCAGAGTTTAGCCTCTTTTTTGAGTAATGCACGTACACTAACACAAAGTGTCATACAACTAGTCATACAAATCGCGAGCTGTTATGCACACTAAAGTAATAAACCTGGCCTGTTTTCATCGGTTGTCTAGCAGCAAGAGGCTCCATCTAGACATGTATATTATGAATTTATACCTTAACATTCATCGGGCCAATTTTCATGAAATAAACACGAAAAGTTCTTCGTATGTATCAGCTAATTTATTTTATCAGTCAGGTTTCTACGAGATGTGCGCTGACAAACAAACTGACAAAACAAATAAATAGTATTTTCCTTCTAATTTATCCTAATAATATTACTACTTATTATATAAACGCGAAATTATACTATCCTACTAATATTATGTAAGCGCAAAAGTTTGTATGAATGTATGGATGTATGAATGGAACTTGATGAAACTTAACAATAATAAATCTTATACATGGGAATAACATATAGTCTATAATTTATAGAGATACTAGCTGATACCCGCGACTTCGTCCGCGTACACACATGACTAAGCACGTAGTACTTATAAAATTCTTTATTTCTTATGATAAAACTTAAGATTTATCGTTCATAAAAATTTTGATTTCAAATTTTATCTTAGCTAAAATTAAGTTTATATTTTACCTGCTGAGAAAGTTGGAAAGATATAAAAATTCTAAATCTGATTTCTGAACGACGGAAGGGGGGACACATCAGAGGAAAAACAAAAATGTTGTTTTTATTTTATTCCAAGCATTTTCATATTTATTCACCTTTTAAACCTTCTATGGATTTCCACAAATAATTCAAGACCAAAATTAGCCAAATCGGTCCAGCCGTTCTCGAGTTTTAGCGAGACGAACGAACAGCATCTCATTTTTATATATGTAGATAATTATCCAAAATATAACGATTAGTGTCAAGTAAGTAGGAAAAAAAATCTGCCATCTGCGAGCTATTCTGGCGTGCGCCGTAAAAACGTTCTAATTACAAGTATATGGTAGAAATGTTTATCTTAAGTAGTCCTGCAAAAGAATTCCGGCGCAGAATATATCTATCTTTTATGATTAAGCTTTATTATCGCCAAAATAGTGAACCATAAAATACAATAATAAAAATTGATAATTTATTTTAATGCACATTCAGTAATTTCAAATTGATTCTTATATCAAAATAAACACTTCTGTTATTTAAAGTAGATAAACTTTGCCTTTCACGTTACAACATTTGGAGAAATATTTTAATAGTTACGACGATGACCAACCGAGTGCGCGATACTATGGTGCGGTCCGGCGGCGGGCGAACTATTATTAATAAATTTAATTGAAATATGCAATACAAACAAGAGGTCGGGAAAACTTGAAATAGGCTACAATATATTGACACGCTAGCTGCAGGCATATTATATATTTTTGCTGCTTTAAAGAATCCACGCGAACGACGTCGCGGCTAGTGAAATAGTAAACTGCGAAAACGTGATAATAATAAGTGGTGGTATCAATAAATTGTGTTAGGTACAGATGCCTATAATAAGCCACAAATCTTTCCGCCATCTCCCTGATAGAAGTCTTTCGAGTACACTCATGTTCGGATGCTTATTTAATTTGGACAGCTACCAGTCTCAGCGGCGTAAGGCGTGGCACTCAAACCGTTTTGTCTCCCCAAGATTGCTAAGCGGCCGTGTAAATCGTGTGTATGTGTGCGTTCTGGTGTGACATTATTTCGAGAACAGGAAGCAACCAAATAATCATTGTAAAGAGCGAACTTCAACAAATCAAATTTTGATATGAAGTTTTGTACGAATGAAATTGTTTAGGTGAAGAGAAGCGCACCGGTCATCAGCTAGTATGATATAAGGAGTAGGAAGAATCAGATGACATGTATGAACGGTTTGACACGAGGGTGCCAGCCAAGCAATATGTCAAGATCGTCACAAATGTACTACCCGGTTACATAATCTCTAGACCTGACGTCGATGACGTCACAACGTCGCTTATTTACGCAAAATAAACATAACTAGGATATTCATAAACTAGCTGACCCAGCAATTTTTTTAATTGCCATAATATAAAGTAATTAAAAAAAATCAATAAATAAAATTTTTGTGGTATAAAAAATAGATGCAACCGATTCTCAGACGTACCAAATATATTGTACTACAATTATTGTGTTCGATTGCCATCTAGCAACCGTATAGCGGTTTTGTGGGCGGAACAGAATAATATGAAAGTCGCGATATAAAAATAGTTGTAGATCGTTGTTCAGCCGTTTCGGACGAGTTTGGTAACCAACACCGGGACACGAGAATTTTATATAAAAGATAAACAACGATTTAGTTTATTTGTTGTATTGATTGATGTAAAAGTGTTTTGTTTTGATGCAGGCAAAAATAAATGAAAGAATCCGAGTTAAGTAAAAAAAGATTTTATTTTTCTGCCAGTGCTATTATCAAATTGAAGTAATGATAGCACAAAATGTCATGACATGTACCTAACGGTAATGTAACTACAAACCGTACTGACGCAACAGGACGAGCGCGAGGGGGATGTAAAGGACGGGAAGGGGCTTCACGTTCCAGCGAGGTCCAGAGATAATGTGGTCGTGCAGTAGGCAGGGGGGTGCAACTTCCCTACATTGGCACATGAAAAAAAATTGCCCCTATTCTATTAGGTACGCTGCAACTTCACCACGATGGCAATAATTTAATACACATGATAGATGGATAGATGGAGCTAGTGATAGCAAAAAACTCACTTAACTTACTTATTAAACACTTGACTATCGTGTTGTAATCATTGAATGGCTCTCCTTATTTAAAGGTGACTGCTGAACTTAATAAGCGAATAATAATTGCCATCCACACAAAACAAACATCAATATGCATTCAAATGAAACAATTCGGTCTACAACAAAAGTAAAAACTATAAACATAATTAGCGCCATCTAGCGACGGTACGCTAAGAGCGTAAAAATAACGCAGCGCCATCTCTTGGCCTGGGTACACTGATTTTACAAAATAAAAACATTAGTTGCACATCTATCTCTAGTATATAGTGTATTATGTATGGCAGTAGTTTCGTAATCTTTGCTCAGGCGAGTCCACTCACCCAGCAGCGAAATGCAGCGGTGTGGAGTGTCGACCATCAACATCCCGACAGTTGACCAGCCGCGGCCTGGTGTCCAGGATAGCCCGGGAGGTCTCCACGTCTCCGGTACGAGCCGCCTCCAACAGTCGTAGAGCCGCTGCATTGGCACAAGCATCTGTAACCACAAACCAATGATAAGAATAGAATAATATTTATTTACCATCCATCTCAGCCGGAAGACGTCCACTACTGGAAACAATTATGAAAGCAAGATCACCACATTGATCAAGCTATGCAAAGAGTCTTAGATGATGTTTTTGAACAATCATTCGGGTCGAGTTCTGTCAAAAGTTAATCAAATACTTAAAAAGAAAAAACATGCAGTTAATGGTTTCTTATAAATCAAGGGCATGACTGCTTTCACGACTTTCCTGTGTGACTCGTAGGTTCCGACTTGGCCATCACCGCCTTTCTAAAAAAAACATCCTGTATTTACTATAGGGAGTGACAATAACATATTGCAACAATATGTTATGTTTTTTTTTAAGTGATAACCCTCACTTCTAGGATTAATACACAAATAAAATTTGAAAAACAAAATTTTATGAACGATGCGGGATTCACGGGAGGGTTATCACTTTAAAAAAAACATAACATATTGTTTAGATTTACAAGAGCGACACCTCAAGTCAATTTCCTAATATGCAAATATTGGGGTTGAGCAGGTTATCAACTGATGAAGCCACAACCTGGAAGTTGAACAAAGCAAACAGAATTTTATAACGAGGCGGTACTCGAACGGTTAGCTGAGTTGGTTAGAGCACCGGCACGGAACGCCGGAGGTCGTGGGTTCGAATCCCGCATCGTTCGTAAAATTTTGTTTTTCAAATTTTATTTGTATATTGCAACAATACTTGGTAAACGTCATGAAGTTACATCAGTTCGTAAAGGAGCATGACATGGGGAGAAGAACTGATAAGAAACTCCCAGCCAATATTAATAGCTATACTATAAATACTGTAAGACATCTTTGTCAAAGAAGCGTTTATATATTTCTTAAATATGTGCTCTATAAGTCCAGGTAAACTGACAACTTTTTTTTTAATGATAATAAGGGACCAGACGAGCAGTAATGGTAATTGATACGCCCTGACCATTACAATGCAGTGCCGCTCAAGATTATTGAAAAACCCAAAAATTCTGAGCGGCACCCCAACTGCGCTCCTCATCTTGAGACATAAGACGTCAAGTCTCATTTGCCCAGTAATTTCACTAGCTACGGCGCCCTTCAGACCGAAACAGTAATATTTACACAATACTGTACGGCTGAAATAAGTGCCGTTGTAGTATCCATAATCTAGCCGGCATTCTGTGCAAAGGGTAATTTATTGTAAAATCTAATACCAAGATCTATGACGGAACCCTTAACTCTAGCTAACTTATAACACAACACGTACAGTTATTATTAATAATTGTAACTTATTATCGGAAGTTATTTTGTCGGCGCGCTATCACTCTTAGATTACGTGACATGCAGAGGATGACCGCGCGACATTCAGTAATGAAACGGCGTCAGACATTCGTGAAACACCTGTTGTTGACGAGGTAGTGCTATCTTTAATGAGCTTTGACCTTTAATCTCCCCTGTACTGAATTCACCTTAAGCCGCATTCACATGGCGCGATTAAAGTTGATACAATTCGTACATCGCTACGTGTTACCACTTGCCGTTGGAAGAAATCTTTAAGCTTCTAGACTGAATACATCACTCATTTTGAATTCGCAGACGTTATCGCAATCATGGCTGAGGCCATGGACTACTTACGTGTTTATTATATAGCTGACACTTAGTTGACGCTTGAGATGTACCACAGAGCGAGCAACTTTACACCGAGAAAGTCGCAAATCAAAAAGTCAAAAAATATGCCGAGCTTGTGCCTATTTGCAGGCGATGTTAATGTAGCTTCTAATAAAATGATCGCCTCAATACAGTTTCCCAAGGAGTAGGTATCGAAATGTTCTATGTCACACCTACTCCGTTAAAGTTGGGAATTGTGCTTTCGAAATTGTTGTCGAGTACCTTAAAGAAACAATCCAGTTAGGCAGGTATAATTTCATGAAAGGGGTCACTCGTCGAATTCAACTCGGTTGGACAGGGTTCAGCGTTCAGTATTGCTGTCATCGCTGCCGCCCCAGTATCAACCCAAACCATTTGACCGCGTGCAACGCAGAGAGTTGTGTTGAGACGGCGCTTCAATGTGTGTCCTCTACTGCATTTATCACGAGGAGTGTTCCAAAGAGCTGTTTCACCTGATTCCTGCCGCCGAATTCCGCCTTCGCACGACACGCCATACATTAGGATATCATCCCCACTATCTGGATGTGTGGCGTGCGGTTTTCAAGAAACTTTCTTTCACAAACAACCAAGCTGTGGGAATGAGCTTCCTTGTACGGTGTATCTAGGACAATACGACATGGGTACCTTAAAAAAAGCGCGTTTTCTTTTATAAAAAAGGCTGGAAACGTTCCTGTAATTCCCAGGTACGCTCGTTTGTCTTCCTCTACTATAAAAATAGTGAAATACGTATATTTGAGGCCATAATTTTCCTTGCCGTGTTTAATTTGATAGAGATTTCGCCACCTTAAACCAATTTTAATCGCTGAACATATTCACTCGATTTTTTTTATTGAATTATTTACTAAAATCGCTTCATGTGAATCCGCTTTAATGTAATTAAATAATATCAATTAAAACATTTCGTTTTACTCATAACACAATCTTGTTAATTTAAACACAGTCGCTTAATGATTGTTTACGAGTTAGCAAGTGCTGCCAAGACTACGGACGAACGAACATACACAGTAGATTAAATTTATAACTCGACTTTAACAGTCAAATTGTAAGTAATAAAACAATAATTGTTATTATGTAAAAATAATTCCTAACCAAGTTGCATTTTACACGCACAAAAAACAGAGAAATTTTTACAATTATATGTTCTAAGACAATACAGTATAATATGTGTTGTAGAATATTATCGATAACATAGATAATTTATACGTCTAGATAGAGCCTCTTGCTGCTAGACAACCGATGAAAACAGGCCAGGTTTAATACTTTAGTGTGCGCGACAAGCTGCGTCCTTACACTCGCGATCTGTGTGACACTTTGTGTTAGTGTGCGTGCATAGTTTAAAATAGAAGTTAACTCTAAACTCAATTTTATCGACGTTTTGAAATTTAACATTGGAATAAAATATTACATTGGAATAATGGCCAAACGATAATTTATTACGGTCGCCACTTATTATTCTGTCAGCAGTACTATTTTGTAATTACCCACTTTACTTTTCACTTTCTTGCACCAGATTTTATTTATGTTGTATATTTTAGACACTTCACTTTTATTGTATTTTAATGTTAGTCTATACGCTATGAATTATAATTATAAGTGTGGAAAACAATATAATGATAGAATGAAGTGTAACTTGAGCACGATCACTGAATTTAATATGTTTGATTTTCTAATAACAAACAGTGCCACAGTATTAATTGGATTCTGTTGCGTTTAACTAAAAAACTATAAGTTAAAAATAATAATTAATGCACTAGGATGACCGTACTATCGATTAAAATTTAAGGTAAGACTTTCACATGAATATTTATCTTAACGTTAACTAAGTACTTGTTGACATCGCACGACTGCGACTTTTCACAACTGTCATAGTCCATCTAGACATATTGATGATCTAAACTATTTGAGTATTTTTCAAAAAATTTAGATTCTAGCTTCGCGTGATAAAAAAGGGTCCTCTTCTACATAAATAAATTTAAATAAAGATTTATTGACTTACAATAAACAACCAGACTCACAATCACGCTCAAAATTGTCTGAAGCAAAACTCTGTTTACGCGTCTATTAGGCAGAGTTATCGCTCATTTGTGTTTCCACCGCGCTTTGAAAACAACGCCACGCAATGACAGAGTGTTCAGTGAAATACTGTCCAAATAACAGGATATACAAACTTAAATAGGATGGATTCTCGTATTTTAGGTAGGCGCCTTTTTAATGGTAGTAGAGTCATACTGTGCAATACTTAAAACGAGTGCGCTGCGACAATTTTTTAACCGACTAAAAATAGGAGGAGGTTATCAATTCGATCGGTATTTTTTATATATGTACACCGATTACTCTGAGATTTATGATTCGATTTACGTAATTTTTTACTTTAGTTCGATGCAGAATAGATGTCATTTGGTACCATAAAAATTTACACAGTTTGACCCAGTAGTTTTCATTTTATGGAATTTTTTTATGAAAATCTTTGTTTACCTCGATGATATAATTGTTTTTTGTGTACGGCTTTTTAGGAGTTTTCATTGAGGTTGATTATTTATTATAATTATTAACTGACACTCAAAAGTAAAAAATAAAAAAAAATACGTTTATAAAAACCGACTTCAAAAACTGAAAAGTTTCAAATAACCAAAAATTTATTTAATATGTACACCTTTACCTTTAATATTAATAAAATACTATTATTTGTATGTCCTACATATTGATAGCTTTGAAGTCGGTGCCAAGTCGTGTCGGGTGATGCTATCCATTTTTCGTGGTAAACATGTTATAATGTTTTATGTAAAAAAAACTGTTAAGCCACGCGCCTAATCGGTTTATAAAACATGTTATTATGTTTATCTACACCCATGCATTAAATCCTCTATTAAAGACTCGAAAACAGTTAGCTTATTGCCAACTTTAAAACACCCAATGTCTTAATAACTATTACATCATCCAAACGAGTGTTGTAATGAAATTCAGTACAACATTACAACACTCGTTTGGATAATGTAATGGTTACTAGGACTGGCATTGTTAATGTTAGCAATAAGCTAACTTCTTATGAATATTTTATAGAGGATTCATATTATGGGTGTAGATAAAGTCTTGTATGCAATCACTGTTGACAATTAGGTATTAAAACACTCATGTGATACTATTATAAGCCCCTTATTACAACAACAGTTGCATAAATAATTATAACAAACACGGAGCCACGGCGCATCGGACCCGGCTTTTGGATGCATCGCCCGAATTTCAAATATAATTAACGAATATTTAGAGAATTTGGGAGACATTGACCGTACACACAGATTGCTATAGTAATTATAAATCGATCAGTTTAAATTGAACGTCTGCGCAATAAGTGGCTAATGCTCTTATGTGATACATTACATAGGTAATAGCACTATCAGCATTATCAGCAGCCACTGTACAGGCATTATCTATAAATAAATTTAAATCTATACATATATATATATATAAATGAATTGCTGTTCGTTAGTCTCGCTAATACTGGAGAACGGCTGGACCGATTTGGCTAATTTTGGTCTTGAATTATTTGTGGAAGTCCAGAGAAGGTTTAAAAGGTGAATAAGTATAAAAATGTTCGGAATTAAAAAACACACACATTTTGTTTTTCCTTAGATGTGTCCCCCGACATTCAGAAATCAAATTGAAATAATAGTTTAAAATGAATAACTAATTAGAATCTTTGTATCTGTCTAAATTTCTCAGGAGGTAAAAAACAAACTTAATTTTAGCTACATATAGTTGGTAGATTAATTTCAGTTGTTAACTATGATGGCAATACAACGTTTGCTGTGTCAGCTAGTGTTATATAAAAAAATGGCTCTGTCGTAAATCCTATTACTCCACTACTGAATATCTAAATGATCGGACAGCCTGGGACTAGATTGTGCTATTTTATAGCGATAGAAATGACTGTACAATATTGTATATTTTTATTGAAAAGAGCGCAAAAAAAGAATGCTGGGAGAGTTTCTTGCGCCGCTTCTTCTCTCTCAGAGCGCCATTTGTTTCCGAAGCGGTAGTAGTATCTAGTAGTATAAGAAATTACATCAAAAAGAATTCTAAAGGAATCAATTTTGAGAAAATAAATGCCTTTTATGCCTTTATCGACAAAACATAATCGTGACCCACCTTAATGTCAGTATCATAAAATTTAAATATGAGCTCCGATGATGAAGACGTGGCTGCTGATCTAACTATAGTAGATTTAGTTCTCAAAAGAAGAAACAGTAAACGATTTTTTTTTATGAAAATAAGGGACGAGACAAGCAGGACGTTCAGCTGATGGTAATTGATGACGCACTGCCCATTAAAATGCAGTGCCGCTCAGGATTCTTGAAAAACCTCAAACATTCTGAGCGGCTCTACAACTGCGCTCGTCACTCTTTCATGTAGGTCACGGAAATGACACTTATGAATGTCAATTTTTTTTATTCTACCTATCTAATGAGAGGAAGTAGCAAGAAACTCATTGCCACTCTTTTATAGCAAGATTTACATTTCCATCGATTTACAAATAATTTCAATTACAATTTAATGTGTAAAATGATGCAACAAACATACTCAAACGTCAAATAGTCAATGCCTCACACGAGTAAGTCATAAGATGTTAAATCAATTATTCATTCAGTCAATAATTCATTTGCCCATTAATTTCACTAGCTACGGCGCTCTTCAGACCGAAACACAGTAATGCTTATACGTTACTGCTTCACGGCAGATATAGACGCCGTTGTGGTACCCATAATCTAGCCGGCATCCTGTGCAAAGGAGCCTCCCACTGGTGGTCGAAATTCACTTGAACATACATTTACTAAGTAACTGTTATCATTTTATTAGACGCTGACAGTCCACAATAGCTTAAATACGACGCTTTTTTGAACACTTGCTTTAAACAACAATTGATGGTAATCAAGCATGCAGCGAAAAGTTTTAATTTAAAAAATATGAAAATAAACCCTACAAGTGTTAAACTATACTTAAAAAAAAAGTTTAACAAAAACACAACCGACTTCCAAAAAAAAAGTGTGTGCTTGTAATCTTTACGCGCGATTGAAGTAAAAGTTATTAATTAATTAACTAAGGAATAATTAACAGACGCATTAATATACTAAATTAAATTTACATTAAATAAAGCCGTGTTGCCACCTAAGCACTCACGTATTATTGAAAACCTAGTAGCAATGTTAGATTTTTTGCTATTTTTGTTCTCGGAAAAGCTGACGATATAACTTCCATCTTTTGAGCAAAGTTGACATTTTTTCTACCTAAAATAAAAAAATGCCTCTATTAATGTATCATATAATTAGATGAGATTTTATATATTTTGCAAAGAATAATGTTATATTTTTAACCGACTTCAAAAATGTAGGAGGTTCTCAATTCCTCGGTATGTTTTGTTCTTTATGTTTGTTACCTCAAAACTTTCGACTGGATGAACCAGTTTTGAGAATTCTTTTTTTAATAAAAAAAATTTAACAAAAAAACATCCGATCTCGAAAACACTATTCCAAAACAATAGATATAATATGCACTAAAAAGTATAAAAATAATTGCGTATTTTTATACAATCTAATTCTAGTTACGATTATTGTAATTGTTGGAGTCATTAGTATTTTCATTATATATTCTATTTATAATTCAGTTCATTCGCATATTTCAAATTTTCACTCATTAATAAAATAATTGATACTAAGAAATTGAAGGTTATATTATTATTAGCACATATAAATATGACGTTGTTATTAAATATTAACAACTATGGCTGTATGGGCTCAAACCCTGTGCCTCTCGTAATAATGGAAACCAAAAAAAACAAAAACCAAGAACAAATTAACGAATGTCAGAAAATTTTTGAATACTAATATATTATTTATTGCAATAGTAGTAAAATATAAACAATAAAAAACACTTGGAGATTTTAAGAAAAATTTACTAAGCAAATTGTAATATTTTTTAAAACCTTTAAATTATAACGGCTTAAAAAATTATTTTAATTGACTTTTGTACAAAAATTCTGAGTCACCCCCAAGTCGCGCCTAAAAAAGTTTCACCTCAAAAACTATTGCAAAACAATAGGTAATTATATAGATAATTACTTATTTTTATGTGATCTAATCAGTTAATTAATCTAATGCTAGTAACAATTATTGTTATTTTCACAGAACAGTTTAAAGAGATTAGAATGGCCTTGTGAGCGGGTCAGGCTCGCCGCGTATATGATCGACGGATCTAATTCAACGAAATTAGCTTCATCGGCTGACACTCGCGCTCTTATTGTGATAACTTATGAAACTCCGCGAAAATGATGAATTTTGTCGTCTTGCACTATAATAAAGTGTCGAAATAGAAGCCTGGTGTGTAGTGTAGGCTGCACTACACACCAGGCTTATGATTGACGCACTATGATTAAACAATCATACTTTAACCGTTTCATACGGTCACCGCTTGTAGCTTTTTTTTAACTGCTTGCGATTCATGTTTAGAGTGCGTCAGGAACGTTGCTATGATGAATAATTATTACTTGTTAGACAAAAATTCAGACTTTGAGAGTCGACCAAGGAGGTATATATTTTCATCAGTAAGTAAAAAATAGCAATTTATAACACTTTAGTTTCAAAAGCATAGCAATAACTACACAATTTAAATTACTTCTCTACTTTCAAAACGCTAGATAAACCTTTGATAGACGCCAAACGAAGACCTGGATTTATTGGTTTTTATGTGCCGTAAACGTTGAATAATTCTGTAAAACATTAATACTTTCTGAGGTTCTTATATTTATGCCATTTTACAAAGTAAATCAAAACAGATGGCTTCGAATAGACGAGAATATAAGTTTTATGTTGCTATAGACAGAGGAGAACTTTTATATCTGTCAAAGGATTCGAATCTGTCATAAAAACGTATACAGATAAGCTTAAAAAAATAGCTGAAGATTTGTCTAAATATGGGTAGATATACTAGATTCTGCAATCCAACAATTCATTGTTGGATTGGATTGTACGTTCACGTAAGCACGTTGCAATTTGATTACAGACAGACATCCTGCCACAGATCGCACCCTTAATGTAAGTCGTTAAGAAGTTCCATTGATCCTCGTATTCGACTACTACAACAATTACTTGACCATAACGACGTCACGGTAGGTGACTCAAATATCCGGACAGCATAAAAAAGATTCGGTCGAGTATCGTTTATTTGCTCCTAGGAATTGAAGAGTTCCGTTACTTTGCCATGGATGCTATAATCAGAACCTTAGTCGTTAGAAAGATTACAGAGTACACGAATGTTGCGACCGCTACATTAGTGTACTTCAGTTATTTTCACAGCATCATGACGTACGGTATTTTACTATCGGGTCATGCTGCTGACATTGATATAGTGTTTGCTCTGCAAAAGAGAGCTGTTCGTGCTATATGTCAGCTTGGTTATAAACAGTCTCTCAAAGAAAAATTTAAAGAAATAAATATTATGACTGTTCATTGTCAGTACATTTATGAAAATTTTATATACGTTCACAAAAATCGTCACCTTTTTCCTCTTAATAGTGATTTTCATTATTATAACACTAGAAATAAGGGATTGCTTGTAACTAATTCTAGCAGGCTTCATAAGATACATAATAGCTTTAATACATAAATGTATACACTTTACTATCACTATATATCCAGCCACTGTTCAGGCATAATTTATAAATTAATTTTAATGTTTCATAAAAAAATGGCTCTGTCATAAATCCTATTATTCCACAGCTGAATAACTAAGTGATCGGACAGCCTGGGACTAGATTATGATTATTTTATAGCGATAGTAATGGCTGTACAATATTGTATGTTTATATTGAAAAAAGCGCAAAAAAAGAATGCTGGGAGAGTTTCTTCTTTCTCAGAGCGCCATTTGTTTCCGAAGTGGTAGTAGTATCTAGTATATTAGAAATGACATCAAAAAGAATTTTAAAGGAGTCAATTTTGAGAGAGATGCCTTTTATGCCTTACCAAAGTACCATCGAAGTATGTCCATCCAATAAAAATAACCATCCAAATCGGTTGGCGCGATATTGAGTTAATGGTCTATTTGTCACGCATGTACTTATAGCAATTTAAGACTTTTATGGTTTTCTCATGGATGGCATTGTCAGATCTGGACCAAATTACAATGGAACCACACAGGAAGGACCAGCTGTCAAATAAAAAAAGAATTATCAAAATCGGTTCACCCAGTCGAAAGTTTTGAGGTAACAAACATTTTATTTATTTAAAAGTAGGTACAATAACAGATAACAAGATGAAACTATCATCTAATAACAATTACAGCATATTCTTATGATCCTGAGATCCAATTAAAATTGTACACATCATTCACCAAATACAGTAAAAAATAATAAGTGGACACAACAGTAATTACATTATGACGAAATTTAAGTTAAATTGCGCAATCCATAGTCGTAGGTAGGTACTTCTAAAGTGTACCTAACCTACGCCCGATTTTAAGGCTCGGGTCGACTTTTAAACTAAGTACTTCCATTTTTATAGTCTTAAAAAACTGGTAAAATAAGTACCTAGTTTCCTAATGTCTTTTTGTCAATCCAAGTTCTTATTTTATAGAAGTAGGTAGCAGTAAATTAAACAAGCAAAATATTTTAATTTGTTTATTGTTATATAAACAGCGTAAGTTAGACCAAATCGTGGGGCATATCATAGTCCGGTAATGGAGAGCAGAAGTAATTCAAAATGAGGTTCAGAGTTTAAAACGAGAGAAAGATATTATTCAAGTCCAAAACCAAGCCAGGTAAAATAGAAACAACATATTAATATAAAGAAAACAACACAACAGCGGTAACTATAATTGATAGGTATTATTAGTACTAGGTAGATCATAGGTGACAGGTATAGATACTCATTGATCATTCGCTCATCGCTGTCAGTCATATTGACAGATAGCTTTCCTTGATGTAACCTAAAATGGATATGATTTCATAGTTGTGACAGCATATAATGTGAAAATGAAATAAATATTTTATTTATTTCCCCGGTTCCTTTTGCAATACAATTTTATCTAACAAGTCAATTTATCTATGAAGTTTTTTTTTGTAATTATCCTAACCTTAGACGGTTATTCCTATAGTCAGGTAAAATTTCGCCATTGTTCTTTACGTAAGCGCTCAGAGTATTAGGGAATTTTACGTCTAACACCCAACCTGCTACAAAGAACTCTTACAAACAGCCGCTGAATTGACTCTATTCTATCACGGTGAACATTATAAATTGGAGACCAAATCACTGAGCACTACTCCAGGATACTTCTCACTAAACCATGTATAATAGTATCCAGGAGGTTTCCTGTTTAAATGGTCTGGCGATTCTGATAACAAAGCTTAACGTGCTAATTGCCTATTAGTTGGAGAAACATACTAACGACTGATACGCCCTGCCCAGATAGAATGCCCGCTCAGGATGCCTGATTTAAGTCAAAATTCTGAACGGCAATTGCGTTCGTCACTTTGACACAAATTGACTTTAAATACTGAAAATTTACTCTAGTTATAACTGCTTTTCCCTAACGGCCGGTCTCAATAACCTACTTATCTTTAACAGTTTGTTAAATTACCTACCATAGATAGCTGTAGCCACATCTTTGCGTTTTAATAAACTAAGATAGATAGAGATTTATATCTTCAACTTGGATCTACCTTTGGGAGAGCTTACCGCTTACCATAGATAGGTAGAGCTATAGATAAAAAAACGTAGACCATTTCAATAACATTTTGACAGTTAACTTTAGTTTGTTTTAATTACTGTCAGTCGAAAATTTACTATCTCTTGAATTCGGGCGATTATCTTCTCTAGTTAAAAGATAAGTTCGAATTTTATTAAATAAAATGTATTTGTTTAGTGATGACAGTGATAATGAATTGTATGAGACCGGTATATTTGATAATGTATCTTTTAATTTATTCAAAATAGGATATGACATCACTTATTGAAAGTCAAAAACTACCACCCATTCCGAAATGAATGCCTCAGACCTGCGACGAACGGGCGCAACAAACTCAGCGGGCTTTTTTTTCATCGAAAAAATATTATTACAAAGTAATATTGTGCAATTAAACTTATTATTTAATTGCCTGAGGGCGGTCACTGCATTCCCAATCTGTGGTATCATTAAGAAAGTCATTTATGTTATAGTAACCTTTACCACACAAACGTTTTTTAACAATTATTTTGAATAACGTAATACGTTTGTTTTGAACATTTATTATTAGTCAAATTCGTTGACTATGTTGTGATAAATTTGTGCTTGGAAATCATATCAAGCAGATGAATTATACTAAATTTATTGAGCGCCTTAGCTTTCTTTTAGCATCTGAAAGTATAATTTTAAACTAGAAACAAAAATTATAAAAAATAAATGTATTGTAAATCAATGAAGAATAACAAAAACCCAGTATCCAAAATATCACTTACATTTTGCAGATCAATCATTTTATTTTACTTGAGCAATATATAATTATATATATTAATATCACGGACGAGTAAAAAAAAAGGACTCCACGCCGTGATATAAGCAAGTGAAGCACCGTTATGCTAATGTGTGTGCGGTTACGGGGGATACTACACACAATTTTTTTCTCCCTTAAATAATCAATATCCGGACGACCGAGCCTTGCTCGGATTTTTAAGAATGTACAAAACTTGAACAAAAAAAAAACTAATAGGACATCTGGATTCGAACCGGGGTCTTCTGCTTTCCGGATCCCCAATGTCCCATCTGAGCTATAATAGTCTTGTATATAGTGGCGAAATTTACCTTTGTATTCTAATGTTATTGTAGCTGTTTCTCATTCAAACATGGATAAAACCATTTTTTTTAAATTGAAACTAGCTAGCTAGATCGATTTATCACCCCCGAAATCCCCTGCATACTTAATTTTATGAAAATCGTTGGAGCCGTTTCCGAGATTCAGATTATATATGTATATATATATATACAAGAATTGCTCGTTTAAAGATATATGGCCACAAATACTTATAAAGTATCGTTTTTACACTTTTTCACAACGCACGACGGCATTTTTAAAATACTTTATTGAGACGCAAACTGATCTGTCACAGACGATGACAATTTTCATAATGGCCGCCTATCGGCCTGTAGTAGTGTAAGTGTGTGCATGGGGCTTGTGTATGTATTTACACGTAAATCGGCTTGTTTTGGTGCTACAATGTTATGTAAGGTGACACGGAGTTCTTATTTTTTTACTAGTCCGTGATTCATGTATGTATTAATGATTATTATTATTATTATTTATTGGTCGTTAGCGTCATCTACGGTCAAATGTCATTCTACGCGTTAATTGCTTCAGAATATGATTGTTCTGGGCTTTAGTATTTTTAAGATTATTTTAATTATGAACTGTACCATTCTTATGTATAAATTTTAAGTAAAACTCTAAAAAGAAGCATAATATTACTTAAAATTATATTGCGAAAGTAAAAATTAATTCTAAACATTTGTTTCTCAACAATTAACACGAAGCCGTTTTGTTAAAATATAAAAACAGCACGCGAATGTTTTACCAAAGACCTATCTGTCTTTAACTGTAGTTAACCTTGCGTGAATTTTGTTATTGAGACGGCAGTAACCGTAACCGAGTTTAACTGTAGGTAGATAATTGAGACCGGCCGTGAATTAACATTACTAGCAGTTAGAAAAAAAAATGTGTAAGATATAGTACGTGGGATGGTTATTATACTTTTTATTTTTCAAATCACGCTGTAACCACGGACGAGTAAAAATATAAGGACTCCGTGTCACCTCACATAAGTAAACCTTACACAGTGAGGCACCAAAACAAGCCGGTAAACGTGTAAATACATAGCCCCACGCATACACTTAAACTAATACAAGCCGATCGGCCGCCATTATGAGATTTGCCATCGTCTGTAACAGATCAGTTTGCGTCGCAATAAAATAAAATAAAAATGCCGTTGTGCGTTGTGAAAAAGTGTAAAAACAATAATATGAAAATTTTGTGGATATATGATTATCTAAGGGAGAAAAAATTGTGTAATTGGTATACCCCGCACACACACTAGCATAAAGGTGCTTCACTTGCTAATATCACGGCGTGGAGTCCTTTTTTTACTCGTCCGTGGTTGTAACCTAAAAAATCACAATATTTACTTAAAACCTAAACGTTCGGTTAATATTAATAATTATATTAGTACTCCAAATAGCATAATTTTTGTTTCCAATAATGCAGAAAAGAGAATTACATTGTCTTAAAAAAAGGCTTTCAGAGTTATTTGCGCCCGTCCATCTCAGGTCTGACATATGTTTTCGAATGGGTGGATACACTTCAATAATAATAATATTGACACAGTTTTTACACAAATTATCTTGCCCCAAGTTAAGCATATATAGCCTGTGTTATGGGTTACAAGACAATGATATATTTAATACAATATACTTACTTAAACATACATAAATTTATATAAACATACGTCATATAAAAATACACAAATACATTTAAACATCCATGACTCGGAAACAAACATCCATATTCATCATATAAATGCTTGCACCTACCAGGATTCGAACCCTTATATTGATTAAACTATTGCAAAGTAAGACATTAAATTATAGTATTTTATGCAACAGTTCTATAAAGAGGGTCAAAAAACGCGAGGGGCGCGGGTTGCATTCCAATGAATGACGCCACGAGCGTTTTTTGACCTAGTTAAACAACGTGTCGCATACAATAATTTTTCTACGACTTGGTAATTAAATTTATTAATAACCAAACAAATACAACAAGTTTTCGAAATGTATACCTAGACTTATCTCTGGATTTAGAGGTTTTATTTTTCCTCCAAGGAATGGCAAAGGTACTCCCATACAGCCAACGCGGGAATATTGAAAATTACAAATTACACTTTATCTTACATTATCTTGGCAAAATTATATTAACAAGTTGTTTTCTTAAGTTGGCATTAAAATGTTTAGTCTAATGATTTTAACATTTAAATATTATGTATGTACCTAATACCTAATATTTATATGAACCAACAAAAATCCTAACGAAGATTTAGTTGTCTGTGGCACCCAAAACAACTGTGATTTTTTTAACGGCATTATAGTACTGTAATCAAGGTTTTTAGGCCATAGGTTATAGATCGTGGCTGTAGAACTGACAGATAAAAGAAGAGGAATAGAAGCAAACAAAATCCTACTTTGAACTTTGACCTCAAGTATAAATTAACTTACAGATCCAACTAATAATATGGCGCTGAAACAGTCGAGCGAGGAGACAGTGGAGGAAACATCTGAAGATCTGGTGAAGCCAGTGCCTGGGCAGTGGACGTCGAGGAAGTACCATATCGTGTACAGAAACCTGCTCACGTTTGGATACGGCCATATCACGGCCTGTTACGGCCTTTATCTGGCGGTCACAGAGGCTACCTGGAGTACTCTTTTCTTTAGTAAGTAGGGAATCGAAACCGGTTTTGACCGGTTCTCTTGGAACCGGAAAGAAGACAGTTTGTCATAGCTCTAGTCTACACTCTCTATAGTCTTAGATTATAGATTGGTCTCCGCTGCGCTCTAACTAGATAGCGCAGGCGTAGTCGTAAAGTGCGGCAACTAATTTTACGCCCAAGACGTACTCGAGCCAGTCTCAGACAATGAGTGACGGGCCACATGTTCTGTAAAACACAATTTGTGACGTTTACGTGCCACATGTTCTCTAAAACTTTGCTAATAATTGAAACCAAAATGCCTGAAAAGGGGATATTTATTCAAATTAATTTTTTGACCAAATATTGTGGACAATACTCTAGAGTTCAACAAGATATACCAAGATTTACGATCTATGCGTCACTCGAACGGTTGGCCTAGTTGCTAAGAGCGTTCGGACGGAACCCGAGAGACGCGGGTTCGAGTCCCGCATCATTCATAAATTTTGGTTATAAATTTAATTTGTATTGTCTCAACTGACAACCGCAGTCCCCCTGAAAACGTGCGTGAAAAATGGTCACGAAATCAGAGGTTATTAAAACTAATAATAAAAATATAACATTTACGCATCACTTAGTGTGAAAACAAAGTTAAAATTACACGCGTGTTAATTTAAATTCAAATATTTTTATTCAAAATAGGAATTAAAATCACTTATTGAACGTCAAAAACTACCACCCATTCAAAAGAGACTGCCTCAGACCTGAAAAGAATGGGCGCAAGAAACTCAGCGGGCTTTTTTTTTAATATAAAATATGGATTTCAATGTGATATCGTACAATAAACATTTATAATTAAAGAGCCTGAGGGTGTTCGCTTCATTCCCAGTCCGAGGTGTCATTAAGAAAATCGTTTATGCTATAATAACCTTTACCACACAAACGTTTTTTAACAATTCTTTTAAATTTCGTAACACAGTTGTTTTGTACATTTTCTGGGATCATATTGTAGAAGCATATACATCGACCAACAAAAGACTTACTAACTCGACCCAACCGAGTAGTAGGCATAACAAGTTTATGTTTGTTCCTCGTGTTAACATTATGAATGTCACAGTTTCTAGAAAATTCCTCAATGTGCTTATATATACAGAACATTATCAAAAATGTATTGAGAAGAAACAGTCAAAATGTTTATTTCTTTAAATTTTTCTCTTAATGATTCTTTAGGACCTATGTTATAAATCCTTTAGAAAGGGACATAGCGGTTCGTTGGGAAATGATGCAGCGGATGACCTTCCAAAGCGGGCATCGGCAAATATAGTGACTGGTCCATTGCCACTTCTGCCACTGCCCTTCAGCCAAATGCGCTCATGGATACGCTCTCTGACCAACGACCTACACAACACCCGATGGATGAATGTCTCAAGCTGTAGACAGTCGAAGGAGGCGATACCTGCACTATCACCCAAACTGACAAGTAGACTTATCAGCCTCAACAGACATGACATCCGTATAATGGTGGGCACCCTAACGGGTCACACATCACTAAACAAACACCTATTCGCAATCGGCGTAACGGACAGTCCGAAGACGTGACCGAAGACGAAACGGTCGCTCACGTAATCCTGGAATGTGCGGGGGTGGCCAACCAACGGGCAAAAACCTTAACCAATACGAGGTCGCTCCAGGAAGTCTGCGAACACCCCAGGAATGTTCTGAACTTCTGGAAGGAGCTGGGCTGGTTGGAGTAACTGGCCATTACTGCACGCAAAATGGACCCATGCTAGTGGTTTAATTGCGGAAACAGGAGCCCCTATACCATACCAATCCTTTAGAAAGAATTATATTAATTTAAATAAGCTGTCACTGTATATCTTAGATTGGGTGATATACGTGACTGCATCCATCGGCGTGACGGCCGGTGCTCATCGCCTATGGACCCACCGCGCCTACAAAGCCAAGCTTCCACTCCAGATCCTGCTGATGGTGATGAACACACTGGCCTTCCAGAACACAGTCACCGACTGGGTGAGAGACCATCGCTTGCATCACAGGTGAACACACAAACCTTACTTTTTCAACTGACTTCATAAAGCATACCCTGTGCTTCCCCGGGGCATTAAAAGAAAAAGGGAAGTCCCAGGTTCAAGGGTGTCGTCAGAGGCGACTTAGGGCATTTACTACATTATGGGTACCACAACAGCGCCTTTTTCTGCCGTGAAGCAGTAATGTGTAAGCGCTATTGTGTTTTGGTCTGAAGTGTGCCGTAGCTAGTGAAATTACTGGACAAATGAGATTTAACATGGTATGTCTCAAGGTGAGAAGAATTATTGGGTTTTTCAAGAATCCTTAGCGGCACTGCATTGTAATGGGCTGGGCGTATTACCATCTGCTTAACGTCCTGCTCGTCTCGCCTTGTCATAAAAAAGAGGACAGCAGTAATGCAGACAATTTTGAATAAATATATTCTTATGTCCAGGTATAGTGACACAGATGCAGACCCTCACAACGCATCGCGAGGTTTCTTCTACTCTCACGTTGGGTGGCTGCTGGTGCGGAAACATGACGAGGTGAAGAAGAGGGGCAGGCAGACAGACATGAGCGACATTCTTGCCAATCCAGTTCTAAGGTTCCAGAAGAAGTATGTACAATCTGGTAGCTTTGTGACAACAGAGTAAAAAACTTTAACTGGCAACTTGATAGTAATTTGGTGTATTTTTAAAGTGATAACCCTCACTTCTAGGATTAATAAACAAATACAATTTGAAAAACAAAATTTTATGAACGATGCGGGACTCGAACCCACGAACTCTGGCGTTCCGTGCCAGTGCTCTCCCTGACTAACCGTTGGAGTGACGTATCCTCATAAAATCTTGTATACAACATAAATTTTTCTTCCCCCTAAATATTGGATATAAGGATGGTCCACGCCAAGTTTTTTTAATTTTGTTTGATTATGAGTCAGCATTAAAAAATACATACAACTAACCAGTTACCAACATACCAAACAGTTGACACACGACTAAGGAGAAAAGTGTGCTTACATTGTCTTTAAGCACACTTTTGTCGTTCCGTTAGCAGACTGCGAATGATATGTCTATATGTATAGAACGTCATTGTTTCCAACTAAAAAAATATGGCGAGTTTCGTTTAACGAAACGTTTTTTTTGTTCTATAGAATCCTGTTATATCTAAAGTTACAAGAATAAAATTTGTCGCTAAACAATTTGGTGCTCAGGCTTCTAAATTATACCAATGCTAACAAATATAACCATAAATATATTGGTTAATGTTAAAATAACTTTAGAAAATCATAAGAATTATTTTTTGACCAAATTGTATTAAAATTGTAATTTATTTAAATTCACTCTGTATATGTATTAAATATTTCAGATACGCAGTCCCGTTCATCGGTACAGTCTGTTTCCTACTACCAACAGTAATACCGGTCTACTTCTGGGGGGAAACCCTTAAAGTCGCCTGGCATCTGGCAATACTGCGGTACATCATGAACCTGCACGGCACCTTCCTGGTGAACAGCGCTGCCCACATCTGGGGCATGAAACCCTACGAGAAGAACATCAAACCTGCACAAAACCTGGCAGTCTCATTCATAACTTTTGGCGAGGGTTTCCATAACTACCACCACACTTACCCCTGGGACTACAGAACTGCGGAACTTGGCAACAATATGCTGAACATGACTACGCTGTTCATTGATTTCTTCGGGTGGATCGGATGGGCGTATGACCTGAAGACGGTGGATGACGAGATTATCAGGAGTCGCGCGAAGAGGACTGGAGATGGTACCAACTCTTGGGGACATGTTAAAACAGTGCTTTAAAATATTTTTTCGATTGAACCAAGAAAATATGTTTAAAGAAACTCTTGTTTTTTCTCCTAATTCTTGCCAAAAGGTTTTGTGGATACTCTTCGGAAGAAAACTATGGAAATCTTCGAATTAATAAAGATTAGAATAGTGTACAAATATTTTTATTTACTACTAGCTGACCCGGCCAACGTTATTTTGTCATATAAATTATGTTTAGAGTTAGACCGTTTCTTGGAGATAGCAACATCACTTTATTTGTTAAAATAAAACTTTTTATCTAAAATAAAGTAGCCTAAGTTACTCCTTATTACATCAGCTACCTGCCAATAAAAGTCCCGTCAAAATCGGTCCAGCCATTTCAGAGATTAGCCGGAACAAACAGACAGACAGACAAAAATTGTAAAAAATATACATGTAATAAAAAACAGACACTCCAATTTTATTTATATGTATAGATAGGGAGTGACAATGACATAACATATTGCAACAACACTTCGTAAACGTCATGAAGATACATCAGTTGGTAAAGGGGACAAGAGGGAAAGAATTGGTAAGAAACTACCATCCAAATGATTTGAGTTTTCTTTAGTGTTAATTCAGGCAATATTTGTCTTTAAACGTGACTGAGTCTCGTGCCTGATTTTGGCGAGACAACACGTCCTGAGGATGCCTCATGTAGAGGCGAAGCACGTGTCGAATTGTTTAAAGAAAAATATTGGCGGAATTAACACTAATGAAAACTCAAATCATTTGGATGGATTTCCGCAAAGTAACGCCTACTTCAATCATTTTTTATAAGAAACTAACAGCCCATCTTTAAAATCATAAAACAACTTATAGTACTATTCGATTCTGCGGGTATTTTTAATTTTAAATAAACGTTTAAGGAGTATACAATATATTAGCCATAGGTTGATTACATAAATTTGGCATAAATAATTTTCTGATGTCAATCTATATGTCTTTTTAATAAATGGTGAGTCATTTTAAAGGAAATTATGTTAAGAATAGAAAAAAAAATGGTTGCCAGCTCTCAGTCAGCCGCAAAATAAAGACTGCAAGATGTAAACAGGTATATTTTTGTTGATAATTTGTAGTCATGTGTTTTTTTTTTATAATTTTAATACAAATTTGAAGTTTCATGTTTACTATTCACGATAAACCATATTTGCCAGTAAAAGAATGGCCGCAAGCAGAGGTGTTTAATCGAGATCAAGACTCGCATTTGAACTCGTTTACTTAAACGTGAGTTTTATTGAACTCAGTTTGAAGTGTCAGAGGTGAAATCAGGCCTTCGTTATATACTGTATAATCAACATATATCTAATAAATAACTGTTACGATCTAGCCGTCTACTATAATATTATTTTTTACCTTATGTTCTGAGTACTATCATTTATTTATTTATTATATAATTATTGTATTTAATAATGGAAGCACTTGTGGCTGTCATCGCGACGGCCGCCTTATTGAAGGTAGCTACTGAAAATCAGTGTTGGGTTATACCCTGTGGTTATTACCCAACTAATATGCCGAGTAGCAAACCTTTTTGGGACATAACACTGCAAACACCACCTTATTATGTTGATATAGAATAAGCCTTACTTTAGTTTTTAATGTATGTTAGTTTTAATTAGACTTATTATAGTAATTTTTAGATAAGTTTTTTCATATTGTTTGTTATTATATTTTGTAAATGTTCTCGTGTATTTGTAGTGTTTGTTCCAAATAAAGATATACTTACTCACTTACTTATGACTGTAACGTCAAGGACCAATCTAACAGAGGAAAGAATTAAGTACCTACTTACTTTGCCTAAATTGGTACCTAGCTGTAATGTTTTCCTTTGTCTATTAATTATTATGGCGGGTACTTTGATAAATATATTTTCAACACACTTTCTCGTAAAGTGCGCCTCATTACATCATTCTTAAGGTCATAAACCGAACACATGCACATGCATAATAATATAACACAATAGTGCTACTATCCCTACAAAGTTAAGATAGTACCTAAAAGCAAATTATATGAAAGTAAAAGAGCATTTTCATTTTAACAGGGTAATACAGTATTTTAGTAACAACAAATAGGTTTTAAGTCGCTGAAAATCCATATATATTTTTGGAATAAATAAATGCGTCCCTAATTAATTATTAATAAACGAAAAATCATTTATTACATAATTTTTTGCCGAAACACACGGACTAGCCGATTAGAAAAAAAAGAAAAGTGTATTTGTCACGTATAGTAATTATACATACACACATATTGTTTACCAGTGGGAGCTCCTTTGCACAGGATGCCGGCTAGATTGTGGGTACCAACAACGTCGCGTATTTCTGCCGTGAAGCAGTAATGTGTAATCATTACTGTGTTTCGGTCTGAAGGGCGCCGTAGGTTGTGAAATTACTGGGCAAATGTGACTTAACATCTTACGTCTCAAGGTGACGAGCGCAATTGTAGTGCCACTCAGAATTTTTGGGCTTTTCAAGAATCCTGAGCGGCACTACCTGGACCTTGTTGTGAAAAAAAAAATGAAAAATTAAAGTCTTAATAATTAAAAAAAAATTGATGGATAGAGATGTGATGTTGTATTTAAAACAATTAATAATCATATATCTAGCCCTTAAAGGCCACTCACCGTGCGCGTGTTGGTTGTCCAAGGTCTCCGCCCCACACGCCAGTAGCAGCCGGCAGGCGGCGCCCGAGTCGCGCCTGGCCGCCAGAGACAAGGCGGTCTCACCGCGCGCGTCGCAAGCGTTCACTTTGGCACCTGGGTCAACGTTTCAAGTTCCGTGGCACACGATTACGTACTTAAATTAAGAGTACTTCAAATTTTCTCAAACAAAAGGGTACAGAGGCATAAAATAACTTCGCCATGTTACTTTTGTATTACAGTGATGCGCGCGCATCTTAAAATTTCACTCCCATCATATTTTCATAAAGCGCCTAAAGAAGTATAACTTGAAAAAATAATCTCAATTTAGTGGACCTTTGAGGGTGACAAACGCCCTCTTTCCCATTTCATTAATGATCACCGTCAGTCATCACTTCAGCTGGAAGGCATCCACTGTGGGACTGAGGCTTACTCCAACAATCTCCTTGACGATCGGTCCCGTAGTCCTCATCCAACCTTTTCCTATAGGGTTACAAAATGAACATGGAAAAGACAAAGATTATGTCTAATTCCCATGTCATACTAAGTCGCGTAACAGTTGGGAGATGTATTCTCGAAATTATTAACGATTACGTCCGTCTAACTTGGACAAATAATTCAGTTAATCCAATTTCGCAGAAGAGGTCACTCGTCCAATCCAACTCGGACGGGTAGTGTTCGGGAAGCAGAAGAAAATTTTCTCGTCCCAAATCCGACATTGTCCTAAGACTAAGGTTTTAATACGTAACACAGACGTGGTCGTTAACTATAGATGATAACGCCATCTGTTTCTTTTAGTATGAATTAAAGGTACTGTAACAAGGAGTTCTTATCCGCATATAAGAACTCATTGTTCTATGGCCAATTGCCGTCAAGCTACAGAACAGAAAATGATTCAAATTTAAAATATGGACGCGGATGAGAAAATAATCGAATAAGACAGAATAGAAATGATGAGAAGTGAAAACGGTCGGTTTTAGCTTAATATTTATAATTAATATTATGTGTAATAGAAAGTGAAAGTGAACATAGAAGTATCAGAGAAGTACTATAAAGACACTAGTGGACCCGACAGACGTTGTCCTGTACACACGTCTGTAATTATAAAATACGGTCCAGCCCTTAAGAGGAGTCCACTAACATACACATAAGCAGGAGAGATATATTATATGGATTGAGAATCTTAAGGAGTCTTAAATTCACTGGAACACACAAAAATATCATCAAAATCGGTCCAGCCGTTTAGGAGGTAGTTCAATTGTGAATCTAAACCATCCTCGAATCCACCTGAAGACACACAGAAAGTTTCATTAAAATCGGTCCAGCCGTTTAGGAGGAGTTCACTTACAACAGACGCACAAAAGAAATATATATATTAAGACTAGCTGACCCAGCAAACGTTGTATTGCCGATATTAAAATCGCGATACAAAAGTAACTGTTGATCGTAGATGGGTGAAAATTTGAAGTTGTATGTATTTTTAAATGTTGACTATATAATCAAACAAATTAAAAAAAAATGTCAAAAATATTAAAAAACAAATTTTGGCGTGGACCACCCTTTACATTTAGGGGAATGAAAAATAGATGGTGTCCGATTCTCAGACCTACTCAATATGCACTCAAAATTTCATGAGATTCGGTCAAGACGTTTCGAAGTTGTTTAACTACAAACACTGCGACATGAGAATTTTATATATTAGATGGGAAACGAAGTGACAAAGTCACGGTGACAGTAAAATAACGTTTTCCCCCATCACTATTGTGATGATTGCACCAATCCCCCCCCCACGTCGTATAACATACCGTGCCGCAGCAATAGATCCATGGCGTCCAGGTGAGAGTGTTCCGTCGCCACGTGCAGCGGCGTCTGTCCCTCCTTGTTCTTCTCGTTGACGCGCGCTCCTTTCCTCAGCAACATCTCCATAACCTGTATCAACAACATTTATAACTGACTGAGATGTCACGGTGTAGTGTATGTATTGCCTATACAGGTAGGACGAAGGTATGTCCCAAAGGCCAGGCTTTCGTTCGATTCCCAGACGAGGCAAGTAATTTTTAGAAAATCTTTAAATGCAGAAGTACTAACTTTTAAAAATAACATAAAGTCTTCTTTCAGTAAAATAGCCTATCTTCTATATTATATTATATTTAAGGTACTTTCCCTTCATGTCCCATAACTTTGGGACACCCTGTATACACATACACACACACTCATCTCTACAACTAGTATACAGGACGTATTCGTTAAGGGCGACCAGGCGTTTTTTTCGTAACTATTACAGATATCAAAATGCTTAAAATTTATATCGTTAAGTAAGATAGTACGTTCCCTAATCAGTAAAATGACATTAATAACTTTTTAAAAATGAAACGCGAAGTATCCAAATATTTGATATTAAACACTCCCATACATTTAGTATAACATTAGTAGAAAGGTTTTCGTTTCCTTATATTAAAAGGTTATTTTAGCCTAGTATATTTAAGGAAATTGTTTATCAACCTAACTAAGTAATAAACCTATCTTTTAATTGATTAATATTTATTTCTCAGTGAATATAAAATTTTGTAATTTTCAAAGTGACATCCTTGATGTGTGATACAAAAACCTTTCTACTTATGCCAAACTAAATGTATGGGAGGTGTTTAATATCAAAATTTTGGATACTTTTCGTTAGATTTTCAAAAACTTATTAATGTCATTTTACTGATTATGTAATTAATGTACTTTCGATATCAGTTTAAAGTTTTTTGCTATTTGTAATAGTCATGTGAATTTGTAATAGTCCACTAATGTGAACTAGAAATGACTATTAAATAATAAAGTGTTAATCTAAGAAAATTAGTAATGATGTTAAGTGATACCGCCGTCCACATTCTCTTACAAAACCAAAAGAATCACAGGAGCGTTGGCGGCCTTTTAGAAAAGGTATTAAGCGCTTTTTTTGAAGGTACCCAAGTCGTATTGCTCAATCCACAGCTTTGTAATACGAGGAAGAAAGTTCCTTGAAAACCGCAATGTGGAGGACCGCCACACATCCAGATGGTGAGGATGATATTCTAATAAATAACAATTTAAGTAAAATGAATAAATAACTAATAGAAGTGTGAAGATGATGAAGTCACTGATGATAAGCCCACCTGCTTCCGCTTCGGATAGAGACTGGCAGCCGCGCAGTGCAGAGGCCTGTCTCCGGTGCCCAGGTGCTGGTAGTTCACTAGCTCCACCACCTTATCACTGGGCATCGAACCGGAACCTGACTGTCCACTGTGTATCGACGCCGTATCCTGTAATTTATAAGCAATTGTTACAAATATTAAAATCATAGACTACATTATTTTAATTCCATAGACAATGTTTATTTCTCTCTAATCCACTTCCTGAAAACTTAACCTCCTCTTCACTCAGTTAGTGGTCAATCGATTATTAACATTTTTAATACAATCGATTAGTAGGCTATTTGTTATTCAACAGTTAACCAGTGTGGTTGCCTTCAAATACAAATTCGTTCTTTAATCCAATTGTTAAGTGAAGTCATCTATATATATAAAAATGAATTGCTATTCGTTAGTCTCGCTAAAACTCGAGAACGGCTGGACTGATTTGGCTAATTTTCGTCTTGAATTATTTGTGGAAGTCCAGAGAAGGTTTAAAAGGTGAATAAATAGGAAAATTCTGCTAAATTAAATAAAAACAACAAATTTGTTTTTCCTTTGATGTGTCCATAATCTCTATGAGAGAATTTAATGACGCACGGTTTGACAGTTCTGCTGTGAAACAATTTCATTACGACAGCAGGGTGCATATTTTACAAAGTAATTTTTGATGTTATGATATATTATTGACAAATTCATATAAAAACATTATTTTATTTATTATATACAGAACAACGTCTGTCGGGTCAACTAGTTTCTAACCTACTCATTGTGAAGGTATTCTACGAACCAAAAACAATACATGTTATATGACCATTGGGGCAGTAAAGTCCTGGAATGGCGACCACGTACCGGAAGACGCAGTGTTGGTAGGCCCCCCACAATATGGACCGACGATCTGGTCAAGATCGCATCATCGCCGCATCACCAATCATCTTCGACTTTCATACAAATTTCCACCCCCTATTTCAACCCCACGAAGCCTTTTATTCCCGATAAAACGTAAAGTAAAAGTAAAGACTATGTCCATCCCCAAACAATTCAACACGTGTTTCGCCTCTATACGACTCATCCTCAGGGGATGTTGACTCGTCAAACTCTGAATTAACACTAAAGAAAACTCAAAATATTTGGATTAGTAGGGATGCATAACCTGGATGGTTGGTGAGGCAGCAGTCTCTCTGTTACCTGGTTGTGGTTGAGTGATGACAGGTGTTTCTTGACGCGAGCGGGCTCTGCAAGCCGACACGCCTCTAGCAGACAGTTGCCGCGGTACTCGACTGCAAACATTATTATTATTTAAACACTCACAAACAAGTCAACATGACAAAAGCAAACTCTCGGTGGATTTTTTTTAATGAAACTAAGGGCGTTCAGATAATATTAATTGATACACCCTGCCCATTACAATGCAGTGCCGCTCAGGATTCTTAACAAACCCCAAAAATTGGGCGACATTATAACTGCGCTGGTCACCTTCAAACTTTAAGGATGGGGACGGGGCTAGCCTAATGTGACATTGTGTGACAAGGGACAGGGGGAAGAATTGTACTTTATCCTAATGCGGGCGCCAGACATAGCTTCAAAGATTTTCACATATGTTTGACGACTTTACAAAGCATTTGAACACATATTGACGTAACCTGCCGGACTTGCTTCGCAAACATTTTTCTTCACAGTATGCTGGTAGACAACAAACAAGATGGACGACGATTTCGTAGACTCAGTGTGCCTGTATTATTTGTTAGAGCAAAGAAGTACAATTGTGCATTGACTGGCTGGTATGAATCATGACGTATGTTTGGATTTTTAGAGTGACTGCTGGTTTTTTCTATGTCAAAAGAAAAACAAAAACTATCTTTATATCTGTTGTGTCAGCTGAGGCTGAACGCTGTGTTTTTCTTTTATTAATGTGCTATTTTTATCAAATATACTATATAACTGTATCTGCTATGTTATTATCAAACTCCTAATAGGTTATGGGCCCAGCACGTTCCTTAAAGAGTGCAGATGCAGTAAAAGCGCTAGAGTGTGCGTAAGTATATGTGAGCGGTGATGGCAAATAAAGAGAAGAACAGTAAGACCTACGAGCTTCCTACACAGAGTAAACACAGAGATATGACGGCTTCTGCGAGTGCGGCCGGTTCAGGTCTTCCAGCGATAGAGAAATTAAGTGAAAACTCCAACTACGACAGTTGGAAATTCGATGTTGAGTACATACTAGTACACGATGACTTATGGTAGTACGTGGAAAGTGTTCTAGCTGATGGAGACGCGGTTGCTAAACGGGGTGATCAACGGGCACGCACCAAGATCTGCCTACTGATAGAGAACCAGTGTAAGGTACACGTTCGCAAAGCTACGACGGCGTATGCAACCTGGAACAATTTAAAAATCGCTTACGAGGACAAGGGTATCAACAACAGATGCAGACTGTTGTCGAGGCTGGTGAGCCTTAAACTTGATATGTTTAATTCGATAACTGAATACGTAACAGAGATAATGCGAGTAGCTAATCAACTCTCAGATATGGTTAAAGAGTTTGATGACGAATTATTAGCAGCACTGATGCTACAGGGGTTACCGGAGGAGTATACACCCATGAGGTTGGCGTTAGAGAATACCAACACGGAGCTAACAACTGATTTTATGAAAACGAAACTGCTGCAACTAGATGGCACCAAAGTTTGCGCAATCCAGGGTGTTGCAAGCCCAAGCTCGGCACTTACTACTACTAAATATCATAAGAAGTTTGTTCAGAGGAATAAGCAAAAGAATACGGTGAAGTGCTTTATTTGCGAGGGACCGCATAAAGCCTGTGATTGTTCACATAATCCTCGGCAGTCGAAGACCAGTCATATGGCGACGGCGACGGCACTGAGCACTGGGATATCAAATCAAGAGAAATCTCATCTCGATGAATGGATTCTAGATTCTGGAGCGTCAGCACATATGAGCTATAGAAAAGACTGGATGAGTGATTTTGTAAAGATTGACAAGAAGGTGGAAGTATGCTGTGCAAATGGTGGTAAAGTATATGGAGAAGGTTTTGTATGCCATAAGGTCATGTATGTACCAGATCTTGCTTCTAACTTGTTGAATGTGAGTTGCATTGTAAATAAGGATAAGGTTGTCGTTTTTTCTAAAAATGGTTGTTAGATTTATAATGCAGGTGAGTGTTCAATTAAAGGTAATCCATGTGTGACAGGAGTGCTTGACAGAGGTGTCTATGAAATTAGACAATGTTTACAGGCAACTGCTCTAGCTGCTACTACATACAATGAAATGGAGCTATGGCATAAAAGGATGGCACACCTAGGAGTACGTAACCTAACCTTATTAAGAGACAAACTGGCGATTGGGGTGAGTTTTAAAAATACTTCTAATTGTAAATTAGAATGTGTAGCCTGTCTGATGGGCTAGCAAATAAGAAAACCATTTGTACGAAACAAGGCTACAAGGGCTGGAGAGCTCTTAAGAGTTGGTACACTCTGACATTTGTGGACCGATGAGTGAGAAGTCCATAGGTGGTCACAGGTACTTCATAACTTTTATCGACGTTCGTCTATTTTCTTAGTGCGAAAAGTGAAGCCTTTGAAATATTAAAGCAATTTAAGAGTTTTGCGGAGACACAAACAGGGAAGAGATTGAAAGTGTTGAGAACTGACAACGGCGGTGAATACATCAACGTGAGAGTCGGCGCATTCCTGAAGGACCATGGAATTAAGCATGAATTAACAATTGCTTATACGCCCGAACAAAACGGAGTAGCCGAACGTGCGAATCGCACGATAACAGAGAAGGCAAGATCGATGCTACAGGAAGCTGGACTACCTACTCGGTACTGGGCAGAGGCGCAGTCTACTTGAAGAATAGGAGCCCAACTTTAGCTGTAAGAGAGATGACGCCAGAAGAGGCATGGACAGGACAAAAATCGGTCCTTAGTCATCTCAAATTGTTCGGATGTAAGGCGTACATGCACATTCCAGATCAGAAGAGAACAAAATGGGATCCCAAAAGCTTGGAGATGATCTTCGTGGGTTACTGTGAAGAGTCAAAAGGATATAGACTCATTGATCCTTCAAAAGATTAACTTCACAGAGCTCGAGACGTGGTATTTTTCGAGAACCAAATTTATCAGAAGACTGCTGATCCTGAAGCGAACAAGGAAAAAGCAACAATTGAACTAGATACAGAAGATCAACAGCACAATGATATCCCTCAAGAAAATGAACCTACTCAGTGAGAACAAATAAATGAAGAGAACCTTCTGTCAAATGATAGAGATCATTGACTCGAGTACAGAAGTAGCTGAAGAAGAGGATGAAGAGTGGATGTCGTTAGAAGAGAAGCCAGGAGATGAGAAAGAGACACAAACTGAACCGACAGTAGAAGTGAGGAGATACCCACTTAGAGAGCGGAGGCAGGTTCAGAGGACAGATTTTTTCACTTATCAAGCCATATTACAAAAAGATGATCCGCTGACTGTACAAGAGGCACTATCGAGAAATGATGCTGCACAGTGGAGATATGCGATACTCCTGTATCTTGATGCTTTAAAGGAAAATGAGACCTGCGTTCTTGTGAAACCTGACCAAGCGAGAAATGTTGTTGACTGTAAATGGTTATTTAAAGTCAAAAAGAAGGCCGGGAATAAAACTCGGTACAAGGCTCGATTGGTCGCGCGAGGGTTCAGTCAGCGAAAAGGGATTGATTATGATGAAACCTTTTCACCCGTGGTATAGCTCTTTGAGACTTCTTTTTGCGTTGGCAGCGTGCCTCGGTCTGCAGATTGACCATATGGATGTCAAAACAGCATTCTTAAACGGAAGCATAAGTGAAAAGGTCTATATGAGACAGCCACCTCACTTTGAAGAAAAGGGAAAAGAAGACTATGTGTGTTTAATAAAGAAATCTCTTTACGGTCTTAAACAAGCCCCTCGGTCTTGGAACCAAAAGCTACATTCGGAACTGAAGAGCCTACACTTTAAACGTTACTTAAACGAATCCTGTGTATACATGAGGAAACGTGATAAAGAAATGATAATTCTGGTTATCTACGTTGATGATATCCTCATTTTATACAACAATGAAAAGGAAATGAGAAAGGTTAAGGACGAACTTAAATCAAAATTTGAGATGAAGGATTTAGGTAAGGTAGAGCTCTTTCTTGGAATGAGAATAAAACAAGAGAACGGTACTATTAAAATCGATCAGGAGGAGTATATCGAGAAACTTCTTCGCAGATCTGGAGAACTGTAAACCAGTGAGTACAACAGGAGTTACAGGGCAGCGTTTCGAAAAACCAAAAGAGTCATCTGTACCTGACGACAGCATACCCTACAGAGAGCTGATAAGATCATTGATGTATGTTGCTGTCTGTACAAGGCCTGACATTGCCCACGCAACAAACTTCATGAGTCAATTTTGTAACAATTATGAAGATATTCACTGGGTTGCAACGAAAAGGATTATGAGATACCTTAAAGGATCAAAGAGTACGGGACTAGTATACTCTAAGGACACATGTCAAGAAATTGAAGGCTTTGCTGATGCAGATCATGGAGGTAATCTTGTTGACAGAAAGTCATATTCAGGAAATGTGTTCAAGATGGCTAATGGAGCCATTTCATGGCAAAGCTCCAAACAGAGGAGTATAGCACTATCGACAGCAGAAGCTGAATATATAAGCTTATCCGAGGCTGCGAAAGTGGCCATATTCCTCCGAAGATTTTTAAAAGAAATGACAGATAAGGAGCCACCCATTGTGATTCATACAGTCAGCCAGTCTGCTATCACTATTGCACAAAACCCAGTGCACCATCAGCAGACTAAACATGTTGTTGTGCGCTATAGAAAATGGAGCAATCACGCTGAGGTATTTGGAGACACAGCAAATGGTTGCTGATGTTTTGACAAAGGCAGTAATTAGAGGAAAGCATGAGTTTTGCGGAAGTGAGATGGGAGTGCATTTCCGGGTTCCATATACATGGTTCCCCCTGTAATAGCTCTTCAAATTCTAGAATTATATAGCCGCACGCAGTGTAGCACGCACACAACCGTTCCGCTCAACAACGCTCGAGCATCTGAACACTGAACAAGTGTGGCAAGCTACGCAAACATTTGAACACATTCAACTTTGAACGCTTTGATGTGTCGAAAAAGACCGACACCGCATGGCAAAGTGCAAATCTTTGTTCAAACTTTGAACACCTACCCAAAGTCCCGTGCCACACTTAGCAATCAAACATGTGTTCAAACATGTGAAGCTAAGTCTGGCGCCCGCATAACAATTGGTAGATTCAGTAATTTAATAGAAATATTTAAAGTGACGATTCAAAAAAGCACATTTTAAAGTTAATTGAATAAAGATTATTTGACTTTGGTTATACATTAATGGCTCAATTAACAGACAACAGAGATCAGTTATTAGTAGTACTCACACGCCAGCCTGTCCCGGAGATCCCTGGTGAGCGCCACATCCAGGGCCGACTTGCCGTGACAGTTCAGGAGGGTGGCATCAGCACCCTCGCTGAGCAGCAGCGAACATACCTGGACAAATCAAATCAAATCAAAATCAGTTTATTCACGTAGGTCACGGAAATGACACTTATGAATGTCAAAGGAGACATTTTTTTTTGAGCCCACTGGATTTGGTGATGTTTATTAATCGTATTATGATAGTAAAATTGTAATTCATTTATTATTGTCAACAGGCCATATTTAATTGTAAAAACTAACCAGGTTCATAAAATTATAATAAAAGGCAAACACTTGATACATTTCCTGTATACAGTTGTGGTCACCATGGCAATAAAATGCGTACAATGAAACAATTGTAACATTCATGTGAGAAAATCTTTATATTTATCACGGGGAGTGTTCCAAAGAGCTGTTTCACCTGATTCCTGTCGCCGAATTCCACCTTCGCACGACACTCCGTAAATTAGGATATCATCCCCACCATCTGGATGTGTGGCGTTCCTCTACAGTGCGGTTTTTACTTTTAATTACTTCCTTCCACGCACAACCAAGTTGTGGAATGAGCTCCTTTATGCGCCGTTTCCGGGACGATACGACATGGGTACCTTTGAAAAAAGCGCGTACACCATCCTTAAAGGCCGGCAACGCTCCTGTGATTCCACTTAAGATTCAAGGTTCCATGGGAGTGTGCATCATCAGCTAGTGATATATTGAGTATGCTGTACCTCAAGTCTGGCCTTGCTAGCGGCCTCGTGGAGCGGCGTGAAGGCCCACAGGTCTGTCGCGTTCACGTCGGCACCAGCTCGCACCAGCAACTCGGTCACCTCGTAGTGGCCGTACGAGCACGCGTTGTGAAGAGGCACCAGACCACTGGTGACAAAAAAATCATCATTACAACTATTTACCAGTGGGAGACGCCTTTGCACAGGATGCCGGCTAGATTATTTATTTATTTACAAGTGGGTACAATAACAGATAACAAGATGAAACTATCATCTAATAACAATTACAGCATACTTTTATGATCCTGAAATCCAATTAAAATTGTACACATCATTCACCAAATACAGTAAAAAAAAATAATAAGTGGACACAACAGTAATTACATTAAAACGAAATTTAAGTTAAACATTAAATTATTTTACGTAAACTAGAAAGTTGTATAAAGAGTATTTCAAAAAAACGTGTATATTTGTAAAGAATATATCAAAGTCAGCACACACTTCGTTAAATTCACAACCAATTCTCATAATCAGGTTGTTATGCGATACATACGGCGCCTTTTGCTGTCGTGAAGCAGTAATGCTTACATTATTGTGTTTCGGTCTGAAGGGCGCCGTAGCTAGTGAAATTACTGGGCAAATGAAGCTCAACATATTATGTGTCAAGGTGACGAGTGCAATTTTAATGCCGCTTAGAATTTTTGGGTTTTTAAAATCCCGAGCGACACTGCATTGTGATGGGCAGGGCGTATCAATTACCATCAGTTGAACGTCCCGCTAGTTTCGTCGCTTAGTATCCAGTGCGTATCAATTAATATCAGTTGAACGTCCTGCTAGTTTCGTCGCTTAGTATCCAGGGCGTATCAATTACCATCAGTTGAACGTCCCGCTAGTTTCGTCGCTTAGTATCCAGTGCGTATCAATTAATATCAGTTGAACGTCCTGCTAGTTTCGTCGCTTAGTATCCAGGGCGTATCAATTACCATCAGTTGAACGTCCTGCTAGTTTCGTCGCTTAGTATCCAGTGCGTATCAATTAATATCAGTTGAACGTCCTGCTAGTTTCGTCGCTTAGTATCCAGGGCGTATCAATTACCATCAGTTGAACGTCCCGCTAGTTTCGTCGCTTAGTATCCAGTGCGTATCAATTAATATCAGTTGAACGTCCTGCTAGTTTCGTCGCTTAGTATCCAGGGCGTATCAATTACCATCAGCTGAACGTCCTGCTAGTTTCGTCGCTTAGTATCCAGGGCATATCAATTACCATCAGCTGAACGTCCTGCTAGTTTCGTCGCTTAGTATCCAGGGCGTATCCATTACCATCAGCTGAACGTACTGCTAGTTTCGTCGCTTAGTATCCAGGGCATATCAATTACCATCAGCTGAACGTCCTGCTAGTTTCATCGCTTAGTATCCAGGGCGTATCAATTACCGACGGATAATTATTTTTGGAATCGGTGTCCTTCCGCCGCGACCCGCTCTCGCCTCTCGCCTCCTCACGACTCAAGCACATATCACCTACAACTATGTATGTAGTTACAAACCTATCTTGGATGACACCGACTCCAAAAATTTACAAAATTAAAACTATTATTTATTAACAAAAACAAAATTGACAAACAAAAAAACATACCGACGAATTGAGAACCTCCTCCTTTTTTAAAGTCGGTTAAAAACTACTAGACCTGGTCTTCTTATATCTACAGTGCCTACTTTGCTGGAAAGCCAATGCACGCCCCTGAGTTGAGGTTAACTCACCCTTTATCCTTGGCATGCACGTCAGCTCCACGCTGCAGCAGTAGCCTCACAGCCCGGGCCCTGTTGTATCCAGCTGCCAGGTGTAAGGCGGTAGACCGTCGGCCATCGCTCGCGTGGACGTTCACGTTCAGCGGCGTGAGGAGTGACGCCAGGCGGTCGTCGGCACCAGACCGTGCAGCTTCCAGAACGTCTGCCGCGCAGTATTCACCTGGAATTCAAACATTTTGTCAGAGTCAAATAAATTTTGCATCAACCCTTAGAGCTTAAATTCATTGCCAATCTTAGGAAGCCTTGTGAACATGATGGTCGTGATCCATCCAACAAATACAATGATTTATCAACTATAACAGGACGACCCGGCACACGACGCCGCCGCATGCACCGACACTTTTGTGAGCATCACGAACTGTTTTATAGCATACACATGGCTAAAGAGCTTACTTAGATTTTTTAAGACTTGCTAACGTAAAACTTAGCTGAGTGTGATAATACGCGAAAATAGCTTTTGCCTTGGGTTGTCTTAGCTTAAGCTCGGCATAATATTACATATCGATTTAGTATAAAGAAGTAATCAAATATGACAAATTCAAATTCAAATATTTTTATTCAAAATAGGATTTAAAATCACTTATTGAACGTCAAAATCTACCACCCATTTAAAAGAGACTGCCTCAGCAGGTCTGAGAAGAATGGGCGCAAGAAACTCAGCGGGCTTTTTTTTTAATATAAAATATGGATTACAATGTAATATGTATATGACACTCAGCTAAGATTTACGTAAGTTTGAGCAAAGTTTAAGTATGATCTCAGCCTTAAGCTTAGTGCATACTCTTATACAGAGGCTGGTAACATCCTGTCGACGGCTTGTTTACACTTCATCATGTGCGCTACTTTCCCGTTTTGTTCCTCTAATTCAAAATAGACAACACCTACAAATGGTGCCACACCTTTTCTATACTGGATGGTCTTATGAGAGTAAGCCTGGGAATTTATTGTCTCACATCTATACTATACAGGATGGTCTTATAAGATTAAGCCTGCAAATTTTGGTATCATTCTTGTGCCATATAGGATGGTATTATAAGATTAAGCTTACAAATTTTTGTCTCATATCTGTAATATACAGGTTGGTCTTATGAGATTAAACTTGCAAATTCTGGTCTCACACCTGTAATATACAGGTTGGTCTTATGAGATTAAACTTGCAAATTCTGGTCTCACACCTGTAATATACAGGTTGGTCTTATGAGATTAAACTTGCAAATTCTGGTCTCACACCTGTAATATACAGGTTGGTCTTATGAGATTAAACTTGCAAATTCTGGTCTCACACCTGTAATATACAGGTTGGTCTTATGAGATTAAACTTGCAAATTCTGGTCTCACACCTGTAATATACAGGTTGGTCTTATGAGATTAAACTTGCAAATTCTGGTCTCACACCTGTAATATACAGGTTGGTCTTATGAGATTAAACTTGCGCAAATTCTGGTCTCACACCTGTACTACACACGGCGGTCTTATAAGACTATGCCTGCAATTTTTGGTATCATATCTGTACTATACAGGGTGGGTCTTATGAGATTAAGCCTTCAAATCTGGATTCACATCTGTACTACACAGGGTGGTCTTTGTGGTTCTAAACTATTCAAATTATTCTACTTAAAATCTTAAAACATTTTCTAACTGAAACTCAAGTTACCAGTTAGAACAGGTCGAGTTGCTGTGTCGGCCAAGTCCAGAGGAGTTTTCCCCTCCGTGTTCCTGATGTTCGGATCAGCTCCGTGTTGCAGCAATGCTGAAAGACAATAGCTTGCATTTGTACACTATTTCCTTTTAAATTTGACTAAGCAAAATTAATACATAATATATGGTAGTTTTACAAATTCATACTAAAACCACCACTGAAAAGATTCTTAACAGATGATGCCCATAAGATGACAGCAGCAACTTTTTTAAGGTCAATTAACTTTATAAGTTTATAATAGGCTTAAAGTAAGCACTTTTGAATCATCATTATAAATATTTTGTAACAAGTCGGAGAGATGTCGCTAGTGTAGCGGTGTGAATTGCGATTAGTGGAGAAGTGTTTTTTTTAATTACTGAATCTATCATATGTTCGGAAAAGTAGAGCTCGTGAGAAGAACATACAATAAACTCACGGCCACTCTTTTTTATCAATAGAGTTAACTCCACAGTGCGGTTTTCAAGGAGCTTTCTTCCACGTACTACAAAGCTGTGGAATGAGCTTCCTTTTGCGGTGTTTCCGGGACGATACCACATGGGTACCTTCATTAAAAAGCGAGTACACCTTCCTTAAAGGCCGGCAACGCTCCTGTGATTCCTCTGGTGTTGCAAGAGATTGTGGGCGGCGGTGATCACTTAACAACAGGTGACCCGTACGCTCGTTTGTCCTCCTATTCCACAAAAAAAAAAGAGTATTTTACAATGGCTGTAATAAACATAACAAATTAACTTAACTTTACTTACTTAACTGAGGCGCTGCCTCCAATATATGAATCGTGTTTAAACAATATAATTTATCTCATAAAAAGTAATAAAGAATAAACTGTATAAATATAAATTATCGTATATTGGATGCATCAACATTTAGAGCTTGAATTCATTGTTTGTGTAAGGATGCTTCGTGAACATGATGGTCGTGATTACTGTCATAATTAGTTATTGCATCCAACAAATACTATTTACTAACGATAACAATGACCTGGCACCACAAGCAGCACCTGTTCACAATTTGACGTATGGTTCACCGCCATGAAGCCGTTTTCTGTCGTGAAGCAGTATAGTGCAAGCATTATGGTGTTTCTACAATTTCTGAAATTACTGGACTACTGATACTCATGGACGATGCGGGATTTAAGCAAATATATCAAGATTTACGGATGATGCGGCGTGCGGACGCTTGGCTTAGTCGGTAAGAGCGCTACGACGTCACCCGAGGCGCGGGTTCGAATCGTCAATAAATTTTGGTACAGATTAAATATGTATACTTAATACCAGCAGTGATAACGAACGAGTGACATCGCAAGTCAATTTCCTAGTATGAAATTATTGGGGTTGTGCGGGTTATCAACTGTAAAGTAGATCCTGTAGATGGAGCCACAAGCTGAGAGTTGAACACAAATACCAAGATATACGAACAATGTGTCACTCGAACGATTGAACATCAAATTTCTCAAAGCGACAGAATTTTGTGTTCCCTAAGGAATCCAACAAGTCGAGCTCGTCTTCTCACTTATTCTTACAAAGAAAAGTCCTCTGATCCAAAACTTGATACGGAAATCACCAACCTATGCAGACGTCCACCTTCCCCTTAGCAGCGGCTTCGTGAAGGGGAGTATACCCCCAGTTGTCTCTCGCAGCCGGCGGCGCCCCAGCAGCCAGTAACGCCCGAACCACATCAGCATGTCCAAACGAGCAGGCATTGTGCAGCGGCTGCAAGCCACCTTCATCTCTTGCTTGGAGAGCTGCGCCTCCAGATATCAATATCTCCACAACCTCGCGACGACCATATCCTGTAATTACAGTGATGTGTAACTATTACAAATACTATCTGGTACCTGGTTAATTCTGTAATTGTGGACAAAGATAAAGTTTTAAAGTTACAGTTTTGTAACCAATGCACTATAGTGGCAAAACCAACGTAAGCTACCGAACTAGACACGATAAGACAGTCAGGAAGCGTGCGAGATGGTCGCGCAACCAAACGGAAACCAGGTGAGTAACTCCCTATAGCGCTGTATACATTGTGTTGGTAGCGGCGACTGGTTGCGCAAACGTGGTGTCCGTGTGAAATATAACCGAATATTGTCCTTTTAGTACAGCATTTGCAGCTTCCTTGATAGCTACACACTCAAATTGGAAAATGGAGCTGTTTGCCTAAGGGTATTGGTATGTGTATATTTAGTTCCTGTGTGAAGATGCCGGCACCAGTTCCAGCTGCCATTTTGGAGCCATCTTTGGTGACACCATTTAGAACTTCGGTATTTGTTTAGCACACAAGACATTAATTTACACCTAACTGGTCTGTATCCTCCGCAAACAGTTACTCAGATTGACTGGGCTGTCTGGACACTAAGCCTCATCATTGGGTGTGCGTGTCAGTAAATCTCACTGCAACCAACACAGGCTGTCCCAGAAAGATAGCAGCCTTTTCAAAGTGCTGCAGGCATCTGGGAGTGTACTGGAGATTGGAGAATTTGTCTAAAATAGCCGTTCAGAAGTGCTTCGGCACTCTGTAAGCACATACAGTGACATTTTTTGCCTCCATGCATCCCTTGCTTAAAGGACTGTCTGTCACACCTATGATATATGGCAAGGGCAGTGGGAGGCTCCTATGCACAGGATGCCGGCTAGATTATACAACAATGGCACCTATTTCTGCTGTGAAGCAGGAAAAGTATAAGCATTACTTTTATTCAGTTTGAAGGGCACTGGTGCTAGTGAAATTACTGGGCAAATGAGACTTAACATCTTATGTCTCAAGATGACGAACACAATTGTAGTGCCAGTCAGTGATTTTGATCTGCAATGCATTGAATGGGCAGAGTGTATCAATTACCATTACCTGAATGTCCTGCTTGTCTCATCCCTTATTGTCAGAAAAAAAAATTGAGCTGATTGTTATTATTATTATTATTATTATTTGAAGAGGGTGGCTATTTCCTGGTCCTAAAAGGTTCCTAGTAACACCGCGTCCAGAATTGGACTATTGTGTTCGCCACTCATACTAAAGCTCATCGTCAAGCCCTACCGCCTTTACGAACCGCAGTAGTTCCTTGACGCGAGTGTTGCAAACACTATCTGGTGGTACGAAGTAGTTGCCAAAGATTGTGTTACGCTTACGCATTAGTGGGCCGCAGTCGCAGAGTAGATGAATAGGTGTTTCATCATCCTCAAGGCAGAACCTGCAAGCCTTGTCGCTTCTGATGCCGACCACACTGAGGTGCTTGTTTAGGCGACAGTGCCCGGTTAGCATCCTAGTGAGTATGCATAGATTTTTCCTGTTCAATGATAGGGCTTCATTCGCATAGCTACTGTTGAATGCCCTTATCAGTGCTTTAGAGTGGTTTAAACCTGAAGAGTTGTTCCAGCGTTTAAGTGCTTCTTGTTTACATTGGTTACTCAGGGTGTGTCGGATGGCGCTCTTTGGCAGTCCACAAATGGGTTCCGGACCATATCGGACTGCTTTAGCCCCAGCTCTTGCGAGCTCATCGGCCATTTCATTGCCTATGATTCCGGCGTGCCCTGGGACCCATCTGAGAATCACTCTGTTTTTCATGCCTAATGAATTCAGGCATTCGACGCAATTATTGACTAACTTAGACGACGTCAAGTCAGCGTCTAAAGCCAACAATGCTGCCTGAATATCAGAGTGAATGTATATGTTATGATTGAAGTAGCCTTTTTGGATATTGGTTTCCGCGCATTCCAGGATGGCGTACACCTCTGCTTGAAATATGGAGGTAAAGCTTCCCAGGTTTGTGCTGGATTTAAACCTGGGGCGTTCTCCATAGACCCCACAGCCGACTTCATTTTCCATTTTGGACCCATCGGTGAACCACATGAGGCTCCCGTCCTTCCACGTGACTTTGTTGTTCATCCAGTCGTCCCTGGAAGGTAGTTCCACGATATAGTATTTAACAGAGATTAATTGTGGAATCATCTGATCAGGTAACATGCCTAATATATGGTCTCGCAGAACTGAGTCCTCTAGGGTCCTAAGCGTTTGCGACATCCAGTTACATGAACCCCCCTGGGCGATTGCCCTCAGCATGCTTGCCTTCGCCTCTTGCTGTATGAACAGTGGAAGAGGCGGTAGGTTTAGCATTGCTTCAATGGCCGCACCAGGAGAAGACGTCACGGCTTTGTCGATGTGAGAATTCCATGTGAGTTTCTGGTCGAATGTGACTCCCAGATACTTAACCTCAGCTGAGAATTCCAAAGTAGAGCCGTTCAAGACTTCAGTTTGTTAAGTGTCCGTTTCCTCGTGAATGGCACAATAACAGTCTTTCCTGCGTTGACTGACAGTTTGTTGGCTGTACACCACTGTGAGATGGTGTTTAGCGCCTTTTGCAGTATAGAGCTTAGTAAGCTTTGGCAGAAACCTCTGACGATAATAACTAGGTCGTCTGCGTACCCTAGTGCATCAATTCTGAGTTCTGCCAGCTTACTAAGTAGTTCGTCTACTGCTAGTGTCCATAGAAGTGGCGAAAGAACGCCACCTTGTGGGCAACCTCGCGTAGTGTATAGCTCCAGTGATGTCCCATGGAGGGAGATTAGAGCTTTGCGATTTGAGAGCATTGACCTTACCCATTTGACAGTGGTGGAGTCTACATTTTTGTTAATTAGTCCCTTCACTAGCGTGTCTGTCGGGGTATTGTCAAAGGCGCCCTCAATGTCTAGAAACGCACAAAGTGCAATCTGTTTGTCTTGTAACGCCTTCTCGACTCTATCCACAAGTTGTAGAAGGGCCGTTTCTGTAGACCTGCCTCTACAGTAGGCGTGTTGAGAACTATGAATGGGCTTTAGGCTTAGAGCATGCTCTCTTATGTGTCTGTCCAAGACTTTCTCAATAACCTTCAAGAGAAAGGAGGTTAGGCTAATGGGTCTGAAGGAGCTTGGCAGGGAGTAGTCCTTTCTGCCTGCCTTAGGTATAAATAGTACTTTAGCCCTAGTCCATTGCTCTGGAAGATAGCCCCAGGCAAAGCTTACCCGGTATATCTTGACTAGTAGCGGTACTAGGATATCCAGGCCTTTTTGAAGAAGCGCTGGAAAAATTGTTGTCTAGACCGCTTGACTTGTAGGGTTTCAGAGTCTTGATGGCGCACCTTATATCCCGGGGTCTGATTATCTTTGCCGCTCTACGCCAGTCCTCGTCAAGAGGCCGTTGTGTAGGCGTTGCTACAGTTGGTTGATAGGTAGCCCCCGGAAAGTGGTGGGCCATCAGTACTCTTACGTTTTCTACGTCGTCGGCTGTAAAAGATCCATCTGGTCTCTTAAGCAGGCCGATTTGGCTAGGTTTGTCCTTGGCGAGCAGTTTGTGTACTCGGGAGCTGATTGTTAGTAACTTGGCTGATTGTAAGAATAGCAGAATGATGATAAAATCTTTTATCAATAATAGAGCAGAAATATATGTGTGGGTTTTTCTTAAGTTATTATATTACATTACTTATTAATAATTTGCTTTCTGTATAAGTGACCTATTTGTAACTACCAGCTTATTTTAGTACTTATTATGAACAATGAAATAATGTACATAATTATAAGCACCATCAAAATTTATTTATTTATATGTGTAAAGAAACTTAGAACTATTTATATTACATGTAACCTTAGTCTTGCATATAAATACCTTAATCTTATATTTCTGTGTCTAGTAGACCAAGATTAGAATTTTTAGGAAAACTAAAAATTGAATTCTATCAGCATTTCATGATAAAATTTTGAATGTAAAGATATAATCATATGTCAGTGAAGTCAAATTGAGTGTGAATATTCATAACTCCTGACAAGCTAAACTGACACACCGCGCACCCTTGCCATCCTTGTCTACTGCTGCATGACGCAACAGGTTCGGATTACAAAATAATTTATTGCTGTTCAAGTGTTTGGGTTTGTTTATAAAAACGAATGTCAACACTTTTATCTTTAAATAAGCTAGCACTTTGTTAGATAACATAAACAATAGATACTGTACCGTAATTTTAACAAATTTCATATAAAGTAGGGCTGTCATGCTCTTTTTATGATTTTTTTAGATTTACCTACAGATTACATTTCGATTATTACTAATGAATGTAGTAATTTTTTATAACTAAAACATACTTCAAAGTTACTAATTAGTAATAATAGTAATAATTTTTGATAATCAGCATGATTAAATGGAATTCAACTCAATCACACAATATATGACAGTAACTAGACCTTCCAAGTACAATACCTGAAAAATTTCAAAGCAAATTATACAGGAAACACAAAAGCTAAACTAATAATGAACCATGAAAAATTATGCAATTTCAATAATTGCCTAGCCTTTCACTCGTAGTTATCAAATAAAACTTAGCATAAAGTACATAAGATTTATATATTATATTATACCTGCAGCAAAGTGTAAAGGCGTTGATTTCCGACCAGCAGTATCTCTAGCATTAACTGTTTGTGGTGATATTAATTTCTTAACTCGAGCAGCATCCCCAGTTTTGCAAGCTTCGAATAATTCTCTCAGAGGGTCCGTGGCAGCAGGTAACGAGTCCAGAGCCGAACCGAGCATGGAACGACGGCTCGACATTATCGTTTATTACATTTAACACTCGTTATTCATTATAATACATATCAAAATAAAAATATTTGATGAAAACACGTATGTAAATACAGTCTGCAGCTGCTTGGATTTTTGACAACAATGAATAGTGTTGTCAACTTCAAAAAGTCATTGTTTTTAAAAACTTTTTATTCTCCGTCACTTGGCTGTCGACGATTCAGCCAATGTCAGGGTGGAGAGGATTTTTATTTTTATTTCGTTTATTGAAGTACAGAAAAGAACTAAGTAAAAAGAAACGATCGGCTAATATAACTGTGGTTTCATTTCGGGGACTGAAGAATAGGATTGGAAGGAATTTATTCTTTTTTCTTGATTTAACTGAATATTCTGAGCGTGCCGCTCAGAATCATTACGCTCGTCATTTGAGACATAAGATGTTTAGTATCATCAGCCAAGTAATGTAAAAATAATGCTTGTACGTCGCTACTACATGGCAGAAAACCTACCGCTGGGGTACCCATGTTGTTGGTAGCCTGTGCAAGGAATTCTCCTCAGTAGGAGTTTACCAGTGTAAAACTAATTTTTTATTCAAAAGATGCGAGTTACTGAAACTTCTGTACCATTACGAGACGTCGCTTTATTGTGTTTCTTTTACCGCATTTGTCAATTAGAGTTTTCCAAAAAGCTGTTTGACCTGCTTACTGCCGCCGAAGTCCACCTTCGCAGAACAAGACACGAATTAATATATCATCCCCACCGTCTGGATGTGTGGCATTCCTCCACAGCGCGGTTTTCAAGGAACTTTCTTTTATCTACCACCAAACTGTGGAACAATCTTCCATGTGCGGCGTTCAAAAAAAAGCGCGTACACTTTTCTAAAAGGCTAGCAACGCTTCCGTGATTCCGCTGGTGTATCAAAAAAATATCTTTATTCTGTGGTAGATCCTCATCGATGTAGATACCCGGGGCGGTGAAAGCGTGGGGACGGCGCACGAACCTTTCGGATAAAGTAAGGTTGGATAAAACAAAAGTTTTTATACAAATTCTTTATTATCTTATATTATTTCCATCAGTCGAAAATCCCCATGATTGCACGACGCGGTCGACCCATGCTCGAAACATGGCAACATTCGCATAAACGCCTGGAATGTTATCGCCGCAACTGATTCCCCACGCCACCAAGCCGGTCAATTTGTACCGATTTTCTTCAAAAGGACACGCCAGGGGCGCCCCGCCGTCACCCTGAAAGACGAATAAGATTAAGTCAGCACTAGATGTACTATCAATAATTATATCCCTAAGTGGGTACAAAAACTTACCTGCATCTTAAATAACATACGTATGTAATTAAAAATATTTACGTAATATAATAGTATATTATATTAAGACACAAGTGAGCCAAGTTTCTCATTTTAAACGAAGCTGTCACATAAATCAGCTCAGTGAGCAAGTTGCTCATGAGTTTCATACTCTGCACTGTCATGCACTTTTTTAACACACTTGAGAGGAAAAAACAAACATGTATTGCATAAACCGTTTAATTTTAAAACAATCGGTGAATGTACTACTTTTAAAACGATATTGGATTGTTTTTTATGACATTTTCATAGTCTGTGCTAAAACGTGACCATTTTAAAATTATTTAGGTACCAGACGGCAACAAATGCGATATAAAGTACAAACAAAATAGGAAAATTATGAGAAAAGACGCGCAATTTTTTTTTTGCTCGCGCCAAATGTAAGGATTTAAGTGATAATGTCCATACTGATTATATTCTCTTTGATAATGCCTATATGTTACAACAAATTATTTTACATTATTCATGTTGGCCAAGGAAATGACACTTATGACTGTCAAAATTTTTCTTTTCCTTTTATATTTACCGCCACTTTGGAAAGGGTTGAGCTGTAATGACAAATAGTGTTAAGTAAGTGAAGATAATATAACGTATTATGTAATACCTGGCAAGTATCGACTCCCGCCTCTCCTCCCGCACAAACGAAGCTCTCGTGTAGCTTGAAGTGTTTCCCCAGTCTAGTTTCCCTCAACTTGGACGCGCAGGTATCACGGTCCACCATATTAAGGATCACTTTCTTCAGAATGACTGCATAGCGACCTTTCTGACCTGTTTTCAGAAACTTTTTTTACATTTTTTTCCACTTACAACCAAACTATGAAAATAAATTGTGCGGTTTTTACAATACGACATGGGTATCTTCAAAAAAAGCGCGAATACTTTCATAATACTCCGCTAGGATTGCAAGAGTATGGGCATTTGTCCACCTATTGTACAAAATGATATGATGTTAGTGAGACCTGGTGCCGGATATGCAACAACCCGCCTCTTTACACTGTAGACAGTCCAGAGAGGCGGTATCTGCACTACACCCCGACTGACCAAAAGACTGCTAATTCTTCAACGAATCTTACGGACAATGTGGCATGTTGACCGGTCACTGCCTTATGAATAAAAATCAGTTCACGATCAAAGTGACTGACAGTCAATTGGGCAGGGGCTATCTGAAAGCGGAAGAAACCACAGCCCACATAATCTTAGAATGTGAAGCTGACCAACAGGCTCAAATTCTTATAAGGCCGTCGTCACTTGATAAGGTCCCAGGAGAGTTCTGAGCTTCTGGTTGAGCTGGGTTGGCCGGCCTGGCGGAGTGTCCCACCTAACGCATAACGGACCGCAATTAGGAATATAAAAACGGAATAATAAACGGAAAAGATAACCCACTCTCTGCATCTTCTACCACATAAATTACAAGGAGTCCTCAGAAGAGTTATGCGGGTTGATATCAGCATTCGAATTCCATCCCCGTACATTACGTCAAAATGCGAATCCCTCCCGCATCATATTGACGTCTGGCATTCTACAACCGCGTGTTTAGCGAGAAACTTTTGCCACATTGTGGAATCTATTTCTGTACTTTTCCCGCACCGATACGATTTGGGAATTTTTGACCCCTGGCTTTGCGGATGTTCATGGCATCCATCTCAACACTTCCCACTACTTGAGTCTATTGCCCGTTTGCCCCCTCTTCTATAAAAAGTCTCGTCACTGGACACCAAAAAGCTATAAAGTGTAGGTACAGCAAAATGCGTCCGGATTATTCAAGTTTTTTTATAAAAATAAAGGAAGTTATCATACCAAATAAATCCTTCCCCCAGCCATTGGCGACGCAGTTTTTGCTTCTGCTAAAGTCCTCTCCTGCGGATGGCAAGCAAATAACGTTGATGTGTTCAGCTAACTCCAAAGGCTGCTCTAGCCTCAGTAAAGCAACATCGTTATGAAGGTTTCCGGCTTTGAAGTCTGAAAACAGGCACAGTTTATGAAAAAGTATTTATATAGAAAGTACAAAGAGGGCGTTGGAAATTTTATTCCTCAGCAACCACAATAGGTACAGAACCACATGTCTTATCTAAGCTCAATTACTCTGGCGCGGTGTATACTACTCGTACCTACGTTACTGTACTGTATAAAACAAAATGTTCCATCCAAATGGTATTTAAAGACGCCAATGTTATTAATATGGAAGGTCAGAAGCGTCTGCATTGCCCTATTTAGGGGCGTATATAGTATTTTGTACATTCTCCCCGCCTCTGGGCCCCACGGGCCAACTGTCTCGACACCAAACGCACAAAGATGTAAGACTCACTGAGACCGACATATTTGCAACGTTATTACGTTAGCTGTCTTCTGCAGTCGAAGCAGCGGCCCCAGCACAAACTGACGTAACTTGGACGTGAGAAGGAGCCCCAATGTCGCCTCATGTCGCGTCCCACACTAGCGCTTGATACCTCTTTATATATTGTTTGGTATGGCTCACTGAGGCCGAAATATTTGCGAATTAATAATTTATATACATTTTTAAAGACTAAACATACCTAAAAACGTATTCATGACTTTGAAACAAATCTCCATATTATTCATCATATCAATGTTTGCACCTACTGGCGTTCGAGCCCGGAACCTTTAGGCAGAGAGAGGTGGGCAGAGTCATTAACTACTAGGCAATATGGGTTGTCGTTTATTTTATGTAATAATAATATTTTATTTATTATTTAGTGGATATTTTAAAACATCTAGAGCTGTGTACGAGCAGGGAGCATCGAGTAAATGCAATAATAACCACTGTCAAATGGGTAAGGTCAATGCTCTCAAATCGCAAAGCTCTAATCTCCCTCCATGGGACATCACTGGAGCTATACACTACGCGAGGTTGCCCAAAAGGTGACGTTCTTTCGCCACTTCTATGGACACTAGCAGTAGACGAACTACTTAGTAAGCTGGCAGAACTCAGAATTGATGCACTAGGGTAAAGGAAAGACTGTCATTGTGCCATTCACGAGGAAACGGACACTTAACAAACTGAAGTCTCCCACCTTGAACGGCTCTACTTTGGAATTCTCAGCTGAGGTTAAGTATCTGGGAGTTACATTCGACCAGAAACTCACATGGAATTCTCACATCGACAAAGCCGTGAAAAAGGCAAAAACAACCTTGGGTGTATGTCGACGTCTGGTAGGGAGACATTGGGGAATGCGCCCCAAGATCCTCCTATGGCTATTCAAAGCAATTGTGAGACCAACAATCACATACGCCTCCATTGTGTGGTGGAACAAAGCTAACCAGAAAACAACTGCAGACAGACTAAATAGCCTGCAGAGACTTGCCTGTATGTTGGTAACCGGAGCCATGACGTCTACTCCTGGTGCGGCCATTGAAGCAATGCTAAACCTACCGCCTCTTCCACTGTTCATACAGTTAGAGGCGAAGGCAAGCATGCTGAGGGCAATCGCCCAGGGGGGTTCATGTAACTGGATGTCGCAAACGCTTAGGACCCTAGAGGACTCAGTTCTGCGAGACCACATATTAGGCATGTTACCTGATCAGATGATTCCACAATTAATCTCTGTTAAACACTATATCGTGGAACTACCTTCCAGGGACGACTGGATGAACAACAAAGTCACGTGGAAGGACGGGAGCCTCATGTGGTTCACCGATGGGTCCAAAATGGAAAATGAAGTCGGCTGTGGGGTCTATGGAGAACGCCCCAGGTTTAAATCCAGCACAAACCTGGGAAGCTTTACCTCCATATTTCAAGCAGAGGTGTACGCCATCCTGGAATGCGCGGAAACCAATATCCAAAAAGGCTACTTCAATCATAACATATACATTCACTCTGATAGTCAGGCAGCATTGTTGGCTTTAGACGCTGACTTGACGTCGTCTAAGTTAGTCAATAATTGCGTTGAATGCCTGAATTCATTAGGCATGAAAAACAGAGTGATTCTCAGATGGGTCCCAGGGCATGCCGGAATCATAGGCAATAAAATGGCCGATGAGCTCGCAAGAGCTGGGGCTAAAGCAGTCCGATATGCTCCGGAACCCATTTGTGGACTGCCCAAGAGCGCCATCCGACACACCCTGAGTAACCAATTTAAACAAGAAGCACTTAAACGCTGCAACAACTCTTCAGGTTTAAACCACTCTAAAGCACTGATAAGGGTATTCAACAGTAGCTATGCGAATGAAGCCCTATCATTGAACAGGAAAAATCTATGCATACTCACTAGGATGCTAACCGGGCACTGTCGCCTAAACAAGCACCTCAGTGTGGTCGGCATCAGAAGCGACAAAGCTTGCAGGTTCTGCCTTGAGGATGATGAAACACCTATTCATCTACTCTGCGACTGCGGCCCACTAATGCATAAGCGTAACACAATCTTTGGTAACTACTTCGTACCACCAGATAGTGTTTGCAACATTCGCGTCAAGGAACTACTGCGGTTCGTAAAGGCGGCAGGGCTTGACGATGAGCTTTAGTATGAGTGGCGAACACAATAGTCCAATTCTGGACGCGGTGTTACTAGGAACCTTTTAGGACCAGGAAATAGCCAACCTCTTCAAATAATAATAATAATAAATGCAATAATACTTACCATTTCTAATCTCAATCTGAACTACGACTCTTTCCTGGGCTTGAAGACGTTCCTTGTTGGTCTGGGTGTCCCATTCTCCAGCTCTGACCTTCAACGTACCAGCTCCAAAACTGTGGAACAAAGTTTATATAACAATCATGCGGCATCGACTGTCAGTTGTCAAACGATATAATATAAAAGGCCTTGATGAGAAAAGCTTAAAATAGTTGATTTAGGGTTTCTTGGTGGACGGGATCAAAAGCTATATGTAGGTTCATCTATAACTCCAGAACCGTTTGAAATGAAACTTTCTATGTCAAAGTCCCTTTAGGAACTAACTGATGTAGCTTCATGGCGTTTACCAAGTGTTGTTGCAATATGTTTTGTTATTGTCACTCCCTATGGTAAAAAGATATTTCTGTTTCATAAATTTAAGATAAGCCATCATTCTGTGATGTTTGTTTGATCGGCACTTGAAGACTAACCTGGCGGCTTTATGACCGGCCGTCATCACGATCTGAGGATGCAGCAACACTCCAACACCCACGTAGCTCTCGTTCAGTGCATCCAGAAGTGCCACAACCCACGGGAACTCACCAAACTGAGCCTCGTTACCCTGTTAAATATAATTTAAGACGTTATTCAATACTAAGAATTTCAACTAAAACTTTTTTAAAATAACAATAATAAAGCCTCTTATTCCAAACTTTCATACGTGTATAACTTATACGTATTTATAATATGTCTCTAGGCATAGGCCTACTCCAACAATTTCCATTGTTTTCTACCTGCCACCACTCTTACCCAAAGGAGACCTCAGGTCAGTCTACCATTACGAGTGGGAGACTCCTTTGCACAGAATGCCGGCTAGATTATGGATGCCACAACGGCGCCTATTTCTATTGTGAAGCAGTAATGTGTAAACATTTTGTGTTTCGGTCTGAAGGGCGCCGTAGTTAGTGATATAACTGGACAAATGAGACTTAACATTTTGTCTCAAGGTGACGAGCGCAATTGTAGTGCTACTCAGAATTTTTGGGTGTTTCAAGAATCTTGAGCGGCACTGCATTGTATTGGGCAAGGCGTATCAATTACCGTCAGCTGAGACGACCAGACAAGATGACAAAGATTTTCTTGGTTATTATTTTCATTTAAAAAAAACTTCATATCTTCTCACTTTTCGACCTCTTGGGTACCAGACAGCCAACTGTTTGCTCCATTTTATGCAAACTTTTTTATACTTTTAATATCAAATCAAATCAATATCATTTTATTCATCTAGGTTATGGAAATGATAGCTGTTGTTGAAAAAGATTTTTTGTATTACCACCACTTCGATAAAGGTTGAGCTGAAATGAGAACAAGTGGCAAGATAGATGACAGATGTTGAAACGGCTAGACTTGTATATTTCAGCTACTTTCATAGTATCATGTCTTACGGAATTATATTGTGGGGTAGGGCTGCAGATATTGAAAACATATTTGTGCTGCAGAAAAGAGCAATTCGAACAGTCTATAAAATGCGTTCAAGGGATTCATTGAGAGAAAAGTTTAGTGAAATAAATATTATGACAGTACACTGCCAGTACATATAAGGGAACCTCCTATACGCTCATAAAAATATTAGCCAATTTAAAAAGAATAGTGATGTACACAGTGTCAATACTTGAAACAAACATAAACTCGCAATTCCATCTACTAGGCTCCGTAAAATTGCTAAATCTTTTAAAGTGAATTGTGTTATATTTTATAATACACTCCCAAATGAAATTAAAATATTACCTATTAAAAAATTTAAATGTGTCGTAAAAAATAAATTAACATCTAAGGCCTATTATAATGTGAAAGATTATTTGAATGATAAAGATAGTTTGAATTAATGTTCTAAATTTTGTTAATGAATATTGTTATACTCATTTGAATGCTATTGTAACTTTAGTACTTCATCCTGACTTGCACTAAATAACTTATAAAGTTTTACAGTGAATAAAGATTTATTGACTTTGACTTTGATACTTTAAAAGAGTAGAGAGTCATTTCATTATTTTACAAATAAATATAAATTAATAAAAAAAAGAGGTATTGACTATTGTAGATACATCAATCCACACACGCTGTAAAAAAAAATAAAAAACTATTATTGAAGCAACTTAGATCATTTATTCATCTAGATTGAGTGTGACAGATGTGATAACAAAAAAAATTGAGGTTGACAGTAAGCTTCTTTAACCTCTGAGCAATGCACACATACTAACACAAAGTGACATACATATTGCGAATGTAAGACGTAGCTTGTCACGCACATCAAACTAATAAACCTGGCCTGTTTTCCTCGGTTGTCTAGCAGCAAGAGGCTCTATTTAAGGCGAGCAATTATTAACGATTATTTATTTGATTTTTTACCGTTTCATAAAACATTATTTTCACGGCAATACTAAATTAATACTTACATTTCCACCCGTAAGTTGAAAGTCCAAGCCTTTAGGGTTGCTGTATCCACAGCCTTTGGGCCTTTTGGGGTCTGGCTTGGGAGGCTTTACTTCCTCCATCGTGATCGGGTTTTTACAACACAGTTCAACGGTCTCTTGGCAGTTATCGTCTTCACCGTACCTGAAAAGCGTATTTTAATTAAATACTTTAACATTCAATTCAAGTCAAAAAATGAATAGTGCATAATGAATAAAGTAGTAAATTATGATAATAAAGATTTTATTGTTTGGGGGCATCGAGCTTCTATCGAAAGTAGAACGAGTTCAGGCCGGGGGAAACGTTGCGGCTCTTGTTCGGTTAATATAATTTAAAGTTTGGATATTATTTAAAGTATGATGACTGTACATCAAGTGTAACTAAGAGGCTATTTCATTTTCGTAAATTAAACTTTTATTTTAACTAGAGGAAACTACAATAATTATGTTTCCAAATTGATAAATGAATGAATTCCAAAATTTATTGTGTATCAATTCTATAAACAAAGCATTAATAGCAGCTATACAGGAAACAAAGTATTTATTTCAGAATTATTACTCGGAGAAGCCTAATGTGAAAGAAGCATCACAATTTTCTTTTACTCTGCTGTCCTTCCACCTGTGTGCATATAACTGTTTGACAACTAAAGTTTTGACAGAGTGTGTATTTCTCAAGTACTCTGTGGTATTGGTTTAATGGCTACATAATAACGAAATGATATGGCCTAAATGCTATATTTTTTTTTTATTGTTGTAGTAATGGAAAACACCAAAATCCATACGTACAAGAGTTTTATTGGACACAATATTAACAAAACAAACCAGAGTGTCAAACGGTGACACATGGTCTCTTAATAGCCTAAAAACATGGTCAGACATGGTACGGACGGGCCATTGGACGGTCCGGTGGGCGCCTCGCACCAATTGGTCCGGTATCGTACTCGGTACGGTTCGTAATAGATTTATTCGATGGACATTGCAAAATACCATCGAATATGGTCCGCTAACAGACCGCGTCCGATGGTTCAGCCTTACCAAATCTTTATATATTTTTAGGCTATAACTAGTTACTACGCGGACGGGAGGCGGCTGATGGATACGTTTCATGGGTAACGTACGAGATGGAGGGAGGAGGGGAATGGGAATGGGACCTGAGCGCAGTTGGTAATTTTTTAAAAAGAATATAGTGTTTATATATTTAACAGTTACAGGTGATTATTTAACTAAAATATGACCAAATATAATAACCGATAGCAATCTTATTGACATTTTCTATTTGTAATTAATTAATTTTGTTAGATTATTTAAGTTTTATTTTATTATTATTTATATAAATAGCGTTATTAATTATTAAGCCATATGTTAAATTATTTTTGATTAAAACTATCATTACGTGGAAGCGTACCAAGAATACTGGCAGCATTCGCCGCGTTGGATAGCTAGGCTGATCCGTTGACCGAGATAGCTGCCAGCGCATGGGTTTCCAGTTTTTGATTTGATTTGAATTACAATTACCTCACGTCTAGTTTGCCCCAGCCTGTAGCATCGGAGTCATTGAGGATGTTCAGGTTGCTATCGCAGAGGTAGTACGGGACACACTGACAGGGGTTGCCATCTTTGTCTGTGAACGTACTGGTTGCTTCCGTGGGCTTCACTGTTATCTGTAACAAACATCGATGAAACAATACTGGGTTTTTGGTAAGTCGTCGTCTTCCAGGAAGGAGGTGATAGAAGTGAATATTTGCGATAATTTTAAGCCCTTTTGGCATTACGCAAAAGTGATCCATTTTTTAGTACTTGGTGGAGAAGACAAGGTTCCGGTTGGGGGTCGAAAAGTTAGTGACGCGTCACGCAGTGGACTCTTCAACTCTTTTGTTGTACGCGTTCCGACAGAACATATATCAACCTTCCTGGACATGTAGCTGTGGCCGAAGGGGGTCGTGTTCCGCAAGTATCGCGGACGTCGCCGACCGCCGGAAGCTACGGAACCCGCGCCTCACATCGCCGCGAAAATGTGACGTAGATTTAAGTTATATATCGTATGTATGTTAGACTATAAGGTATTTATTTTATGGGCCTTGTAGCCTGAAATAAAGGAATTATTATTATTATTTTTATTTTTAGTTATCAGGTTTTGTATTTTTTTTTTCAAAAAACCGTCAAAATTGCGATAATATGTTAGTTGGTTAATCAATCTTATTTTGTTAAAGTAATTTGAATATAAAAATGAATGTAGGAAGTTTTTCAATTTCTGTATACTCACATCTTCCAGTCTCATCTGATCAGATTTGGTAGTAGAAGGAGTTCCAAAGATCTCCACCAAGATGTTGGGGTTCACAGTGACCTGGTTTTGAGGATATGCTCCAACCAGATATAGCAGTGATGCCACGATGAGCAGCATCTGAAATATTCAATGGAATATTTTAAGTTGCCGCACCCATATGGAAACCATAGAAATCAAAATAGAAAGTTAGGTACTCAAAGCAATGACGAAACATTATGGAACATGCCACAAATTACACCACAATAAGATTCGAATGCTATATCTATACATTGCCGCATTTACTCTAGTTGCTTAAAATATTCTTCTACAAGAAGCAGCAATGTAAAACATTCAGTTCAGGTTACGTATGTTGAATTTAGAACCCGATTTGGACAGTGACAGCTGACACATGAATAAGTAGAAAAGTGTGCTTACATTTTCTATAAGCCCACTTTTGCCGTTCCGCTATCAATAGCCATATTCTCGTAAAAAACTGAGAATAAGATCATAGCGACATTATGTCAAAAAGTTAAATCTCGTATTCTTGTCACACGAATTGACGGATTAGTTCCGATTGTGATGAATCTACGTTCCGATTTAGGGAAATAGTATTGCTGTATTTTGTATTATGGTTGGGAAAGCACTTGAAAAAAGTAGTAGCAGTAGTTCACCTTATGGACTTTTGACAGTCACTTCTTGTTGGAGACCAGGGGTAAAAGGGTAGCGTACAGTTTAGGCAATTTAGTTTGCAAGTTATTTCCAAGGAACTTTCTTCCACGTACAACCAGGCTGCGGAATGAGCTTCCTTATGCGAAGGACAAGATGATGATACGATATTGTTAACTTCAAAACAAACTTTCTTTAATGCCGGCAGCGCTCCTGTGATTCCTATGTTGCTGCAAGGGAATGTGGGCGGCGGTGATCACTTAAGACCAGGTGAACGGCTCGTTTGTCCTACTCTTCCATTAAAAAAATATAATCTGCCAGAAACTACTTATATGATATCAGAAGTACCTAAATGACTATCTAACTTTAACACGGGAATTCCCCGTGGACAGTTAACCGCAGAACCTGCCATCATAGAGTCAATAAACTTTAAAGATGCCCGCAGCGTTAATCAAATAAAACAAAAAATCATTTACTTTTTTTTTTATTATTTATTTATTCAATGAACAACATTATCTTAATATATATAATAATAAAGACATACTCGCAAAACCTCTAAGTTTTATGTGCGAGCGGTAAGTTCGCATTACAATAATTGTTTTAATTACTTAAGACTTAATATAACATAATATATTAGTAATATTAAAAATAAACATCATAGGTATTCCTGGTTATTAACTTCTAGATAGTATTTTTTTAGCTTTACTTTGAAATTTTTCTTTTGCAGATATATATCTATTAGATCATTTACTTTCACTTATCATTCACTCATTCACTTATTCCAATAATAGTTATGCATCTCAGAATTATAAAATTTAAAGAAGGATAAAAAGAAAAATGTTTGTTTCTAACGCACAGTAACTTTTTTTTTTTTATGGAATAGGAGGACCGCCGCCCACAATCTCTTGAAACACCAGAGAAATCACAGGGGCCTTGCCGGCCTTTCAGGAAGGTGTACGCGCTTTTTTGAAGGTACCCATGTCGTATCGTCCCTGAAACACCGCACAAGGAAGCTCATTCCACAGCTTCGTAGTACGTGGAAGAAAGCTCCTTGAAAACCGCACTGTGGAACCGCCACACATCCAGATGGTGAGGAAGATATCCTAACTTGTGGCGACAGCAATACTCAATGTGTGGCCGGACCTGCGCTTTGTTGAGCGCTAGAATATTATTGCCGTGCTCTATTCATGACGCTCAGCTTCTTCGAAGCCTATTTGTCTTTGCCCTCCAGATAACCACGGAATTGGCAAACGCTCGAGATTTCAAGACCCAGTATTCCGATACTAGGCGAGGCTTTAAGGGAAGTGTTGACGAAGAGCAGTGATACGGCAAATGGGGTTTTTTATGTGGATATATACAAAATTCGACGAATTAATTGCCTTTGAAGGAGTACTCTGGACCCGATAAACAGCTGCCAAAATATTGTGGAAGAAAAAAGGGGGAGGCCTTCGACCAGCAGTGGGGTAAAGTATAAACTAGAATCTTTATTAGAATAACAGTTTTGTAAAGTTAAAAGTAGTTTTAAGGCTTAAATACATAAATATACAAAATACTTAAAATTTAAGAAAATAAAAATTGTGAAATATTATTTTCTTATACTTCACAAAGTGGTCCCATCCCAACTCAGCATGTTTGATGGTTTGTAAGCCAGCGCTGGTTTTTTTTTTACGATTTCTAACCACTACTCTTTTGTTAGGCGATATACATATATGCTTATATCAATATATATATATCAGTTATATCAGCAATATCCCAGTGAATGTTCAAAACAAATGTATTACGAAGTTTAAATGAATTGTTATAAGATGTTTGTTTGGTAAAGGTTACTATAACATAAATGTCTTACGATACCACAGATCTGTTGCGATTATTGTTGCTTCGAAATTATCATCGTTTTAAGAATAATAATAAAAAAATTAACAAAAAAACAATCGACTTCTAAAACCCTATTCCAAACAATAGATATAATATGCACTAAAAAGTTTAAAATGATTGCGTATTTTTATACAATCTAAGTAATTAATCTAATTCTAGTTATGGATATTGTTATTTTTGTAATCGGTGTCCTCCCGCCGCGACCCGCTCTCGCCTCTCGCCTCCTCACGTCGCGTGTATGCGTGATGCCTTCCACGACTTTTCTCTAAGTCTCGGAATTTCCGACTTGGCCATTACCGCCCCTCCCAAAAAACCACCCTGTATAGGTTTTTCAAAAATATAGGTTCCGGATAAGTAATCACAAATATATCACGTAAGTAAACCTTCGAAATACGCTCCATCTGAATATTTCAAGTATTATTCTGATCGATGCAGTAGTTTTGACAGTACAACTGAAGGTAAAACACGGCTCTCCATTTATTACATACCTACATAGGTTAAGATATAAAAGTTTGTGTTTGTTATTAATAAAGTTTTCATTCATTCATTCAAAAGCATCAATCAAGAAGCTTATTCAAAATTGACATAAAATATGGCCTTTAAATTTTTGACCATATAAACGTCTAGATAGACTCTGACAGCTGAGAAAACGTCGAGATATTGAGTGTTGACAGTTCACCAATGCACGCACACTAACACAAATCGCGAGTGTAAGACGTAGCTTGTCACGCACACTTAAATAATAAACCTGGCCTGTTTTCATCTAGCATCTGTTGTCTAGCAGCAAGAGGCTCTATCTAAACCTATAAATTATCTAAGATTTAAACCTTAAACCAGCTGTTATGAATTATGACTATCGAAACACGCAATTTCTCCATGGGAACATTGCTATTCGCGCTATTTACAACTGTAATTGAGAGAGTAAATGATTACAATTCTCGTGCCAGAGCTCGGCGAGCAATATCTCCTGAGGATGCCTCGTGTAGAAGCGAAACACGTGTCGAATTGTTTGAAGACAAATATCGGTGGAATTAATACTAAATAAAACCCAAAACATTTGGGTAATTATGGAGTTCCGCAAAGTAACGCCTATTTCAATAAAATAATAATTTATGTCAATATAACGTTTACTGAATTGTGGTGCCCCTTCTACAGAAGCCACTAGAGGCAAAGAATCACGCGATAGAAAGAGAGGCAACTTCTATGCGATCTGAATTATACCTTATTGTCTGGCCGCAAGAGTTCCTACTTCTTTAATTGAGTTTGTGGAGTGTGACTTCCGTACTTCTACTATTATAATATCTATATTCTTTGATAAAATTAACATAATTATTAACTGTAGCCTCTCAATATATTCTTGATAATTTAGTGTATAAAATATGATATGTAGTATATATATTTTTTTTTCTTTTTAGGGGGAGGTGTAGTGTGTGTATCACCTTTATACACCTATGCCAGGTTTTCCCAGTTTACTGGATGTTCCCCACAAACCTTATGTATTAGTTTTTTAAGCATAATAAAGTTTTATCCCTCAACACGTAGATAGGGTTGTAGAAATAAGTTTTCTGATACCTACATATATAAGGCTTAATTTTAAATTGATTTAATAAGTAGATTATAAGTCATTATGTACATATATTATTAACAAATATAGAAATTTGATTTTTTTAAATAAAGAAACATACAATCGCAGTCAGACTTATAATCATTTATTACCCGAACCTATAACATCGCAACATTTACCATAGAACTACAATAAATAAACCCTACGAGCCCGAAGAACATCTCTACTGGAGATACACAAAGGTAGAAAAAGAAAGCGAGTCTATTAATATATTTTAATACTGTACTGACCAATATGTTATGTTTTTAAACTGATCACCCTCACTTCTAGGATTAATACACAAATAAAATTTGAAAAACAAAATTTTATGAACGATTCGGGACTCGAACCCACGACCTCCGGCGTTCCGTGCCGGTGCTCTAACCAACTGATCTAACCGTTCGAGTAACGGATCGTAAAAATCTTGTATGCTTTGTTCAACTCTCAGGTTGTGGCTTCATCTACAGGATCTACTTTACTCTTGATAACCTGCTTAACCCCAATATTTGCATATTAGGAAATGGTCCATTTCCGAACGGTTAGCTCAGTTGGTTAGAGCACCGGCACGGAACGCCGGAGGTCGTGGTTTCGAGTCCCGATTCGTTCACTAAATTTTGTTTTTCAAATTTTAATTGTGTACTGTACTGACGACAGATTATGATCGACAAGTCGTAAGCTCACCGACGCGGACGCCTGGCATTAGGCCCGTATTAATAGATCAATCTCAAACTAGAACTTGAGTGCGTCTCAGATGAGACTGACTTGAGGCGTGAGCGACGCCTTAAGTCTGTCGCATATTAATAGACGCTACTTGAGTTCAACTCAGCTGAGATTAATCTCAAGTAGCAGCTGGAGACGAACTCATGTTTCTTTTTTTTACTCGGCCTAGTTACCAAAATTGAGCCACATTTAATGAGTTGAGAGTGAATGGTTGGCAACGTCTCGATATTCATAAATTTAAGACAATGTTTTTACTTTATTCAATTTTAAGTAATTAATATTATTTTCATCTTTTTGATTATTTTGATGACTATTTTTGTGATACAAGAATTTATCTTATTTTAATTAGTTTGGTAAGTTATCAGTTCATAATATTTTGAATATTAAACCACTAACTATCTCAGCGGATACTCCATATGGAGTGCCGCTTGCGCCTCTCTCTCCCCATGAGAAGGTCGCCTCCGATGAAGAGTAAGAGGGCACTTGCCCAAATTCAATTTGAAATATTTTTATACAAAATAGGATGTGACATCACTTATTGAAAGTCAAAAAAACTACCACCCATTTCAAAATGAATGCCTCAGGCCTGAGAAGAGCGGGCTTTTTTTTCATCAAAAAATTTGTTTACAAAGTAACATTGTACAATTAAACTTATTATTTAATAGCCTGAGGGCGGTCGCTCCATTCCCAATTTGTGGTATCATTAAGAAAGTCATTTATGTTATAGTAACCTTTACCACACAAACGTTTTTTAACAATTCTTTTGAATAACGTAATACTTTTGTTTTGAACATTTTCTGGCATCTTGTTGTAAAGGCATATACATCGCCCCACAAAAGACTTACTGACTCGACTTAGCCGAGTAGTAGGCAATATAAGCTCATGTGTGTTCCTGTTAACATTATGGTTATGACAGTTTCTAGTAAATTCACTTATGTTTCTATGAACATACATAAACCAACCTCAGGTGGTGTTTAGTGGGTAGGCACCTAGGTTTTACGTGAGTCCCACATAACCAACGCAGACTTAGGCTTGGTTGGTATGCATGAGCATTCATCACCTCCCTCCCGTCGTTATCCGCTAACGCACACATTGACAAAACAGAATTGGCCTGTCAGGTGGCATATACGCTATATAGTGCACACGCTACTCGCCTCCGCATGTCACAGCTTCTTTTTATTGTTAAGTGCTGACCCGGCAAACGTTTTGCCATACTATAAGTAAATTAGTACCCGCGCCCGCTCATTGTATGAATTGATTTTTTTTAATGAAAATAAGGGACAAGACGAGAAGGACGATCAGCTGATTTGATCGGTTATTGATACGCCCTGCCCATTACAATGCATTGCCGCTCAGGATTCTTGAAAAACCCTATAAATTCTGAATGGCACTACAACTGCGCTCGTCACCTTCAGACATAAGATGTTAAGTCTCATTGGCCCAGTAATTGCACTAGCTACGACGCCCTTCGGACCGAAACACAGTAATGCTTACACACAACTGCTTCACGGTAGAAATAGGCGCCGTTGTGGTACTCATAATCTAGCCTGCATCCTGTGCAAAGGAACCTCCCACTGGTGACTTATACAATGAAATGTTATTGACTGAATTATTTGTATTGCGAATATATATAGGTATATAACAAACTTACATTCACATTTATAATATGAAAGTAGCGATTAAACATTAACCCCCTTAATCATAATGGTCCGCTAAATTTAAACAGCCGCTAAGGAGTGTTTTTACTCATTCTGACTTAGGTCAATAGAAGAAGACAGAGTGAGAATTAGCGATGCTTTAAGTTAGCAGACTATTATGAATAAGGCGCGGTCATACCTCAATATTCACAAAAATTGGTTTCTTAGAGAGTCGATCACAACATAACGCAATGAAAATATTCCGACGCAAAAAATACACTGCACAAAGAAGGACTTAAAGAAAAATTTGAACCGAATATAATCTTTATATATATAATTCTTGTGTATGTCACTAAACTCCTCCTAGACGGCTGGACCGATTTTATTGAAACTTTCTGTGTGTCTTCAGGTGGATTCAAGAATGGTTTAGATTCCCAATTAAACTACCTCCTAAACGGCTGGACCGATTTTGATGACTTTTTGTTTGTTTCAGTGAATTTGAGATTGGTTTAGATTCTCAATTACGTCCATATAATATAATTCTCCTGCTCATGTGTATGTTAGTGAACTCCTCCTAACAGCTGGACAGATTTTTCAAATTTAAGACGTGTGTACAGGACAACGTCTGTTGGGTCCACTAGTATGTATATATAATTTGAAATATCCAATGAAAAATTTGGAAGTTGCTTCCCAAAACTAAACTTTGGAGTTAAAAATCTCGGACTTTTCAGCAATAACAACATACTTTTTTTAAAGAATTTAATAGAATTAGTAATTTTCTAAAACTTAAACCGAACAGTTATTCAATTTAATATTTACTAGAATTGTAAATCATGTACCAGGTAACTCAGAGATTGTGTATTTGAACGAAGCTAACAATGCTTGGCTAAATATTGCAAAAATTCAAAATTTTCCAGACGATTTAAAGTGTCAAAAAGCATGGGACGCACTTCTTTGTAAGTCAGCCTTTGATGATCTTTTGATCTCATCTACTGACATAACAGAGCGTGCTCGTCTTTTGGCCGTGACAGAAAATGAGTCGAGATTTTGGTTACAAGCCTTGCCTTCTGCGCCGATTGGAACGCTACTTGACAATATGACATTGTCAATATGCGTATCACTCCGGCTAGGTATAAAACTGAATGAACCACATCAATGTAGATGTGGCGTTCAGGTAGATGCTCTTGGACGCCACGGGTTATCCTGCCTAAAATCGGCAGGCCGTATCAGTCGTCACGCCAGCATTAATGAAGTCATCCGCAGGGCATTTGCCGCTCTTAATATACCAGCTGTTTTAGAGCCAAATGGTATTACCCGCCGCGATGGCAAGCGTCCTGATGGAATGACGAATGATGGGTGGCTTGGGCACGGGGAAGGGCGCTGGTGTGGGACGCTACTTGCGTCGACACTCTGGCTCCTTCTCATGTCCAAGTTATGCGGAGAATGTTCAAAATACTATCTTCGCGCCTCAATAAGGCTACTGGAAACCCAAGCGCTGGCAGCTATTTCGGTCAACGGATCAGCCTTGCTATCCAACGCGGTAATGCTGCCAGTATTCTTGGTACGCTTCCACGTAATGATAGTTTTAATTTTATGTAGTCGTAGTATTGTAAATATTGTTATAAGATTTGTTTTGATTAAATTAACTTAATTTAATATGTATATTTTGAATAAACAAAATAAAACCAGTAAAATAAATGTCCCATTTGCAGCTTAGCCTCATGATCAACACAAATATTGTACCTAGTATCCTATGTCTGTATCCTAGTCAGCCCGTGCCTTGCTATTTGACCCATTGCAAACAAGTCAATCTAGATTTAGACCGTTTTTATATAAACAAGTAACTTCTACAAATATACATCGGTATCGTACTATTACTGTGGAAATATCAAATCAAATCCGAAAACCGGTCTCGTATTTTAACGACATATCCAACATTTCTGGTTATCTTGTTTCATTATATTAATAATTTTGTAGTGTTTATTTATATTTAAAGCAAAAAACTGACTGTGCTAAATGTAGACAGATTTTTAAGGAAGTTTGTGTTATAATATACTTAATCAAATGTATGTAGCCTGATAAAAATATGCTAGCCAAACAATCCACACATTAAACACAAAAAATATTCATATTGAATGAATAGTTTTTATTTTTCTATCCACGAATTAATAGTTTTCGAAATAAAAGTGAGAATTGATTGGTTAATTAATTAATTTATTGTGCAGTGAGTGAATGTCAAAAAAGAAAAGTTAGACAATCAACAAAGTGATGCTGCTTCCAATTTGTGAACCCCCTTTTTTGTCACGCCAAAATGTGGCGGCAAATGGGTGTAAGATTTTGAACAAACAAACATAAACTTATAATGCCTACTACTCGGCTAAGTCGGGTTAGCAAGTTTTTTGTGGGGCGATGTATATGATTCTATATCAAGATCCCAGAAAATGTTCAAAACAAATGTAGGTACTACGAAATTCACATTCAACGAATTGTTAAAAGACGTTTATGATGTAAAGGTTACCATAACAAAAAAACTTTCTTAATGATACCACATAGGTACCTATTGAGAATGGCTTTTTAAATTATAAATTAGAAGACCGCTGTGTTTCTTGCACCCGTTGTGTTGTTGGTGGTAGTTTTTAACTTTCAATAAGTGATTCTATTTTGAGTAAAAATATTTGAATTTGAGGTTCAATTTATTATAAAGTATTTATACGTACTGTTTTTGTACTAGATTGTTTTACGAACAACAATACCGAAGCAAAACGGGCAGCTTATAGATTGTTTGTCTGTTTGGCCGTTATATTTGCTGCTTCATACCGTCCAGTAGCTAGTATGTTATAAATATAGAAAATTTGGATTAAGTCGTCACAGCTATACTTATAAGAAGGGAACCATATCATATCGTTCTGGAAAAACCGCACATTGCACAGCTCCTTGAAAACAATAAATAGCGCTAACAGGGAAACCTGGATAAAGCACTTTTTACACGTGTCTGAGTTTAGTCGTCTAAATTCAGAAACAACTTTAGTGGTGACTACATAAATAAGGCATACTTACTGCCAATTAATTCAATAACGAGGCAATGGTTCAAGATACCAGACCTCTTTTCTTGCTCATAGAGGTTTCCCACCAAAACTATTACATACAAAGTCGAAAACTGCTTCATGTTTTACGGATTTAAGTTATCTAATATATTCAAACTTTTTAAGAGTCGCAATGAGATTTTTGCCACTTCAACCTATTCCTAGGTTATTAGATTAGACCTTGATGAATAAAGTGATTTTGATTTGATTGGTTTGAAGGTTGGGTAGGTTCATAAACGTACTTACTATACAGGTTTTCGAGCTAAGATACGACCGAGACGAGACCTGATAATATTTTTAAATTTTACCAGTGGGAGGCTCCTTTGCTCAGGATGCCGGCTAAATTATGGGTACCACAACGGCGCCTATTTCTTCCGCGAAGCAGTAAGATTGTATTTCGGTCTGAAAGGCGCCGTAGCTTGTGAAATTACTTGGCAAATGAGACTTAACATCTTATGCCGCTCAGAATTTTTGGGTTTTTCAAGAATCCTGAACGGGACTACATTGCAATTGTGAGGGCGTATCAATTACCATCAGCTGAACGTCCTGTTCGTCTCGTCCCTAATTGTCATAAAAAAATTTGTTCCCGCTTATACAGTTTTCTCATCTAATCAGGTTCCACTGTATATTACAGGCTACAGCATACAATGTATCGAGAGTCACTTGGATCAAGGGTTGACGAACACTGAGAACTTCGGGTTAATCTTTTCTTTTATCATGGTTTTCGATCAAATGATCAGACAAGGTTTATAAATGCTTTTCTTTGGAACGCATTAGTCATAATATGAATTTAAATGTAGATGAAAAGTTCACTAAAATGACATGTAGCAGAGTAAGTATTATGAAGCTTTTATAGTTTCTTAGAGATATATTTTTTTTCGTTTTAGTACTGTATGTAACACATGGGAATAAGATTTTCATAAATATTACTCGATGAATATAACAACACATCACTTCAAGATTGACCTTCAGCAATCAATTGACCTCTGATAGATATTATACAGAATAATATAAAGACACTACTGCAGTACAATTACATATGCAAACAAAGAAATGTTGTATTTGAGTGACATTCTAATCGCCCTTTGCTCTTTTCAAGAAAAAAAAATGTAATATGTACCAACCTTTAACACGTAACACTAATTTAAAAAAACACTTATGGCGAGAACGCTGTAACACAGGCAATGGTTTTGTGCAAACTGCCAAGTTCGCTTAGTAAAAACAAGTTTCAGCTAGCTTGGGTCATCGTGTATTTTTTTTTATACAATAACCGATTATTTTGGGTCAAGCGATTTAACCTAGCAAAATACGACCGAATGTTTTGCCTTGCGAGAGAGGTTTAAGGAAAATTAATGTTTCTACTTGTCTGTATCAAGGTCTTGAGAGCATCGCTCGGTGTGTTAATATAAAGATCTCAACAAAGGTTTAGATAAATATAATTAATTTATTACTGCAACGTACCCATCCGTAATACTAAATACGCTTGGTTTCCATATGCTGAATAAGTAAATTGGGGATATTGCTAACATTTTTTTATGGAAGAGGAGAATAAACGAGCGTCACTGGTCAGTGGTCACCTTATGTTAAGTGATTACCGCCGCCCACATTGAAATACCAGAGGAATCACAGGAGCGGTGCCAGCCTTTAATGAAGATGTACGCGGTTTTCTTGAAGGTACCCATGTCGTGTTCCACAGCTAGGAAGAGAGTTGCTTGAAGACCGCACTGCAGAGGAATCATCAGATGGTGGGGATGAAATCCTAATTTGTGGCGTATCGTCCGAAGGTGGATTTCCGCGCAGGAATCAGGTCAAACAGCTCTTTGGAACACTCCCCGTGATTAGGTAATGTAGGTACCTACTTTCGATATCAGTTCAAAGTTTTTTAATATTTGTAATGGATAAGGAATAACGAATAAATGCCTGATCACACTTAACGTTTACATCCTGTGTACAGAACAAAACGAGGCAGGATCCCACTCCGCCATCCATCGGAGACTAAAAATAATCTTTCCACAAGCCTTAATGATGTCCATAATACAGATAACATCTCAGTCTGTGATCAAATGTGTTTTGTCTCCTTTGTGCACAGTTATGCAGAAAGCGACAAAACATACATCATCACGGAAAACGTAACGGGACTTTCTGGAACTCGAGCAGGACGTTCAGCTGACAGTAATTGATACGCCCTGCTCATTAGAATGCCACTTGATCTTGAGAAGCCCGAAAATTCTGAGCGGCACTACAACTGGGCTCGTCACCTTGAGACATAAGATGTTAAGTGTCATTTGCCCAGTATTTTCACTAGCTATGGCGCCCTTCAGACCGAAACACAGTAATGCTTACACATTATTGCTACACGGGAGAAATAGGCGCTGTTGTGGTACCCATAATCTAGCCGGCATCCTGTGCAAAGGAGCTTCCCACGGTAAGGCTGCAGGAATATGAACCATAGATAATTATGGAGATAACGAATATGTAATACTCGCACGGTCGCTTTTAATATATCAAATCCAAATCATATAATTCATTTAAGTCAAAGAAATATAACTTATGAATGTCCAAAATTTTACCATTTTTAAATTTTACTATTTAACAATAATTCGGAACGTACCTTTCCGGTTAGCCAAATAATAAGTTTGGCAACTAACCTGCAGATTGCGACCATAACTCGGTTTATTATTTAAAATTTCGCAGTTTCATTCTTATTGTACCTATATTTAAATTGCAAATTTAGATCCTAATTAGGTAAATTGTATCCTTGATATTAAGTTTTAAAATTATTTCAAAACAAAATGCAGGAACAATTCTCTGTTATCACAAAAGAAAATGTTTCAATAAAAAATTGAAAACATCAATCCTTGAATTAAGTTTTTTTTTTTTTGGAAGAGGATAGACGGGCATGCGTGGCACCTGAAGGACGGCATGTCATCACCTCTCGGCTCTCTTGTAACACCAGAGGATTCACAAGAGTATTGCCGACCTTCGAGACCGAGAGTCAACGGTTCAACGTACGGCGCCACTGGCGCATGTTTTTTTTTCATCTTGAAACATAATATGCAAATCCTTATGCTTCGAATATAGAATCTAAACGTAATTTGACAGATAGGTATGCTTAATGGTGATTTCATTGGCATCTTCTAAATTGCATTGAAAGTCCTACGGTTTCTGAAGTTTCTTCCTATGATGTGGTCAAGGCTGTATCGCATTACGCTACGCCTTAAGCAGTAGAACTAACTGTATGTGTAGTGTTCGCCCGAAGCAGTACAACCTCCAATAAAGATTATGGATGAACTTTCAACTTGCAGGACCCAATACCATTTCACTCCATCCTAACTCCAACCGCAGGAAGCCGCTATAGTTTATGGAAATAAATGATTTAAAACGAGAATCCTTTGAATAGAATTGAACATAAAAATATGATGGACGGTGTAATCGTGAGGTTAAGGAAAATGTACAGCGTTAATTATAAGTCTGGGAAATACGTTTTGTGTTGCAATAACAATTTACCTAATCATAATACTAACAATGATATAGTTTCATGAGTAAGACAATGAGGTATGTTTAACAGTATCCATTGCTGTTTTAGAACCAAATGGTTTAACTCGACGCTATGGCAAGCGTCCTGATGGAATGACCGTGGTGGTTTGGGCACGGGGAAGGGCGCTAGTGTAGGACGCAACTTGCGTCGACACTCTCGCTTCTTCTCATGTCCAATTTACGTCAGTTGGTGCTGGGGCTACTGCTTCGACTGCTGAAGACAGCAAACGTCACGAATATGACGGTCTCAGTGAGTCTTACATCTTTGATTGACACAGCGCAAATAATGTAGGTACAATTACTATATAAGCGCCTCGATAGGGTTAGTGGAAACCGAAACGCTGGCAGCTATTTCCATCAATGGATCAGTCTAACTGTCCAACGCGGATGTACCAGTATTCTTGGTACATTTCCCTGAAATGATAGTTTTAATTTAATGTAATTATTGTTTTGTAAATATAATTATAGTTAGGTATTTGTTTTGTTTGAATAAATACAATAAAAAATTAATACAAAATAAGTAATTAATAGTCGCTTTTATAATTATTGTTATATGGTGGTCGCTATCTCTGGGCCTTATGAAAAAAGTATAAGTATAAGACGGTATTATTTGAAAAGTTTCGTAGTTCTAGGTCAACCGAAAATGGGACCAGAAATTTTTTTAAACCAAAAAAATACGGATTGCACTCCGGGAGTGCCAGCAGAAGTGAAAACTTGAACATTACCGGATTGAACGGAATTTTGGAATGGTTAGGGAATAATTTGCCACGAATTGTTTTATTTATCAGTATAAAAATATTGTATAAACTATTTTACTTATAAACTATTTGATTGCATGCATTTATGTGGTTAAATCAATGACGTTCTATAGAATGTCACTGGGTTAAATACAATATTCATTTATTGCGCTATCGTACAGGAAAATGACAAGTTATATAACATAAAACTTTTAAAACTATTACAATTATTTCACATTAAAAAGTTTATCTCTCAGAAAAATTAACTTTCATCCATAATTTCACGACTGTCTTACGAATTTTGGACGAGGTCACTTGACCTGACGCGAGTTTAACATTTTATACTCATCGCCAGAAAAGTGTTCAACGCCGCAAAAGAAGTTTTCACACCAAAAAATAAGTTGGGTGGGAAAAATATATATTTAAAATTATGGTTAGCAAATAAATATTTCAAATCAAATCAAGTGTGATTATAGCATAAAGCACCATCTGTTACAATGGGAGCGAACTACATCGTTGCACGTTTTATAATTCACACGGAACCCCAGATTATGACATTACCAACAAGTTAGTGCGATTATAGCGTAAAGCACCATCTGTTACAATGGGGGCGAACTAATCAAATCAAATCAAAATCACTTTATTCATGTAGGCCAAGGAATGACACTTATGAATGGCAAAAAAAATTTTTTCATATTGAATCTACCCTAACTTTTTTCCATAGGACTTGCAGTTTCGCACGTTAACGTACAATATTGATTTTCACAGCTTCAAGAAACTATATACTTGAGTACCTATATCGCATCCCGAGATCAAGGGTTTTGTCAGACGGATGGACAACAAAGTGATCCTATAAGTCTTCTGTTTTTTCCGATAAGGTACGGAACCCTAAAAACGAGACCTCAACATGCTATTTAAAACTTAATCCTAGTACTTATCTTATTTATGAAGTGGCAAACTTATCAATAATAATATGGCACGATAGACGCCGTATTAAATGATAAAGTCCGAAATAGTCTTTGATAAAATAACATACCTACTCTAGACAATGATACATTATACATTGTCATCTAATATATAAAATTCTCATGTCACGGTGTTTGTAGTTAAACTCCTTCGAAACGGCTTGACCGATTCTCATGAAATTTTGAGTGCATCTTGGGTAGGTCTGAGAATCGAACAACTTCTATTTTTCATCCCCCTAAATGTTATAGATGGTCCACGCCAATTTTTTTTTTAAATTTGTTTAATTAGGTGTCAGCATTAAAAAATACATACAACTTCAAATTTTCACCCATCTACGATCAACAGTTACTTTTGTATCGCGATTTTAATATCGGCAATACGATTGCTGGGTCAGCGAGTAATATTTTATTATTAAACTAGTGTAGGTATTGCATGTGGTCGTTGCACTAGTGCTATCCAATTAAATATGGATGTTAACTTTGGTAGTTTTCTAATTACAACACTAAAGCGCATTATGTGGCATAAGGCCCGTTATCCACCAAACTAGAGGAGATATATCTTGATTACCAATATGGTTTCGTTATTTCCACATCTCCTCTCCGCTTAGCTTCAGTGGAAATCGATCAAGCGGAGAGATGTCTCATTTTTCTATAGAATTTTGTGCCGCGTCGAGCGTTCAAGCGGCGCGGCAGAGGAGATGCTTCGCGCCCCTTTCCCCGCGCCTCGACCTGACTTAGACATCATTTTCTTTCATAGCTCTCATCTCTGCTATGCACAGCTCACATCTCCTCTCCGCTTTGGTGGAAATGGCCTGACAGCTTCGCGGCTTCTCTCCTCTCCTCTCCGCTTTGGTGGATACTGGGCCTAATACTCAGCGTTGAATATTTCTTACAGCAACGCTTCGCACAATCGAGCACTCTCAAAAGTACTACTTTCACGTGAAGTGCAATTGATACCAACTCTGTAGCACAAAATTAAATTTTTTTCTTTATGTTGGCGTAAAATTTATTTAATATATAAGTATTTATATATTATCGTTAGTAATATTTTTTTCTTGAAAATATTGGTTGAAAATATAGACTTTTTCGTTAATCTATGCTATAGATTCGGCTAAGATATGCCCATGTTATTACTGTTTAGAATGTATGCCTTTAATTAGAATACAGATGTAAATAAAACAAAAATAGGTGGTAATTTAATTTATTTCATAATAAATGGGAAACTAACAAAATTAATATTGAACTTAACAGCCTATTTTGTACGGAATATAGACTTCTACTAAACAGTACTATTTAATAGACAATATTGGAAAAATAAAATACATTTAGTGGAGAAAAATTATGCTTAATAATCTAATAGGGAAGCCATTTATAAAGGCCAATAAAATGCCGAGTAAAATAATTTCAGCATACTATAATTAATTTGATATAATTTTAATGTTGCCAAATCAACATGCTTCCTACTAATGGCACATGGTAAATATTTGATTATTTAATTAATACACTGTAATCGAAGCGACTATCACAAATGTTGCCATTAACCTAATGTTTTCTACCAAAATGGTATTTTTAGACGGTCTTCTGCAGATACTCGTCGAACAGGTACAGAGCAATGGATAGGTCCTGGCCCTCGTTGGAAATTATGAACTGTTTGAGGTCTGCGGTGTGACCGGCCAAGTTTCTGATGGTGTCTGCCTGGTCTTCGATGAACTCTTCCTCCAAATATTGAGCGACCTGTTGACAGTGTGTATCATGACTTCAAAGTCAAATAAACTTTATTCAATTAGGCTTAAACGTCGCTTACGTTTAACTTTTGAATCGGCACTATAAATATTTCTTTTAAATTACTTAATCTACCATATGCTCGAAAAAAGTAGAGCTCGTAAGACGAACATACAAGAAACTCAACGGCCACATTTTTCAATCAATGAGTATTTTACAATGACTGTAATATACAAAATAATAATCGCATCCAACAATTAATACAATGATCTATTAACTATAATAGGTCGACGTGGCATCACAAGCAGAACCCGTTCACGAGTTGACGCATGGACCAGCCATCGTTCCTTTTGCACATATTTGAGGGAAGGAGACGACCCGGCACACGAAACCGCCGCAAGTATGCCTCCCTGGATTTCATAACGTCATTTTTGGACAAACAATTAAAAAATTCACCAACCAAAAGGAACGTTTGTTTACAGACGATGATGACGACACGCAGACACAGTGAGGGTACTTTAAAAAAATCGTTTAGACAGAGCAAACGACATCTCAATCCCTAAAATCCAATTAGTAGGTTGAGCAGGCTATCAACTGTAAGTACATCCTATGATGAAGCTATGACTGGTAGGGTGATCAAACTCCCTTCCTCCTTCCTTGAAAACTGCACTGTGGAGGCACACATTTACTTGACATGATTAAGTTTGAGGCGTTTGGTGAGCTGGTGGAATATTGCAGCAGTCCAAAGAGCTCCTCAGAACACTCCCCGCGATGAATGTAGACAATGAAGCAATATCTCCTCGCCCTTGCAGGCAATCCAGCCCTTCGCAAAGTACTAGGCTGACGATGTCGAACAAAATTATGTGGGGCTTCTGCTGGTAATGTCACTTATTCCAAAAAGCTTACCTCAGGATCGTGTGTCTCGTGATTGTTCCTGGTAGCTTCCTGGTGGATCAGGAACGCTCTCTCGGCGATCTCCTTCTGGGTGTCCAGGGCATGAGCGAGAGACTCCAACTCTTGCAGTTCGATGGTGCTGTTCTGGTTGTGATCCTTGGTGCTGCGGCGGGCGAAGTCCATAGTTCCACCTGATACCATTAATGGTTTAGTGAGCGGGTAGATTAATTAAAATTTCTTGCGATATGTATATTTCCGAGCGATAGGAATATTTTTTTATGACAATAAGGGACATTCAGCTGATGGTATTTGATACGCCCTGCCAATTACAATGCAGTGCCGCTCAAGGTTCTTGAAAAATCTAAAAATTCTGAGCGGCACTACAATTGCGCACATCACCTTGAGACATAAGATGTTAAGTCTCATTTGTGCAGTAATTTCACTAGCTACAGCGCCCTTCAGACCGAAAAACAATAATGCTTACAGATTACTGCTTCACCCCAGAAAAGCGCACCGTCGTAGTACCCATAATCTAGCTGGCATCCTGTGCAAAGAAGCTTCCCACTGGTAAACGCCCTTAGTCATTTCTTACGACACCCTTGGGCCTGGGACTTCCCCATTCTTTTGATACCCCGGGGAAGCACAGGGTAATTGTAATTGATCAGTTTTGCGCAGAGAACCACAAAATATAAAAGTACAGAATTTATTTTCAGACTCAGATCTCCAGTTTAAAGTTTAAAGATTTAAAAAAAAATACTTATATAATAAGATAATCATATTATCCTCTAAAATAATGTAGTAATTAAAATTTAAAAATGAATGTTCCCTACAGCATTCTGAACTTAGTGCTAATTAAAACAAAAAATTACGACATTCAAAGGTTATATGTAAATTAATGCCAATTTGAATATATATAGTTATTCAACTCTTATGATGCATGAATACAAAATTTTATATCAAAACTAGCTGACCCAGCAAACGTTGTATTGCCGATATTAAGATCGCGATACAAAATTAACTGTTGATCGTAGATGGGGGAAAATTTGAAGTTGTATGCATTTTTAAAGCTGACTAATCAAACAAATTTTAAAAAAAAATCTGAAAAATTATAAAAAATTCGTGTGGACCACCCTAAACATTTAGGGGGATGAAAAATAGATGTTGTCCGATTCTCAGACCTACCCAATATGCACTCAAAATTTGATGAGAATCGGTCAAGCCGTTTCGGAGGAGTTCAAAGTTTAACACCATGACATGAGAATTTTATATATTAGACTTAAAATATTTTTTGGTAATTACGACATATGTAGAACTTCAATCATTACAATAATTTGTTGTTCCCTGTTCTTTTAATGAAATAATATCACAGCAGGAGCGGACCATTCGAAGTACTTTATCAGGGTGAGGGTAGTTCGCCATCAACTTCTGTCTAGCACAGAATTTGCGCTCGTAGTTACATTTTTTATACTTACTCTAGTTTATTTTTTACTGAAAAAAAAAACCGCTCGATACGATCATCACATCTGTTGTTACTGATCGGTATATGACGGATTATAGAACTCCCCTTTATTATAATAACATTCCAATTTTGAATTAGCTTTCTTACCTCTCTTAGTAATATGCTTGATCAGCTCAATAGTTTTATCCCAGGTGTCGTCCGAGAGTTTCTGGAACAGTTTGCTGAAACCCAGTCTGTTAGTCTGGTAATTGTTATAGTAGGCCGCGGACAGGAGATATTCATACGATCTGCGGAGATGCAGGTTGGCATATGCTTGTAGTTCAATCGCGACATTGCCTTTACGACTGAAATGGCCGTAGATTGCGTTACAGCTGGGTAGGGCTGTAAAATAAAGTGGTGTTAAAATTTCTACATAATTCTACCATATACTACTAAATACTGCCGTAACCATAGCTAAATGTTATATTTTCTACTAAAAACTACCATTTACTACTAATTTAATTCTTTGGCTAACTATATATCTACATTTAAATAAAACACTTTTAAAGGATTAAAACGCGTGTAATTGTAACGGTTTTACATTAGATGTTTGCGTAAAAAGTTACATTTTTATTTTAGTTAACCCGATGTTTCAAGACCTTTCTAGATCTGGAAAATGAGTAAATAAGTCTACTTATTAATCTGTTTTTGAATAGGTAATTTAAATAACATAGGTATAAAATTTTCTTACAACATTTCTAGAACATTTTGTTAATATTGCTATATAAATACATCCCCAAACTTCTATGCGACAAGGAGGGGAATTACTTAAAATTTAAAACAAAACATTTCACTGAGAGTAGACTTCATTTCATTTTGAAAATATATTAAAGTATATTTAAAGATTTTTAAGAACCGCCTTCCTCAATTTTGAATTGACCCTGTCTGAGGTATAAAAAATTGCATCATCAATATTGGTCTATTTTGCAACAAATTATATAAAACTATAAAACTTTGAATAGGTATTCAGTTATATTCATATTGCCGGGTTTAATTCACTGGACCTGACATCATTAGCAACAGGTCAATAAATAAACAACTATTTATTTTATCAGTATTATAGATTGATGTTAAGGTGTTGTGACATGATGAAAAATCAATAAATTAATCTGGGTTAAGTAAAAAAAAGTATTTAATTTTCTGGCTATAATAGGGACACAGAACAACAGAAACTACAGAACTATTAACAACAAAAGTCAAACTGTAACAATGAAAACTTTAAAGCTGTGATAGCATGAAAATATCCTGACATGTACCTACCAACCATTAATGAAACTGCTAACCGTACTGACACAACAGGACAAGTGTGACGAAGGGGAATGAGAGGGGGCTTCATGTTTTAGCATGGAAAATATTGTTACAATGTAATAATGTTTGTACATTAAAATGTTATTGTAACATTAATATTTAATAATGTCTAAACCTCCAATCCTTGAAGATAGATAAGCTTTGCTAAATTTTACACAACAAATAGTTGTTCCAGTGCGGAGTGGTTTTTTAAACAATGCAGCTGCCTTACTAGGAGGTTGTTGAAGAACATTGATGTCAAACAAACTGAAGAGAACAGGACACTCAATTTTACTGTTTATTATTTGAAAATGATGCAGATGATCATTATAATAAATCCAGTTTGCAAGACTTGATCTTATATAAATGATTTGAGTTTTCTTTAGTGTTAATTCCGCCTACAGTTGTCTTTAAACAATTCGACATGTGTTTCGCCTCTACACGAGGCATCCTCAGGACATGTTGTCTCGCCAAAATCTGGCACAAGACTGAGATCTGATCTGGATCTTTAATCAGTCTAATCTTTATATAATTATGGATTTCAGCAAAGTAATGCCTATTTCAATAAAAAGACTTGATCTGTAATTGTTTTAACTTGGTAAATATTTACCTAAACTATTTGAAGCTTGTCCACAGTCCATGGAAACATCATTGAAGCAGGTCTCTGATGACACAGCAGAAACTGCCAGGAGGCAGGCAAACGAAATCAAGATGGTCTTCATACTTCTGATTCTGTAAACATTTTATAAGCTTAGTTTTGCAACATTATTGTATTGAAAATAAATATTTAAGTATACAACAGTCCAGTATCTTACAAGAATGCCTTTTAAAAATACTAAGGAAAAAATTATTTATTACATATTTTTTTTATATGATGCTGTATTTAAGGCCCATACTCCAGAAAGTGTCTTAATACATAATCTATGATCATGTGAATTTTGTCTCTTTTATGAACTGCTGAGAGATGAGACAGTGACAAAACACAGTTGATCAAAAATTATGAATTGAAAAAATTTTCAGAGTATAGGCCTAAGAATGGACTTTTTTTAATATCATAGATTATGTTGGAAAGAGATTCCACTTTCAAACATATCTATTGGTTTTGATTACCTACTACAGTAATAATAGATTACAAATAAACATGTGTATTAATTTGATAAGGTGTAATAAACTTTGCTATCTCATAATAAAATGACATTCAGATTATGCACAGATAATTTTGTAATTAACACTGATTTATAAAGTTGATTGCTTTAAATGGTTTTTGATAAAGACAGTATTTTGATTGATTAGTATAAGTCAGAATAATAAAAAAAACATTGAGCTTAAAAAATGAAGTTAAAAATATAACAAGTGGCAACTAAATAAAAATTCCATAAACACCTTATATCGGATTACCTAATACCTAGGGAATTATTAAATTAAAACTAAATTCATCATTTGTATGTCGGTAGATTTTGAAATTGGAACAATAAATACGGAAATCGGGAACCAAAACTGTTAAATCTATTGGTCAACATCTTTCATCTTTGTTAGCAAAACACCTTGATCGAATAACATCACAGATTCAAGTTAATTGAGAAAAAATTAAGAAACTTACCACTTATATTTTTTGTTATAATTATTAGTAAGGCGTAGTATATTTAGCGCTCGGTAACTCCGTCGAAATTGCAACCTTTACACACACTGGCGCAGAAGGCGACTCCGACAAAGCGATAAATCGGTCTCTGACGAAAATAAAATATTTTATACTGAATGAGTAATGACTTATCAATATTTTCACAAATCTCTATTGTGTTGAGTATTGACTGACACAGAAATGTATTTTTATCGAGTTATCTTTTCTACAATGAAGTTGTTCACAACGTGGTGTTGCTACTGCGCGAAAACTTTTTCCTTGTGCGATATGTTCTAATTAAAAAACAATAGGCTTTTTGAAGACCAAATCTAACAATACATTTATTTTTCTTTTATACATAAACTATGTTACCTATTGGGTAGAAAATTCGTTCTGTGTTGTGTATTTATAATGTTAACTATAAGCCGTTTTATATCTCAAAATGGGTAACATTTCTAAAGTGGCAATAAATAATATTGCTAGCTGTTGACAGCTCGCAGCTGTTGTTATTGCACACAGATTTTGGAACACAAAATACCTTACAAAGAACGTTGAGGTTTTGTGTTCCTAGAAACTTACTTAACATTACATCACCAGTTTTCAATGTAAAATTTCTTTTATCTCCTGTAATTTATATGAATTTAAAGAAGAGTTTACTGAGAAATAGCAATAAAAACATAAGTAAAGGATCTTAAACAGGTTTTTGTGCAAAGAAATATTCCACGAATCCATTGAAACACAAAACCTCGACGCGATCGAATGTTCCATCTCTTTCTTGCATCGTGTGTCATATTTGATATTGGTCTCATTGTCAACACTTGATTTCTCATTATCACTGCGTAGTTTTTAATAAAAGTGTTCGCGTTAATGTGCAAATAGTTGTATTGTTGTAATTTGAAGTAGCCTTCTGCGCCAGTGTGTGTAAAGGCTTGGTAAAGGCGCTTCTGAAAAGATTTGAACTAAGTTCACGCGGTTAATATTAATTTTAATAATTTGTTTTTCCCGTCTCGTCAAAGAATCTGTGATATAAAATGAAGGCAATTATTTTCGTCTTGACTGCATTAGCCGCTTGTTCAGCAGTATTCTGCACACAATGTAAGTAATTTAATAATGTAATTAGTTATTTTAAGAGTGTGGGTAGTTACTAGTTAATAGTAAATACTTACTTCAGTATTACGATTCAAATTTGGATTCTCATCGAAACAAAAGAAAGGGTTACGATAAGCAGCAAATATTATTTTCGACAATTAAATTTTATCATTATGAGTACAAGTAATATTATGAAAGCATTATTTTATGGTTGAAATATGTAGGCACCTCTTGTTATCTATGTTGGTAGATACATTGACACAACCATTAGTTATATTCATATTAATTTATTTGTCATTATATAGTATGGTTCAAATTTGGTCTTACCATAGCTTGTAGTATCTCCTATATAGCCAATAGAAGGCAAACTGGGTCTTAGTCAAAATTATTTATTACAATATAAATTACTTAATTTTATATTTACACAAAATGATAATTTGATCAATTATAAAGAAGTGATTAAGTAAAGAAAAGACAAGAATAATCTAGAATGGAATATCAAAATCCTTTACTCTTTGTGGTCAAAAAATTAATCTACGGAATAAAATGAGTTTTGAAGTAGCCAACTGTGTTAGTATATTTTAAATCTTGAAAAGGGAAAATATCTTAATTGAATTAGGAATCTTATTGAAAATTTTCATGACCATTCAGAAGCAATTTGTTTGAGAGTGTTTTTGTTGCGCCCATTCTTCACAGGCCTGAGGCAGTCATTTTGGAATGGATGGTAGTTTTTGACTTTCAATAACTGATGTCACATCCTATTTTGAATAAAAATATTTGAATTTGAATATGCATTACAATGTTTTAATATGATCACAAGTCTAAAAATGGTAGCTATTAATTTCAACCTTCCGAGTTATCTACCTGTGGGAGGCTCCTTTGCACAGGATGCTGGCTAGATTACGGGATTTGATATTTAAAATACTCTTTTCAAATCCTTTCCCTATGCTTCTCCTGGGCATAAAAAGAATGGGGAAATCCCCAGCTCAAAGGTGTCATAAGAGGTGACTTAGGGCATTTACCAATGGTAGTGTTCTTTGCACAGGATGCCAGATAGATTATGAGTACCACAATTGCGCCTTTTTATGCAGTAATATGTCCACATTATTATTAATAAATAAATAAATAATAAATGGATGTTTCAATAGGCACATGCCATACAAGACTACATGAAAAGTATGAAGACTATATATATTATTAAAAGATTTTGCTTTAAAACGTAAAGATTTTTTATATTATAAATACTTTACTCTTACGGCCTTACAAATAAAATTGGCATAAAGTTATAACTAATCATAAACCAAGAATATGTAAAATGTTTATATATAAAAAGACATTTTGCTTATGAATGGTTTGTTCGGACGTATAACATTTCCCGCGTTTATTTGCAAGGCAGCTTGTCATTAGGAAAACTTCAGAATTATCATTGTATTGACAGTGTTGTCAAGGATAATGTAAACATTTTGCATTTTCTTTGTTTATCATCAGTTATAACTTTATACCAAGTTTATTTGTAAGGCTGTAAGACAACTTCTTCTTGTATCATATTAATTTATTATCTTGCTTAACTATTCCTCCTTAATCATGTATGTGCAAATTATTGCAATTGGTTACATCGGAGGTGGTTATGATTATGTTTATAGATTCCTATACATAGATAGTAACAGGTTAAGCCATAGGGCATAGACTTCTAAATACTAAAAATGTTATATGTAGATACTAATTTCTTGCACAACTATGACTTATATAGTATACTAGCTGCCCCGACAGACATTGTTCTATTTATAATTAAAAAAAACTCTTGCGGTAGGATTTCGTATATTCCGTTCTTAGCTAACCTCCACTTGGCGAAAGGAATATTCCTACCAAATTTCAAGTCTCTATGCCTTATGGTTGCAGAGATATTGTGATGAGTGACCATATACATGGCAATCTCTTATGTATATATAGATGCAACACTCTGGATATTGAGAGACTTTCCTGAATATACAGGATGTAATTGTTAAGTGTGACCAGGTGATTAGTCCGTAACTAAGTAACTGTTACCTAATCAATAAAATGTAATCAATAGCTTTAAAAAAGAGGAGAAGTATCCAAACTTTTGATATTAAACACTCCCATACATTTAGTATGAGATTAGTAGAAAGGCTTTGAATACATAATTTAGTAATACATTTTATTCAATTAAAAGATAGTATTATTTCTTTGTTAGGTTAATAAATAGTTTCCTTTAAAATCAGTACTAAGCTAAAATAATCTTTTAAAATAAGAAAACTAAAACCTTTTAATATTAAAATTTTGGATGCTGCTCATTTGATTTAAAAAAATAATAGTTTAAAAAAAACTATAATAATTAATATAAAATATAAAATTCAACTAAAAAATAGAAAATATATTTAAATTGAAAATAGTGTAAAAAAAACTATAATAATTAATATAAAATATAAAATTCAACTAAAAAATAGAAAATAAATTTAAATTGAAAATAGTGTAAAAAAACGTGGGGTGCTTTTTAAGATATTATTAAAATAATAATTCTTCTACATCCCACGCTTTTTTTATAATGAAATATATAATATTTTTTTACACTATTTTCAATTTAAATTTATTTTCTATTTTTTAGTTGAATTTTATGTAAACCGTGTTCAATAGTTTTTTTTTTAACTATTATTTAATTTTCATTTTCTAGTTAATTTTTTTAGATTGAATGAAGGGATTTTAATATTTGCGAATAAAAATATTTTAGTTATATTGAATAATCAATTAATTCAGCTAGCCCGAGATCCCCGAACTAGCTCTTATAATAGCTCATTTAAATCACGCATTAATAATTTATAATGGGCATATAAATTCACCGCCATCTATTCGCTTCTAAACGAATTAGATACTTTAATTTTGTGGAACTGTCTTGACATGTCGCGCGTTTCCTTTGTAGTTTACAATAAATTACTAGATGGCACTTATTAGTGATTTAAAAATTTAATAATTTAAAAATTATATAAATTCACAAAAATCATATTTTGCAATTGAAAAATTGAATAATTTTACCAAATTAGTGTAATGTCATCGGTCCTCGATAAATCTACAAAGTTTGAACGAAATCTAGCCGTTTAAAGTGGGTCAAAATCGCGCCCAAAGAAGTCGGTTACAAACATACAAATATACAAACATACAAGTGAAGCTAATATAAAGCGTGTTAAAAGTTATTGATGTTATTTTACTGATTAGGAAACATTCTTTCGATATCAGTTTAAAGTTTTTTTTTATATCTATAATAGTTACGGATTAATCGCCTGGTCACACTTAACGATTACATCCTATATATATAAGAATAATTTATTTAAATCGATCTTTTTACAAATGCATTGTCATTAAATTACATTAAGTTTAAAAATTTTACAAGCTTATATATAAGTATGACTAAATTATGATTGCTATTGAATCGCCACACTAGTCGGAGACTGTATCATGGGATCAAATAAAGGTATGATTAACAGTAAACTATTATCTTGGTAGTCATCATTGGCATTACTATTACAAATTTTGAAGACACTATATACAACTGTAAAATAATAATTAAATTAAAAAACTAAAAATATGTGGGTAGATAGCAAATTTATATTTATTACTTTTCATTCGCTTAACTTTCAGTACCAATAAATTTTTTGTTGTCCATACTCTCAAAATAGATCTCAACAGTGTTTTAATTATTATTATATATATTATATATTATAATTATTATTGATTGATTGATATTATATATATAATGCTCATTAGTATAAATTAAAAATTAGGATAATTTCTGATAATGACAATAACGATTTGGTACTAAAAAGTACCTACGTAGGAACATAGATCTTCTATATATCTTTATATATATAATTCTTGTGTGCGTGTCATGTCACTGAACTCCTCCTAGACGGCTGGACCGATTTTATTGAAACTTTCTGTGTGTCTTCAGGTGGATTCGAGAATAGCTTAGATTCACAATTGAACTACCTCTTGAACGGCTGGACCGATTTTGATGAGATTTTTGTGTGTTCCAGTGAATTTGAGATTGATGTGTGTCTTCGGGTGGATTCAAGAATGGTTTAGATTCCCAATTAAACTACCTCCTAAACGGCTGGACCGATTTTGATGACCTTTTGTTTGTTTCAGTGAATTTGAGATTGGTTTAGATTCTCAATTACGTCCATATAATATAATTCTCCTGCTCATGTGTATGTTAGTGAACTCCTCCTAACGGCTGGATAGATTTTTCAAATTTAAGACGTGTGTACAGGACAACGTCTGTTGGGTCCACTAGTATATATATATAAATGAATTGCTGTTCGTTAGTCTCGCTAAAACTCGAGAACGGCTGGACCGATTTGGCTAATTTTGGTCTTGAATTATTTGTGGAAGTCCAGAGAAGGTTTAAAAGGTGAATGATGAAATAAATATGAAAATTCTCGAAATTAAATAGAAACAACAATTTTGCTTTTCCTTCGATGTGTTCAGAAATCAAATTAAAAGAATTGTTTAAGATGAATATCTAATTAGAATTTATATCTTTCTAACATTCTCAGGAGGTAAAAAATAACCTTTATACAGAACAGCGTCTGTCGGGTCAGCTAGTAAATAATAAAAATATTAAAAAAGATGAAATTCCAAATTTCTACTGTTACATTGTGTAAATTCTAGAAGGTTAAATGTTGTTTATCATTATTATCCTAGCTTAGCACATCATAGATTCTTTATCTTAAAACTCAATGATAATATTTCGAGACTCAGAAATCTGACAAACATGAATCATTATCTTGAGAATTGACATGTATTTATCTGTACGTGACAAAGAGAACAGACAGATAAGTTTAAACAATTCCATTGTTGTTATAATTCCCGCTACTTTTTAAATTTAGAACAGATTATAACAAACCTTGACGGTAAAAAGGCAACGGCAAATACCTATGCAATATGATTGTTTATGATCTTTTAAGCATTGTTGTTATAATTCCCGCTACTTTTTAAATTTAGAACAGATTATAACAAACCTTCACGGTAAAAAGGCAACGGCAAATACCTATGCAATATGATTGTTTATGATCTTTTAAGCAAAGTCGGTTACAGTAACAATATAGTCGCATTGATTTTCTATCTCGCTCTATCTCCGTTGGAGTTGTTCTTCTCTTTATTCGTCTTAATATTAGTATATTATAGAGGTCCATCAATTATATTTTAATATCTGTTTTTCATGCTCCTTTCATATCGAAGGAGACGCCCCTTTACTGTACGGTTAAAACACATGTGGCACGCGCCCCGACGCCGTTACGCTGATAAAGCTATTTTGAGTCACTCATAGAGTATTCTATTCTTTCTAGTGGCTTCTGTGGAAGGGGCACCACAACTCGCCAATGTCACGTTTCAGTAGACCAACAAGCTTAGAGTGTGTCATTTAACTATTATTATTGTTTAATTTTTATGAATGAAATATGAATTTACAAGTGATTATAGTAATGACCGGTGCCCAGAATCAAAACAGATTTATTTTCTTATTATACCTGTATACATGCTGTTACCCCCTTATTCATAATAGTCTGCTAACTTAAAGCATTGCTAATTCTCACTCTGTCTTCTTCTATTGACCTAAGTCAGAATGAGAAAAAACACTCCTTAGCGGCTGTTTAAAGTTAGCGGACCATTATGAATAAGGGGGTAACCCCCTTATTATGGACAAACACTAATAATATTACTTATATAAAACATTTATTGTGTTAGTTATAACTTAATATTATTTTGTTTAATATATATATTTACAAAAGGAGTGAAAACGAAGGTGAGGAGGCATTTCATGGAGGTGGGGATTTCAGGAGGTATAAAATTGTACAACGAAGACTTCTTTAAAGAACAAATGGTCTGAATTTCCGCATACTGTACTAACTACCCCCTCGCCTGTCTGTCAAGGCAGTTGAAATTATAATTATAATAATAATAATAATAATAATATTGACACTGTTACACAAATTATCCTGTCCCAAACTAGGCATAGCCTGTACTATGGGTACAAGACAACGATATATTTAATACAATATACATACTTAAACATCCATGACTCGGAAACAAACATTCATATTCATCATATAAATGTGTGCACCTACCGGGATTCGAACCCGGGATCTTTAGCTCAGTAGGCAAGGTCACTAACCACTAGGCTATAGGGGTCGTCAAATTATAACAGTGGGTATGACTATTGCCCCTTTAGCCACCAAAATGGCGGCCAAGCTAACTAAAAAATGGTTCCTTCACATAAACTTAGAATATTTATACCTACGTCTACATATGACAGCTGTGTGAACATCGAAAAAAATTATGTTTAGAACTAACTCCTATTTAGAGCAATTAACACACACTAACACCAAGTGTCACACAAACTAATAAGACGTATTTTGTCATGCACACTAATCTAAGATTTCTGTTCTGTTTTTTATCGGTTGTCTAACACCAAGACACTATGTAAACCTATAAATTATCTAAGCACAAAAGTATTAAAAAGATGGTTCTTTCCCAAAAGTATTAAAAAACAGTGTTCGTTGAGGACATAATATCTTCTGCGATGTTCTGGAACTTTTCATGTACGAGGCCGACTTGCCCTTGACCGGTTTTCGTTGAATGTCTCCACAGAATCAATACAATCTGTCTGTCCTTTTAATCTATAACGCATGGATAGATTCATGGAATGTCAAAAATCGATGTCCTATGCGGGAAAAGAATTGGCGGGAAATAGGTAATATATTAAAAAGGTTTTATGGAAAGTTATCGTCTATTGCGTTTGTCACATACAGACATAATATTATTATCATTATCTATTCAACTCATTGTATTCACGTCAAAAATAGTCAGTCAACAATCCATTTCTATCAATACCAAAAATAAATAAAACATATGACAGAAGTCTTAGCACATTCTTACATACAATTACGTAAACTTAAAATGTTCTATTAAAAATAAATGCTCGGTCCATCAGGTCAAATTAAAATACAGAGATGGTTACAAACGCTCTCATAAGTAGACATTGAAGCTATTCTTAAAATAATCCACACCCCACTCTTTTTTTTACAATAAAATATATTTTTTTACACTATTTTCAATTTCAATTTATTTTCTATTTTTTAGTTGAATTTTATATAAAGCGTGCTTTTTAGTTTTTTTTTTTAACTATTATTTATTTTTCATTTTTTAGTTAAATTAGTGTATTGTCATCGGTCCTCGATAAATCTACAAAGTTTGAACGAAATCTAGCCGTTTAAAGTGGGTCAAAATCGCGTACAAAGAAGTCGGTTACAAACATACATACAAACATACAGGTGTAGCTAATATAAAGCGTATAATGATAGGTTTGCTTTCAATGATATACAGACACACATCAGACAAATTAACACACACACACACCAGTGGGAGGCTCCTTTACACAGGATGCCGGCTAGATTATGGGTACCACTACGGCGCATATTTCCGCCGTGAAGCAGTAATGTGTAAGCATTAATGTGTTTCGGTCTGAAGGCTGGTGAAATTAAAGGTAGTGAAATTACTGGGAAAATGAGACTTAAAATATTATGTCTCAAGAAGACGAGCGTAATTGTAGTGCCGTTCGGATTTTTTTTTTTTCGAAACCGGAGATAGATTGAATATTGGGAACGGCCGTGAATCGTGTCGGTTCGGAAACTGTCGCCAGATGATTCGCGAGGTTTTTGAACGGAAGCCATCGAACGATCGAGACAAGACGCTTTATTACGAGTTATTTAGAAGGTCATAGCCACTGATGGATAAATAATAAGAATTGTTTCTTGATAAATAATAAATAGAAGCGGTATTTCAATGTTAATATTATAAATCTGAATGTGTTTTGTTTGTTTCAACACGGTAATACTTACCAGTGGGAGGCTCCTTTGCACAGGATGCTGGCTAGATTATGGGTATCACAGCGCCTATTTCAGTGAAGCAGTAAACATGTTTTATAAACACTATGTTTCGGTCTGAAGGGAGAAATTACTGGGCAAATGAGACTTAGCATCTTGTCTCAACGTGACGAACGCAATTGTATTGCCCCTCAGAATTTTTGTGTTTTTCAAGAATCGACTAGATAATAATTTTATTTCATTTATGGCCGTTTTCAATAACGTATCTCTACTTACGGATTGCTACATTGCTGTCACCGTTTAATGTCAAGATATTATTTATGTATAGTGATAGATTTATTCAAACAAAACAAATCTTATAACTATATTTACAATACTATGACTACATAAAATTAAAACTATCATTACGTGATAGTTAGCCTGATCCGTTATCCATAGTTATGTCCAATATAGTTATAGTCCAATGCTTTATGTCGATAGGTTATTGAAATGTAAGTAAGCGTAAAAGGATAGATTTGCGTACCTCTTGTAAATTTATTGAAGTAGTAGTTATTTTGCGGAAATCCGTAATTATACAAATGATTTGAGTTTTCTTTAGTGTTAATTCCGCCAATATTTGTCTTTAAACAATTCGACACGTGTTTCGCCTCTACACGAGGCATCCTCAGGACGCGTTGTCTCGCCAAAATCTGGCACGAGACTGCAACGTGTCGAATTGTTTAAAGACAAATATTGACGGAATTAACACTAAAGAAAACTCAAATCATTTGTATACCTCTAGTAAGTTAAACTAAGGATAGATAGGTTATTGAAAACGGCCGTTAGTCAATAAAAGTATTCTTATTTAAAGCGGGCACCAACTAATTACAACTATATTGGTTCACTTATAACTTTGTTATCTCGTAACTATTAACCTTAATGTGTTCTGATATCGCAACAATAACAGTGTGTTTGTAATTATGTTCCACTAACAATCAATACATTACTTTTCATGGCATTTGTGAAATTTAATTAAGTAATGTGTAAGCATTATTGTGTTTCCCTCTGAAGGGCGCCGTAGCTAGTGAAATTACTGGGCAAATGAAACTCAACATCTCTCATCATGTCTCAAGGTGACGAGCACTATTGTAGTGCTGCTTTTAGAGTTTTTGAAGAATCCTGAGTGGCACTGCATTGTAATTGGCAGTGCGTATCATCTACTATTAGCTGAAGTCCTGCTCGTCTCGTCCCTTATTGTCATAAAAAAGGATGTGGACACAGAGGTGATCCATTCACCCGTTTGCGCTTTTCCATAAAATATGTATTTCATCTATACTGATCCATCATATTCCAACAGGCAACGTGAACCCGGTAAACATCCCCAAGCAATGGATCACCATGTCCCGCGGCTGCAGGGAGAGTGTTCGCAAGCAGGTGCAGACTGAGATAGCTGCTTCCGTGCAGTATCTGGCCATGGGGGCACACTTCTCTAGAGACGCCGTAAGTTTTTTTTTATATGGAAAAGGAGAACAAACGAGCGTGCGGGTCACCTGATGTTAAGTGATCACCGCCGCCCACATTCTTCTGCAATACCAGAGGTATCACAGGAAAGTTTCCAGCATTTATTGGAATTTGTACGCGCTTTTTTGTTGAAGCTACCCATCTTGGACACCGCACAAGGAAGCTCATTTTACAATTTGGTTGTACGTGTAAGAAAGTTTCTTAAAAACACTGTGGAGGACCGCCACACATTCAGATGGTGGGGATGATATCCTAATTTATAGCGTGTCGTGCGAAGGTGGAACTCGGCCGCATGAATTAAGTGAAACAGCTCTTCGGAATACTCCCCGTGCTAAATGCGGTGGGAGATACACAAATAGTCGCCTCTTACGATACCCTTGGGGCTGGGATTTCCCTATTCTCTTCATGCCCCGGGGAAGCACACGACACACATTTGATGGTTGATATAAAATATTATAAATAACGTGTGCAGTTGTTAAGAAGCCATGAGGTACTAAATGTATTGTTCCATTTAAGATAAACCGGCCAGGCTTCGCGAACCTGTTCTTCGAAGCCAGCAAGGAGGAACGCCAGCACGCCATGAAGCTGATCGAATACCTGCTGATGAGGGGAGAGCTGACCACCAACGTATCCTCACTCATCACAATCAGGGTGAGTATTTCACTAGCCACAGATCAAAATATTACATACCCTATTCTATAATCTAGATCATAGGTTCTCAACGTGGGCGATAACGCCCCCTTGTGGGGGTTTGAGACTTTCGGGGGGGCAGTAGAAGACCCAGAGAAAATTAGGGGGTATTGAGAAGGCGCAGATGGGGCGTGGGTAGATTAAAAAATATAGTCTAAAAAGGCAAAAATATACACGAACATACTCTAGAAAAAAACATATTCTCAAAGTGGGCGGTGAGCAAAATAAGTTTGACAAACTATGATCTAGATGATTTAATTTACTTAAATTTGTAACCAAAATTTATGAACGATTCGAGACTAGAACCCGTGCCGCTTTGGATTCACAACATTCAAACTCGTCTAAAATCTAACAAGCTACTGGAGACAATTAGTGCTAGAAATACATTTGGTGAAAGATCCATTAATTAAATATATTGTTCCGAGGCTATAAAATAATCTAAATCTTATTGATAGCATTGCAGAGGTAAATTTGAAACAGAAATTAAAAATATATTTTTTAAACAACACCTGTAGGTGGCTTGTAAAGCTGAACACGGAACCGGTTCCATTGTTTGCTCGGCGGATTAGTGTGTTCGTTTGCAAACAAGAATTGAATTCATTTTAATAATACGTCTTATGTTCGTGATTTTCTTTCTGTTGCTTAGATTTTGTTATTGTTATTAATAAATTTTTTGTTGTAATGTTGCAATGTAGAACGTACGGCACTCCACACAAACCCAAGTGGATTATGGGTGCTATTGTATTTTATTATCCGTTATGTTCCTTAAAATAAAAAAATATAAAGCTAAATTAGCTGCGACACGTCGTCCGCGTGGTCAATCTTTTTCGATATACCAACCCTAGCGCTCCGCTCGGACGTAATGTCTTGTATGTAATATTGTCTTGTATTGAACCGGAGCCTAAAACGAACCTAACCCAAAAGAAAGTTGTCTATGTTTGGTTCATTGTGGTTTTTCACTACAGTTAAATTTGTTCTTTCTGTGTTTAAAGCCACCAGGACGCACGAGCTGGACTAGCGGGCAGGAGGCTCTCGAAGATGCGCTGAAACTAGAGGCGTCCGTGACTCGCGACATCAGAACCGTCATCGTGAACTGCGAGAACGACCGCAACACGGAAATCGGCAAGGACAGCAACGACTATCATGTAAGTTTCAAGGATTTTGTTGACTTTGACAAAGGTATTTATTTAAACGCTTTTTGTATTTAACTCATGTTTATTACGAAATTAATCATAGCAATTAAATCTGTAAATTCTTTTGACATAAGACAACATTTTGCTTACAAACAATTCGTTCAGAAAACATCAGCGACGTACCTTGCTCGACATAGTCTGTGAAAAATACAATTTAAAAAGGGTAGGACCTAATGTGCTGCCCTAGGGCACGCCGAAATATATTGGTCTCAGGTCACTTGGTTCATCACCAACTTAACACATCGGCTTCTATCCGTCATATAACTGGTAAACCATTACAGTTTAATTCCCTGAAACCCGTATGCTTCCGGCTTTCGCAGTAGGATAGGAATTGAAACTTTGTCAAAGGCTTTCGATAAGTCTGGAAATACTTGGACACAGCTTCTTATACCTTCGTCTAAATGGGTGGCAACAATTTCTGTGAGAAGAGTCACTGCATCTTCTGTTGACTTGCCCCTTCTAGATCTAAACTGCCGATTCAATATAAGAAGAGAGTGAATCTTGCAACGTAATATCTAATCTACTCGCTGTAGGGTTAAATAATAGACCATAATGTTATTAATGTATTTTTCAGCTTGTTGACTACTTGACTGGTGAATTCCTTGAAGAGCAATACAAGGGTCAACGCGACCTGGCAGGCAAGGCTACCACCCTCAAGAAAATGATGGACCGTCACTCCGCCCTCGGAGAGTTCATCTTCGACAAGAAACTCCTTGGCATCGACATATAAATACATGATGTTGCCAGTTCCTTAATATTTCCTAGATTTAGTAATACTCAACTTAGAAGTCACGATGTCAGATGACTGACGGAACAAAATTTCAAATTACCAGTTTTTCGCCTAATGTGAACCATAAATAATAGAATTTTCCATAAACATAGTATTTTCAGCCATTTTTTTAACTGAAGTCTGGTTCTTTTGCATATAAGGATATTATAATAATTCATATATTTTCATAGTATTTGCCTAATATCTATTTTTTGGTTTATTTGTATATAGAGTAGAGGTTTGAGTACAAATTTAATCTCCACTATATAAGATTTTCTTTGTAATTAAAGTAGTAATTATATCCAATATAGCATTTTCGTGTTGCCATCTTATATGTCAATTAAGTAAAAATGAATAAATTATAATCCTGAAATTGTTTTTATTTCACTTAACAGAGACTAAGCACCTAACAAGTTACTTATTTTGGAAATTTTTATTTATTTTTATATAGGTAATGATCCCGAATGGAAGATACTTTAAAAATACTTCCTAAATGATACCGAAACCTTTGAAAACCCAACCCTACACCAAGATAATTAATAAATTTATTTGATAGGCAATATTTTTTTTTTAAAGGCAAGCTAATTTTATTTTCACCCAAACGTCAAAATGCATAATACCACGCGCATCACGTTGGCGTCTGGCATTCCACAACCGCGCGTTTTGTAATAAATTTCTTGCCTCGCACTGCCACGTTGTGGAATCAATTACCGGCTGCTGTTTCCCCAAATCGATACGACTTAGGGACCTTAAAGAAATGAGCATACTCCCACCTTAAAGGCCGGCAACGCATCTCTGTATATCGTTAGGAATTGATGTAAGATTTTGACTAATTTTAATGCCTAATAGCAGGTTGTTTAATACCTCTTTCATTAACGTACAATAAACAACTAGACTCACGATCACGCTCAAAATTTTCTGAAGCAAGACTCTGCCTACGCTTCTAGCGTAGGCAGAGTTTTAGGGAGTTTTCATTCAGTTCTGTTTCGACCTCGCTTTGAATACAACGCCACGCAATGACTTAGTTTTCAGTGAAAACTGACCAAATAAATGTATATCTAAACTTAAAAAGGATGGAGTGTCGTACTTCATATGAGTGCCCAGAGTAGTTATTTTATGAAATTATATTTCATGGGTTCAGCCAGCCACTCTAATCTTCTAACTTGACGTTCTTAATTAATTTGCTAAATAATTATATTTCAATTGCTAAAACAAAATGTTCTTGCCCCGTGTTCGCGTCCGTCTCTCGCGTACCGTAGTGGTACTGCTTTTATTAGGCGTTTAGTTTTTTATTGTACGTCAATGATCTCGTCACTTTCTTTCCATGACTCAGGCACTTGTCCAAATAATATTTGGCAAATAGCCTCTACTATATGGCTGGAAGGAGGCCATCTTGTAACTAATCAAAACCTTGGGATTACTTACATTTTTAGCATGTTAGATTGATTTTGTTTTTCTTACGTAATTTTTCAGTCCCTTTAGAAAATACAATATCAAAAGATAGTTTAATCATTATCATAACTCTAGATTCCAAATTACAATATTATAGGATATTGAAGGATTGGCGAACAGACTTAGTTCTGCAGCATACGCGGTTAAAAAAATTAGACAATTAACTGACATAGATACGGCGCGACTAGTATACTTTAGTTATTTCCATAGTATTATGTCCTATGGTATATTGCTATGGGGCAACGCTGCTGATATTAATACAATATTTGTGCTGCAGAAGAGGGCTATTCGCGCTATTTATAACCTAGGTCCTAGAGAATCATTGAGAGCAAAATTCAAAGAAATTAACATCTTGACTGTTGCTTCTCAATATATTCTTGATAATGTAATGTATGTTCATAGGCACATAAGTGAATTTGCCAGAAACTGTCATAACCATAATGTTAACACCAGGAACAGACATAAACTGATGATGCCTACTACTCGGCTTAGTCGAGTTAGTAAGTCTTTTGTGGGGCGATGTATATGCTTTTACAACAAGATCCCAGAAAATGTTCAAAACAAAGGTGTTACGTTACGTTACGTTACTCAAAAGAATTGTTAAAAAACGTTTGTGTGGTAAAGGTTACTATAACATAAATGACTTTCTTAATGATACCACAGATTGGGAATGGAGCGACCGCCCTCAGGCTATTATATAATAAGTTTAATTGTACAATGTTACTTTGTAAATGTTACTTTAATTGTAAAACATATTTTTGATGAAAAAAAAGCCCGCTGAGTTTGTTGCGCCCATTCTTCTCAGGCCTGAGGCATTCACTTTGGAATGGGTGGTAGCTTTTTTTTGACTTTCAATAAGTGATTTCACATCCTATTTTGAATAAAAATATTTGAATTTGAATTTAAGAATATTACTGGCACATGAAGTGTTGAGGTGCAAAAAAGTATATTCCTAATTCCAATTTAAGACTGACTTTACGAAAATTCCATTTAATTGCGTATCGTGGCGGGAATCGATGATAGTTCGTATAAACTCTAAATAATTTTTAGATAAAGTCGGATTGTCCTATTTCCTTGATATTTTTAAGTTTTGATAACATTATTTAGCGGCCTCTTAAATGGTTGATAGAACCATAACTTAGCAAAGGAGGATGGCTAGAATGGACCCAGATAATAAAAAAATTAAGGAAGCATCGTACAAGTAAAAGTTTATATTAATTATAAACATAAGTTTATAAGATGTTTAAATAAAAATAATTGAGGCGCTAAGGTGTGGGAGTCAAAAGAAATTAATTATTATAATTATTAAAAAATCAGTCATCTTGCACCAACGGACCGCTTTGCATTACATTTTTGCATTTACATGTAGGTACATTATTTTGACATGACAGCCCTTGTCATAATTTATTTGGATGTTTCGACTTCCGCCACCATCTTATTATCGATACCACCAACTCAAATCAGTAGTATTTCACAATAAGGTTATTATCGTTTTTTGATATTAAAATGAGTAGGTAACTTCTTTAAAAGTATCGTTACTTGCGTGAAAAAAGAATGAATTGGGAATCCTCAATTATTAGCAATTTTTACTAATAACCTTAGATATCCCACTGCTGGCCAACCTTCCATATATTATATATATTATCTTTTACACAGAACAGATCTTTTAGCAGACAGTAATTAGGCATAGACATAAGATACGAATTATCGTTCAATAATTTTAGGTTATATTTTACTTTTAGGTACCTAAGTACTTATATCTTTTTTCTCCCACTTTTTTAGACTTACTTACAATTATCTTTTTTCTTAGTTTTGTTACGTTCTACAATTATTAATAAGTTTCCATGATGTACGCCACTTCTTTCAAAAGACATGCATACTCGCCATCCTCCTTTATAGGGCTTGATTAAGCCCTTCCTCAAGCAGCATGTTATGTGTCCCAGAGGCTATAAATAATAATAATAAAATTATCTTGCCCCTTACCATCGGGCAAGTCAGTTTTGCGCAAGCTAGTTTTTATAGTGAATTCTAAGACTGCCAAATTGTAAATAGATGACTTATCTACCATTAATAAATTAGAGTAATTTAACGCTGTTTATTTGTGATTTCCCTTAGCCATCTTACCCCCTTTTACTCCATAGATGTTGTTTCGGGAATGGCAGATAGCTCACCGACATTATTTGTCCATACTCCATAACAATAAGCACATGATCCGAGTATACCTGTAACACTTCTCAGGTATGGTGACATATGTCACATGTCAAGGTAAAAATAAAAATTCCAAATTCACTTAAATTATTTAATCAGGTATATCTCAATATGAATATTATATACAAAAAAAACTTATTACAACACAAGTAATAAACCATTCAATAACTATTCTCTCATAATTATTGAAGTGAAAAAAATTATTTAGCCGCGTTGGGCTCTTTTTGGTAGAGGAAAATCTTATGGGTTCGCGTCACGGACATGCTCACGCACGCGATAAATAAATAATAAAAAAAAATATATATAGACACTTTTTGGATGGGTGAAAGGTCGTGAGTTCAGCACTTAGGTATAGCAGTATATCTGTAGCTATACAGCTGACCTATTGTGCAACATTAGTGTGTGCTTATAAGTGAAATTGAATGGATTTAGTGAAAAGTTCAATGTACATATACTGTGCATTGTTGAAATAGTGTTTTTATTTGATTAATATATTATTGAAAATAAGTTTTAAATATAAATTGAAATTAATAAATTCAATGGTTTATTACGTATTTACTAAAGTTTTTCTTCTATTGGCAGTCTACAAAACTGCCAATTGTTTTTTTATCACACTAAGGTACCTAGATAGAGTAGATTAGGAAAACGCAAAGCAACAAAATGACTAGGTATGCAAATGGCTATACTAACTACCATATTATAATATCATAATATACTTAATTATATAGGTATACTAGCTGACCCAGCAAACGTTGTATTGCCTATATTAAAATCGCGATACAAGAGTAACTGTTGACCGTAGATGGGTGAAAATTTGAAATTGGCGTGGACCACCCCTAACATTTAGTGGGATGAAAAATAGATGTCCGATTCTCAAACCTACCGATCGGTCAAGCCGTTTCGAAGGAGTTTAACTACAAACACCGCGATATGAGAATTTTATATGTTAGATATAAAATTCTAGTAGAAACTATTTAGCTATGAAATGGCTCCACATTTGATGGTTTCACGCTCACCCTTCGTGTAATTACTACTAATATTTACATTTTACTATTAATATTATTTAAGTTTTCTCAGTAAGTGATTTGTTAATAAACTCTTATGAGATATAAAGATCTTTAAACCATTATACTAGCGGCACGCTATGATGGCCGTTTTGACGTTTGTACACTCTTGAAGTTTCGTATTAATTAATAATTACATTGAAGGAGCAAATTACTGTTCTTTATTGTCAATTGTCAATTTTAGAGAATAAATTGACATTTCACATTACTACTATAATATGTCAAAACGGCCATCATAGCGTGCCGCTAGTATAGTCACGAATTTTGTCCAATGTACATCGTTAAAGTTGACAAAGCGTTGTGAAGCCCTGTCCGCATATAACGAACAAAAACAAACGAAAGTTTTTCCTTCTCTTTCACTGCTCGCGTCACACATAGGTACTCTTTCTCATAGCTTTTGTCGCCGAATTTGTTATAAGTGCACCCGGCTTAACTTAGATACATCTTTAGCTGATAGTTCATATGTGCAGCTATAAATCGTGGCCAATATATTGACGGCCAGGTGTAAAACCGGCATAAATCCATAAATTACTTAACTATACATACAAAATATTATATTATATATTTCATTATTCTTACTGTGATTAGTGACTAGATCAGTTTGATTATATTTTAACTGCATATTATTTTATAATAATTAAAATTAAGTACTTATAATTAACACTTTTCAATCAGACGTCGAAAGTCCATTCCGAATTTTCAAGAATGTAAATACTTACGTCTAAAAATTAATTTAATTGTGTTATAAGAGCAATTTCACTCCATGGTCCATTACTCTATGTAGTGTTTGTCACCTGGCAGCCATCTTGTACTTAGGGCTGCCAACTCTTTGTGGGTCGATAATATTAGTTTTAAAATTGTTACGTTAAGTAGGTACTTAGTAGTAATATTTTTTTATTACATACGTCATAGCTATTCATCTTGCCAGTTCCATAAAAAAAAAGTTGTTATTAAGTACAGAAAATATATTGAGAAAAGAAACGATATTATTATTTTTTAAATATTCGTGATATCTGCATTACTAAGAACTTGTTGCGATCTTTCAACTGTAGTAGTGTCTAGTACCACCGCTATTATTAACACTGTTATGCTATTAAATAAAAGAATATTCAACTTTACATTAATGGCTTTTGTGGAAGAGACAGGAATATAGTAGTCTCACCTGCTATATATTTTTTCAGAAAAAAAGTAGTCGGGCCTCTAATACAATGGGATACTATATTATATTATAACACTAGAAATAAGGGATTGCTTGTAACTAATTCTAGTAGGCTTCATAGGATACATAATAGCTTTAAGGGTAAATGTATACACTTCTATAATGAAGTCCCAGCCACTGTTCAGGCATTATCTATAAATAAATTTAAATGTTTTATAAAAAAAATGGCTAAGTCGTAAATCCTATTACTCCACTGCTGAATATCTAAATGATCGGACAGCCTGAGACTAGATTGTGATTATTTAATAGCGATAGAAATGACTGTACGACATAGTATATTTTTATTGAAAAGAGCGCAAAAAAAGAATGCTGGGAGAGTTTCTTGCGCCGCTTCTTCTCTCTCAGAGCGCCATTTGTTTCCGAAGCGGTAGTATTATCTAGTAGTTATTAGAAATGACATCAAAAAGAATTCTAAAGGAATCAATTTTGAGAAAATAAATGCCTTTTTATGCGTTTTTATGTTGGCAACCCTCACTCAGCTTGTAATGTATACTTTCAGTTGTCAGCTTTCAATATACTGGCATAAATCGTAATCAGTGTGTTCGACGAAACAGCTGTACAATAAAGCCTTTTCGTCCTGTTTTATTTAAACTAAGTACATCAATATATTGATCTACATTTGTTAATTGAATTATGATTAATTGAATTTATGTTTAAATATAAAGAGCTATATGTGAATTTGATTTAATTTATAGGCGTAGATCATCTAAACGTCTACATAGACTATGACAGCTGTGAAAACGTCGAAAAATATAGGCTTTAGAACTAACCTCTATTTAGAGCAATACAGGCACACTAACACAAAGTGCCATACAAATCGCGAGTGTAAGATGTAGGTTGTCACGCGCACTAAACAAATATTCCTGACCTGTTTTTACCTACCTACGATGCCTACGTCTTACACTCGCGACACTTTGTGTAGTGTGCATAGAGCTGCTATCTTTCTCGACGTCTCGCACAGTCTACAAATTTAAATTCAAATATTTTTATTCAAAATAGGATTCAAAATCACTTATATATTATAATACGTCAAAAACTACCACCCATTCAAAAGAGACCCCCTCAGAGCTGAGAAGAATGGGTGCAAGTAAAAAAAAACCCGCTGAGTGTCAGCGGGTTTTTTTTTAATATAAAAATATGAATTACAATGTGAGAATACATACATACTAATTAATTAATTATTAATAGCTTAGCAGACTTTCGTGATATTATCAATATCTGAAGTAAATACATCTTTATTTACAAATTAGTAATATATTACAACTCGTCACCCCGTGGTTAAATTTCGACAATTCATATATTTTTTTTAAATGTTAATATTTAATATGTATAGAATATTTAAAAGTATATCGCTTTAATGTATGTATAGTCTGTAGGTACCGTCTCTAAATTCATACATAAATCATTATAAATGGTATATGCAGAGTCAGCAGTACAATTTATTGGGAATAATTATTATAACATAAAACAAATAACTTTGATAAGTGATATCCCTCACTACTGGGATTAATTATAAAAATTAAATTTGTATCATTTATCCCAGTAAGTATAAGTTAATAATTTTGAATAACATTTTACTGACAGTATATGACATAAATAATATGTCTGTGGACATTCTGGAAATTTAGGAAATTGGAAATTCTGCTTTAAACTCTTCACACTGATTTTCTAGATGTTAACAATAAGTGATGGAGGGTAGTGGCAAGGAGAATCATCTCATATTAGGGAAATGTTTAAAAAGTTTCCAGCTTATGCGGTAAATAACAGTTCAAAAACCTACCACAATGGCGCTGGTGTAGGCACAGGGTATGGTATGAAGTATGGTAAATGTGGCAATTGTAAACGAAATGAAGTATGCCGAGTTAAAAAAATTAAACTATGGTCGACTAAAGTAGTTAATTATTGAAAATTTAAATTTTACGTTGTACAAAACAATGTAGTTAATATAACCTTAAAGAATTATTATAGGGAAACGTGCTTGTTTAGTATTATTTTATATTTGGCGCTTCTTTTAAGGTTTACCCTGATGCTACTGTAGCGCCACTCTAATTTAATGCATTTTGGGTATGTTCCGATATACAGTGCTATCACTGTAGAAAAATTCTTTCCGTAATGGACTACCAGTATACTGCCGCAGTACCCTAGGGAAATATACGTCATAATCGTCGCCATATTCTACTGTGATCACTTGCGTTTTAGAGCCAGAGATAAGGTACTCGCAGTACTTTGATCACGTGAGCAGTCAAAGCCACTCGAGTACCTAACGTTTAATAAACAATACTTACAGTTTAATCCCAAATATGTTTAATTTGACGGTACTCCAACAATATATTTTTTTTAATGAACTAGAAAACTTTAATACACTCATTTGAATTCTGCGTGAAAAAATGCGGCTGACACTTTACGGGATTGCGTTCCGTTTCAAATAGTATAACTAACTATAAAGGAACGGCTTCACAGTATACTAAATTGACGTCACACTGTACAGTGGTCACAGTGCATATCGGAACATACCCTTAGACGGGCACTTTTTTATATACACAGATGGTTCTCCTTGCCGCTACCCTCCATAATAATAAATATTAAGATCATAATAATTTTGTTTATGTGACCTGTTAAACTCTGTACCATTAAATTCTATCCATATATCTCTACATAGAATGTTGTATTTTATTAGAAGACATCAACTTTTCATTGTTAAATGGCTTTCAAATGCTCTTTTGAAAATTATTAGATTCATCATGGATATCAACATCAATTTTAAGAGTAAAAGTGTTCTGTGCTCCATTTAGAAATTGTTCAAATGTTCTTTTTCGTGAGAATTATTCTTGACAGACTATACATTCAAATTCGTTTATTTAAAAAATATGTTATGTCAATTTTGACATACCAGACGCTATAGAGTAGATATATATATAGTTGCGTGTAATAACTCGATTTCTCTTTGTAGTTTATGGGCGTGGATATTTCACTAGAGACCGGGTTATAGAAGGAGTGTGTCCAGCAGATCAGTGAGGGTGACTTGATGGTGCGCAGGGGACTCCTGCGCCGGGAGGGGATGCTATGGCGGTGTCATGCTGCCGCCATACTCAGGGGAAGCCCCGCGACCTAAAACCAAAAAATAATAATAAATTCAAAATTCAAATTCAAATACACTTTATCCATGTAGGTCACGGAAATGACACTTATGAATGTCAAACAAAAAATATTGTTTCTTATCGAATTTACCGCTACTTCGTAAAGGGTTGAGCTAATGAGAAGAAGTAGCAAGAAACTCACTGCCACTCTTTTAAGTCAAGATTTACATTTTAATTGTTTTACAAATCATTTCAATTACAATATATTATGCAAAGTGACGCAACAAAAATACTCAAATGTCAAAAACTGAAAGGCTTACACGAGTAAGTCAAAAAAAGAAAAAAAAAGTAAATAAATACAAACACAAGAGTTATTGAGTATAGTAGATGCATCAATCCACACATACCGTAAATAAATAGAGGCATTATGTGAGCATTTCATAAAATAAAGTATATAATAACTTTAACTTTAAAGGAAATGATAATAATAAAAAAACACATCAAGCAGACCGTATACCCGTGCCTGGTAACTCACAAAACGCGCGGTAGAATGCCAGACGTCAACGTGACGCGGATGTAATTTTGCATTTGACGTAATGTCTGGTGGTGTAAGTCGAGTGCTGGTATTAACCATCTCCTCTGAGCACTCCCCGTGATAAATGCAGTAGAAGATGCTTTATAATCTAAACAATACTTTTATTTATTCTCAATTTGAATTTTTTTCCTTTTCTAGGTTTCATACTAATTAAAATCAAATGAATGTAGACTACAATTAGTAATGTATTTATTTACTCAAGGAAGACCGCTATTAGCCTAAACACATGAAGGATTTGGTACGGCCGAATCATCAGACATTTACCAGTGGGAGGCTCCTTTGCACAGGATGCCGGCTAGATTATGGGTACCACAACGGCGCCTATTTCTGCCGTGAAGCAGTAATGTGTAAGCATTACTGTGTTTCGGTCTGAAGGGCGCCGTAGCTAGTGAAATGACTGGGCAAATGACACTTAACATCTTATGTCTCAAGGTGACGAGCGCAGTTGTAGTGCCGTTCAGAATTTTTGGGGTTTTTCAAGAATCCTGAGCGGCACTGCATTGTAATGGGCAGGGCGTATCAAGTGCCATCAGCTGAACGTCCTGCTCATCTTGTCCCTTATTTTCATAAAAAAAATCAGACGCGGTTGGGTAGCGAACCATATTCGATGATATGTCGCATTGTCCGTCGCACAACATTATTATTACCGTACCGTAGTGTTCGAGTATTGAACAAATAAAAATTGTAATATTCTTGTTTAGGTCAATTAGGTATTCGTCCGTCATCTTAACTGCGAAAGATCACTCACAGCCGCGACCGAGTGGTCTATTTCATCATTAAATTAGCAGTAATGAAATGAAGTCATAGTGAAAATTATCCCAGTTATTTCATATCTAGTAGCGACCTAATACAGTCCAGTAATTAATACGTAAACCGTACACGCACCGAGTACGACGCCGGACCAATTGGTGCGAGACGCTCACCGGACGGTCGATGGTTCCTCCGTACCAGATCCGACCATGTGTTTAGACTATAAGTCACAACTCCCACTACTGAACCCTCCTCCTCCGACTCACCTCGGCCTCTGCCACGGCCCCGGCCCCTGCCCCTCCCGCGGCCGCGTCACCTCCGTCCATCCCCTAAGCCCACCATATCTAAAACACGTGAAACTTAGAATAGAATAGAAACACTTTATTAGCAATAAAAAAAACACAACAATTTACAATATTAATTAAAATCTTAAAATACTAATTTAAATACCGTAACACTATTATAAATATTAAAAATAACAGTGTGAGCGTGATTCCCTGCTAAAAGGAGCTGACTCAGTATATTGTTGGTCAGTACAGAAGACACCAACACAACACTGGTTTTCAGCAGCCCCTCGTGACATTTGAAGTTGACAATTGCATTAGTCTTCCCATTGTTATTAATTTGTGTAGGTAGGTATCAAAGAGAATGACTAATTATTATAGTTTCTTTTTCGTTTTTCTTAATTTATAGTGTAATAAAATAAAAATAAATTAATAATTGTAATAATAATACATTTACATAAGTCATTACATCAGCATTGGTACCCGTACGATAATTTCATATCTACGTACGATGGATACGTACACTAGATACGCAGATTATATGATATTTTCAATTATGATACAAAATTTGTAAATTTTACTAATAGTCAATTATTTCCTTTACGTGGTGTCTCTCTCATCTCTTAGTGTTTTCGAAAGGGTATCATTTATTTCAATAGCTGATTGAACAATCCTTGACGCCGCAATTTATCGAAAAGCAACCAAGGAATGTATAATCGTGGTATTTTGCTTTGTTTTAGGCGTTATCTATACGCTACTAAGAGTGGCACGGGCAAACGAATATTATCTTTCTTTTTGCTATAATAATCGCTGTAAAGCTCGCAATAATTTTTTCATTAGAAATTTAGGGCTATATTTCACGGGGACACCACGGTGGCGCAACCCATCCGCGCAATCGTGGTGTACGTTAGCTTCCAACAGACACCAGAGCCGCCAGAGTCGCCACACCACACTGAGTCAGTAATGGACCTCAAAGATATAGCACTACTGCTGTATGTATGTACGTGGGTACAGAGCTCCTTCTTTGCTCAACGGTTTGATCGTGTTCTCCAAACAAATCTTCAAATTCCTCCCAACATTTTTTTTAAATCTCTATCGGAATAATCGGGTGAGGAATTATCTCAAATTGATGGTCTACTTTGAATTGCGAACTTTTCTGTATTCATCATATGCACAATAAAACACACGTGTTGCACGCAATGAGCTGGAAGCGACACTGGCGGCGGACAGGCGGCCGAGTGAGTGAGACACCATTCAGCGCTATAGTAATTAGTGGTGGCGCGACCTGAAACATTCTGTGCACGCGTCCGAGATGAAGCGGACACCAGGTGATTCTCTATAGAGCTGTATACATTTTGTTGTAGCAGTTACTGTATGCGCCGCCATGGTGTCCCGGTGAATTATAGCCCTTATGGTTGACCCACGCTTTCTTTAGTGAAAAACATAGACATTACCAGCGGTCTAGAGATACATTATATGGAATATACTCATGGCTCAAAGGTCCCTAAGCCGTAGCTGTTCGGCGAAAGTGTTCAACAGATTGGCTGTAAAAATTTCTTGAAAAACGTGGAGCAGGCGAATTTCACATTTTCTTACGCTAGATGGAGCCTTAAGCGGCTATATGTCCTCCAGCCTAGGACCTCACCTATATTTGTGGCAGTCTTCTCCAAGTAAGCAAGAGGCCCTTGCAGCGAGGGACTGCCGTAGCCTCCACGACCTCCGGCAAGAAACATGCTTTGGGCCAGATTACTCTGCATCTGAAATTGATGAGTTATCACGAGATACTTAGGCTGAGATCTATAGAGCGTATATTCTTTGCTCAGACTTTACTTACCTACCTAAAACTTAGCTGAGTGTCCTCTTTGTGTGTTATTACACTCTAACCGAGTTGTATGTACTTAAGTAATCAAAAAATTCATTAATATATTTATTTACATTATTAAAAAAAACATTTAAGTATATAATTTTGGCTAGTGTCCTCCGGTAAGCAATTAATGCCAGTATTGAAAACAAAACACTCTTCCTCCATTTCACTTCTTAATGTGTTAATCTACATTAACTAAACAGGTAAACGAACATATTTGTTTACTTTTACTACTTTTTTATATATTATATTTTTTACAACTTTATTGTATATTATATTTGTATTATTTAATTTATTGGTTATAAATAAATTTGTGTCTGTGTGGTGTGCGTGCAAACTCGTACGTGGTGTCTGAATATGAGTGCATTCTTGTGGGTGCACATACAGCCATATTTTGTGATAATATTATGTATCTTTACATAATATATACCTACATTATTAAATTTCTATATCTATATATGACTCCGACGTTACCTATATCGTCTGAGTCACTTTACAGATCTTAGCCTTAATCTGTTCACCAAGAGCTTACTTTTAGTTGGAACCAGGAATTAATACTAAAGCGTTTCCATTAATATCAACGAAACTCGCCAGAATTGGGACTACAACTGCGTGATTTAAGTACCTAGTTAAGATTACCATTGATTCAAAACAAAAACAAAAATCAATGTGTATGTTTTATAGAAAATATGACAGCCTGAACATGAAGTAATAAAAAAGATAATAATACATCCTTTTGACCGAATTCGAAAAGGAGATTCTCTGAGATTTATGATCCGATTTCGTGATTCTTTAGTTTGATGCGAAATGCTTGCCATTTGGTCCCATAAAAATTGGCCGTTGGGGCAGTAAAGTCCTCGAATGGCAACCATATAGTTGGTATGCCCCCCATATGATGGACCGACGAACTGGTCAAGATCGCCGGAATAGGTTGGATGAGGGCAGCCCAGGACTGATCGTCATGGCGATCTTTATGGGAGGCCTTTCTTCCAGCTGATGATGATGCTATAGTTAGTAAAAAGAGTTACCGATGAAGTGTAGGTAATATTTTTATTGGCAGGTATTGGAAAATATACATGAAACCAACTGAAATACAATAAATTCAGGCGTTCTTTCACGTTTATCAATATTAAATCACTACCGACTTAGATCCTCTGTTCATGCGAATCACTTCCGACGCGACATCACTTTATTCATAAAGGTCAAGGACATTATGAATGTAAAAAGATTTCTTTTCTTTTAAGCTTTTGCATAGCTTCTATCGCGGGCCTTGAGCGTGGAGACCGAATCCAGAAATTCCGTAACGAAAATAACCTAACACTTACTTACTAGATCTAAATAGATATTTCGCCACTGTAATACAGTTGCCGTGGAACAGCGGTTACACGTATGCTTTTTGTGCAGAAGGTCCCAGGTTCGAGCCTGGGGTACGTCTTGATTTTTTTTATTTCTTTATTTTTTTTATCACGTTTTTTTAATTTTTATTATTATGACAAGCATTTTTATTTAGTTTCACCTGTTCCGTTGTCTGCTTTTTTTTTAAATTAATTTTATCAAAAAAAATACTGCATAAATAAAAAATTATAATTGCATAAGTTGATAAAAAATGCTATGCAATAGATTTACCGCGGCAGTGCCGAGTGCTACACGTCTTTTTTGCATTTACCACCACTTTGGAAAAAGTTCTTCTTACCAAAGAAGTAGGTTATACTTACTTTGTCTAATTAGGTATGTACTTAGGGACTTCCAGACCACTATTATTCTTCAGCATATTGAATAGCACTTTTACTACGATCAAATAGATAAGAAAGAAGAACACATCTACCTCCACGATCTCGCTCGCCCTTAAGCATGTTTTCGTACCCAAAAGCGCGGGTTGACACGCGCCTGCTTATATTTGTGATCTGATACCCAGTTACTTTATATATAAGATCATAAAATACAATATATGCTATGGAGGGGGGAAGGGGGCTGATGTGGGACGCGACTTGCGTCGACACTCTGGCTCCTTCTCATGTAACATCAGTTGGTGCTGGGGCTGCTGCTTCGACTGCCGAAGACAGCAAGCGTCGCAAATATGTCTGTCTCAGTGAGTCTTACATTTTTGTGCCGTTTTGTGTCGAGACACTTGGCCCGTGGGGCGCAGGGGCGTAGAGAATGTACAAAGTACCATCTTCTCGCCTGAATTGGGCTACTGGAAGTCCAAGCGCTGGCAGCTATTTCGGTCAACGATCAGCATAGCTATCCAACGCGGAAATGCTGCCAGTATTCTTGGTACACTTCCCCGTAATAATAGTTGTAATTAAATGTAATCATAATATTGTAAACACAGTTATAAGATTAGTTTTGTTTGAATAAAAAAGTAGTACCTATACAGGATGTCCCAAAGTTATGGGACATGAAGGGAAAGTACCTTAAATACCGAAGATAGGCTAGGATAGGATATTAGTTTTTGGTCATTCTTTCGATTGGCATCATAAGAGTAGGGGTGTTTTTTTTTACATTTAAGTCGGTTCGATTCGCAGACGAGATAAGTAATTTTTAGAAAATCTTTGAATGCAGAATTACTAACTTTTAAAAATAACGTAAAGTCTTCTTTCAGTAAAATAGCCTATCTTCGATATTTAAGGTACTTTCCCTTCATGTCCCATAACTTTGGGACAGCCTGTATATTGGTTCTAAACTGAAAAGCTCCAAATACTCCCCGTGATATATATGCAGTACAATTAATCACTTTATAATACTTCAAATTTTTATATACCCAATTGATTGTTAATTTTTTTGAAGCCAATCCAATTCTAATCTTAACAAAATAATCATAAAACATAATAATAAGCGTAAAAAGGAGTGCAAAAATAAAAACAAAAGGCAAAATAAATTTAAAATTTCTTTATTTCACAAAAAATACTGCAAAATATGCTAATTACAACAAAAAAAGGTAAGCTCTAAATATAACAAAATGTATTAAATCAAATGCATTTCAGATCAATCAATTATTTAGGATACACATCGGACCCGATTACACCGTTATAACTTAAATGCGATCGGTTGAATTAAACTCAGTTTACGTATACAGCGGGCACTGCAATATCGACAATGAATGTACGGAAATAAAAAAAAATACATGATTCACCTAAATTGATAAATTTTCCATAATATCACATCGGAAGAACCTGGGCACTTCTTACGCTGTAGATTTTTTTCCGTGTGGTAATCCGTATACGAAAATAAACATTCTACTGAAAATTTCGGTTCGTCTATCTCGTATTCTCGAGCACCCATTGTATGGGTTTACCTATCGAACCAAAGACAATGTAAATCGAACAGAAAAGGCCCCTACACACGTTACAAACACACAGTAAAGCGTACGAAACACGGCTTTAAATACAGCGCGATCACCATCAAGTTATCTGTGCTTGTCTTATTGACATATGACTTGTCAATGTCAAACATCCATTTGTTACGTTGTGCATTTGAATTTTTCAATGCTACTTATTAATAACCTACGTGGAGAGTCGTCTACCTAGATTTAGTTTGACTAGGAACAGTTATTATTTATGAACTTGATTAAGGACTCGTCTCTGCTGAGCTCCAACTAGATACCGCACTAGCTAAGAACAACAGCTTTTTACTAAGGCAACTATTAGATGCTTTTGTGCGTGGTATCTTGACACTCAATGGCATCTTTCAAAGTATGTTACTTATAATATACACTTTATGTTACTTTACATTTAAATTAATAAATCTCTCTTATTTTTGTAGTAATATTTTAACAAAGTTTTACTACGCAATCCGGCATTTTAGTTTCAATTATTAGCAAAGTTTAACAGAACGTGTGGCACCTTAACGTCACACATTGTTCGAGACTAGCTCGAGTACCCCCACTTTGCGACTACGCCAGTGGTATCTAGTTGGAGCGCGGCGGAGATCAATCGTTAATCTGAATTTATGAAGATGTTTAATAATTCACATATTATTCAACAATCAAACTCTTCTCGTTAATTTTGAACCGCAGGCAGTCATTAAAATAACCTCAAACCTCCTGTGTTCATACAATTCTAATTTTGATAGCTAAAATCATATACGCACTGCGACTTTTACTGGTCCGTATTACTCGAAGCTTTCGAGTGATGTTAGATTGAACTTTTTCTAGTGTTATTTAGAGAATACACTGTGTTTCCTTCGAACATAATTCGAGTATCGAATTTTTATACGAATGTGAACTTTTTTCTACTGCTTGAGAATCGTGCCCCTGTAAGAAATCTAGTAGCCGCGCGATGGTGTAGGCACTGACACCTACTTGGAACACGCTCAGCCGTTCACAACTTGCAGGTGAGAAGCACCCACGTAAGAGTGATTAAAATTTTATTTTTAATATATAATTTGTTTGATTTTCAATTATGAACTATAATATTAAGACTTTTTTTTATGTATACGGTTAATTATTTCTTTTAGTGTCGCGATCATAGTGCCGCGCTGTATCGACGAGTTTATAGGTCCAACATTAATTGAACGCAGTTTTAGCTAAACTAGCGTCTGTATTTTGTTTGATCACGGGTGGACTTTCGTTCTTCCTAAACGAGCGGAGCTGTCAGTTACATACATACATACATATAATCACGCCTCTTTCCCGTAGGGGTAGGCAGAGACCACTTCTTTCCACTTGCTACGATCCTTACATACTTGTTTTGCTTCGTCCACTTTCATTATTCCTTTCATACATGCTCTTCGGTTTGAGGTACTCTTGACCTGGCCTTTTTCCAAGACGTCCCTGCTTTGATCTTGAAACGTCCGCCTCGGTCTTCCCCTTCTAACACTTTCATTCACACTGGCCTTATACACTTTCTTTATCAATCGTTCTTCATTCATTCTCTCGACATGTCAAAACCATCTCAGCCGGCCTTTCTCAATTTTTATCACAACATCTTTCAGACGTTACTGTCATAAATTAAACAATGTACCAAATACCTGTATAGAGGAACAATGTGTGCGAGAAGAACATCTCTAGCGGAGTTATGGCAAGATAGAAAAGGACAGAAAATCTATTGTTACTTCAGCCGATTTTAAAGGAAGAGTGGTAAACTGTCAGTCACTCTTGGCATTAGTTCTATAGTATTTTGAATATTAAACCACAAGCTAACACACACATTGATAAACCAAAATTGGTCTCGAATTTTCGGGATTTAATCCATTAAAAAAAATGGTTAGAGTGAGAGAGGAGAAGCCTGCCCACTGTTAACATATGCGTGAGAGAAAGTGAAGCCAGACAGACTGGCGCCGTAACGCTTTACCTTACGAAACGTAATAAGGAGTTATCATTTCAAAATACTATTAGCATTTTAGCTGTAACTGCGTTCAATTTATGCGGACAGGATCTAAACGAGTTTAGTTTATGCTGTTCAGCTTATTTAGAACTCTAATAATAATCTCATTGATTTCAGCTTTCATAGTGGTTGTATTTCGTTCGTTTGGTACTAAACGATAGTTCGTAATATTTATATAACAGATTTACTAAACACCGATTTTATTGAACATCTTTTAAGACAGCCAGTATTATTTCATTTTATAAAAGTGCTCCTTGCAGCTAGTAGAATCATAAACTAATCTATCTACAAAAAACTAAATTTAAGTTGTACAAACTAATACATGCATTCTAATAACTTAAATATAACATAAATTAAATAAACAAAATGTGATTATAACATAAGCTGTTTAAAAAAAAGGGATCGGCGAATAATAACAATTATATATTTTTCGTCACATTTGCTCGTAACCTGCATCTTATGACATCGCAATAAGGCTCAATATACAAGATATAAAACACACTGACCTGAAGTTGCCGCGTTTCTGTTCGCACACGTACACAAACTGGCGTACCGCCTTTCCGATTCGCGCCAAAACTGTATTTTTATTATTGCGCCTCTACTCGCATCAACATCAGGCTAACTATAAGTTAGCGAGAGGTATAGTTCAATGCAAGGTATGTAATGTAACCAACAAAGAGTATTATGCGGCTCCAAATAGAGCCCGAAAATTTTAAATATGCAATAATAGTTTTTTTTATGACAATAAGGGACAAGACGAGCAGGAGGTTCAATTGATTTTATCGAAAAAAATATTATTAAAAATTATCTTAGCAAATACGTGGAGAAAGCAGCGAAGGTGGGACTTAAAATGAATATAAGGAAGACTCTAGAAATGAGGTGCGGGGCAACGAGCTCAGGCCCGTTGCTCATTGGCATAGAGGTAGTGGAATGCGTCCACAAATTTTCTTATCTTGCGAGCTGCATGTCAGAGACTGGAGGGACAGAAGAGGATATCACTTCAAGGATCGCCAAAACACGAGCAACCTTTGCACGGCTTCTATCCGTATGGCAATCACGAAAACTGACACTGTCCAACGTTAAGACCCTACTGCTGTATGGGTGTGACACGTGGAATATCACCAAGACCAATATCTTCGCTATTCACTGGCCCGATATAATTTGGCAACTTTGGCAACGCTGTCATGAAGTCCCAATCGATCAACACATAAAACGCCGCAATTAGAGCTCCATAGGGACACACTCCGGAGGGATCCCAATCATATACCGAGGCAAGCCCTAGACTGAAACCTGGCGGCGGACTGTCATTGACGTAACGAAAGACACCGGAAAGACCTGGAGTGAAATCAAGAGAGATGCTTAGGACCGATCTGGGTCAACAATAGTTAAAATAATGTAAACTTAAATGAATATTTCAACTTTTAAAGGTATCAAAGACAATTTTTTGTTACCTACAACTTACGATGAGCTAAATATATACAATATAAACATTATTATTAGCTGGTGGCATATATACGAAATATAATATATTTTTTTTTTGTATATTAACAATTTGTAGAAGTTAAATCATGAACTTCGATATCCCTGTTATTTATAGTGAAATAATGTCACAGCCAATTACAATGCAGTGCCGTTCAGGATTCTTGAAATACCCAATAATTCTGGGTGGCACTACAATAGCACTCGTCACCTTGAGACGTGAGAGTTCAAGTGTCATTTGCCCAGTAATTTCACTAGCTACGGGGCCCTTCAGACCCAAACACAATAATGCTTACATATTACTGCTTTTCGACAGCAAAATGCGCCGTTGTGGTACCTTTACAGCATACAATACTTTGGGTCGTTGACCGGATCAGATATCAGGTGATAAGCTGCTATCTCCGAGGCACATTGGCGGGGTACGCGGGGGGGTGTTGCGGTCGCGGTACCTGTTGCTGCTGCAGCGCCTGTTGCTGCAAAGCTGCTTGCTGAGCCGCAGCGGCAGCCGCCATTTGCTGCACCTGCATTCAATCACGCAATTGTTATAATTATTAGGTATTTGCTATTTTCATTGTGTGTTCTTAATTATATTACTTATTATTGAATTAGGTCACGAAAATTTATGTAATTTTTGTTTTGTTGTTATTACTTTTTTATTGTGATATTATTATTTTAGTATGGTAACCCTTCATATATGTATAACCTTTAAGTAGTTTGACAATCCGCTAGACCACCTGGAGTTCTCTGGAAGACCAGCGCTGATCAGTATTATGCCGAGGTAAACTCCGTTTCTTCATGTAAATTAATAAATAAGTCTACTTGTATACTTTAAGTTGCAGAATAAATGATTTTTCTTTCTCTCTTTCACCTGTCCATACCGTAGGATTACATGGGAAGAAACTGAAGATCATCAGTAGACCGAGATATATATGTAGAGAGGAGGATAAATGCGAGTCACCTGGTGTTAGGTGATCACTGCCGCCCCCATTCTCTTGCAACACCAGAGGAATCGATGAGCGTTGCCGGCCTTTTAGAAAGGCGGACGCGCTTTTTTCGAAGGTACCCATGTCGTATCGTCTTCAAAACACCGTACAACGAAGCTGATTCCACGACTTGGAAGAAAGTTCCTTGAAAACCGCACTGTGGAGGAATGCCACACATCCAGATGGTGGAGATGATGGTAGTGTTGCTTTCACCGCTGTGATCATAGGAGTTGTTCGGGAATTCCACCACCGGACATAACGTCATAAGTGCTAAATTACTTCCGCGTCATGTTCATGATGTCTGGCATACTACAACCACGCGACTTACGAGAATTTCTCGCCTCGCACAGCCAGTTCGTGGAATCAATTACCGGCTGTAGTTTTCCCGAACCGATACGACTTAGGGACCTTCAATATTACAGCACACTTATAACTTAAAGGTCGGCAACGCTCCATGACCCCTGATAACCTAGAGCGGATTTCTCATCACTTGAGCCTTTTGCCCGTTTGCCCCCTCTTAACTTAGAAAAAAAGCAAACAATTTAGTAAACCATCTGAGGTAAGCGACCGCAGTTTAGTAAGGGCAGAGCTCATTAATCAGGTAATGATCAAATCATATCTTAAAGAGTCGGCACTGGTAGGAGTATTTATTTAAGTTCCAAGCTCCTTAAAAGTGGCATCTACGAGGTTGGTGTCTCTATGACTGTCTGTGTCCAATGCCGGATTTAGAGCTCTAGAGGCTTTGGGGCAACAAAGGAACAGACGCCCCCTGGCCCCAAATTATTTTCCAAAAGAAATGGACAATATCTTTCAGTAGAGTTTTCCAGTAAATAATTTATTGTGAAACCAGATATAGAATCTTTTATTATTTAATAAATATATAAATAGCTAAAATCGGAAACAAGAATTATACTTTTGCCTTCACCAACGGAACCTTCCGAGCATTTTGGCCGAATAATCGTTGACGACTTTGCTGAAATCCGGTTCCCGAAGTAAATTACTTACAATGCTCATGAGAGAATGCTTTGATAGACGGTATTTTTCTCATCGTTGTCCAAGGCCAATTTTTATTTCATTTTAATCTTTGAAAATGAGTGCCTTGTGCAAGTCTCTATTGTGTCTGTGCCGGTCGACAGATCGAGCCATTCACCAATTCGAGGTGTTGGAGTATACCTGAACACTTTGCTGCACGCTGCACGGCTGCTGCATAGGAGATGCCGCTTGCTGCAACGGCTGAGGCTGACTCTGCTGCTGGCATTTATTGTACACCGTGTGACCCTGACCAACAAGCCAATATTGTTTTAAATAAAATACTTTTAAAAGGATTAAAGCATTCAAATTTAAATATTTTTATTCAAAATAGGCTATCATATCATTTATTGAAAGTCAAAAACTGCCATTTCAAAAAAAAATGCCTTAGAACTGAGAAGAATGGGCGCAAGAAACTCAGCGGACTCCTTTTTTATCATGAAAATATGGGTAAAATGTAATATCGTACATTTATTTATTACTTTCTTAACGAGATAAGCAATGCCTAAAGGCATAGATATATAACACTCTCGCTTCACTCAGAAATCTTTATAACACTCTCGCTTCACTCAGGCGTCTATATTACACCGTCGCTTCACTCAGTACACTATATACTCGTATAACTCCCTCGCTTCACTCAAGACTCTACATAGCACTCTCGCTTCACTCAGAAATCTATATAACACCCTCGCTTCACTCCGGAGTCTACATAACACCGTCGCTTCACTCAGGTCTATATATAACACCCTCGCTTCACTCAAGACTCTACAATGCACTCTCGCTTCACTCAGAAGTCTATATAACACACTCGCTCTGGAACAATGACGTAACACGGTGTTTGGTTACTCGCTTATGTTACTACTAATTGTAGTCTCTAAAGCTGATGAATAAAGGTCCCAATGATGAGAGGACCTTACCCACCTGCAAGTCAGCCAGCAGGTTCTGCCATTGACCGATCTTGTCGTAATGCCTCCTGAGGAGTTCCTCCTTCCGCTGCAGTTCACACTTCAGCTCATTGTTGTCTTCCTTCACCAGCAGTTCCGGCTTCATGGCTGACAACAGAAACCTGGAATGATCAATTTCGTTTGCTTGTTAAATGGAAATGTTATCTATACTAATATTATAAACAGGAAATATTTGATTGTTTGTTTGTTTGTTTGTTTGTTTGCATTGATTAGGCTCCGAAACTACTGAACCGATTTGAAAAATTCATTCAGTGTTGGGAAGCTACTCTATCCCCGGGTAACAAAGGCTATATTTTAATTTCAAAAAATTAGGGATCCTTACTAAAACATCGCGTGCGCTGGGAAAACTATTCATGCGAGAGTAAAAATGTACTTACGACTTTGCAGAACACATTACTATCTACAAAAAGTGTCACAACAACATAATTCAGAAGTGTTCTTTGTAACGTGTTCTATTTTAAAGATTTTAGTGAAATATCGTTACTACGTGCTCGGTCCTGTGTGTACGCGGACGAAGTCGCGGGGTATCAGCTAGTCCTTTATAATGAAATAAGCGATTGCTCTCGACGTGTCGTGGAAATAGTTACTTAGTTATAAGACTGCAGAACTTAATGTGTTATTTTTTTACGTTAAACTGTAATTTACTTTTTAAAATCAACTTCAAATATTTATATTCTAAATTTAAAATCACTTATTGAACGTCAAAAACTACCACCCACTCAAGAAAGTATGCCTCAGCCCTGAGAAGTACGGGCGCAAGAAACTCAGCGGGCTTTTTTTATAATTTTTTTTTAAATATAATATTATGTTGTATCGTATCCATTGAGGGAATGGTCAGTCTGTGGTATCATAAAGAAAATCCATTTATGTTATAGTTTTTAGTAACCTGTACCACACAAACGTTTTTTAACAATAATTCTTATGTAAATACATTTGTTTTTTAACACATTATCTGGGATCGTATTGTAAAAGGATATACACATCGCCCAATAAAACAGACCGAACAGTAAGCATAACAATTTTATTTCCTCGTGCGTTAACATTACGATTGTCACAGTTTCTAGCAAAATGTGTTTATAACCATAAAGAAACAATATCAAGAATATATTAAGATGAAACAGTCAAAATGTTTATTTCTTTAGGTAAATATTTCTCTGATTCTGTAGGGCCTAGGTTATAAATAGCGCGAATAGCCCTCTTCTGCAGCACAAAGATATCGGCCGCCCTGCCACATAACAACATACCTTAGGACACAATACTATGAAAATAAGTCTAAACAAAAAGTAAACTAGTCGCGCCTATGTCAGTTAATTGTCAAATATTTTTTTTTAATGAAAATAAGGGACGAGACGAGCAGGACGTTCAGCTGATGGTAATTGATACTCCCTGCCCATTACAATGCAGTGCTGCTCAGGATTCTTGAAAAATTCAAAAATTCTGAGCGGCACTACAATTGCTCTCGTCACCTTGAGACGTAAGATATTGTCTCATTTGTCCAGTAGATTCACTAGCTACGGCGCCCTTCAGACCGAAACACAGTAATGTTAACATCATTACTGCTTCACGGCAGAAATAGGCGCCATTGTGGTACCCATAATATAGCCGGCACATAACAGTTTAGACTGTGTTAAGGTTTATGTTTAATTGTGTTAAATTTAATTTGTACCAAAATTCATAATCTAGCTGGCATTCTGTGCAAAGGAGTCTCCCACTGGTAAACGTAACATATAGTACTCCTAATAAAATTAACCTATAACCAGGTCCTAAGATTACCTCTTCTGCAAGAAGAAGGCCTCCATCTGGCGCGCCAGGTCTATGAACCTCTCGACTTCCACCTTCACCTCCTCCTTCTCCACGCACGGCGACGCTTCTTGCTTCGTCAGCACATTAAGACACGCCTGAAAATGTTTTAAAGTCATTTGATGATGATGCATTGACTATAAGCCACATTATCTCTGGACCGCGCTGGAACGTGAAGCCCCCTCCCGTTCCCCTTGCACCCCCTCGGGCTCGTCCTGTTGCGTCAGTACGATTTGCAGTTTCATTACCGTTAGGTACCTACATGTCGTGATATTTTACTGCTATCACTGCTTTCTTTTTGAAGTTTTCATTGTTACGATTTGACTTTTGTTGTTAATGGTTCTGTAGTTTCTGTTGTTCTGTGTCACTACTGTCAGAAAAAAAATACTTTTTTTACTTAACCCAGATTCTTTAATTGGTTTTTCATCATTATAATAATAATCATCAGCATTACAAAACAACACCTTTACATCAATATATAATACTGAAGAAAAGACGTTGTTTATTTTTAACCGACTTCAAAAAGGAGGAGGTTATCAATTCGATCGGTATTTTTTTTATGTATGGTATGGTATAGGGGCTCCTGTTTCCGCAATTAGACCACTAGCGTGGGTCCATTTTGCGTGCAGTAATGGCCAGTTACTGCAACCAGCCCAGCTCCTTTCAGAAGTAGAACATAAGAAGAACATTCCTGGGGTGTTCGCAGACTTCCTCGAGCGACCTCGTATTGGTTAAGGTTTTTGCCCGTTGGTTGGCCACCCCCGCACATTCCAGGATTACGTGAGCGACCGTTTCGTCTTCGGTCAGACAGCCTCTGCACTTAGGACTGTCCGTTATGTGTGTACACCGATTACTCTGAGATTTATAATCCGATATACGTAATTCTTAGCCCAGTAGTTTTCATTTTATGAACATTTAAGTGAAAGATTTAGTCTACCTGGATGACATAATTGTTTTCTGTGAACGGCTTTTTTTTGGGGTTTTCATTCAGGATGATTATATATTATTATTAACTCGCACTTAAACGTAAAAAATAAAACTACGTTTAAAAAAACCAATTACAAAAACTGAAAAATATCTAATAACTAAAAAATTTATTTAATACACCTGTTATGCAAACCTTTATTTTTAATATTAATAAAATACTATTATTTGTATGTGCTACGTATTGATAGCTGTGAAGTCGGTGCCAAGCCAAATGTAATAAAGGTACCTACACTCGCCACGAGTGACTTTGTCGGGCGGGATAGCTTCGTCTAGAACCAGGGGTGGGACAGACGCCTTAAAGTGACGTTTTCAGAAAACTGTCATCTGTTAGTTGGCCCAAAAATGAAAGCTTTGTCAGTTGTCACTCGCTTTGAAACCTTTCAACTTTTCTTTATTTGTGTCACTGCCGACTGGTCATAAAATGGAGGCTACTTCTAGCGTTTGCGCATGTATGTAGCTCTCGTGTTACATTTTGCATATTTACACTACTAAATCTATCCTTTATGTTCTATGTTGTGACAAAATGAAATAACTAACTCTACGCGCAATTTCAACATGGTAAAAAATTGCAATACCTACATTAAAAAGTAGAGTTAGTTATTATGAATTCTTTAATTACGAGCTTATACATAGTTATTTTCGGGGCCAATCTGCAGATGGCGCTAGTGTTCAAATAGACAGCTCATAATGCGTAGAGAGGGCTCTCTTTACCCTATATATTATTATACTCTTTGGTCTAGAACAAAACAACCCACGCGGACAGACGCGCGTGGCCAGACAACCTAAATAATTACAGTAAGTAAGCTGTTTATAATATTAAGTTTTATTTTGTTTAGGGCTTGGCACCGACATAAAACATATCAATAGGTAGCCTACCAATAGGTAGCACATATAAATAATAGTATTTTATTAATATTAAAGGTTTGTAGAAGAAGTGTATTAAATTATTTTTTTTGTGATTTGATACTTTTCAGTTTTTGAAGTCTGTTTTTTAAACGTTGTTGCTATTTTATTTTTTTAAATAATAATTTCCTAGTGATGCTTGTTTTGCACACTGTATCAAAGCGACGATGTAACGTCATCGACGTAAGGTCCTGCGATAATGTAACCCGGTAGTAAAACTAGTTAATTGTTTAGCAAATTATTTAATTTACTTCCAAAATAATTTACTTTGTTTGGCTAACAAAAGTGAGACATGAGTTTCTTCGGCTAGCATATAAAATTCCAGACTTAGGCCCAGTTTCCAACAAAGATTTCGTTATTTCCACATCTCCTTTCCGCTTCGCTTCGGTGGAAATGGCTCAAGCGGAGAGGAGATGTCTCATTTTTCTTTGATTTTGTGCCGCGAGCGGAGATGTGAGATGTCTGTAGTCGCTCCCCTTTCCCCGCACCTTCTCACCTCGTCTCGCACACCCGAAAGCGTCATTTATTCGATTGACTGATCTTGAATGCAAAACGCTTTCCTTTCGTATTTTTAACCAACTTTAGTAGTTACTTATATTAGCTGGGTACCAACCTTGTTTTTTTTTAGATAATAAATAACTACCTATCTACGTATACGACATTTATTTACATTATATTAAAAGACAATTAATAATTAGATATAATATTGTAAACCTAAAATAAAAGATAGTTTTATTTGCTCAGATAACAACATTAAATACTTATTAGCTCATACATTAACTGTAAAACAGACTGCTAGAGACAACTTTCCTTGGAATTCAATTGGGTAAGTAGTTAACAAGTCGGTAACTCAACGAATACAACAGGGGTGGGAGTTGGGACAGACGCCTTAAAGTGATGTTTTCAGAAGACTGTAGTGCCATCTGTTAGTTGGCCCGAAAATGAAAGCTTTGTCAGCTGTCACTCGCTTTGAAACCTATAAACTTTTCATTAATTGTGTCACTGCCCACTTGTCATAAAATGGCGGCTACTTCTAGCGTTTGCGCATGTATGTAGCTCTCGTGTTCCATTTTGCATATTTACACTACTAAATCTAACCTTTATGTTCTATGTTATGACAAAATTAAATAACTCTACGCGCAATTTCGACATGGTAAAAAATTGCAATACCTACATTAACAAGTAGAGTTAGTTAATTAAGTCACAACATTAAAAATGAATTTTATAATTTGGAGCTTATATATAGTTATTTTCGGGGCCAACCTCCAGGTGGCGCTAGTTTTCAAATAGACAGCTCATAATGCGTAGAGAGGGCTCTCTTTTCCCTATATATTATTATACTCTTTGGAATACAACAAGAAACGAAGTGACAATGACGAAGAAACGAAATGATCTGTCAGACTGTCATTGTCAAAGTGTAGTTAGCGTTGAGGAACAAGGATTTCACTTGTATCGATTTTTTACGTCAATCGATTCATTGATAATAAAATAATAGCTCAGTTCTGTTTTTTCCTGAGAAAATAATAATTATAATCATAATAATATGACCATTCGAATATAAACCATGCACCTAACTAATAACATTTAAATAAAACAACTGGATCTTAATGTTATTTTAAACGATTAAATATTCATTCGATTACATTTTAATCGATTTTCTTTATTTTAATGTTTTTTCGGTTTGTAGATTGCAAAATGAGCTAGTTTTTTTGTATTTTACATCAGAAAAATATACCCTTATTTTAAAGTATATTTCAACTTGTTAACATCAGGCCCAAAAGTCCCAATCTGCTTTAAACTTTAACTTTTTCTTAAAAAAAATTACAAAAAAAAGGAATGAAACAAAAAATGCATCCAACCATACTTTAATAATTATTTTAATTATTAACTATACTAAAGCAGGTACCATTAAACCATAAAACGCAATTCGAGGCACCTAAATGATAAATTTTTATTATAGTGTTCAATGACAATAAACAGTCATAAGCGATACGTCAAAATCGTTCTATCGGGTTCAATAAGAATCCCATAGATGGCGCTGTCCCAAAACACACCTTATTAAATTATAATTAGGTATAACTCATGAGATATTGATACTTGCATTAGTCAATACGCGAACATCGCTAAAATTTAATTATATTCTAATATAATATATTTGCACTAGTGACGGCCTAGGAAAACAAAAACGTGAGAACAGCTGATTCTCTGTTTACAAACAAAATCACGTGACTTACAATGTAAACAAACGTATTTGTTCTAAATGGCCATTGCTGGCACGTTCTTGTGAACAAACCTCATTTTCAATGTGGGAACTCTATGGGAAGTGTTTGTATTTTTTTTTTTATGGAATAGGAGGACAAACGAGCGTACGGGTCATCTGGTGTTAAATGATCACCGCGGCCCACAATCTCTTGCAACACCAGAGGAATCACAGGAGCGTTGCCGGATTTTAAAGGTGTACGCGCTTTTTTTGAAGGTACCCATTTGAACCTGATTTGCTTCTTAATAAAATTGGTCGGTCCATTTGAAGCTTTTCTCATCAAGACCTTTCCAACGAAATATTACATTGTTGCTGAGGAATATTCCAAACCCATGCTTTATATACTAACATAGATATTTTGAAAAAAAAATCGATAAATATTTAATTTAATATTACGCCAATCGATTAAAGCTAATATTATAAATGCAAAATAAATTTAATTGTCAATAGTGGCCGGATCTTCAAAGATGTCTAAGTTGAAATCTATATAGAGTACTTAGACTTTGCTCAGACTTTACTTACGTAAAACTTGGCCGAGTGTCAACTTAGCGTTATATTTGATTTGCTTTTTATCATCAATTGACAGCTGAAATGATGCTGAACTTAAACTAAGACAGCTCAATGCAAAAGTCAAGGTCGCGTTTTATCACACTCTGCTAGGGTCCACGTACTTAAGTATAGTCTTTTTATTATTACAATAACGGACGAGACGAGCAGGACGTTCAAGCGGATGGTAATTGATACGCCCTGCCCATTACAATGCAGTTTCACTCAGGATTCTTGAAAAAACCAAAAAATTCTGAGCGTCACTTCAATTGCGCTGCGTCACCTTGAGACATAAGATGTCAAGTTTGTTGCCCAGTAATTTCACAAGCTACGACGCCCCTCGGACCGAAACACAATAATACATACACATTACTGCTTCACGGCAGAAAAAGCCGCCGTTGTGGTACTCATAATCTAGCCGGCATCCAGTGCAAATATCTCACTGGTAAATGCCCTTAGTCGCTTGTACCGACACCTTTGGGGCTGGGACTTCTCTATTCTTTTTATACCCCGGGGACGCACAGGGCAAGAACGCTCTTTAGATCTTAGTCTCATAGTCTCGCGAGCATACTTTGCAATGCTCGTGTCATTCGCGTATTTATGAGGTAGGTAATCTCATGTTTCCTTTACAACACCATCTTCGGGATTTTTTAGAAGTCTGACTGAAAGTCCTTCATTGTACATAAAAATAAACATTTAGGTGCCGCCTTAACTTAAAATATATACTGCCGGAGAGAACCTTATAATCTACAATAGACAAACATGTCAAAACTAAGACGAACTTACATCTAACGTGACAATAAATAAAATCTACTATGTAGTTCTACTAATGTCAAATATTCGTTGCCCGCGGGGCAGAATTGCAGCTACATCTAGTTACTTCTGCCACTTATACGGCAGTTTTCAATAACCTATCTATCCTTAGTTTAACTTACTAGACGTAGGCAAATCTATCCTTTTACGCTTACTTACATTCATATAACCTATCGACAGAAAATATAATAATAATATTGACACACTTTTCACACAAATTATCTTGCCCCAAGTTAAGCATATATAGCCTGTGTTATGGGTTACAAGACAATGATATATTTAATATGATATACTTACTTAAAAATACATAAATACATTTAAACATCCATGACTCGGAAACAAACATCCATATTCATCATATAAATGCTTGCACCTACCGGGATTCGAACACGGGACCTCTAGCTTAGTAGGTAGGATCGCTAACCACTCGGCTATACAGGTAGCATTGGACTATAACTATGGATAGATAAGATCTTGTCATTAAACGGTGACAGCAATGTATCCGTAAGTTAAACTAAGGGTAGATAGTTTATTGAAAACGGCCATTAGTTGCTTAATTTTGCATTAAAACTCGTACTAAATTTCACAATACGTATATGATTTTAGCATCTGGGCAACAAGTATTTGACATAAGTAATAATCACTAATCTCAATCAACATTTGATATCATAACTAACATTTGTGGGTTCCGTACGTGGTGAAGTCAGTAGGGACTACTATAAGCTATGAGAATGCACTCAACTATTTCAAAACCTTAATAATGACCATTTTCTTAGATAACTTATACCTACATCTAGACAGCACTTTGATATAAAACAACGCGAGGTTTATTACTTTAGTGAGCATGACAGCTACGTCTTACACACGTCAGTCACTTTATTTTAGTGTGAGTGCGTTGCTGATAATAGAGGCTGTTAGTCCATCTAGATGTACAAATGATCTAAGACCATTTTTATTACTGTACGGAACCCTTTATGCAAGTTTAACTCACACTTAAAGAGTGTTCTCTCAAAAGATTTTTCTATTATAAATATTACCATCATTAACACTTGATAAAATCTAATGACTTATTTATAATAATGGATATTATAATATTATGTATATTTTAATCATTAATATTATAAGTGCTGTCATGACAACATCCATGACTAAAAAAAAGTATTTTAGTAGTGCTATCGGCACATAACCAAAACTTGGAAACCAAAAAAATCATACCGGTTTATGTTAAGTTCATAAAAAAGAACTATACTGTTTTGTTAGTTTTTCTGTTTTCGATTATTGTTGGATAAACTGTTTCAGAACAGTTTTTTTCTACCTTCAGCGGCGAGTCAATTGACAGACCTATGTTTAAAATTTGGTAATATTTAACCGCAATGTTAAGAACCGGTTATATTATACATTGTAGACATGTCTTTCGATTCTTGCAATTTCAATCGGTTCCAAAAACGGTTCCCATAAAGTTTACACTCCAAACGAAATTCTAGAATAAACCGGCAATAACCGTTATTTTAAAACCGGTTCCAAGCTTTGGTTGTGACGCATCATTTACCGAACTAGGGCGTTGCATACCGCGATAGACCTATATCACATAAGTATGGGATAGAGGTCTATCGCATATGTCAGCAAAATACTTAATGATGAAATGCCTGAGAAACTATGGAAATTAACATCCCCAAGCAGTTTATAATAGGGATCCACACCTAGCTTTCAATCATACTAATACACTTAAAAATATTGGTGGGTTTGATTTAACAAAAATATAATATTTACTAAATAATGTTGCCATCTCAGATTATTCACATGTCTAGATAGAGCCTCTTATGCAAGCCAGTCAATGAAAACAGGTCAGGATTATTACTTTAGTGTACAGCTATGTCCTACACTCTTTGTGTTAGTGTGAGTGCATTGTTCAAAATAGAGGTTAACAGTCAACCTAAATTTTTATTCGATGTTTTCACAGCTGTCACACCTAGACATATAAATGATCTAAGGTTGCAATCATCAAATCAACACATTTTTAGTACAGCTGAAGGCCATGACAACCAAGAGGCTTTCCTAAAACATAGTTTTACAACACAAGACTGTAGAACAAGTTAATTAAAAAAAAATTTGGAAACAGCTAGAATATTAAGAAAATGTATTGAGAAAACAACAAAATAAACCTATGTTCAAATAATGTTCACTACTATATTTGAAAGTGTTTTCAATTCCCTTAACCATTTTAAATTCTCAATATGCATCTATGTAAAACCCACAAATGTGATGTAGTGTTTTCTTTTTTTTTTCAGTAATTAGTCGTTAATATACCCAGATTTTCTGAGTAATCAAGTTTATCTTAGATAAGTTATGTTAGTGTAAGTTATTATTATTAATTAATCTTTTAATTATGATATATTAGTTAAGCTGCAAGGCATTCGGGTGATTTTTTAATAAAAAAGATTGTAGGTAATTAAGCAACACATTTCAGAATATGACTCAATTATTTGTCATTCTTATAATATAAAAAAAATCCTAACATTTTATGAAGTTGTAATGGCATCTAATATAAACAAATTATAAGACAATCATGTTAAGAAATAGAAAATATTTAAAGAGCAAATACCAATGAATAGTTGGATACTGGCATCACCAGTTTAAATACTGCCTAGCTTAGATATTTTATATGTCTAGATAGACTCTTGCTGTTAGACAACTGATAAAAACAGGCCAGGTTTAATACTTTAGTGTGCGTGACAAGCTACGTCTTACACTCGCAATTTGTATGACACTGTGTTTGTGAGTGTCTATTGCTCAGAATAGAGGTTAACTCTAAACTCAATTTTCTTCAATGTTTTCACAGCTCTCATAGTCGTATCTAGATATATAAATGATCTAAGTAAAATTAAATCAAATAGGTGGTACTAATTGCTTATATATGTTTGTTACTAAAATACCTTGTAAAATGCATTGAATTTTCACCTAAAAGTAAATATTGATTAGATTATAGTTGATTTATTGCTTTATAATAATTTCAAAATTCAATTATTTATGTGATTCATTACTTGAGATGAAGACTTTCTCAGATTGAAACATTTTTAATTTATAGGTTTTGTCTTCAGCTATTTACTCCTCTAGGAGAAAATATAACCAAAAATCACAAAACTTATGAAATTGAATGCTAAAAAATATTTGGTGTTGGACTATTTTTATTGTAACACTTATTGGTGTCTGTTTTGTATACTAGGCTTCTGCTTGTGGCCTATATTATGCTGTTTAAAATAATCTAGCACAAATAAAAACTAAAAAAAAAACGAATATAGACCTGATGTAGGGTTAAGAATCTTGGAGTATAGAATGTAAAGGAAGAAATTGCTGCAAATGTTTCTCTTAAGTACATTTCAAATCAAATATGAAATTGAAATTAACATAGAAATTGATAAATACTTTAAAGAATTTTGCAGTCTCAATTTAAAATTAAAATCTCACTCCTTAAATGTTGTTTCGAATCACAAAAGTTGCTCATTTGATTCATTCACTTAAGAAAATAAAAAAAAATATGACTATTTACAATAATATCAATACTGTATGTTCCCCTAAACATAATTATATAAATGGGAAAATTAAAACAAATTAATTCTTCTAGATTTATTTAAAATTAAAGATACATTAAAATGTTTAGTGAAACATACAATCCTAATAAAAATTACTTAAAATCTACAATTAATACTATTCACATTATTTTACCATGGAGACTGGTATGGACTGTGGTAATATGGATGGTGGTAATTCATAGGGATATATGGGTTCGCATTTTGCGTTTGGACATGGGGGTAGTATTCAGGTCTCCAAGTTTCTGCAGGAGGAGGAGTATATGTGTTATTTTGTTTGTCAGGCTGAGGGTAAGTTCGGCAGTCTAATGGAGCGTCTAGAAAAATACTATCATTGTAACTTCCAGTTGGCATTGGGATGTCTTCAACACTTTGCTGCCGTTTTACTTGTGATGGAGGAGGTTCAATAGTTGTTACAACCACCTTTTTCGCAGGCCTTCTCTTGACTGTAGACACAGGTTCATGAGACTTTTGGGACATAAATTTATAAAACTCACTTTCAAATGCACTTGGGTTTTTATTGATTGGGGGCAAGAATGACGGCACTCTCATACTAGTATCCAAAAGTAAACCAGAATATGATTTCGGAGTCAAAACAGAGCTTGTTGACGGCTTTGAATTTTCTCCATATAATTTAGTCCTACTTCCCATCACTGGTTCTAACGGAGATTTATATTCAAAACTTGGAGTTGTTTTAGGAGTTCTCGGTTTCCTTGGCTTCTTTATCTTTTCAACACCTTTCTCTTTAACTTCTTTCTTAACTGGTTCCTTTTTTATTCTTTCTTTTTTGGGTTTTTCTTTTAGCTCACCCTCAACCTTCGGTTTTCTTTTTTTTCTTTCCTTCTTTACTTTTACTTCAACAGTAACAGTATGTGTGATTGTTTCATTTGCTTCAGAGACAGGTTCATTTGTTAATGGATCAAGTTTGACTACTTCAGAGAGTAGTAGTGATGGATGTTCATGAGACGTTGATTCCAAAGTTGAGACTAGATTCCCCACAGTATCTTTGTGCTCTTCTGACAACTTTTTAGTTACCATCTTCTTCTTTGACCCACGTGGGGCTCTTGGTTTCTTCACCTTTGGAGTTGATTTCACAACTTCTAAGCTATCCTTTGTCAAATCACTTTTTTCATCTTCAGGTATGTCTTGCCTATGAAGTTTATTGCTCTTTTTTAAACTGTTTTTTCTCTTTTTCCTAGATTTTGAAGTTCTTTTGGCTTTCGGTGCACCATAATCTGAATCTTTATCTGAATCAATATAACCTATGTCAGGCAACTGTGCCTCAGATGGGTCCATCTCATCTCCTTTTAACCAGATATCTTCAAGTGCATCAAGTTGTGCATCATCAGGATCCATTGGAAGCATGGGTCGCTTCATAGATGTCATCATGTCAAGATCTCCTTCCGCCATTGTCATTTCATCATCATCCATTATATCATGACCTAATATTGATACAGCTATGGCCCCTTCCGAAATACTCTTGCTGGCCATAGCCCGCTTTAAATGAAGAGGATGTCTCTTCTTCTTCTTAATACCTTCTTCTTCTGCTTCTATAAATGATTCTGGTAATTCTGTATTATTTTTATTGCATAAAATATCTTGTCCTGATGGGTGTGGTGCTGGTACCATTTTCTCAGGCTGCTCCGGGTGGCAGCCTATATCTTGCCCTTTAAGCCACAAATCATACCTGTCAGGTTGAAATCTTTTCACAAAAGTATCCATAGAAATCTTGACCATATCATTGCTGCAGGTACACTGTGTAGCTCTCTTGCCATATTCAACCCATCTCGGAGCTGCAAAGTTTGTAGACTCAGCACAGTTAAACCCATGATTAAATCCTGCATGATATCCAAATGGAAAAGTTATCATTATTTCCCCAGCTTTTTGAGTGACTTTATTAATAGGAACTGAGTATTGCTTCAGAATCTGCGGTGAAATCAATGTCATTTTGTGTCGAAGAAAGGCTTGGCAAGTTTTGGCTGATGTGGGAAAGAAGCCTGATGCTATTCTTTCAAATCTCTTACCATGTTCTGGCGGTATTGAGTACCATGTTTTTGGTTCTCCAAAGTGCAGATAATTGATTGAATACAAATCCATATCTTCTGTGTGCCAAGCAAATGTTGTTTTCCACATACCAAAGTATAAGTATGCAGTGTTAACACCATCAATTTCAATGCCGTAGTCAGAGTTAACAAAATCTAGTATAGTGCCCAAATGGTTTATATTCCATTCCTTTACATCAGGATCTGTGATGCTGCCATTCACATCAGCCCCATATATTGGTGCAACATAAGTCACATTTTTCCAATACTTTCTCTCCAGGTCTTCAAAGCTGGAATGTTTTGGTGTACAATATTTTGCCGAGTTTGCCATGACTGCAAATTGCTTAACAGTCATTGCTTTCTTTTGTATGTTTATTTGTTGAAATAACCCTTGCTTACCAGTGACTACCTGACATATTGGCGAGGGTATTGTGATGTTGAGCTCGTCCAGATCGTAACCTTTCTTCCGTGGCACCCATTCAGGCGGTGGGATAACTTTAGCTAGACCCGCCTTATGTGCCCCTTTGGATTCCATATACTGGACGTACTTGTTGAAATCTTTAAATTCATCCCATGTAGGACGGAAAACTTGAATATTAGCTCCATTTCCCGAGAAACCGGGCTCGTCTATACTTGACATGATTCTAATTTATCGCTACCACACTATAAAATTCTTCAATATTTACGCCAATTTTCAGGTACACAGTACACTTCACTTTAATGTCAACACCATACTTATTATAGTTTTACAGTTTACACATTCTATTATTACAGTCAGTATAACTGGGTTTTAATTAAATAACACGCGACTACATTAATAAATAAAATCTTAAAAACATTATCACTAAAATGGCCGACTTGATTATAGAAATTGAGTGAGATGCGCTTGCAACAAAATCACTAAATGTAACTTGAAGATACATAAGTCACATTAAGTCACGTAGACACAAATATCCACTGCGAATTTGACAGCGCAGTTTGAAATCACCCTATGCAGCTTAAAGTAGAATAGACAAACCCGGCCATATAAATTGTAATGATTTTTTACGGTAAGTTGGTACACCCGTATGACGCACCGTACGCAGGTTTGACAGTTCATTGCGAAACAAAAAGGTTATAAATGATAAAAGGATATTTTAAATTTACTGAAAACAATTAACTTACTTGAAAGGATTCCTCAAATTCTTCCACGAGATTACCAGTACCATTAGTTGGAGTCGCCATTTCAATTTTATCCCACTTAAAATTTGTTCTATTGGCCTACGCTCTTCACTAACACAGATCACAATATAAACAACAAACAAGTGACAACACTAAATACTAATGACGACTCCCGACTTTGTTACCGGCAACTCGACAATTTACCGATTTGATAAGAGCAGATAGACGTTTGATATTGACAAGTTAATTATGTACTTTCAACATTGACACTTGACAGTTAATAAATTGCTCTGAGATGCCAAGTAATTACGATCTCAATCATTTTTGAGTTTGGATACTTATCTAAATTTTACAACATTATTTTAAATGGTTCTGCAAAATACATAAAACGTGTATATTTGGCCAAAGTAGTTATTCCCTATATATTATTATACTCTTTGCTTATGTGTTTATCATTTTAAAGTGCCAGTGGGCACCGGCCACGGCGAGTGAGCTGTTCGCCCGCTGACGCGATATCTTAACAAGTTATAAGACCTGCCATATCATTTTAAGTCTCTTTGGCGCATTATTTTAAGTCCCTACCAAAGAGGTACATTCATTAAAACAGAAATATGTTTATCCGGTATGGTATACCGCTGACATTATAAGGGCTATAAAACTTAAATACAAATTTCATAATATTTATAAATCGAGTAACTTGCGTAGTGATTACCAATAATTTAAAATCAAAACTAAACGTGCACACGACCAATACCGTGATCGCCTACAGGGACATTTGGCCCTGGATCCAAAAGCCTTTTGGAACTATATTAGATCTAGAAAAGGTAACATGAACGAAAGAAAAATAATAAAAGACGGGAAATTGCTGTCTGATTATGAATGTGCAGGAGAGTTCGCTAAGTTTTTTAAGTCGATGTATAATCCAGATCCGGGCTTGCTGAGCGTGGCGGTGGCAAGCGCAGGTGTGACGGTGGAGTCGGCGGGTGCATGGACTCATTTAGAGCCCTTGCGTACCGACGATGTCTTGAGCGCGCTCAAGTGTCTCCCGCCTAAACGTTCAGTTGGACCGGATAGCATTCCTGCTTTTATTTTTAAAGACGTTAAATATATATTAGTCAAACCTTTGTTACATATATTCAATGTGTGTATTGAAACTGCAATATATCCGGATTGGTGGAAAATCACTCGACCTGCAGTAGATACTGGCGCACATGTGGACGTGGCTTACTTTGATTTATAAAAAAGCATTCAATACGGTCAACAACGATGTTCTGTCTCATAAGCTGGCGTGTGTAGGCTGCACTCCTCATACCCTGGAGTTTTTTGCCAACTTTTTACGTGATAGAAGTCAGTACGTTGACTGTAACGGATATTATTCAGAGCCCTATGCCACAAACTCAGGTGTCAGTCAGGGAAGTCATTTAGGGTCATTACTATTTATTTTGATGATAAATAATCTACCCCAAGTAGTTACCAAGTCAACACCATTGATATTCGCAGATTATTTAAAATTAGTTTACAAAATTGAAAACCAAAACTATGAGCCACTTCAACAGGATATAAACAACGTTCTAAAGTGGAGCATAGAAAATAAACTATATTTTAACACAAGTAGGTGTTCAATATTATCATGTAGCATATCACATATTCCACATCATCATCCATATCATATGGGAGGAAACTTACTTAAACGGGTGACTGAGGTCAGAGGCTTAGGAGTGTGCTTTACAGTTAACTTGAACTTTAGGACCCATATTATTGATATTTGCAAGAAAGCATATCGTAACTTAGGTTTAATGTTACGGCTATCAAACCAATTTACAAATATCGGGGCTTTGAGAGCATTGTACGATGCACTGGTTAGAAGCCACTTGGAATGTAATTCTGCAATCTGGTCTCCCCGCGAGGCCAAATATAAATTTATGCTTGAAGGTATACAGAATAAGTTCCTTAGGTTCATGTATCTCAAGCAGTTTGGCGTATATCCGGGCTACCCATTATTGTATCCTACTTTGTTTCTGTTAGGCATGGTGGGTTATTACAAAATTGAGGTTAGAAGAGAAGTCGCTTTAGCTATGTATTTACTAAAAGTAATTAGAGGTAAGATACACATTCCTAGGCTCCTGGAGTCAGTACTGCTGTGTGTCCCTGACGAGTACGTAGGACGGCGGCGGCGACCACCGCTGCTATTGGTGCCTCGTGCCCAACCTTTTGCAGCGCGCACCGCACACGCGTGCGCTGCAGGTGCTCAACGCGATTTCCGAACACTTAGACCTGTTCTCTTGTTCGATGAGTGAACTCACTAGAGCTGCATATTGTATAGTTTGTATTCAATTAGAGTAATATTATCTAGTTAATTAAGTTTTTCTTTTACGAAACATGTGTTTCAATGATAGTATTGTTATAACTTTATTTGTTCATTACTCTGTCGCATTAGGTTAAACCTGTAATGATGGATGTAGTGTGGTTGTATAAATAAATAAATAAAAAACTTTTTTTAACCGACTTCAAAAAAGGATGAGGTTCTCAATTCGTCGGTTTTTTTTATGTTTGTTACCTCAAAACTTTCGACTGGGTGAACCGATTTTGATATTTTTTTTTTATTTGAAAGCTGGTGCTCTCCATGTGGTTCCATTGTAATTTGGTCCAGATCTGACAAGGGCATCCATGAGGAACCATAAAAGTCTTAAATTTGCTATGCGTATGTGGATGATAAATTTACGAATAAGTCAATATCGCGCCAACCGATTTCGATGGTTCTTTTTTCATTGGAAAGGATATACTTCAAAGATAGTTTGGTGAGAGTTTGATTAGGTTATGATTATGGAATCAATGACAAAGTAACGTAACTCTTCAATTCTTAGTAGAAAATTAAAGATGCTCAGCCGATTCTTTTTTAAGCTATTAGGATATTTAAGTCATCTACCATAGTCCATGACATATTTATAGTCGTCAAGTAATTGTCGTAGACGAATATGATGATCAATGGGACTCCTTAACGACTTACAGTAAGTGTGCAATCTGTTGCAGAATTTTTAACTGTCTGTAATCTGTATAATTCTGTATACCTGTAATAATTTAGTATTTCTACACACGTGTAGACAAATTGTTAGTTAGTGTACTTCAAATTCACTAAAATAAAAATAAAAAATTACAAAAAAGCAACCGACTTCAAAATCACTATTCCAAAACAACAGATAAAATATGCACTAAAAAGTGTGAATATATGGAAGATGTAATTTATTTCAGTTACATGATACATGTACAAAATCCTTAAAACTAGTTAACCAATTACAATTGTTACTTAAAAAATATTTACAAGTTTAGAAAATACTCACCAATACTAAAGCTTACATTTTGACCAATAGTAAAACGTTTCATTCAATAAGAATTGGGAATAATATTATGACGTGTTCTATCTCGCTCTAAAACTAATGCTATCGCAGTAAGCGCGCGCTTGTGTAAACTCGCGTGAAACCTCGATCATCCGATGTCAATGAGCATTTAGAACCTACTCTGTCGCTCATTGATTAAAATTGCATGAATAGTGATTGACACCCCCACGCTTCATTCGAGTACGCTCGGCCTTGCTGTGAGATTGCGTAACGCGGAGCATATGACTGATCACGTGAGTATATCTGCGGTCTTCGAGAGAACGTGACGATGCTTGTACTTCCATGAGATGACTACTGGTGATCTGTATGATTCTATGGCTTGATGTATAGCATTATGAAATGGTTCTTATCAGAGCTAATATTACGGTATATAAAATAAAATGTTCTTTTCAGAACGAATCTGTCAGCATACGCTTATTACAGTTAATATGCACGATTAATATTTTTAAGATCTATAATGCTCCGAAGGTATTACGTTACAAGTTAGATATTAGACATTTTGATTAATTGATATTATTGGTTGTAGGTACAATTACATAATAATAACTTTTTGTACGACTTGTATTTATGTACATGCTGTAACTGCCTATAAATGTAATTTTATGAAGACTTGTTTAATGTTAATGTATCACATGTAATTTTGTTGGTAGTTTATAAATAAATAAAAAGCCAACAATTATATTTTTATATGTTTAAAAATATTGTGTGAAAATATCTACGTGCATTTTAATTTTCAAATTTGTGTTTGGATGACTTTCCCATACCTACATTGAATCAGTACGTTATTTACCCCATGCATACTAAATAATTTCATACAATTGTAGTAAAATTCAGCGTACATAACGACTAGCTACACTATGGAGTATGGTGATCTGTGGTAAGGTGTATAACAACAATGCCAAGCAAATAGCAAACTATACTATACTTACTCTATAGTAAATATATTCTTTGCATCTACATAACCTTAAAATTTTAATTCAAATTTGTGAATTTGTGAACAATAACATTAAAATAATATATTTACGCCTTACGTGATAGTGATTGGATAGTGCAATAAATATTAATTGTATCGAAGTGTAACTATGGCAGATGCTGCTGCGCGACAGCTTCAGTATGAATATAAAGCGGTGAGTGTTTTACAAACGATTTTGTTTCGAAATAAAGTGCGACGATTTTGAACAATTAGGTATTTTCATTAATATGTATAAAAACAATATTTTCGATAATTTTTGACCGTTTTTCTGGTACATTTTCGGGGATTATAATAATGTAAGAAACATTACATGAAATTCCCTGAAAATTTGTAAAGTTATCGCACTAAATTACAACATTCCTGACATTGCCGCAGTGAATGTAGGTATTCCAAATGTTCTATTGGGTAAATTAAAGCTGTAATTGTATTGAAACCAGCTCTTTTCGAATGTCTGTCCTTACACCTGAGTTGGAGAGATTTCTCATCACTTGTACATTTTCAACACTACATCAACTAAAATGCTATCCTTACCACCTGCTCTTTATTGAGTTCGAAATTAATAAACATTAAGTAAAGTTACTCCCATTTTAAAACTACTTCTCCATGTCATGTAATTCTGTAGTGACAAGGGTAAGATAAAGACTTACCCCCTTATTCTTAATGGTCCGCTAACTTTAAACAGCCGCTAAGGAGTGTGTTTTCTCATTCTGACTTAGGTCAATAAAAGAAGACAGAGTGAGAATTAGCAATGCTTTAAGTTAGCAGACTATTATGAATAAGGGGGAAAAGTTTTATATTTTTAATAACTTTACTTTGCATTTAATAATCACGCAATTAATGTAAAAATATCAATAATGTTTGTATATATATATGAGTATTTCTATATTATATTAGATTTATTTGCTGTCTTTTACCTAGGGTTACCATTTAGTAATGCGAAAAGTCCTCACAAAAAGCATTATATCTTCATAAAAGTCCAAACTTTTAAGTTTATGTCATTTAGAATTTGTTTTCATAAATATTAATGGCTTTTTGTATATTAGTTAAAATGTTGATTTATTACCATTCCATATAATTAAAAATAAAAACCTGACAAGTTAGAGAGCAGGCAATATCTGGAATAGAGTTTAAAAGTTCGGACACATCCAGATTAATCCAGTTAATCCTACTTGCACCCATAGTACAAGCTGTCTAGTTTTGGGGTTAATATAGTTTGGGTCAAGACTATGCTATTACATAAATTTTGAAACAGAGTTTTGGATTTCTCTAGAAATAGATTAATAAATGTTACTTTAATAGATAAATATACATTAAAAATTTCACAATAGTATTTGATTTATATCAGAAAAAAATAACCTGTACTATAATGAATCTGTAATGGGGCAAATGTGCGGAGTTCGGATTAAAGAAGCTTGGCTGCATATTATAATTTTATTAGTGCCAAATTTTATGCATACTGAGGAATCTTCAGTACCACCCAGCAGTTAAAGACCAATTTATTTTATTTATTTATCAATATGTACCAACATTAAGTCAACTATACAAAAAACAATCAAAAAAATTTGCACTGACATAATTTGGTGAAAGCCCTGTGCTGTCATTAGCCGCAATTTGTTAAAACAATCCAACTGAGGGAAATAAAAATCTATTTGTATTTAACACAAGAATTATTATATTTATGTGCCAGTTTAATTAATTACATTTTATTGTATAACTAATAACCTTCACTTCTAGGATTAATACACAAATAAAATTTGAAAAACAATATTTTATGAATGATGTGGGATGTGAACCCACGACCTCCGGCATTCTGGTTCAGAGCATCGGCATGGAACGCCAGAGTTCATGGGTTCAGTCCTGCATCATTCTTAAAATTTTGTTTTTCAAATTTTATTTGTGTATAACTATTTATATAGTTTAAATTATAATATGTTACATTTTTATGTATTTTAGATGTTTTTCTTTTATTGTGATTTAGATCCTCTTGCTTGTTGTCTTCCTGTGACCAAATTGGCTTCCTATTACTAGACTCACTTAGTATTATCGTTGTTTAACGCAAGTGTTAATCATTTAAATCAAACACTTTTACTTTTTGTCTACCCGAAAATTTGGCCTGGAAAACATAGCGTCAGTTGCCTCACTTTCGTTTTGATTCTTAGTCTATGGTGAGAATATTCTGTTAGTGAGGATGTATGTTGATGTGGTGTGATGCTGGATTTTGGGTGTTAGGAGACAGGTCAAATAGGTCTAGTTGAGATTATATCTATCTCTCAGTCTCCTTCATCACTCGTTCTCCTCCAAGAACTTGCACAGGGTTTCCAGAAACTGATCTGGTCTGTCGACATGCACCCAATGGTTGGCCCCCTCTATGTACACCAGTTCAGCAGACGGAAAGTACTCCTTGATGAGAGGAAGATCCTCCTTTCTGGAATTATTGAAATATTATTAAAATAATCGAATTGAAACTAATGTGTTAGGTGTGCTGAGCATTGCTCTGTTATGAAAAGGCATAAAAAGCCATTTATTTTCACAAAATTGATTCCTTTAGAATACTTTTTGATGTCATTTCTAATAACTACTAGATACTACTATCGCTTTGGAAACAATTGGCGCTCTGAGAGAGAAGAAGCGGCGCAAGAAACTCTCCCAGCATTCTTTTTTTGCTTTCAATAAAAATATACAATATTGTACTGTCATTTCTATCGCTATAAAATAATCACAATCTAGTCCCAGGCTGTCGGATCATTTAGATATTCAGCTGTGGAGTAATAGGATTTACGACAGAGCCATTTTTTTTATAAAACATTTAAATTTATTTATAGATAATGCCTGAACAGTGGCTGGGACTTTATTATAGAAGTGTATACATTTACCCTTAAAGATATTATGTATCTTATGAAGCCTACTAGAATTAGTACAAGCAATCCCTTATTTTTAGTGTTATAATAATGAAAATCACTATTAAGAGCAAAAAGGTGACAATTTTTGTAAACATATATTAAATTTTCATAAATGTACTGACAATGAATAGTCATAATATTCATAATCCTTGTTTAAGTAGTAAGCCAACTCAACTAAAAGTCGACTAAAAGAGTGTGATCAGTTTGGGCACAATTAGATAGAGTAATTTATACACAACTATTATTAAATATATAACTTTTAAATGTTATTACATTAAGCATATAGGGAAAATATTGTTGTGTTCCATTTTTTTTAAACTCCTCTTGAAGATTTCGCATCTGAAATGTGGTCAAATGATTATTTATATATATGTATGTATCTCCAACAGTTGTACATGCAACACATCACATACACAACATTATCAACATAATTGACTGTGATATCCAATGATATTTAAAGTATAGATAGGTTACCTAGACAACATTCGGTGTTTGTAAATGATACACAAACACACACATGAATAATTTAACATTGCAATAGCACACTACATTACGATTACACGTCAAGGAAGGATAGTAAATGCAATTATCTCAAGAGAAAAAGAGATAAGTCTAATTTGCTAATTGCTCCGTATTTGCATAATAAAAACACAGAATCATTCACCAGATATGATTTTTTACTGAGTCATGTCTAATTCATGAGTTCATGTAATAAAAGTTATAAAGTAGTAAAACTACATTTAATTAGGTAAATTTGGTGTTATTGATTTAAAAAAATAATAATGTTGATTAAAATATGAAGCCATATTAATGATATAAATTATTTGTACATAAAATAATAAAAAACATACAGACACATCAAAACAAAACCGAAATGTATTAACGTAAGGGTTCCATTTTTACAATTTTACTAATGACGGCTCCCAAAAAGTTTTAAGTTTACAATTATTATTTCTTGTATATTATTTTATTTATGAATGTATTTTTGTTGAGGGTTTATTACAATAAGATAATGGGAGAAACAGAAAATGATCCATTGATTCTTCTGCAGTTAGCATGGGGTATACCGAAAGGGCAGTTTTACTGAAAAAACTCCTACGCAAACAGATAGCACTTACTGTCTACGTCCGCTACTTACCCTAAAACTTGTTTTTGTAGTTTGGCAGCTTTACGCACTTCTTTATTAAACAATATTAAATTTCGTATAACATTCACTGCAACAACGCCTTTTTTACATAATTTCCTAAATTGTCCTAAAATATACTACCTCGATCATCCCGCAGCAGACAGGGTAGTTGCGGTATATTCGGAGTATTATCGTATCGTTCCAAATGTGTCGTTGTCGTTTTGCGAGTAGACCTCTAAGTAAGTTACATACATTCCAAGATTAAGAACTAATAAAATATCAAATAGCCTGCTATTACTATTCTCATTCTATACCACCTTTATTATAAGACTTCGAAAGCCAGAACTTATTATAATCATCATAATATTATTTAAGAAAGACGCTAACTAACTAACAAGAAAACTCAAGTTCCGCAATAAAGCGGTTACAACCGCTATGTATTCTGCCTACGATTTCACTTCTGGTTGATTAATCTATGACACATACTATTTGTCCTTGTCGCGCTGCAGTTGACATCATATTCTCTATCTTGCTCGAACCACCACGTTAATAATTCGAGATTTATTTGTAAATAAGAAATAAAATCGTGATAAAATACAAATACGACGTTCTTTTATATAATTTCGTATGGTATGAAATACCCTCACTCTTATATATCTTGCAAACATTATATAAACATATTCTTAACACACAGGTTGGCATTTTAGATTATTATTGTCACGCCACGAAAACGTTCGGCTTAGTTCGCTGCTATTAGCCGACTAAATGAAATTAAAACAATTGTCTGAATTTGTCTACAACATTTTGCGCGCGCTAGTGCGATATCTACCTCTTTATTGTATATAATATCATTGGTGATATCAGTCAAGCGTGATTCAAGAGTACAACAACCTTTTTCTACCGTGAAGCAAGCAATGTGGAAGCATTATTGTATTTCTGCCTGAAGGGCTCCGTAGCTAGTCAAATTACTTCGTAAATGAGACTGAACATCTTATGTCTCAAGGTGAGTGTAATATTTGTAGTGCACTCAGAATTTTGTGGGTTTTTCAAGAATCCTGAGCGGCACTTCATTGTAATGGGCAGGGCGTATCAGTGATCATCAGCTGAACATCCTGTTTATCTCGTCCCATATTTTAATAAAAATAATAATAATAATAAAAGGCTAATTCCTGAAATAATAGGCAAACTTACGGAATATGTGTCGACAGAGAACCTCCTATGAACAGTGTGGGTCCTTTAAACTGTAGATCCTTCAATCTGGATGGAAAAGAGTATAGTTTGGACACAAAATTCCTCCTCAGCGCATCAATGCTGACTTTCCATGTGGTGACGCCTTTTGACTGGATCAGATTTCCTAGGAGGTATTCCCTCAGCTTTTCATCGGGGACTATGGCTTTCAGGCTCTCGTCGGCTAGTTGAATGGCGTCAGCTGTCTTCATGCCTGGTTTAAACTTCACACCGGCCATACAGTCGAGGATTCTCAGAACAAATGGAATCTGAAGGCCGGTGCTGATTGGTGACATGTCGTTGATTGATACACTTGATACCAGGTCTGGCTGGAAGGAGAAAAAACATTATTAGTTATTTTAAATTGATATCATTACTTCTGGGATTAAGTACAAATTTAATTTGTACCAGTTATTTTTTTATGGAAATAGGAAGACAAACCATCCTACGGGTCACCTGGCGTTAAGTGATCACCGCCGCCCACACTGTCTTGCAACTTCAGAGGAATCACAGGAGGGTGTACGAGCTTATATATCTATGGACGGGACTCGAACCTGCACCTCCCGGATACGTCCGAGCACTCTTTCCGACTGAGTCAACCTTCCAAGTGACGCATGGGTCGTAAGTTTTGGTATGTCTTGTTCAAGTCTCGGGTTGTGGCGCCATATAGCCGATCTACTTTACAGTTGATAGCCTGCTCAACCCCAATAATTGCATATTAGGAAATTGACTTGGAATATGACGCTCTTTCAAATCTAAACAGTATGTTATTTTTAAATAATTTCCACGTTCGCATGACACGCCACAAGTTAGGATATCATCCCCACCATCTGGATGTGTGGCGGTCCTCCACAGTGCGGTTTTCATGGAGCTTTCTTCCTCGTACTACGAAGCTGTGGAATGAGCTTCCTTGTGAGGTGTTTCCGGACCGATACGACATGGGTACCTTCGAAAAAAGCGCGTACACCTTCCTTAAAGGCCGGCAACGCTCTTGTGATTCCTCTGGTGTTGCAAGAGAATGTGGGCGGCGGTGATCACTTAACACCAGGTGACCCGTACGCTCGTTTGTCCTCCTATTCCATAAAAAAAATAACATCCCTCACGTCTGGGATTATGCAAGATGCAATCTCGCGCCGCTCGGGTTACGTCTCAGCGTTCTTACCAACTAAGACAACCGTCCGTATGCCGCATGATCAGTAAATCTTGGTATGTCTTCTTCAACTCTTGGGTTGTGACTCCATCTACAGCGAGGGTTGGATTCCTGCATCGTCCTTAAATTTTGGTACAAATTCAGTTTGTACAAACTTTATTGCTAAACTGAAATAACCAATGGACAATCTAGAGTACTTGAGTGTATTCTCATAGCTTCAACTTTGAAGGTTTCAATTGGTCCCAAGAATTTGTATCTGAAAACCTTCTGCTATTATTTCGTATTGTTTTTTGAATCTTGCTTTGAGAAAGTTTACAATTCTCGTCATTGGTTAGAGCGAGTTTGAATTTGATATAAATAATGTCAATTTTCAATCAATTCTCCTTGGTTGTTTGTTGTATCGGACTATGACGTCATTGTCCATGCGCTGAAGATCGACAAACTTTTAAAATGTCTGCGTCGTTTGGCTAGTTTTGGCTATTATTATTAAAAAGGAACTTTTCGGAGCTTTTAGGGTTCCGTGACTCAACAGGAAATGAGGATATTTTCAATTCGTTGTCCGTCCGTCCGTCTGTCTTATCTGTTTTTGTCCCTTTATCTCGTCAACTTCTGAGTTCATGTAAAAAAAATACGCCCATGCCGCAAAAAACCTAGATATTTTTCGTTGATCTAGAAACTATGAAATATGGCAGCAAATAATACCGCGTCTTCTACTTAAAAAATAAAAGAAGGAAAAATTCAAGTATACATTTATAATTAAATCATAAAAAAATTTGGACGGAACTCTTGGTGCGTGACAAGCACTTGTACGGTTGTTTTTATTGTAACTATAAAAAATATATTTATGTTTCCTATTGTGTTTTCGGGTTTTATTTTTGGTGAGAATTATAAGTAAAGCCTGTCTGCGAATAGTTTATTTTTTAACCGATTACAAAAAAGGAGGAGGTTCTCAATTCGTTAGTCGGTGTCACCTAAGGTAGGTTTGTAACTACATGCATAGTTATAGGTAAGATGTGCTTGAGTCGCACGCGCGGCGTCAGGAGGCGAGAGGGGAAAGCGGCGGGAGGACACCGTTTCCAAAAATAACAATAATCTATACTAGAATTGGATTAATTAATTAGATTGTATAAAACTGCGCAATTATTTTCATAATATCTATTGTTTTGGAATAGTATTTTTGAAGTCGGTTAATTTTTTGTGTTATTCTTACCCGCAATAGTGACATAGCCATCGCCGTTCTAGCGCCCATGCTGTGACCATGAAGCGACACCTTCTGCATCCCCAACTTCTGTACCAGATCTAAAGCGTCATCGGCCATGTTGATATAAGAATGCTCCGTTGCCCGAGGACTGTCTCCGTGGTTACGAGCGTCTACTGTAACCACCTTCCTTCCAGTCGTCTCCTGGATAGCCTTAGCCAGGTGGTCCCATTGCATTCTAGCCCCTAACATGGCGTGGAGGATCATCAGGGGTGGCTTGGCAGTGTCAGCACCATTGTCGTACACGGTGTAAGCAATTTCAATTGTATTTGTTGATTTCTTTCTCAGGAGTTTCGTATATGCTCTCGGATATAGCCAAGATAATTTTAGTTTGGGACGAAACATTTTCTGATTTGCTTTTGTGTGCCGAGGATTTCAAAGTCTCGAGAGCTCGATTGGAATAGCTGAAACAAATTATAAGTACTTTCAATTCAATGGACTATTTGTTATAAATCTTAGATTAACGATTGGTCTCCTCTGCGCTCCAACTAGAACATTATAGCTTGTATATTACGGCAACTATTAGATGCTTGTGTGCATGGAATATTGACACTCAGTGGCATCTTTCAAACTTTGTAACATACGCTTCGTGTTATTTTACATTGAAATTAACAAAATACAGAATACTTACTGGTGATATGCGATCCCAGTGTCATTCTTATTTCTTGTGGTATTATTTTTCAAAGTTACTACGCAACGAGAATTTTAGTTTCAATTATAAGTTTAACAGAACATGTGGCACGTCAGTGTCACACATTGTTCGAGACTGGCTCGAGCACGCCCACATGGACGTAGTATTAGTTGCCGCACTATGCGACTTCGGCTGCGGTATCTAGTTGGAGCGAGCGGAGACCAATCTTTAATCTAAGTCATAAATATACAAAATCTTGCCAGAAATATTAATAGAATGTTTTTCTCAATCATTTTACTGTGTGTCCATTAGTTTATACATTAACCTTATAAGAACCAGGGCTCAATTTTTATTGAAGTGATCCCTTGCTACATATAAATATAACTTGTGAGGTATATTAATTAAATCAAATCAAATTCACTTTTTAAATTTACCCCCACTTCGCAAAAGGCTGAGCTTAATGAGAAGAAGTGGCACTCTTTAAAGGCACCTTTTTTACAGCTTCGTCGTTTACAAATCATTTCGACAAAATTGTATCGTGATCTCGGAATTTAAAAAAAAAACATTTTTTTTATTCCTTTGATAAAAAAATAGTTTTAAATGAATAACTAATTAGAATCTTTGTATCAGTCTAAAATTCTCAGGAGGTAAAAAACAAACTTAATTTTAGCTACGTATAGTTGGTAGATTAACAACAGTTGGTAACTATGATGGCAATACAACGTTTCTTGGGTCAGCTAGTATGAAATTAAAGACGAAATATGGAACATGCCACAAGTTACACCATAATATTAATTTCTCAAAATTAAATCCTTTAGAATTCTTTTTGATGTCATTCCTGATGTACTAAATACTACTACTGGTTCGGAAACAAATGACGCTCTGAGAGAGAAGAAGCGGCGCAAGAAAATCTGCCAGCATTAGTTTTTTGGGCTCTTAATGAAACATAGAATATTAATTTATTGCTATAAAATAATCATAATCTAGTCCCAGACTGTCCGATCGCTTCTTCTTTTTCCGACAGAGCCATTTTTTAATGAAACATTTAAATTTATTTATAGATAATGCCTGAATAGCGACTGGAACCTTTTTAAAAGTGTATACATTTACCCTTAAAGCTGTTATGTATATTATAAAGCCTACTTAATAGATAATTGGTACGGACTCCGCCCGAATGGGGGCCCCGCATATTCATCGCATCGCATATCGGCCTGAGCGTTTAGTTTTTAGTGAAACTTATTAAGATGTGGAATATTGAATTTACTCGATGTCACAAAACGTTACAACTTTTCCAAGTAAGACAATACACGTTAGACAGTTGGTAACCGATTATTTACAATATTCTATATACAGGGCTCCTTGAAAGAATTTGCTACGGGGCCTCACGTTTGCATAATCCGGCACCGGCACTACAAATGGAGGTCACACCACCATAATTATGACTACTGTTCAAACACAAATAAAATTTGAAAACAAAATTTTATGAACGATGCGGGACTCGAAACCGCGACATCTCGGGTTCCGTGCTAGCGCACTTCCAACTGTTCGCGTGACGTTATCGGTGGTCAAATCTTGTATGCTTTGTTCAACTCTCAGGCTGTGGGTTAATCTACAGGATCTACTTTACAGTCGATTACCTGCTCAATCCCAATATTTGCATATTAGGTAATTCACTTGAGACACGGGTTCGAGTCCCGCACGGTTGTTAATATTTTGTTTTGAAATTTTATTTGTGTCATTAATCCCAGAAGGCTTATCACTTTAAAAACATAACAAATTGTTTCTCTTAATTAATCTTTTGGTTTTTTCCTTATCTTGGGTAAAACCGAAAACACAACATACCTCGCACAATGTCCCGAAACCTGTATTCACGATGCACTGATCAGAGCGTAAACAGTGCGACTATTCGCGATAACGTCTTAAAAGTGATTAAATATAATAATCATGCAATTATGTACAAAAACTTGCTTGCATATTTTAAGGTTCTTACACACTAACAACGGGCCGAGCGGCGGTTCGCCGTGCGGTTATTCGCATTCCGCCGTAGACCGTATATACTGGTTTTTAGTGTTGACATGTAGTTATAATAATAATTCCTCAAAAGACTTGACCGCCCAAATTCTCTTGCAACACCAGAGGAGTCTCAGGAACGTTCTAGAAAGGTGTAAGATAAGTTTTTCTTTTGTACCGTACCCATGACAACACAGCCTAAGGAAGCTCATTCCACTGCTTGGAAGAAAGTTCCCGGTAGACGAACGCCACACATCCAGATCTAGGGGATGATATTCTAATTTGTGGCGTGTGCTAAGGTGGAATTTGGCGGCAGCAATCAGGTCAAACAGCACTTCGGAAGACCCCCGTGATAAATGCGCTAGAAGTCACGCGTAATAAAGCAACGTCTCCGCGCAACGTCAAGTGCTCTAGCCGTTCACAGAGCACTGGGTTTTCGACAATTTGTGCAGCTGTGACTTGTTATTTACCACCGAGAGGTTAATTTGCTTTGGATACCGGTCAAGCAAGATCTATTTGTGTTTCGGTGTACAAGACGCCGTAGGCTAAACATCTTTCAAAAATTCTGATCGTGAGGATTTTGTGTCGTAATTTTGTTATTATAAAATATATCGTATCTACCAAATTAAATTTTTTTTGTTTATTCAAAGAGTGAGATTTTATATCTTTTGTTAAACGTCCAAATCTACCAGCTATTTGAAAATATATGCCTCAGACTTGAGATGAACGAACGCAAGAAACACGATGGGCTTATTTTTTTTTTTTATATAGAATTAGAATACAACAATATTTATTGAGGCTGAGGGGTGTGGTATCATTAAGAAAGTTATTTATGTTATAGAAACCTTAAAAAGTTTTTTTAACAATTATTTAGAAATTCGTAACACATTTGTTTTAAACATTTTCTGAAATCATCTTGTAATAACTACTATTTAATTGGACTTGCCGAGTTTTAGAGATAGCAAGTTTATGTTTGTACCCAATGTTAAAATTGTGATTGTCAGAGTTTCTTAAAAGAAAAAATCATTGGCTAATTTTCAAGATCCTTTAGTTCTGAAAAATAAAATTTTAGTTTTATATGGCATTATTTTTGTGCAACACATTATACAACACTATCCGGGTTCTATTTGATCCATGGCGGCCATGGAACAAACAGAACATTTGAACAAACACATATACTTAAATACACACACTCATACACATCCAAACATATAAACACAATAACCGATGATCTACAAATTTTATGTTAAAGTAAGTTAGTTGAATATTCTTAAGTTGATTTTTTTTATTTATATAGAGCATAGTTTCTCAACCTTATTTTGCTCACCGCCCACTTTGAGAATATGTTTGTTTCTAGAGTATTTTCGTGTTTTTTTTTTGCTTTTTAGACTATATATTTTAATCTACCCACGCCCCATCTGCGCCATCTCAATGCCCCCTAATTTTCTCTGGGTCTTCTACTGCCCTCCCGAAAGTCTCAAACGCCCACAAGGGGGCGTTATCGCCCACGTTGAGAACCTATATTATAGAGAGACATGTAATTGGCTGCTATATACCTACACTAATTTTTAAGAATGCTGTTGGTCTTTAAAAAAAAACTGTGACGATATTGCCGACATGAAACGCGTGCGGTTGCGGCGTGCCGCGTTCCGGCTGGCTGGTAGAGTCTTACACGATATTAGCAGCAACAGATGTAACTGTATATTATATTGTGTTCATAGGGTTAAACAGATGTACGTTTGAAGTGAGTAAGTACCGGTGTAATTATGTGTGATATATTATTATGAAAAATATAAAATTATATATTTGTTATTATAGTGACAATTGTAATCATAGACTTAGACGATACACACAGTAAGCCGGCTCCATTATGGGTACCAAAACGGCGCCTATTTCCACCGTGAAGCAGTAATGTGTAAACATGTTTCTATCTGAAGGGCGCCGTAGCTAGTGAAATTACTGGGCAAATGAGACTTAACATCTTATGTCTCAAGGTGACGAGCGCAATTGTGGTGTTGCTAAGAATTTTTCTAGAATTCTGAGCGGCATTGCATTGTAATGGGTAGGGTGTACCAATTACCATCAGCTGAACGTTCTGCTCATCTCGTCCCTTATTTTCATAAAAAAAAATACTACTTGTGGGAGGCTCCTTTGCACAGCATGCCGGCTAGATTATCACTTGGGTGTCAAAACGGCGCATTTTTTTTGCCGTGAAGCAGTAATGTGTAAACATTATTGTGTTTCGGTCAGAAGGGCGCCGTAGCTGATGGAATTACTGGGCAAATGAGACTTAACATCGTATGTCTCAAGGTGATGCAATTGTAGTGCCGCTCAGAAGTTTTCGGTTTATTGTAGGGCGTATTAATTACTATCACATGAACGTCGTGCTCGTCTCGTCCCTTATTATAATAAAAAAATACGAAGGGGCTATTGACAGCGTGGCTGACTGTTTATGGACTGTTGTATTTTCTGTGGTGTTAGAGAATGTGGGCTGCGGTAATTACTCAAAATATAACATTAAACTTAATCCCAGAAAACACGAAGGGCATCGCTTCTCAGAACTACTAGATTACCTTGGAGAAGCTTATGACGGAGCTCACACAATATGGCCTTTCGAAAAAATACGTATTAAGGACCCGTTTATAAAATGATTAGGTAACATAGACTACATGGTACATGCGTCAACTTGTGAACGGGTACTGCTTGTGGTGTCAGGTCGACCTGTTATAGTTAATAAATCATTGTATTTGTTGGATGTGATTGCTAATTATGACAATAATCACGACCATCATGTTCACGAAGCATTCTTACACAAACAATGAATTCAAGCTCTAAAGGTTGATACATCCAATCTATATCTAATATATAAAATTCTCATGTCGCGGTGTTTGTTGTTAAACTCCTTCGAAACGGCTTGACCGATTTTCTCATGAAATTTTGAGTGCATATTGGGTAGGTCTGAGAATCGGACAACATGTATTTTTCGTCCCCCTAAATGTTAAGGGTGGTCCACGCCATTTTTTATTAAATTTGTTTGATTATGAGTCAGCATTAAAAAATACATACAATTTAAAATTTTCACCCATCTACGATCAACAGTTACTTTTGTATCGCGATTTTAATATCGGCAATACAACGTTTGCTGGGTCAGCTAGTATCCTATAATCCCTTTTCCTTTTGAGATACGAAACCATAAAGAATTATAAAATTGTCTCAAAATTATTATCTTAAAAGTTTTAAACTACAAAAACATTAAAAAACTTTAAATGTAACTTTGAAATTTTGCATAAGTACTTAAATAACCTCAATTAAATACAGACGTCATCTTATGCATATTTTACTTAATATTAATTGAATTTATTTATTCGGAATATTGTTGTAATATTGTGGCTGTACATAATATTATATTTTTTTATTAGAGTTATTAGTTCCTTAAGTATGGAGAAAAATGAAAAGTGTATAAATTTTTGTAACTAAAAGTTATGGATTCCTAATATGTTATTATTGGGGTTGAGCAGGTTATCGACTGTAACGTCCTCGACTGTATCGACTGTAAAATTCTGCAAATGGACGCCACAACCCGAGAGTTGAACAAGACATACCTAGATTTACGATCCATGCGTCACTCGGACGGTTGGCTCAGTTGGTAAGAGCGCTCGGATGGAACCCGACAGGCGCGGGTTCGAGTCCCGTTCATAAATTTTGGTTACAAATTTAATTTGTGTAATATAAATTAATCCCAGAAGTGAGGGATATCACTTTGTAGTAACAAATTATTTAAAATGAAAAGTAAGCAAGGGTTTTCTGGAGTTTTTGGAGTTTACTCTTTAAGAATCGATTTTCATATAAGGCGCCCGGTACGAGAAAAATATGGAGAGTAAAATCAAATGGGATAGTAACGTTTTTGGTGCGCATCATTTCTCGTGCAACCTTCACTTTTCAGTTGTGTGTTTGTGTGTGTGTGCATATATATATACTTGTGTATAGCCAGCATACACAGTATACTGCGTGGTAGCTTACGCATGTAATATAATATACCTATTAGGATGTGCCAAAATGTAACTTCCTTGATGGACCTTTTAAAATTGGAATGTTGAGTTTCGCTTTTAACAGGAGTTGTGTTTGGGCATTTCCTGACATATTTTGAGCGTTAAGGGATTTATTTGATTTTTTAGCTTACGCTGTAGGTCTGTTTGTAACCGACTCCATTGGGCTTGATTTTGTTTAGTACCTGTTCAAAGACAATCGTTCTTGAGGAGTAAACTCCAGTCGTGCGTCGGAGCTGACACACACAACCTTTGTTCGGATCTGTGACTCACCAGCGACTAGTAACAAAACTTGTCGGAGTTTGTTAAACACCATGAATACTTACTACCAATAAAATAAGTCGCATTAAGGATGCCGGCTAGATTATGGGTACCACAACGGCGCCTATTTCTGCCGTGAAGCAGTATTTTGTAAGCATTATTGTGTTTGGGTCTTAAGGGCGCCGTGGCTAGTGAAATTACTGGGCAAATGAGACTTGACATCCTATGTCTCAAGGTGACGAGCGCAATTATTGTAGTGCGGCTTAGAATTTTTTGGTTTTTCAAAAATCATGAGCGGCACTGCATTGTAATGGGCAGGGCCTATCAATTACCATCAGCTGAATCAGTGTCGTCTCGACACTTATTATCATAAAAAAAAAGATAGATAGTAACATAACATATTGCAACAACATTTGGCATACGTCACTAACCTACATCAGTTTTTTGGGGCTTTGACATGGGGGATAAGAACTGATAAGAAACTGCAAGCCCATTATTTAAATCATATAACAAAACTTAGTCTATTTCATATACTATTATATAACTAGCTGACCCGACAGACGTTGTGCTGTTAATAATAAAAAAAAAACTCCTGCGAGTCGAATTTCGTAAAATCCGTTCTTAGCTGACCTCTACTCGGCGAAAGGAGTATTCCTACCAAATTTCAAGTCTCTACGGCATATGGTTCCAGAGATATTGTGATGAGTGACTATATACTTACGTGGAAATCTCTTATATATACAGGACGTCCCAAAGTTATGGGACATGAAGGGAAAGTACCTTAAATATCGAAGATAGGCTATTTTACTGAAAGAAGACTTTATATTATTTTTAAAAGTTAGTACTTCAGCATTCAAAGATTTTCTAAAATTTACTTGCCTCGTCTGGGAATCGAACCGACTGAAATGTAAAAAAAAACACTTACTTTTATAATGCCAATCGAAAGAATGGCCAAAAACTAATAACTCTTCTTAAGTAACATAGTATTTTAAAAGAAAGGAACAACGTAAAATGAATGTTTTCCAACTTGGCTTCGTACGAATGGACCGATTAGATGGCCGGCCAGATCCCCGGACCTTACACCATTAGATTTCTTCTTTTGGGGATATGTGAAAGATATGCTATACAGAAAGCGATACGAGAACGTGGGCGAGTTACAAACAGAATTGTGCCATATCATATCGAGTATTCACTATAAAATGATAAGAAAATCAACAGGTAGCGGACTCATTAAAAGATTGGCGATTTGCGTAAATTAATTAATTTACAAAAAAATACCTACTTAATTGACTACTTTCTTTTAAAATACGATGTTACTTAAGAAGAGTTATTAGTTTTTGGCTATTCTTTCGATTGGCATCATAAGAGTAGGGGGTGTTTTTTTTACATTTAAGTCGTTTCGATTCCCAGACTAGGCAAGTAATTTTTAGAAAATCTTTGGATGCAGAATTACTTACTTTTAAAAATAACATAAAGTCTTCTTTCAGTAAAATAGCCTATCTTAGATATTTAAGGTACTTTCCCTTCATGTCCCATACCATTGGGACACCCTGTATATAGAATAGATTTAAGGTGGCTTGTGCAGACCAAACAAGAACCATGCATCATTATCCTCTGTATAATCAACTATACTATTAGAATAAATTATTATCCAAGATATCTGCACTCGCACACTTCATTATTACAGTTTCGCGCCATAAACTGAGATCTAAGGTCATGTCGAAGATTCTCTTTGCTACATGATGATATAATGACTACATCTTAATATATGTAAATCTCGTGTCACAATGTTTATCCTCAATGGACTCCTAAACTAATGAACGGATTTTAATGGGGATTACTTCATGGAGTGCAGTTTGGTCCAACTTGAGAGATAGGATTGTTTTTATTTCGATTTGAGACCCATACTTATTTTAAATTCCAATATTTGTTTTGTATGGACTCAAAACTATTGCCCCGATTTTCATACCGATTTCACCAATGTATAGCGTGGTTCTCGAGGATGGTTTTAGTATATAATTTGTTAAGTTTTTGTATACAATTTCATATTCTTCTTCTCAATCGTTCACTCTTGTCAGAGTGGTCGTTGCCAAGATGACGCAACATTATTCGCCGTTGGTCTCCCGAATTATGGGTCGCACTGCCTCCCTCGCGATGCTCCTCCACTTTTGACGGTTTGCAGCATTGCGGGAGCACTCCACAACATGTAGATCCAAACATCGACAGAAAAAGGCGATAGAAATGAAAACAGCTCCGGTTCTGGTGGCGGGGCCTTTTTGTACAGAATACTGATTTCTAGCGTCATGAAAGGCGTTGTAAAATCAACAAATGCCCTCCGTTCATAAGTTATTGTCTGGGTCACTGTTTTGATAAGGTCCGTCCATCGAGTGGGTGAGCGTACTCTCGCTCTTTTCCCCTACACTGTCAACCGCTCAATCGATCCTTCATTTCTGGTGATGTGACCAAAGAACTTCAGAATTCGTAGTTGCACAGTCGACGATAGCCTTTTATCTTCAGTTTTTTTAAGATGGGGAATTGTTGGTTCGGAAAGCCGTCCAAGGGATCTTCTTGAAGTCTAGGGGTACCCTAGACACTTATACATTAAGATATTTGTTGGAAGTGTCGGAAGAAATTGGGCCGTCTGGGAGCTTTCAACGAGAACGCTGTCTAAGCCCTTAGAGATATAACAAAATTATGTATTATATATCTTACTAGCTGACCCAGCAAACGTTGTATTGCCATATAAAGTAATATATAAAAAAATCCATTGCCATCTCGCAACCCTATTGCGGATCTGTGGATGTAACAGAATAATATAAAAATCGCCATAGAAAAATAGGTGTTTATCGTAGACGGGTGAAAATTTGAAGTTGTATGTATTTTTTAAATTTGTATCATAAAAATATATAATAATAATAATTTATCTAAAAATTAAAACATTTAGGGGGATGAAAAATAGATGTTGTCCGATTCTCAGACCTACCCAATATGCACTCAAAAGTTCATGAGAATCGGTGAAGCCGTTTCGGAGGAGTTCAAAGTTTAACACCATGACTCGGAAGTTTTAGATATAGATCTAAAGATTAGTCCGTGATGGCGTGTATAGGATAACATTAGTAAATAAGTAGATAATAATTTCTTATTTTAAAAAATTGGCAATTATAAAGCGGTAATGTAAAGCATTATCATTTTATTACTATATCTAATATATAAAATTCTCATGTCGCGGTGTTTGTAGTTAAACTCCTTCGAAACGGCTTGACCGATTCTCATGAATTTTTGAGTGCATATTGGGTACGTCTGAGACAACATCTATTTTTCATCGCACTAAATGTTAAGGGTGGTCCACGCCAATTTTTTTTTAAATTTTTTAGCTGTCAATACTCTGAAGCTGTCCCAATTTACCCGATAAGTCATTATTATCGCCTTATATTGGGACGCGTGGATTGAAATTTCCATACAAACTTCTATCGCTGGTAAGCTATACGTCGTCCCATTGACAGACAGCGTGTACGGATAAGGTGAGCTACCATCGATAAGTAAGCGATAGACTGAACGATAGACCGAGATCGGTATCCAAAGCGAGTGAAACCGCGGGATATTACGAGTATATATAATTGAATGGATTTAGTGAAAAAGTTTAATGTGTTAATACTGTGAATTGTTGAAATAGTAATTTTGTTTCATTAATATATTATCGTAAATAAGTTTTAAAAATAAATTGTAATTAATAATTGAATTAATAATAATAATATTGACATACTTTTACACAAATTATCTCTCCCCAAACTAGTCATAGCCTGTACTATGGGTACAAGACAACGATATATTTAATACAATATATTCAAATTCAAATATTTTTATTCAAAATAGGATGTGAAATCACTTATTGAAAGTCAAAAAAAAACTACCACCCATTCCAAAGTGAATGCCTCAGGCCTGAGAAGAATGGGCGCAACAAGCTCAGCGGGCTTTTATTTTTCATCAAAAATATGTTTTACAATTAAAGTAACATTTACAAAGTAACATTGTACAATTAAACTTATTATTTAATAGCCTGAGGGCGGTCGCTCCATTTCCAATCTGTGGTATCATTAAGAGAGTCATTTATGTTATAGTAACCTTTACCACACAAACGTTTTTTAACAATTCTTTTGAATAACGTAACACCTTTGTTTTGAACATTTTCTGGGATCTTGTTGTAAAAGCATATACATCGCCCCACAAAAGACTTACTAACTCGACTAAGCCGAGTAGTAGGCATTATAAGCTTATGTCTGTTCCTGGTGTTAACATTATGGTTACCTACTTAAACATACATAAATACATATAAACCATTCATGACTCGGAAACAAACATTCATATTCATCATATAAATAATTGCACCTACCGGGATTCGAACCCGGGACCTCTAGCTCAGTAGTCAGGGTCACTAACCATTCAGCTATATCGGTCGTCGATTGTTTTTTAAACATTATGAAATATCAAATTTTAATTCTAAAAATTCTAAGTTTTCACTTCTATCGGCAGTCTCCACAGCAGAATTCAACGAGAGGACATCTCCCGAGGATGCCTCGCCTAGAGGCCAAATACGTGTCGAATTGGATGAGGACAAATCTTAGCGGTTTTAACACGTCTTAAGAAAACTCATTACATTTGAATGTAAATAAAATGTTTAATAACTAGATCAATTTGAATCGAACAAAAACGTCAACATACCTTTGCCATGAGTTACAACCAGAAGTTGTTGCGCGTTGACTTGTTTGATAACCCGTTTCTGCGTAAAATTAACCGCATTTAACAATAACAAGTCTAAATGAGTAATATTATTTTTTATGGCGATGGTTTTATGGAAAATACTTTAAGTTTAATGTTACAGTGTAGACGACAGCACAGAGCATTCGAACATTCAGTTGGCTATTTAGATTTTTTGCATAAAAGGCATTTATTTTCTCAAAATTGATTCCTTTAGATTTTTTTTTTTGATGTCATTTCTAAAACTACTAGACACTACTACCGCTTCGGAAACAAATGGCGCTCTGAGAGAGAAGAAGCGGCGCAATAAACTCTGCCAGCATTCTTTTTTTGCGCTCTTTTGAATAAAAATATACAATAGTGTACAGTGATTTCTATCGCTATAAAATAATCACAATCTAGTCCCAGGCTTTCCGATCATTTAGATATTCAGCAGTGGTGTAATAAGATTTACGATAGAGCCATTCTTTTTATAAAACATTTTAATTTATTTATAGATGATGCCTGAACAGTGGCTGGGACTTTATTATAGAAGTGTACCTATACATTTACCCTTAAAGCTATTATGTATCTTATGAAGCCTATTAGAATTATTTACAAGCAAGCCCTTATTTCTAGTGTTATAATAATGAAAATCACTATTAAGAGCAAAAAGGACGTAAAGACCGTAATGGGTGTGAGAGGTGGATGGTCACCAAGTCCATCTCTCATCAACTTCATGTTTACGTTATACGATGCTTTAGTATTCTCGGTATTCACTGGCCCGACAGAATTTCCAACGATCAATTTTGGCAGCGCTGTCATGAACCAACAGATACTGCCAATGGAGCTGGATACGCCACAGAATCCGGAGGGATCCCAACCATACAACGAAGCAAGCCTTAGACTGGAACCCGCAAGGAAAACACAAACGTGGCAGTCCAAAGCAAACATGGCGGCGGAATGACATTGACGAAGCGAAAGACATCGGATAGACCTGGATTGAAATTAAGAGAGATGCTCAGGACCGATCGCAATGGAGATGCACTGTGGATGCCCTTTGCCCCAGCTAGGGGTTACAGGAACTTAAATGAAATAAAGAAACAGATGAATAAATATATAAGCTATTGATTACGCTAAAAACGTGTAACTGAAGGTATTAATGATTTGGTGAATGAATCATTCAATTCGGAATGACGTCGTAAAAATGAGTTGAATGAAATCATGAGTGAAAAAAGATGAAAAATTTATGTTATTACGTTGTTCCTTCATCACACAAAACAATTAATATTTAAGAAATTTGAGAAAAGATCCCAAACGGGGAAGAAATTTCCAATACCCTAATCTTTCTTTTCAATACACAATTCCGACATCCGGAACTGTAGATACCTACCCCTATTATTTATCTGGCGGAAATAGGTCACCGCGATGATGATTTTGATGCATTCATTAATCTATATCTAAACCAAGCCACAGAATACAGAGTACTAGTACAGAAGTCACACTTACTAAATTTTAATTTAGTAAGTGTGACTTCAGTAATTTAAAAGAAATATTTATAGTGACGATTCAAAAGCGATTAGTTTAAGCCTAATTGAATAAAGTTTATTTGACTTTGACTTTGAAGAGTACAAATGTAAGGTAGACAGTAGATTAGTAAGTAGTAGTGAGTCATGTCCCTTATTGTCATAAAAATAAAAATACATAAACATTATCAAGGTACCTAAGTAGGCAAAGTTATTAGGAAATTATTTCCTCTGTTATTGAGCTTGGTGGCTTGGACTTTGTCATATTAGTCATCGACCTTACAGAAAAAAAAATAACTGAATAGGTACTGTGTCCTTACACATTATGTTTTTGTATGTGTGTTGTTTTGATCTGATTATTGGGTGGAAAATGCTGCTTCCCTGCATAGAGAGGGAAAAACTCATACAAATTACTTCCCACCTAAGGGCCGGAATGAACTTTGAAAATAGAACTGTTGTCAGCTGTGAAGAGTTTTATGTAAAAACAAACCAATAAAAAAATATGCTGCGGCCAAGTGACTTTCTAAACAGCCAGTGTGAACATAGCGTAAACTTCTTTGAGCGGAATAAGCCGCAACAATCACGCGGTGAATTCCATATTTAAAATTTAAAAAGTCGAAATAAATTGTCATAATTTGACGACTAATTTTAAATAGGTTCTACTAATATTATTATATATTATCAATAAATAGCTGAGATAAACAACTACTTTTATATTCCCCATATTCGAAATGAAAAGGTAAGTGCTTAACACGGGTAAAAGAATCCAATTCCTACTCGGACTATAGCCGCCCTTCCTGCGCTCGGGCGTCTAAATAGGTACCTCGGGAATTGATTCTTTCGACCCTAGGTTAACAATCTACTATTGTTTTGTTGTTGAGGTGGATTCCTTACTTGCATTAGTAGTAAGGATTTTATTAAGCGTTCTTGCAAAGATTTGAGAAATCCATTTGCAACTGTGTGTCTTTACAATGCATTGGTACGAAGTACACTTGAATACGTTTCACCGGTTTCGAATCCCCAATATAATGTCCACATTGAAAGATTTGAGCGTATTCAACGTAATTCCACTCGCTTTCTAGTTTTTGAAAAACAAAACCTGCCCTTATCGTGCAGACTATAAAACAAGACTGGACCATTTTAATATGAAATCGTTGGAGATAAGACGAAAAATAACTGATGTATCAACTTTACATAAAATTATCCATGGTAGAATCATTATATCATATCCCCTGAATGTCTTATATATGTAACAGTCCCTAGAAATAAACCAAGATTCCCTATCAAACATATTTTCAAGCTAAGAATCAGCAGAACTAATATAGGTAAAAACGCCCCCTTAAACAGAATTATGAGCTCTTATAACGATGTCACTGCAAAAAATGGTAATATAGATTTTGATTTTTAATATGGTTAATATCAATAAATTTAAAACCGACTGCATTAAAATATTAAGATATTAGTTATGTAAGTTAAATATTATAAGCAAATTATTGTATTGTCGTAAAGTTTTATAAATCTCTTTTTTTTTATAATTGCAATGTATTCAAGTCATTTTTTATCATCATTTTTGTTTAACTCTTTATTTCTTTAATTATATAAAGGCATAAAGGCATAAAAGGCATTTATTTTCTCAAAATTGATTCCTTTAGAATTCTTTTTGATGTCATTTCTTATACTACTAGATACTACTACCGCTTCGGAAACAAATGGCGCTCTGAGAGAGAAGAAGCGGCGCAAGAAACTCTCCCAGCATTCTTTTTTTTGCGCTCTTTTCAATAAAAATATACAATATTGTACAGTTGCTATAAAATAATTACAATCTAGTCCCAGGCTGTCCGATCATTTAGATATTCAGCAGTGGAGTAATAGGATTTACGACAGAGCTATTTTTTTATAAAACATTTAAATTTATTTATAGATAATGCCTGAACAGTGGCTGGGACTTTATTGTAGAAGTGTATACATTTACCCTTAAAGCTATTATGTATCTTATGAAGCCTACTAGAATTAGTTACAAGCAATCCCTTATTTCTAGTGTTATAATAATGAAAATCACTATTAAGAGCAAAAAGGTGACGATTTTTGTGAACATATATTAAATTTTCATAAATGTACTGACAATAAACAGTCATAATATTTATTTCTTTAAATTTTTCTTTGAGAGACTGTCTATAACCAAGCTGATATATAGCACGAACAGCTCTCTTTTGCAGAGCAAACACTATATCAATGTCAGCAGCATGACCCCATAGTAATATACCGTACGTCATGATGCTGTGAAATTATATATATGTTTAATTGTTCAATTTTGTTATCGTGTTTGGTCGTTGTCGGAAGCTGCTCTTGGTAACTTCAACCAGCCGTCCATGCCGCCGTTGCACATGAGGAATGACACCCTGGCCCATACGGCAAAACAGAAAGCCGATCTCCTGTGCACTCTTTTCGCCTCCAACTCGACTCTTGACGACAACGGAAAAACACCGCCGACCATCCCGCGGTGTCAGAGCTCCATGAATTACAGTTCAGACAGAAAACTGTTAGGCGAGCTCTGTTTTCGTTGGACGCCAGGAAGTCGAGCGGGCCGGATGGCATTTCTCCAATCGTGCTTAGAACGTGTGCCCCTGAGTTGACCCCGGTGCTAACGCGTTTATTCCGGCACTCTTATTCAAAAAGCGTAGTCCCTGACTCCAGCCCTTGTCCATCCGATCCAAAAAAAGGAAACAGTACGGATCCGGCAAACCACAAGCCTATAGCTATTACCTCCCTGCTCTCCAAAATCATGAAGAGCATAATTAACCATGGGGTTGAATTGTGTTCATCTAGCTTAAGTTAATGTTTTTAGTTTTATATAAAATCTAGAACACATTTAAAAGCATGCGGTGTTCACTTCCAGAAGGAGGCACTCGCCCCAACATGTTAACATATTTTTCTGTTTTATACAACATTAAGAGTGTATCCCGTTTAAAAAAAAAACCGCCAGCTCTTGGTATACCTTGAGGGTCAACTGTTGATCAATGACCGGCAGTACGGCTTTCGCCATGGTTGGTCGGTAGGCCATCTTCTGGTATACCTATCTATGTGAGATGGGCGGCCGCTATTGAAATCAAGGGGGAAGGCCTGGCAGTTAGCCTGGATATAGCGAAGGCTTTTGATCGTTTATGGCACAAGGCGCTCCTCTCAAAACTTCCATCATTTGGGCTTCCCGAGAGCTTATGCAACTGGACCTCCAGCTTCCTCACTGGGCGCAGCATACAGGTGGTAGTTACATACAATGGGTGGTAGTTTATGACGTTCAATATGAGTGATTTTAAATTTGATTTGAATGTGAAACACCTGCGGGCACATTTGCGCGCCTCAGCCCTGACTTACCCTATAAGTACAAGCAGGTCGTAGTTTGGCTAAACTAATTTATGTATAATACTAGCTGACCCGACAGACGTTGTTCTGTACATAATAAGTAAATTACTATTTTTTATTAATTTGTCAATAATATTTCATAACATCAAGAATTATTTCGTAAAATATGCTCCGGCCTGTTGTTATAATGAAATTGATTCACAGCAGAACTGTCAAACCGTGCGTCAATAAATTCTCTCAAAGAAAATATGTCCATACAAAACAAATATTGAAAATAAAAATAATTATGAGTCCCAAATCGAAATAAAAACTATCCTATCTCTCAAGTTGGAGCAAACTGCACTCCATGAAGTAATTCCCATTTAAATCCGTTCATTAGTTTAGGAGTCCATTGAGGACAAACATTGTGACACGAGATTTATATATATTAAGATTAAGATATATGACATCGGCTTTATATTGAATATTTTAACCCAATAGCTCATTACAAATGTAGAAAAGAACTCCCATTGTCAATTTTGAATACTTTTTTTTTTAAATCTTAAAGTTCTTGTGATATCGGATACCACCCATACCTTGTGACGTATTCTGCAATTGCCCTGCAGTAGATGTCAAATTTAGTGGAGTCTATTGGCAACTCAGTGCTCAATGTTACTGGCATATTACAGGTTTATTAGACAATAAATAATTTTTTGAGTGTCAAAAAACACTGTGCTGCGTAGTTACGAACTGATAATACATAAAACAAATTGAGCGTACCTTTTTAGTAGCTCTTTCTTCAAGTATCTGTTATTTTTAATCAGAAAAGTGCAGATGTTTTGTTTAGTTTTTTCGTGTACCGAACTTGGGGCGAACGCCTAAGTTCTGTTCAAACCTCCGAAATTCGGTTAAACCGAATGTAAAACGTACTTCGGCCCATCCCTACACTAACCCCCTTTTTCATAATGGTCCGCTAACTTTAAACAGCCGCTAAGGAGTGATTTTTCTCACTCTGACTTAAGTCAATAGAAGAATACAGAGTGAGAATTAGCAATGCTTTAAGTTAGCAGACTATTATGAATAAGGGGGTAAGTACATTGTTTAAATCAAGGTGATATATATTAATAAATTTTCGCTGCTTCAAGAAATAGTTGGTGTCCTGTTAAACCGGTTAAGTTTTTTCTCGTGCACTCGTTTGTACTTTTATTATTTATATGCCGCGGACCGGGACTATTGGAATTCCCCAGCTTGGATTTTATTTTTTATTTAAGAAACGGTTGTAGTAATGCATATTATGTCATAAGTTCAGCTGTCAAACCATAGACTTGCTAGCTATAGACAAACTTACGAGAGAGAACATCTCTAACGGAGTTAAAGCAAGATAGAAAACGAAAGTGAATTTATTGTTGCTGTAACCGATTTTCATTGTCAAGTATATATAATTCCAGAAAAACGTTCCAGACCACAATCATGTCGAAATTGAGTTGAGAACAAAAAACTGGTCACGTGATTCATATTAACGGACTGACAAAAAATGGCAGCCCTACTGTCACTCTTTAAATGACATCTCGAATTAGTAGCTCAACGCACATGTATGAAACACTAAAATTTAAAAAACTTTAAACATGAATTCATGAAAATGTGAAGTTTGTGGCTTGGAAAGTTTTGCAGGAACTGCGTCCAAGTGTAGTGCTTAACGGGCTGTAAGGTCATATATTCGCTAGTATATTCTAAGTCTATGGGTCTAACTATTGCAGTTTCTGAGATACAACCAGGATACAAACGCTGACAGAAATAGTATAGCTACAAAATCGTTCTATCGATCGATTATGTACCATAAACAAGAAATGCATTCAATTACCAATCTTGGATCGCCAATTGCCGATCGCGATTATAGTTTTTATTTGGAATAGGAAATATTAGCGAGAAATAATTAGCATTTTTCAGATTTAAGAATTATAACACACTAGGACAAGTGTAGCTCTGATTAAAAACCGTGATCAAAAAATAACAACCGACTTCAAAAACACTATTCCAAAACAATAGATATAATATGCACTAAAAAGTATAAAAATAATTGCGTATGTTTATACAATCAAATAAATTAATCTAATTCTAGTAACGATTATCGTTATTTTTGGAATCGGTGTCCTCCCGCCGCGGCCCCGCTCTCGCCTCTCCGCACGTGCGACTCAAGCACATCTCCCCTTTAACTTACGTATGTACATACAAACCTACATTGGCTGACACCGACTCCGATAATAATCGTTAAAAACATAATTCGTCGGGAATTGAGAACCTCCTCCTTCTTTGAAGTCGATTGAAAATCAAGGTTTCAGCCTCGGCAATTAACACCTTCAAAATTGTATCAACCGAAATGAAATTTCGGAATCTGAATGTGAAGTAAATATTGTGTATCGTACTTATTTCATCTTTCCTCTTATTGTTGTCAGATTTGTATACTAGCCTTCAAAAAGGCATTTATTTTCTCAAAATTGCTTCCTTTAGAAATCTTTTATGATGTCATTTCTGATAACTACTAGATACTACTACCGCTTCGGAAACAAATGGCGCTCTGAGAGAGAAGAATCGGCTCAAGAAACTCTCCCAGCAATTTTTTTTTGCGCTCTTTTCAATCAAAATATACAATATTGTACAGTCATTTCTATCGCTATAAAATAATCACAGTCTAGTCCCAGGCTGTCCGATCATTTAGATATTCAGCAGTGGTGTAATAGCATTTACGACAGAGCCATTTTTTTTATAAAACATTTAAATTTATTTATAGATAATGCCTGAATAGTGGCTGGGACTTTATGATAGAAGTGTATACATTTACCCTTAAAGCTATTATGTATCTTATGAAGCCTACTAGAATTACGAGGGGCGGTCAAAAAGTTCGCGGAATGGCGGGGTTGGCGGGGGTGAGGTCGCTCCTCCAGGTAGCCGCTACTTGAGTAACTCATAATTACTATATATGCCAATTTCTAGCCTAATTGGGTCATTAGCTTTCGAGTTACAAACGAGTGAACAAGTAAATCGGGAACAAACTAGCCACTATAGAGAAAATTGAACATCGCGCCGTCGTAAAGTTCCTCACCAAACAAGGAAAAACGCCTCAAACTATTTTGCAAGAGATGTTAGCTGTTTACGGAGACTCTGCTCCTGGTAAAACCATGATTTACAAATGGCACGGCCTTTTCAAGCAAGGAAGGGAGTCAATTGAAGATGATCCTCGACCTGGACGGCCCATTGAGGCCACTACGCCGGAAATCATTGAAAAAGTTGAAAAACTTGTATTGGAAGACGGAAGGTTGAAGAAGAAACAACTTGCAGCATCAGTTGGAGTATCAGAAACCACAATTTTAAATATTCTTCATCAACATCTTGGCATGAGTAAAGTGTGTTCAAGGTGGGTCCCGAGAATGCTCACGCCGCTGCAAAAACGTGAGCGCGTCAACTGTTCCCGCGAGTATTTGGACCGCTGTGGAGAAGTTAGGGAAGAAATTATGGCCCGAATTGTAACCGGTGATGAAACTTGGGTTCACCACTATGAGCCTGAGTCAAAGCAGGAGTCGATGCAGTGGCACAAAAAAGGCACACCACCCCCAAAAAAATTTAAAGTGTCGCAATCGGCCGGAAAGATCATGGCGACTATTTTTTGGGATACTGAAGGTATTCTTTTGATCGATTATAAAGAACGTGGTGTTTCTATAACGGGAGAGTACTACGCTTCCCTATTGGACCGATTAAAAGAAGCTATTAAAGAAAAAAGAAGAGGAAAACTGACAAAAGGTGTACTCCTTTTGCACGACAACGCGCCCGTTCACACGAGTCATGTTGCGACGGCTGCCATTCATCGATGCGGTTTTGAACAACTACGCCATCCACCCTACAGTCCAGACCTGGCCCCTAGCGATTTTTATTTATTCCCAAAGATGAAGAAAGAGCTGCGTGGAAAAAAATTTAGAGACGATGATGAAGTCAAGTCGGCGATTTCGGCGTATTTTGACGCCCAAGACAAAACCTATTTTTTCGACGGTATTAATAAGTTATATGCCAGATCCCAAAAATGTATTCGTGTTAAGGGGGAATATATTGAAAAGGAAAAATAACATAATGTATCATTTCATCTTTTTTCCCAGTCATTCCGCGAACTTTTTGACCTCCCCTCGTAGTTACAAGCAATACCTTATTATGTTATGTAATAATGAGATCTGACTTCTGATTCTGGACTGTATAATTAAGTCGCTTTGAGCACTTTTAGAAGTACTCGAGCACTTACAAAAATAAAAATATCAATTAAAGCAAAACAGAGTGACACAAATAGGATATATTAAGATTAATATCTTATTTGAAAGTCATTTTGATCGAGGGTTTTTAAAGTAACGAGATTCGAGAGAATGTTTGTATGACTAAATGGCCACTTTTGTTTCCTTTTAGTAGGATTCCTGTCGCCGAATTCCACCTTCGCACGACACGCCACAAGTTAGGAAACTATCCCCACCATCTGGATATGTGGCGGTCCTCCACAATACGCTTTTCAAGGAGCTTTCTTCCACATACTACAAAGCTGTCGAATGAGCTTCCTTGTGCGGTGTTTCCGGGACAATACGACATGGGTACCTTCAAAAAAAGCGTGTACACCTTCCTTAAAGGCCGGCAACGCTCTTGTGATTTCTCTGGTGTTGCAAGAGAATGTGGGCGGCGGTGATCACTTAATACCAGGTGACCCGTACGCTCGTTTTTCCTCCTATTCCATAAAAAAAAGGATTAAAATGAAGGGTTTCCGCTGCGTATCCTTCGAACGGTGGTTCCTGTGTCAGTGATCACTTTGCTTTCTAAATCTAAAGGTTATAAAAGCCTTTATTTGTACTACTTTGCAGAGTTATAACAATAAAACTAAAAACTCGGTAAGATTAATAAGTAGTAGTTGCCTCTACGGCTGAGATCTATAGAGCGACTTTACTTACGTAAAACTTAGCTGAGTGTAAAAGCTTAGGATAATCTTTGATTTCTTTCGCTCGCGTTTTATCACACTACTTTCCAATCCGCTTTATCTCTGGCTCATCTCATCCAGTCCGGTCCAACTCTTTGGGTAAAATATCACGACATCCCCTCTTTTTGTCTCCCACTTTATCTAGAGCTTTCCCATTTCGTAACTCTTTTTCGTCCATCTTTAATCGTCTAATCTGTTAATATGCCCTGCCCAGCCAATTTTCCGCCGTCTATCCTTGCTGTGGCATCGGTGGGTTTAAGTTTTTTTTATATATTTATAATAGTCTGCTAACTTAAAGCATTGCTAATTCGCACTCTGTCTTCTTCTATTGACCTAAGTCAGAATGAGAAAAAAACACTCCTTAGCGGCTGTTTAAAGTTAGCGGACCATTATGTATAAGGGGGTTATTGTTTATTTTGTCTGTGATTCGGTTCCCTAGCATGCTCCTTTCCATTTTTCTTTTGCTGACAGCAATCTTCTTTTCATCCTCTTTCCTTAGCGCCCAAGACAGGCAGCCATATGTAAGAGTCGGTACAATGGTGACTTCATAGACTTTTTTTTGTATGTAAATGCTTATTTCTTATAAACCTAGGTGGACCTTGGTTATAAGAGTTCTGGTTATGATTTCAGAATTCGAACCTTGTGCTACAAGCTGATGTGCGATTGATCGAGCGGCGCGGCCGAGATGAAGCGACCGGCGAGGTCCTGTCGCTCACGGGCAAGCTGGTCGGTACCCGGATGGGAGACAGGGCACAGCGAACCAAGCCGGATAAAGCTGAGGAGAGGAAGGCCAAGTAAGAGTTTCACAAAAATAATCTGTAATCGCAATTTGACAGAAGGAGGCTCCTCTGCACACGATTCCGGCTAAATTAGGGCAACCACAACTGTGCCCTTTTCAGCCGTGAAGCAGGAATGTGTAAGCATTATTGTGTTTCGGTTGGAAGGGCGCCATGGCTAGTGATATTACTGGGTAAATGAGACTACTCCTATATAAATGGATATTAAAGCCTATGTGGTTCTATGGAATTGAGCTATGGGGAACTGCATCAAATTCAAACCTGGAAATCCTCCAACGCTTTCAGTCTAAAATGCTGCGGATCATAACGAATTCGCCTTGGTATAGCACCAACATCCAACAGGAGATACTTAATAAATTCAAGTCTTACGCAAAACGTATTAAAACCCAACCAAACGCACTCGCCTGCAATCTGATGAATAAAAGTTCTTTCAACAGACTAAAGAGAAAAGCCCCTCGAGACCTTAATATTGTATAACATATTAAAGGCATTAAAAATGTATTGGTCACTGGGCTAATACCAAAGAAGACTAATTAGAACTGTATAACCTCTAACTAAATGCCAAGTGATTGGGCAGATTGCAAGATATTAAACTAAATACTTCAAAAAAACGATATTTTATTAAATGAGCACAAAGGCGAAATTTTGAATTTTGAAATTTTATTCCTCAGCGATCACAATAGGACCCCCTTAATGGAAGGCTTTAAAATTGAGTTTGGTTTTCTAGGTGATCGGAATCCAAAGCCTTTCAGGTTCAAACATTTCTTACTGAGTCACATTGGAAATGAGCACCTTTAAAACGGCCAGAGGAATATTTCCAAAAGGCGACCGACCGCGACATGTTCAAAGTCATTTAGCAAGGCCAAAGGTTGATCTTTTTTCAAATAAGTTTTTGTCAGTGATGAGGATACGTAAAGCTGTTAATATTGATAAATATCGGTAAAAAAACGTTTTAAATAATTATAATATGCAATTAATGTAATGTATATGATAATTATCAATAAAAAAAAATATAATAAAACGTTGCATTGCGTCTCGGACAATAACCTTCTGTGAAAATTTTTTTTGACATTTGTCTGTGTACTACAACATCTATACTTCTATACTAATATTATAAAGAGGAAAGATTTGATTGTTTGTTTGTTTAGCATTGAATAGGCTCCGCAACTGCTGAACCGATTTGAACAATTCTTTCACTGTTGGGAAGCTACATTATAATAGGCTATGTTACATTATCAAAAAATTAGGGATCCCTACTAAAAGTCCAGTAATGTTACCCAAGGTGTAAAAATATCGTAAGTATCGGCTATACAGTGTAAGTGTAATTTCCGTGACCTACAAGTGATTTTGATTTGATTTGATTGTGTGTAAGAAACGTTACAGTATACGGACGTATTTTTCTATGACAGTAAGGGACGAGACGAGCAGGACGTTTAGTTGATGGTAATCGATACGCCCTGCCCATAACAATGCAGTGCGGCTCGGGATTCTTGAAAAACGCAATAGTTCTGAGCGGCACTACAATTGTACTCGTCAACTTGAGACATAAGATGTTTATAGATTTATAGATATTGTAGTGTTCATACTTTAAAAGGCATGAAAGGCATTTATTTTCTCAAAATTTATTCCTTTAGAATTCTTTTTGATATCATTTCTAATAACTACTAGATACTACTACCGCTTCGGAAACATATGGCGCTCTGAGACAGAAGAAGCGGCGTAAGAAACTCTCCCAGCATTCTTTTTTGCGCTATTTTCAATAAAAATATACAATATTGTACAGTCATTTCTATCGCTATAAAATAATCACAATCTAGTCTCAGGCTGTCCGATCATTTAGATATTCAGCAGTGGAGTAATAGGATTTACGACAGAGCCATTTTTTTTATAAAACATTTAAATTTATTTATAGATAATGCCTGAACAGTGGCTGGGACTTTATTATAGAAGTGTATACATTTACCCTTAAAGCTATTATGTATCTTATGAAGCCTACTAGAATTAGTTATAAGCAATCCCTTATTTCTAGTGTAATAATAATGAAAATCACTATTAAGAGCAAAAAGGTGACGACTTTAACCGATTGATTAGCTTAAACAAAGTAGCACATGTGGGATAACCATAGTTTTGCTGCATGGCGTGGTGAATTGTGTGACATGTCTGTTTCAAAATGAAAATGCAACACGCTTTGAAGAAACGTTTTATTACATGATTTTAGTGTTCGTTTTTTTTCGTTTTCACTTTCCAAAAGGAAAACAACGCAATAACAAAATTGTCATACAATGTTTGTTCACTTGTTTCTTTAGCAACAATAGCAATGTCAATTACATTGACAGAAGGGAAGTTGCTGAATTAAAAAGCCGTTCAAGCTATGGACATAACATTGACGAAACGAGCATTACATTTTGCAGCATTATTGTATTACCCTTCCATTTTAGCGCAGGGTACTGAATGCTCATTGGTCATGTAATGAGCACAACCTATCGTTATTGGTCAGATCAATCACAACATATCGCTGCTGGTTGTTGTGTATTTATATACGACCCCTATAGCCCAGTGGTTAGTGACCCTGTCTACTGAGCTAGAGGTCCCGGGTTCGAATCCCGGTAGGTGCAATCATTTATATGATGAATATGAATGTTTGTTTCCAAGTCATGGATGTTAATTTGTATTCATGTATGTTTTAGTAAGTATATTGTATTAAATATATCATTGTCTTGTTTCCATAATACAGGCAATGCCTAGTTTGGGGCAAGATAATTTGTGTAAGAATGTGTCAATAACCCTCACTTCCAGGATTAATACACAAATAAAATATGAAAAAACAAAATTTTATGAACGATGCGGGATTCGAACACACGTCCTCTGGCGTTCCGTGCCAGTGCTCTAACCAACTGAGCTAACCGTTCGAGTGACGTATCGTCATCAAATCTTGTATGCTTTGATGTTTGTTAACTCTCAGGATGGGGCTTCAAGATTTTTTTTTTTAATTTTATTTGTGTATGTTATTATTATTAGTAGTTGCCTTTCGTTAAATTTAAAAGGAGAATCATTAATTTGCTTGTTTATCGCGCGGCAGACGTCAGAAGCGGGATGAAGCGTCGTACGAGCTGTCAAAGTCAAAGTCCGCGCGCGTCGCGTGGTCGGATGAGACGCCGGCCGGAGTGCTGTACCGGCCTCGAGCTCAGCACACGAGGCACGCGTACGAGCTGCTGCTGGCCTTCATGCAGAGCGCGCTCGGAGACCAGCCCCGGGATATACTGTGCGGAGCTTGCGATGAGGTAACCTATATTTTCACTTAAATAAAACACTTTTAAAGGATTAAAACTTAGATAACTTAGATTAAAATAGATTATAGTCTATGTACAGCAAATACCACCTCCGAGGAAATAAATGGCGCTAAACTTCATGACAAATACTATCTTTGACTCACTACATCTGCAGTCCCACTGAAAACGAGATCTGGAAAAGTCTTGAAACGTCGGGTTAACTAAAATAAAAATGTAACTTTTACGCAAACATCTAATGTAAAACCGTTGCAATAACACGCGTTTTAATCCTTTAAAAGTGTTTTATTTCAATGTGTAACACTCGCGTTAATCAAAGAAAATACTATATTATCATTTCAAACTTTTTCGTACGAGATTGTGAGGACAAACGGGTTCGGGTTAGAACTTCCTGCCGCCGAATTCCACCCTCGCACGACACGTCACAAATTAGGATATCATCCCCACTATCTGTGGCGGTTCGCTTTTCAAGGAGCTTTCTTCCACGTACTACAAAACTGTGGAATGAGCTTCCTTGTGCGGTGTTTACGGGACGATACGACATGGGTACCTTCGATAAAAGCGAGTACGCCTTCCTTAAAGGCCGGCAACGCTCCTGTGATTCCTTTGGTGTTGCAAGAGAATGTGGGCGGCCTTGATCACTTAACATCAGATGACCCGTATGTTTTTTTGTCTTCCTTCCCATAGTAAAATAAATAATTATAATAATTTATTTTATATAATGAAATATAGATAGTAGTGTTTTCCATAGATGACTTAATTTCAACACGCACGATCAAAATAGCGACGAACTGTTAGTCTCTATTTTCAACGCACGCACACTAAAACCAAGCAGAATTAATTATTTAAATATTTGACACTTTCAGGTGCTGGTCGTTTTGAAGAATGACAAGCTCAAAGACCCGGAGAGGAAGAAGGAGATAGAGCAATTGCTTGGTCCCGTTCCTGACGAGAGATTCGCTTTGCTAGTTAATTTAGGTAAGAGATTTTATTGTGACAATAATGGACGAGACGAGCAGGACAATGCAGTGCCGCTCAGGATTCTTGAAAACCAAAAATTCTGAGCGTCACTATAATTTCATTAGTTACCGCGCCCTTCTTCAACTAACTACAATAATGCTAACATCTGCTTCACTGCCCATAATCTACCCGGCATCCTGTGCAAAGGAGCCTCCCACTGGTAAATTTTTGACGAGTCCTTCATGATGGTGTATCATAATGTGTCAATATTTTATTCTCGAATGATGTAGTACACTGAATCAAATATTAGATAAGTAAATAAGTTGTTTATGTTATTATGTAAAAGCAAGCTGTCATATTCGACCCTAGAATGTGATACGTAAGGTCGAGATTCCTTTACGCTGACGCTTACGTGTCCTTCATAATAAAATAATACAATGTGCCAATTTTCGAGTAAACAAGTTGTTTATCTAACAGCAAGTCATGTCATATTCGACCTTAGTATGTGAGACGTAAGGTCGAGATTCCTTTACGCTGATGCCTACGTGTCCTTCGTAATCCTACTAATATTATAAATGTGAAAGTTTGTATGTCTGGATGTGTTTGAACTTCTTTAACGCAAAATCTACTGAATAGATTTTGATGAAACTATACAAGAATGTAGCTTACACACCAGAATAACAAATAGGCTATAATTTATAAAACTATAGTGTGAACTATACAAAATATAAAAGAATACAACTAGCGCCATCTCTTATCAACTAGCAAGCACAAGATCAATACAATTTATATGGCAAAACAACGTTTGCCAGGTCAGCTAGTAATATAATATAATGTGCCAATTTTCGACTACCAGGAAAGAAGATAACGGATTTCAACGTGAACGCAGCCAGCGAAGGCGCCGCGGAAATTGATGAGACTTACGGCATCAACGTGCAGTTCGAGGAGTCCTCGGAGGAAGATGACGAAGATGCTTATGGAGAGGTACGAGATGGTTGATCTATAATAATATTACCTTATACCTCACGCACTCTTGCTTGGTGAACTTGGTAATGCGAGACAGTACTTCACTATAAGCCACCGCCATATAAGGCGCAAATTCGGCTTCACATGGGGTACTGTTCTCACCTCTGGGCGGGCTCTCCCCAATACCAGCTTCTTCCATTTGGCCGCATACAACGAAGAGCGGCTTGAATCATCGACGATCAAGTCAACTCCGATCGGCTTGATTCTTCGGAGTTGTGGGTTCTCTCTGCATCTTCTACCGCATTTATCAGGGGGAGTGCTCATAGGAGTTGTTCAGGTTGATACGAGAGGCCGAATACCTCCACCAGACATTAAGTCAAAATACTCAACTACACCCGCGCCACATTGACGTCCCGCGCGTTTTGCAAGAAATTTCTTGCCTCGCACAGCCTCTTTGTGGAATCAATTACCGGCTGGTGTTTTCTCGAACCGATACGACTCAGGAACCTTTAAGAAAAGAACATACTCCCTTACCTTAAAAGCCGTGCGTGTTGCAGATTTCTATGGCCGGTTGCGTCACCACTATAGAGGGATGGATCCCGTGAACCTCTTGCCCGTTTGCCCCCTCCCACATATTAAAAAAAAATGCACTTTCTAGCAAATTATCTAGCCCAGGCTAGCTTTTGTCACTTTGAGCCACCATTCTTTTTCAGTATAATATCTCAGTGTCTTAGCTGGTCGTTTTATAGTATTTAAATTCACTCAAAGACTATCAATCATTAAAAAAAGAATGCTTCAGACTGAAAAGAACGGGCGCAAGAAACTCAGCGGGGGTTTTTTTTTTTAAATAAATGGCACTACACTCCCTGTACACATTCTTACTACCTTTAACTTTATTCAATCGTTCCAGTACACCCATTTTTGGTTGGTGTTCCTCACCCAAAAAAAATATGTTACATTGTAATACGACTGGTTTCAGAGATTGTGCGCGGTTGCTCTAATTAAACACATTGTAACTTTATAAGTTGATGGTATAATAATAGCCTTACATGAAACTACCAATTGCTACAGGTGCGCGATGAAGATAAAGAAGAAGGCGAGGGCACAGACAACGAGAGAGAGAAGGAGAGCAGTGGAGATGAAGAGAGTGACGGAGAGGGGAAGAAGAACGCGATACACGCTAATGTGAGTACGACTTAACAAAACCGATTGAGGCTTAGATTGCGTTAAGATTATTAGTTTCGGTGATCCAGATACAAATGTACCGACTTATAGGTGAATTGTAATTTTCGACTGCGATAGGTAATACGGAACATATGATACAGAAAGGAGATAGGCTATCTGTTGTGGGTTTCGCTTTGATGTACTACACGGCCACACTATATCTAGGCCTCGCTGGAACGTGAAGCCTCCTCCCCTTTCACCCCCTTGCGCTCGTCATGTTGCGTCAGTACGGTTTGCAGATTCATAACTGTTATCCGTTTCATATCGTGATATTTTGGTGCTATCACTGCTTTGTTTTTCAAGTGTTAATTATTACGTTTTGACTTTTAAAGTTGTTAACACTTCTGCAGTTTCTTTTGTTCTGTGTCGCTATAATACAACAAGCCAGAAACATGAATACTTTTTTTACTTAACCGAGATACTTTCATAGATTTTTCATCATCTGTAATACAGGTAAAATAAATCATTGTTTATTTATTAATAATAATATCCTAGTAATACTTGTTTCGCACACCGCAACAGAGCGACGATGTGACGTCATCGACAACAGGTCCTGGAGGTCTAATACCAAAATCGAAAGCCGAAGTTTCGCTCCGAAACGGAAGAACGACGAACCTCGATTTAAATCCTATTACCAAAGTACTTCGGATCCGAATAGTGCGGACGGATTTCGTGTCGGAACCATAGACATAATCATATAAAGCGAAGTTGTAGTTACGATCATAGTAATGTCAAGTGAATTTGGGAATAGGGGGGCGTCCATAAATTACGTGAGGTGTTTTTTTGAATTTTCTTTCCCCCCCTCCCCCCCTGGTGAGATGTCGTGAGAGTTTATTCAACCCCCTCCCCTATCCCAAATGTGGGTTTCTTACATAAACGCGAAGTATGAACAAAATTATTTTCTTTCGAACGAATTAGTGAATGATCTTAATCGTATTAAGATTACGCTTAAGATTAAATCTTAAGCATGTACAATCTGGATTAAATGGACATGAATAGAAAAATATATTGCGTGATATTTGCCGAGACCCCCAACTCTCCAACATAAGATTAGATGAGATTCGACTCGACCCCCTCCCCCCCTTATACATCTCACGTAATTTATGGACGCCCCCTAAGGTAAACCAAATACAAAATGTCTAATCGCGAACTTCGTATCGAAATACTTTCGTAATAAGAAAATATACGACTCGTCAACCGAAACTTCGTATTTCGATTTTGGTAATAGGGCTCCAAAGATAATGAAACCGTGTAATAATTAACATTATTGTTAGAAACACTTTCACTAGCTCAAAAGTAGTCTCACGTTGTGCATTCAAGTCAGCGGCGTGCATTGGTTTTGATGCAAGGTAGGCACTGTAGATACATCTAGTCCTAGTTGAGCTTTGGAATAAGCAAAGATTGCTTACCGAAGGTATTTAGTACCTAGCTTAAGGAAAATTTTTATGAGTAGGTGTTCAATAGTAGTTTAGTAATAAAGCAACGGAACCAAATTAAACTAAATTAACTTAAACACTAGTGCTATATTAATTTAGGTTCTTAACGAGGTAGGCACTGCCTAATTGCCTATATGATATGCACGCCCCTGATTCAAGTCTAACGATTAACGCTATGTATTGTGCCTACGATTTCGATTTCGATTCTGGTTGATTAGTCTATGACGCATTCAATTTGTCCTTGTCTCGCTACAGTTACTGTCGTATTTACTATCCTTTTCAAACCACCATGGTAATAATTTGAAATTTATTTGTAAATTAAATGTAAAATCGTGGAAATAAAATACATTTATAAACTTACGAATGCTATGAAATTCCTTTACTGTTATTTATTTTGGAATCATAGTGTGGGTTGATTGATGGGTTTCACCGCATTGGGTCAAGATAAAATAGGTATTGAAATGGTACAAGATTGTACTTACAGCAACGCTTAAAGGACTCTACCCACTACAACGTATCATACTATGACCGTGCTATGAACGTATCAGACACGACAAGCAACACGATACGCTCTACTATGCCCACTAGAGCGTATCAATTACGTATCAAAGTCGTATGTATCGGCTTAAGTGACCGGAGCGTCAGCATATCATCTCATTATCATCCGCGTGACAAGCCCGTGCGTAACTATTTTAGTGACGGGAGGGTCCGCATATCATATCCGTATCATCCGAGTGCCATATCCGAGCGGTCCCTGTGCGCTAATAGGAAGAGAAGAGTGGCAACGCGTTTATAACGGCCATCTTACGCGGTTATAACGCGGGTGCTCACCGTTTCGCCGCCTGCGCGCACCGGTGTGGCAACGTCGCTTGTTATGCACAGAGCGTATCGCCACCGGCAAAATATTCTCGCCGACAATACTTGCCGCTCCGTGCATGGCACGCTACGGTGCTGGTCGGTAACGGAACGGGCTAGTGGGCATGGTCTTATACTTTTTAATACAGAGAATATTTTTTGCCTGACACGTTCATAGCATGGTCATGGTATGATACGTTGCAGTGGGTAGAGTCCTTAAAGATGATTTGTGGACATCCAAAACTGCTCTGTTCGGTACACACTATGATCTCCTGCAGGAGTCTTCAAAACACGACTTTTAGTGGCACTCTTAGGAACAGTGGATTTAAGAGCTATACGGCAGCACGTGTGTCCGCGAGTGGCCTTATGTAACGAGCTCCTTTTGAACCATTTGTTATTTTTAAAATGACATACCTCACTTCTAGGATTAATTAAATCAAATCTCTGAGAGTTGAACAAGAAATACCAATATTTACGAACCATACGTCACTGAAACGGTTGGCTCAGTCGGTTTACCGTCCCGAGAGAACTCACGTTAATCAAAGAAAATTCTATATGACATTCCTTTATTATATGCTCTCTTGCTTCCAGCTGTCGGAGGAGCAGAGCCAGAAGCGTCGTGACATGACGCTGCACCCCATGGACATTGACGCGTACTGGCTACAGCGAAGACTCTCCAGGCATTTTGCTGACGCCATGCTGTCTCAGGTATGACCGCTTACTGAAATGAAATAGAAACAGAAATATATTTATTTACCATAGGAAGTAGCAATAACATTAAACATATTGCAACAACACTTGGTATAATAGTTATTTATGCAACTGTTGTGTAATAAGGGGTATTAAAATACGAATGTGGATTTGTAATAGTATCACATGTGTTTTAATACCTAACTAACTAACCTAACTAACAGTTGCATACAAGACTTTATCTACACCCAGAATATTAATACTCTAAAAGATTCTGAAACAGTTTACTGCTAACACTAACACACCAGTCCTAGTAGTAACCTAATATCATTCATTACTGATTATATACAAATAAACTAAGTATTGAAACAATTATTTATTTTAGTAGTAATTTACATTTTGTATAGTGCATTAATTAAAATTCATTCGAACATAATGCTCTTTTGCAGCGTTTAAAATGAATCGCTAATTTTTTGTAAACAAAACAGTAAAAATATCGAAGAAAAATGGCGGGGATTCGAATAACCTACTTTTTTTTTCGGCGCACGACGTTCTGGTAGTAGGGAACGCGCGTTAACGAAAATGTTCTTTTTTTGAAATTCATACAGATACCACGCATCGAGCAATAAGAATGTGGCTGTCTGTTGAAATTCTTTACACATTGATCGAAAAAAAAAAACATAGGAGTGTTGTTATGAAATTCAGTACAACATTACAACACTCGTTTGGATGATGTAATGGTTATTAGAACATTGGGTGTTTTAATGTTGGCAATAAGCTAACTGTTTCAGAATCTTTAATAGAGGATTTAAAGCATGGGTGTAGATAAACGTCATTAAGCTACATCTGTTCGTAAAGTGTCTTTGACGTCGGGAGAAGAACTGTTAAGAAACTCCAAGCCCATCTTTCAAATCATATAACAACTTAGCCTACTATGATATGATATATGATATGATACAATATGAAGTGGCCTGCACAGAACCAAAAAAGAACCATGCATCATTAGCCTCTATATTATGTGCTATACTAAAGTAAGCCTTCTTTGTTAAAGAAGTTTTATGATGATAACAAGCAATACAATTTATTTCGTGAGAGTAAATTTCTAGAGAGTGGGAGGTACAGGATACCGGCTCGACGTATTTTCTTCCCCTTAGCAGTTGTGTGGGAGCCATTAACCCATAGACCTGTAAATTAAAATATTTTATAAATGATTAAAACCTTCCGCCTTCGCACGACACGCAACAAATTAGGATATCATCCCCACCATCTGGATGTATGGCGGTACTCCTTGTGCGGTCTTTCCGGGACGATACGACATGGGTACCTTCAAAAAAAGCGCGTACACCTTCCTTAAAGGCCGGCGACGCTCTTTTGATTCCTCTGGTGTTGCAAGAGAATGTGGGCGGCGGTGATCACTTAACACCAGGTGACCCGTACGCTCGTTTGTCCTCCTATTCCATAAAAAAAAAACGCGTGTAATTGTAGATGCATTCTTACATTGGGTTTTTACGTGAAAGTTACATTTTTATTAACAGCTGAGATCCAAATTAAAACCCAAATACACATACAATTCCTGTAGAGTTAAATCGGTTTCTCGTGCTGTATGAGGTCTCGCGTTATCATGGAGCAATAGTTTTAATATCTACTCGTTTTCCTATCATTGTTCGGAGTTCGCCGCAGTAGACATCTGCCGTTATTGCTTGACAAGGTCGGAGAAAGCTATAGTGAATAACACCATGCTGAGACCACTAAAAAGTTACCATTACCTTTTTATTGGCGTTTGACCTGGGGTCAGCCATTGTATTTTTCGCTTGCAGTGTCAAAATTCGATCCAATATTCCTTCATTCCTGTATCAATTCAACAGGGCAACACGAGTTTCAACACGCGTTTCTGTCTGCAGATCAGTCAAATCACGAGGCACCCATTTTTCATATTTTTTTTATTTTATTGATTAGACGAAAATGAGTCAATATTGTTGGTAAGGTAATGTTAAACCATGCCGCTAATTCCTGGGTAGTTTGGCTAGGATCGGCTTCCACCATCTCTTTCAATTCATTTGCATTCACCTGTGGTCTTCCACGTGGTTCATTCTTCAAATCAAAGTTCACGAAAGCGTTTAAACCAAAATCGCACGGTGCGTTCATTAGCAGTCCCCTCTCCAAACGCAACATTGATATTTCGAGTTGTTTTTACCGCGTTAGTTCCGCATTGGAAATGGTATTCAAAAATCACTCGAATTTACGAACTATCCATCTTTCTCGTCTAAGCTGAATAAAAACACAAATGAAAGTCAATAATCGAATGTTGCACATTCTTAACAGAAGAACTTAAAAATTTTCACTTAAAAATCTCAAACCATGAAGGTTCTATGTCAATTCGAAGTACCTATTACAATAAAACGGCAATTTCTTTACCCCTTTTATTATGTATAATACGACAGGCGAAGTCGAGTGAAGTGCTGCAGGCTTTGGCTGAGGCCGCTGACGACCGCGACCTGGAGAACAGGCTGGTGCTACTGCTGGGATACGACTGCTTCGATTTCGTCAAGATGCTGAACAAGTATCGATATATGAGTGAGTTTTGTTATACGTTCTATATTAGCTTCGCCTATACTACCCGGTTACAATATCTCTGGAAATCACGCCGATGACGTCACATCGCCGCTCTGTTACGGTGTGCAAAACAAGCATCACTAGGATATTACTATTAATAATAAATCAACAATGATTTATTTTCTCAGTATTATAGATTGATGTAAAGTTATTGTGTTGTGATCTGAATTTTTATTATTATATTCATGAAAAATCAATTAAAGAATATCCGGTTGGGAAAATAAGCATTTATTTTTCTGGCTGTACTTTAATTATAAGGACACAGAAAATCAGAAACTACGGAAGTATTAACAACAAAAGTCGAAATGTAACAATGAAAACTACAAAAACAAATCAGTGATAGCAGTAAAATAAAATAAATAAAACATACGCTTTCACACGCACACACAAACATACACACAGTAAATAAGAAACACAAGAGGCAGTTGTTCTGTAATATATCTTGTTGTAAAACTATTGTAAAATAATATTGTCAATATGAGTAATCTATAATGGCCTTAAGAATTATGTTATATATTATTGTTTATTAACGTTTACTGTAACGCTGTTGATTACCAATAAATAAATCAATAAAATATCACGATATGTACCTAACGGTAATGAAACTGCAAACCGTACTGATGCAACAGGACGAGCGCGAGGGGGTGCAACGGGAACGGGAGGGGGGCTTACATTCCAGCGAGGTCCAAAGATAATGTGACCTTGTTTTTTGTATGTAAACTTCTATCATATACCTGGGTAACACTGAAAATGTTAAGAAAATGAAAAACGGCTTAATGTAGAAAGTTACCAATACTTTTATTGTTTTTCGAAGTAATCTCCGTTCCTCTCTACACATCATCGCATTCGATGGAACCACTGAGAAAAGCAGTGGACCCATTCTTCCTCAGGGGTCTCTTCTATGGCATTTTCGTACGCTTTCACCGCATCTTCAGGGCTTGTAAAGCGAATACCTCGAATTTTATATTTAGTTTTTGGGAATAAATAAAAGTCGCAGGGCGCCAGGTCACGACTGTATGGCGGATGACTCATTGTCTCGACACCTGCCATAGTCAAATATTCAACAGTCCGTTTTGCGGAGTGCGCTGAAGCATTGTCGTGGTGAAGGAGGATCCTGCTTCGAGGGCGCTGCTATCGAATTTTTTCTAAGACAACAGGCAAACAGCGATTGACATAGACTTCTTCCTTTCTTTACCTTAGTTGGCCGATCCTCGAAAGGAAACACCCACTGGGCTGATTGTCTTTTGGTTTCGGGTTCGTAGCAATATACCCAGCTTCCATCACAAATTTGAGTCGCCGCCGTTGAACTTATCTAACATTTGGCAACACCAGTCCATGCGAAGGTGTTTCTGGTCGTCGCTTAAAGTTTGGGATATCCATCTGGTACAAACCTTCCTGACGCCTAAATGTTCGTGTAATATTTTTTGAACTTGACTCATACCAATGCCTAGGCTTGCCTATATCTGCTGATAGGTCACTCTCTTATCTTCCTCTATCATGCGTCGCACAGCACTGATGTTATCTTCAGTAGTCGCTCCGTCCCTCACGCGGATCATCATTGAGATTGCTACGTCCACGCTTAAACTCGTTAAACCAATTGTTAATAGTGGCACGACATAGGGCTTCATTATGAAATGCTTATCGCAGCCTATCATAGCTTTGTTGTTGAGCAAGCCCACAACGAAAGTCATAAGAAATCATTAACCGAAAATTTTCTCGCGTTAGGTTCATTTTCACGTGTAACAAGAGTTTTAGATTTGCCACCAATTCACAAAAACAAATGACAAATGAATGCAATATACTACATTACATTACCAAAGAGTTCTTAAATAGAAATTCAAAAAAGTTTTCATTAGCAATGTTTCTAACTGGCCAGTTCTAAACATTTTCAGTGTTACCCACGTATATGCTTGAACAAGTTGAGGCTTTATAATTAAAAGCACGAATAGACACGTGACTTTTTTGTGCTTACTGTGGTCTACCAATGAATGAATATTAAAAGAAACAACATATCAAAAAACAACATAGCCATTGAATACGTACAAAACTCTATATAACTTGGAATGCATATCAAGAAAATCAAGAACACAATATACACAGACAAACTAGCCAGAAGAATTAACATGACCTTACAAATATTGGAGTTAAAAAAATCTATACTTTCACTTATATGAATATTTAAATAAGTATTAAGTTTTTGCATGTTTTTAATTTAAGCTGGATAGAGGACACAATGTAATAATTAAGATCTGCGGGTCTACCATGAACTCTTATTGCGACTCAATTGACAACCTATAATGAACTGCTTTGCTATTTCGTACCACGACGTGATAAGAGCTATCTAATTTAGGTTGACGTCAAATCAACTGATTAAATCGCAATGATGTCAATTGAATGTCAAAAATGATATCAACTGAATCGCTCGTTCATTCATTCGTACCATGAGGTGTTATTTCAACCTAAACTGGATAGCTTATGTGTCAAAGTGACCGATTCGTAAAAGTTGCTACTTCCTTAGAGGAAAGTGAATCGTGTTGTTAATAACTTTTAAAAAATAGTGAAAACATAGAAAAGAAAAATTTTATTGATTAAAGATGAGATGAGAATACTTTATTGGACTTTTTGGTAAAATAAAAAACAAAATACTGAAAATAAATACCAAAACTGAAAATACTAAAGACGAGGCAGTAAGGGCCCGGGCTATAGCCTGTTCGCAAGAACGAATTAAAAAAAATGTACTCTGTGGCCATGTCAAATCAAACATCAATGGAGGTGCGTTCATAACTCGTTATTTTTACGAAAACACATAAGCAAACATTTAATTTCTAATTCAAAGAACTATATTTATTTATATTATTATTATTTAATAAGTATAAAAAAGGGCTTAATGGTTTATAATTTGACGCAATTGCGCAATTTTAAAATGTATTTTTAGTATTTTCTACGCAAAAAACCGCTAAAATCATATCATTTTAGGTTTCGAAACGCAATTTTATTTCGTTCATTCTTTATAAGCGATCCAAACGCCATCCAGTAAAAGGCACTTCATGGTACGAATTTTAATGATTCAGTTTAGGTACCTAAACTCAACTGCATCGGATTCGCATCGCTTATTAAAAGTTGATGGTAGGCCCTCTGGACATACCCTATTCCATAGCAAAATAAATAATTTCATTTCATTTCAAAAAAATAGATAATATAAAAAATTTGTTTTCTTTTTGTGAAGTACATGAGCTTCTGTTTTTGTTTTTTTTTTAAATATATTTTACGACTAAAGCCACCTCGAGGTCACGATGAAGGTCGTCGTTTCTTAGTTACAATACCTCAAAGCACCTGATTCTGAAAGTATAATTTGTATGTTTGGTACAATCCCGAAGTTTGAAACTTTGTAAGTAATATCAGTATATTTTTTTATATTTCCAGTTCTTTACTGTACGAAGTTGGCATCGTCACAGTCGGAGAGCGAGCGCGCTGCCATCAGGGAGGAGATGTCCAGACAACCGCACCTGCTGAAGATACTGGCGCAGCTCGACACCGGCAAGGGTGATGAGGAGGTGAGCTAGTCAATCATCCGTGATTATACAAATGATTTAAGTTTTCTTTTGTGTTAATTCCGCCAATTTTTGTTTTTAAAACAATTCGACACGTGTTTCGCCTCTACACGTGTTTCGCCTCTACACGAGGCATCCTCAGGACGTGTTGTCTCGCCAAAATTGTCAGTCTCGTGCCAGACATTCTCAGGACAACACGTGTCGAATTGTTTGAAAAACAAATATTGGCGGAATTAACACTAAAGAAAACTTAAATCATTTGTATAATTATGGATTTCCGCAAAGTAACGCCTAATTCAATAACTCATCCGTGATATAATCCATTGCAAAGCTGATCAGAGCTGTACATACCTTTAAGCTTACATCATTTATACATCTAAAAACGTAGAAAACGTAGAAAAAATTTAACTATTTTGAGCAATTCACGCACACTAACACAACGTGTAATACAAATCGCGAGTCTAAGACGTAGCTAGTTACGCACACTAAACTAATATTTCTGTCATGTTTTTATTATTTTTATGCTTGCTTTATCTCAGATGAAAGAACAGTCGGAGGCGCCTCGCAAGCGACAGAAGACCACCGAGTCAACTGCGCCCGGCAGCCAGGTGGCGGGCAACCGGAAGATGCTGCAGCTTGAGGAGCTGGTGTTCGCAGCCGGCAGCCACCTGATGGCCAACAAACGGTGTCAGTTACCGCCGGGCTCCTTCAGGAAGCAGAGGAAAGGTTACTACTTTCACTCATATTATGACTGTTCATTGTCAGCACATTTATATATATTTAGTATACGTTCACAAAAATCGTTACCTTTTTGCTTTAAATTGTGATTTTCAATATTATAACAGGAAATAAGGGAATGCTTGTAACTATTTCTAGTAGGCTTCATAGTCATGGATGTTTAAATGTATTTAAGTATGTTTATATGACTTTAGGTATGTTTAAGTAAGTATATTGTATTAAATATATCATTGTCTTGTAACCCATAACACAGGCTATATATGCTTAACTTGGGGCAAGATATTTCGTGTAAAAAGTGTGTCAACATTATTATTATTAATATTATAAGGTTAAAGGTGAATGTATACACTTTTATAAAGTATCAGTCACTGTTCCAGTAATTACTTTTGGTGCATCACTATACATACATTGTATAAAATATTATAATGTCAAATGTTGTCGGTTTATGTTTGTTTGTGCATGTTAATCCGAGAAATGGTTTAACCCTTTGATAATTTATACATCTACGCAGTATCATTCAATTTGTTTTCATTGTGTTCAAGCTATCTAGATGTATAAATTATCTAAGGCTAAACGATGAATTGTGACAGTCTGCTGTTTTTTGCCGCACATTTGTGTTATTCCAATCGGTCCCAGGCCGCTAGTTGCTAATATATGCATAATGATGTGAAGGTTACGAGGAGGTGCATGTGCCAGCGCTGAAGCCCAAACCCTTCGAGGATACCGAGACCTTACTGCCTGTGGAGAAGCTGCCCAAGTACGTGCAGCCGGCCTTCGAGGGGTTCAAGACCTTGAACAGGATACAGGTAATATATAGACGTCGAGGATTCAGTAACCCTAAAAGTTCACTTGATGGAAGGTGATTAGCAACTGAGCGGATGTTGCTGATTTCAGCACAATAGGCTTTTTTTAAAATAAAAATAAGGCACTAGACGAGCTAGACCTTCAGCTGTTGGTAATTGATACGCCCTGCGCATTACAAGGCAGTGCCGCTCAGGATTCTTGAAAAACCCAAAAATTCTGAGCGGCACAACAATTGCGCTCGTCACCTTGAGACATAAGATGATTGATGTCTCATTTTCCCAGTAATTTCTTCAGACCGAAACACGATAATGTTTACACATTACTGCTTCACGGTAGAAATAGGCGCCGTTGTGTTACCCATAATCTATCCGGCATCCTGTGCAAAGGAGCTGGTTATTCTTCGGTTTTTAATAATATAATGATCGTAAATTGTTACTTCAATGATAAATCACATTCATTAACCAAACCGACAGAGTCGCATCTCGAAGGCAGCGCTAGAGAGCGACGAGAACCTGCTGGTGTGCGCGCCGACGGGCGCAGGCAAGACCAACGTGGCACTGCTGTGTATCCTGCGCGAGGTGGGCAAGCACGTCAACGACGACGGCACCGTCAACGTGAACGACTTCAAGCTGATCTACGTGGCGCCCATGCGCTCGCTCGTGCAGGAGATGGTGAGTAGCGACGCTGTTACATTTGTGAAGTGAAACTTCTTTAGAATCGTTGTGATTTCAAACCGGATGCAACGTAAAAAACGACAGGTAAGAGACACAAATACAAAACTGTGTAGGATGAAGCCGGCAAAGAATGAGACAGAAATATGCATACTATTGAAGTGAAAACTTCTTTATCATTGTTGTGATTTGAAAGTCGATGATACCAAAAAGCGACAGTAAATAGAGCAATCACATCAATTCATAATATTTGACATGGAAGATAATGAGATAGGAAGCATAATACAATGTTTTGGTACCAGGCGATCATAGTTAAAGAAGAGATTGTCTTAAGTACAGCACGAGTATACCTTAATATATTCTGACTCCAAGCGCACGACGTATTACTACATAGACACCATGAGAACATATTATTATATATATTAGTAGTGATAGGAATGTCTTTCATAGCGGTTGAAATCATGTGTCATCCTAGTAACACATACCAGGAATTCATATGCAGTTTAGAGGTTCATGCACCATGCAGGTTTCACATCTGATATGTGTACTTTGTACGCACGCAATCTTTTTTTTTATCTTTTTTATTTGGAGAAAAAATCAGAACAATTATCCAATATCTTGGTACATATAAGTGGCTTATAATATTTTATGCTGAAACAATTTTTCTTCAGAATTTTCTCACTAAGATTTACAGTTTCTAATGTGACAATGACAGTTTAATTAACTAACTATTACTGAAAAAGAACATATTTAAAAGAAGACTAATGTTACAGAATGTATAAGCATCATTATAGATTATGTTTTGCAGTTATTCTCTTGTTTATTATATTTTTAAATTGTGCTAATTTTATTATATTAAAATCTTAATCAATATCAACAGAGACAAATTTCTTATTGAATGAATTCATAGGTCTATTAATTGAAGCGCGGAAAAAATTTATGGCCAAATGATGCTTGCAGGGGCGTGCATCTCGTATAGGCAATTAGGTTATGCCTAGTTTTATAACAACCTAAATTAATACATAGCACTAGAGTTAAAGTTAATTTAGTTCCGTTATTCTATAACAAAACATCTATTAAGTAAGTTTTATCTCGCGTGTGTGCAATACCTAAACTAACTGTTACATTATTAGGTACCTACTTGTACCTATAATGGCACACTTATGTATTAGGTTGATCATATGGTCCGGAATTTGTATGCGGAACACAAAAAACTTCAATATTTTGATCTCAAAACCTAGCGCTGTCAGACTGAAGCGCAAATACGCCTAGTTAGATCTACAGTGCCTAACTTACTAGAAAATCAATTCACGCCACTGGATACTTGTTCTGTTTACTCCTTAACTAAGCTCTCTTAGATAGCACTATATTACTCCAAACCGATTTAATTAACTAATTTATTGCAATAAATTTACATACTATTACTAGCTGCCTCGACAGACGTTGTTCTGTAGATAATAAAAAAATACTGTTTTATAGGAGTTTACCAATAATATTTCAAAACATCAAGAAATATTTCGTAAAATATGCTCCCTGTTGTTATAATGAAATTGTTTCACAGCGGAACTGTCAAACCGTGCGTCACTAAATTGTCTCATAGAAAATATGTCCATATAAAACAAATAATATTGGAAATAAAAATAATTATTGGTCCCAAATCGAAATAAAAACTATCCTATCTCTCAAGTTGGACCAAACTGCACTCCATGAAGTAATCCCCATTAAAATCTGTTCATTTGTTTAGGAGTCCATCGAGGACAAACAACGTGTCACGTAATTTATATATATTAAGATAATTATAAGTATCGTGTCGCCACTACGGTTTTACGGTGCAGTAGCTTGTCGTCATCACACGACAAATGGTCATGCAGGTTCTTGTTGCGCCAACAACGCTATTGGCAACGTTACTCAAAATCAAGATGGTTGCTTCCGCTTTATTAGTTCCATATTAAAACAAGTTACCGAACAGGTTAAACATACTTTACCTGTAATCAAAGCTTATGAACGATGCGGGTTCCGTCCGAGCGTTCTTATCAAGTAAGCGTTCGAGTGACGCATCTATTTTAAATCGTGGTATATCTTGTTCAACTCTCAGGTTGTGGCTTCATCTACAGGGTCTACTTTACAGTCGATAACCTGCCCAACCCCCTATAATTGCATATTAGGAAACTGACTTGAGATGTCGCTCTTTAAAATCTAAATAATTTATTTTTGGTGATTGATTACAATAGCCAACTTCAAAATTATAATTTTAGTGATAAAAGGGATAATGCTATTATGCTCTAGTGTGTAATATTATTATGCACACGATGTTAGGGTCACTTTACTAGCAAATATGTATTTTATAGTAGAGGTTTAATACGGCGAACTGGTACATCTGATATTAATTGAATAACGCTTTTATTCATCTCACAGGTGGGCAGCTTCAGCAAGCGGCTTGCTGCATACAACATGAAGGTGTCCGAGTTAACCGGAGACCACCAGCTCACCAGGGAGCAGATTGACGCCACGCAGCTCATCGTATGCACACCCGAAAAATGGGATATCATCACAAGGAAAGGTGCTGTGATAACAATTGTAGTATTCTCTTTGATTAAAGCGAGTGTTACACATTTAAATAAAACACTTTTTAAAGCATAGGTTCTCAACGTGGGCGATAACGCCCCCTTGTGGGCGTTTGAGACTTTCGGGGGGGTAGTAGAAGACCCAGAGAAAATTAGGGGGCATTGAGATGGCGTAGATGGGGCGTAAGCAGATTAAAAAATATAGTCTAAAAAGGCAAAAAATACACGAAAGTACTCTAGAAAAAAACGTATTCTCACAGTGGGCGGTGAGCAAAATAAGGTTGAGAAACTATCTTTTAAAGCATTAAAACGCGTGTTATTGTAACTGTGTTTTTACGTAAGATTTTGCTTAAAAGTTACTTTTTTACGTTTTCAGGGGTACTGTGGTTGAAAATTAGTCAATTAAAACTAATTATAAACTTAATTATGACGTATGACAAATACTATCTTGACTTAACAGAAAATGTAACTTTTACAAAAAATCTAGTGTAAAAAAAAGTTACAATTACACGCGTTTTAATCCCTTAAAAAGTGTTTTATTTAAATAAGAATTGTGTCGTGTGTGTGGGCGCGGTATTTTTGTTTCCGTCGCTCCGACAATATGGACATTCACCAAATGAAGAGACCACCGTGAAGTTGAAGTCGTGTTTGTTTGTACAATTAACGTTTGTTGAAGTTTAGTTTTGGGAGTATACTTGTAATTTCACAGAGTCAATATTGTTATAGATAAGTAATAAATAGATTTTACGGGTGGAGTCCGTGGAGTGGATTTCCTTGTACGCAGGTATAGGTTTCTCTCTTCGCACGTGCGTGTGTGCGTGCCAGTGTGCGTGTATGTGTGCTTGTGTTAGTATAAGCGGGAGGGGGGCGAGCGCAGGAGAATGGGCACCAATGAATTTTCAATCCTTAATGGTTCTGATATAACCTATGTCTATCCATGCTAGAGCTTCTGCTGCAGACCAGGGATGGTCTTTGTAGGTAGGAGGAGAATCTAATGATCTTCATTGAGAGTTCATGTTCCCTAAGAAACTAGGTGCTTTTAGTGTAGAGAATGTGTTGAGACCAACACGTTGGCTTGATCCTTATCGCGACAGCATCTATATCTGGAGGACCATTAATGTACTGATTTTAAAAAGATAGCGTGATTAAAACTATACTACTAAAAACAATACAGCCATATTTGCCATTGTCAATCCCAATTAGGACGTTTTAGTTTCTTGGTGCACGCGCTTAATGCATATGTACTCTTTTTACTAAGAATTCTCAATCCGTACTTCCGATTGTTTGTCTGATAGTGGGATGTTGTACCTCATAAACAGTAATGGTTAAGCAGGTAAAATTTTGACAAAGTATGGTTTACAAATGCCGCTTAAATAACAAGTATGATGGGTAAATCAAAATGGACGCAGTGGAAAATCTTTTTTTATGTCGGCAATGCCGTGTACTGTTTCCCCAATTTTTTTTTTCAATGTAATTATTTCTAGGAATGAGAATATTTATGTAATAAAATATTATCATAAATTAATTCCTTAACCAAAAACAACACACATATTCACAAATCTAAATAGATAAAATTACTTTTTGTTTGTAACAACCCTACCGCTCCGCCCAGACGTAGGTATAAATTTGAAGGAGACCGCTGAGTTACGCTACTGTACTATTATTGTACGAGTACGGTACGCACTTCATCGGTGTGATCATAATGTTTATTGTAATTATTGGCAGGCGGGGAGCGTTCTTTCACGAACCTGGTGCGGCTCATTATCATTGACGAGATCCATCTTCTGCACGACGAGCGAGGGCCTGTGCTGGAGGCGCTCGTCGCCAGGACCCTGAGGACCGTGGAGCAGAGCCAGGAGGCGGTGAGTACCTGGTGCATGAGGACCTCAATGTTGTCATTTGTATTTTTGATGATATTCTTGTAAAGGTACAGATTGCTAAAACGTTACATGAAATGAATCATGCAGTGAAAGAACTCACCGTACACATTGCTGCAGTGTATCATGAAAGGAACAAACACACTTTGTAACAATTTCTCATAGTTTATAATAATAATAAGTGGCGCGCGGAGCGAACCGTTTTGTCGGTTGCTCGTACGAACACAAAGGGGCACGCAGAGTACATTTGCGTGCGAGTAATAGATGCGTACACGTTTGTGATATTTTGTGTCATGTCATGTCAATGACGGAAGTAAAATGCAACAACAAATTTGTTAGTCTTCTCTCTTCATAAATACGTCTCGTAATCCAGAAAAAAAACGTGTTCGCGGCAGAATGACGGAATAGTTGTTTATGCAACTGTTGTGTAATGAGGGGTATTAAAACACGAATATGGGTTTTTATAATACGAGGCGAAGCGGAGTGTGATAATAGTATCACATTAGTGTTTTAATACCTAATTATCAACAGTTGCATACAATACTTTATCTACACCGAGAATATGAATCCTCTAAAAGATTCTGAAACAGTTAGCTTACTGCTAACAATAAAACAGCCAGTCCTAGTAGTAACCTAATATCATCCATTACTGATTATATACAAATAAACTTAGTATTAATGAAAGAATTATTAATTTTAGTAGTAATTTATATTGCAGCGTTTAAAATATCTGGCGTTGTGCTGTGAAAACTTGAATCGCTCATTTTTTGTAAACAAAACAATAAAAATATCGAAGAAACATTTTTCGGGGATTCGAATAACCTACTTTTTTTTACGGCGCGCGACGTTCTGGGTGTGTGGAACGCACGTAAACGAAAATATTCTTTTTTTCAAATTCATACAGATACCACGTATCGAGCAATAAGAATGTGGCTGTCTGTCGGAACTCTTAGCGCATGAAGGGATCGAAAAAAAAAACAAAGGAGTGTTGTTATGAAATTTAGTACAACATTATAACACTCGTTTGGATGATGTAATGGTTAATAGGACATTGGGTGTTTTAATGTTGGCACTAAGCTATCTGTTTCAGAATCTTTAATAGAGGATTTAAAGCATTGGTGTAGATAAACAGATGTACGCGGGAGGTTCGTAGTCAATGCGCGGTAAGAGCGCACTATTAGTCCACGCTTGCAGCGATCATGCAATTTTTCAATAAAAGGTATAACATTTCATGTTATGTTTCTCCAGTCTGTACGCACCTTAAAGGTTGGTTTGGTGATAAATTATTATCCGTATCGTTGACTACAGTAAATAATCGTTATTTATATGCAGGTGCGACTTGTCGGTCTGTCCGCCACGCTTCCGAATTACACCGACGTCGCCACCTTCCTGAGAGTGAAGCCGGAGAAGGGATTGTTCTACTTCGACAACTCATTCAGGTAAACAATTAGAGTTGCTATTGTATACAAAGGGGATAATGTAAGCTTGTACCTGCGAGGGCGTAGCGTGTGGGTACGAGGCATAGCCAAGGGCCTTTATACACCGGAGTAAGGGAATCGCAAATTCTCCTGGGTTATAATAATTGCTACGTAATGCTGCAAACTAATTATTATTATCATTTTAAGAAAAAAATATTTTTCTATGTAGTATAAAATAAACTTCGAAAACGTCTTTATGTAAATACCAGCCATTAATAACATTAATTAAAGTTTTAATTGTTATTGAATCAAAGCCATCGTCTCCCTCGAACATATTTTAGGGAAGGGAACGACCCGCACCACTTCGCCGCCACAAGTAGTTTTATTTAAGCGATTAAGTTAATTTAATTAATGTTTGTAATGAACCATTTTGATGCCTTATATTTGATCGGCAGGCCCGTTGCTCTGGAACAACAGTATATCGGTGTGACCGAGAAGAAGGCGCTGAAGCGGTTCCAGGTCATGAACGACATCGTCTACGAGAAGGCCATGGAGCACGCGGGCAGGAACCAGGTATTTAAAACAGGAGCCGTGACAACGCGGTTCGGTAATAAGCGATATTGCTTCCTTTACTTCCCGTAAAACCCTTTATTTTGGTCCTTCTAGCTGTTTACTGATTTTTTTTAATGATTATCCTTTAGGATTTGTGTACATGCTTTTTTATGTGTATAATCAAAAGTAACAATATTATTTGCTTAGTTATTCAACGTAAATTCATGGACAATATCTATATTTATATAATGAAAATGGTCTTTGTTTGAGACTCAATCACGCCTAAACCACTAATCGTATCGACATGAAACTACTACCATTCGAATTTATCCTAGATATATATATTTTTTTATTGTACTTTTATTAAGATGAATAAAATTTAATTTATTTCCTTTTAAATTTCGCCCAGCGGAGCGGGCGGGAACGGCTAGTGTATTTATATATATTAATAATACGATTAATTATTGTAGTATATTTATCATCTATTCGAAAAGACCTAGTTCGGTTCTCTGTTCACCTGACTAAAAGAGACTTTTACAAATTTATTTTGTACCATAATTCATAGACCATACTCGAACCGGGTTTCGTCCGAGCGCTCTTACCAGCCGAGCCAAGCGTCCAAATGACGCATGGATCGTAAATCTTGGAATGTTTGTTCAACTCGCGCCCGAATGGAACCGTCGAGGCGGGGGTTCGAGTCCCGCATCGTCTTTGAGTTATGGTACAAATGAAATTTGTATTAATACTACTACTACATAAATAATTATATTATTATTTTTATTTAATATTATTTGATATAAGTTTTAGTTAAAGTTAACTCGTACGCTTCCAGATTCTGGTGTTTGTTCACTCGCGCAAGGAGACTGGCAAGACAGCGCGCGCCATTAGAGACATGTGTCTGGAAAAGGACACTCTCGGACAGTTCTTGAGGTGAGTTAAATGCATACAGTGTGCACGCATCATTACTGTCTCTCTAATGATAATGTAAAAGGGGTGGTTATTTAAACACACAGAAAGTCAAATGAACTTTATTCAGTTAGGCTTATTTCTTTTAAATTACTGAATCTACCATATGTTCGAAAAATGCTTACACTTTTCAATAAAATATAGTATTCTTTGGTAGGGGAAAATCTTATGGGTTCGCGACACCTACATGCTTATAGCAGTATATCTGTAGCTATACAGCTGACGTATTGTGTAACATTAGTGCTGTGTATATCTTATTAGTGAAATTGAATGGATTTAGTGAAAAGTTCAATGTTTATGTACTGTGCATTGTTGAAATTGTGTTTTTGTTTGATTAAGATATTATTGAAATTAATAATAAAATGATTTTAAACATTATGAAATTTCAAATTTTAATACTAAACGTTCTAAGTTTTCATTTCTATCGACAGTCTCTACAACTTCAAATTGTTGTTTCTTTCTACTTTTCCGATTTTTTAATTTAGCTCGTTTCCAGGGAGGGTTCTGCCAGCGTGGAGGTGCTCCGCACTGAGGCTGAGCAGGTGAAGAACCCTGAGCTTCGCGAGCTGCTGCCGTACGGGTTCGCGATACATCACGCCGGCATGAGTCGCGTGGACAGGACCCTGGTCGAGGATCTGTTCGCCGACAGACACATCCAGGTGATTACAAATTCAAATACAAATATTTTTATTCAAAATAGGACTTAATATCCTTTATTGAACATGAAATAACTACCACTGAGATTTGAGAAGAACGGGCGCAAGAAACTCAGTGGGCTTTAATTTTTCTTAATTTACTTTGAATATAAGTAGTATCGTATAATAATATTTATGATTAAATAGCCTGAGGGCGTTCGCTCCATTCCCAGTCTGTGGTATTATTAAGAAAGTCATTTATGTTATAGTAACCTTTACCACACAGTCGTTTTTTAAGAATTTTTTAAATTTTCGAAACATATTTGTTTTGTACGTTTTCTGGGGTCATGTTGTAAAAACATATACAACACCCAATAACATAACAAGTTTATGTTTGTTTCTCGTGTTAAGATTGTGACTGTCGCAGTCATATCAACATTATTTGTATATGCAACAGTCAAAATGTTTTTCTTTTAATTTTCTTTCAATAACAAAGTTTACTTACCCCAGGTGCTGGTGTCAACAGCGACGCTAGCGTGGGGCGTGAACCTGCCGGCCCACACCGTGATAGTGAAGGGCACGCAGGTGTACAGCCCCGAGAAGGGTCGCTGGACCGAGCTGGGGGCTCTGGACGTGCTGCAGATGTTGGGGCGGGCGGGCCGGCCGCAGTACGACACCAAGGGAGAGGGTACGACAACTGATTGTGTGACAACCATACTATAATAATATACTCCACGTGGTGTTCTCTTCTCGCGATGGCCATAGACTCATAAGTGTTACCATTGATTAGCCTTTTCAGTAAGTTTCGGTACCTTTTCATTGAGTTCATGAAAATAAAATAAATTATTAACTAGCGTAACTAATTAGTTTAAAGTTATTCGTGTGATTCATCTATTTAAATTTAAATTTATTTATTTATTGAATTATTAGTTCATAGTTGCTTTATTAAGTTAAAATACAAATTTGCTCGGGTAAGTCAAGCACACACAGCGGCAACACAACGCATTGACAAGTGTCATATTGACAACTCACTATTTCATCGCTATTGTCGTGTCGTGTGACATATAATATGAAAATAGTTTAAGCTTAGGCCAATCACGTGACCCAATTGTCACGGGAAGAGAATACCAGGCGGAGTATGTTATTATACCTTGGTGGCAACATTACTAGTCTGACCGGACATCATGCTCCCTATTTGTGTTTTTTTTTTTATAAATATAAGATTGTTTTATATAATATAAGAGTCATTACAAGATCATTAAACTAGCAGAGAGCTATTATTAACAGTGGTTATCACAATATATCACATTGGTCACAGTGAAACACTGTTCTAAAGGCACTTTACAGACCATAACCATAAGCTATCATCATTGAATTCCCTGAAACAGGTATCCTGATCACGAACCACTCGGAGCTGCAGTACTACTTGTCCCTGCTTAACCAGCAGCTGCCAATCGAGTCGCAGCTGATCAGCAAGTTGCCAGACATGCTCAACGCTGAGATAGTGCTGGGTTCCATACAGAATGTCAACGACGCGGTCACTTGGCTTGGTAAGTTTTGAAATTCCGTAACCAAAGTTAACCTAGCGGAACTCTCTAAGAAAAAATAGAACATACTGACGAATTGAGAACTTCCTCCTTTTTTGAAGTCGGTTAGAAAGCAATTGTATGAAATGTGCAGTGATTGCTAGATTGACTTAATATGACGTATGCCGTATACCCGGCCGTTTTCAATAACCTATCTATCCATAGTTTAACTTACTAGAGGTAGGCAAATCTATCCTTTTACGCTTACTTACATTTCAATAACCTATCGACATATAGCATTAAACTATAACTATATTGGACATAACTATTGATAAATAAGATCTTGTCATTAAACGGTGACAGCAAAGTATCCGTAACTAGAGATACGTTATCGAAAACGGCCGATAATCTTGTAAAAAACGGAGATAGGCCAAATCCACTACGTTTTAATCAACTGTTCACTCAAATTCAAATTTCAAATTCGTCGCCATATTGTAATTACTATTTCGACCTTATGTCAAATCACTGCACGTTTCATACTTAACTAAATTTCAATTTTTACTTAGGCAGTCCCTCCGCTTATTACGTAGTATTTACGCCCTCTTTGAAGATAACCTTTGGCGACCATTTTTATTCGCTGATTCATCGAGGTGATAAGATACACAAGAGAGAAGAGTAGGGAATTCTGACCCATTATACTATCTACATATAGGGATAAATTACTACCTTCTACCGTCAGTAATTAGCTATCAATAATCTGAAGCTGTCCCAATTTACCCGATAAGACATTCTTATCGCTTAATATTGGGACGCGTGAATTTCAATTACCATACCAACTTCTATCGCTTGTTAGCTAGACGTCGTCCCATTGGCAGACAGCGTGTACGGATAAGGTGAGTTACCGTCGATAAGTTTATTGGCACAGAAAAGTCAACGATACTTAAGATTTTTATCTCAAGTAAGAGATAGACTGAATATGTGGAACGGCCAATATACATGTGTAATATGTTAATCGGCAAATATAACTTTGTGTTAAAAAACTCAAATAAACTTTATTCAAACAGGCTTTAATAAAGCGCTTTTGAATCGTCACAATAAATATTTAATTTAACTTACTGAATCTACCATATGTTCGGAAGAAGTAGAGCTCGTGAGAAGAAACCCAACGTCCACAATTTTAAATCAATTAGAGTATTTTTAATAATTGTAATATTCAAAACTAATTAGTTTGTAAGGTGCTGCATCCAATATATGAATCGTGTTGAAACTTAAAAGCCTTTTAAATATAAAATATTTCATGAAAATTAATATAGAACAAACTATATGAATATAAATTATCGTATATTGGATGCATCAACCTATAAGCTCTGTTCAAACTGAGGCGAATAAGGCGCGGGACGTGTTTTGGAGCAATTCGCTCGCTCGCTTAGCCTCTCAAACTGACGCCACTTCCCGCGTGTCATTTTTGGTTCTTCAGTGGAGAAACATCATGCATTGTGAGATCAAACAATCCCGCCGTTTGTCCCGCTCTAGTTTCGCTTCAACTTGAGCGACTACTCGCGTCAATTTGAATACGTCCATACAAGTTAGCTGACACAATCGGCGCGAGCGACTTCCTTCCCGCGCGATAGTAGCCTCAGTTTGAAGAGAGCCAAAGAGTATAATAATATTTAGGGAAAAGAGAGCCCTCTCGACGCATTATGAGCTGTCTATTTGAAAACTAGCGCCATCTGGATATTGGCCCCCAAAATAACTATTATAAGCTCCAAATTATAAAATTCATTTTTAATGTTGTGACGCAATTAAAAAACTAACTCTACTTTTTAATGTAGGTATTACAATTTTTTAATATGTTGAAATTTGCGTAGAGTTATTTAATTTTGTCATTACATGGAACATAAAGGATAGATTTAGTAGTGCAATTATGCAAAATGGAACCCGAGACCTACATACATGCGCAAACGCTAGAACTAGCCGCCATTTTATGACCAGTGGGCAGTGACACAATCAAAGAAAAGTTGAAAGGTTTCAAAGCGAGTGACAGCTGACAAAACTTTCATTTTCGGGCCAACTAACAGATGGCACTACAGTCTTCTGAAAACGTCACTTTAAGGCGTCTGTCCCACCCCTGAACAGAGCTTTAGAGCTTGAATTAATTGCCCGTGTAAAGCCGTGAACATGGTGATCGTGATTACTGTTATAGTTAGTAATCGCATCCAACAAATACAAGTGCGTCATCAACATCCAACAAAAAATAGAAAAATGAAGCTATTGTTACAGTAACCAAAATTTGATTGACAAGTCGTAAACAGTCAGCCACGCTTGACATTAGTAGTAGTTTGCTTTTTATTATTTCGCATATTATTTATATTAGCATATATTGACAAATTAAAATAGGTTTTAGTTCTAGTGTAGATTGGTTGCCTACAGAAAAGTTTGTAGAGATTTTTTTAAATGTTTAGTTCGAAAGTAAAAAAAAAACGGTTAATAAGGTTATTTTACCAGTGCTCCGTTGCACAGGATGCCGGCTAGATTATGGGTACCACAACGGCGCCTATTTTTGCCGTGAAGCAGTAATGTGTAAACATTACTGTGTTTCGGCCTGAAATTACTGGGCAATTGAGACTTAACATCTTATGTCTCATGGTGACGAGCGCAGTTGTAGTGCCGCTCAGAATTTTTGGGGTTTTCCAAGAATCCTGAGCGGCGCTGCACTGTAACGTCATGCTCGTCTTGTCCCTTATTTTCATAAAAAAAAGGCAATTGGCCATGCCAACTGGAATACCAATAACAGTGAATGACGTCACGGCTCAGTAATCCCAACCTTGTCGCTTTCAGTTTTGTCTAAAGCGTCCACCTGTGACCCACACCACCATTATAGCGTACTTAATAAGGTGAAAATATAAAAATCCTTTGCGTTCATCTCACTTTATTTCTGAAGTAGTATTCCTCAAAGGAGATCGTTAATTTGTGATTCCACGTGGCAGGCTACACGTACCTGTTCGTGAGGATGCTGCGACAGCCCGCGCTGTACGGTGTGAACGTCGACAAGATGAAGGACGACAACCTGCTGGAGCTGCACCGGGCTGATCTGGTGCATACTGCCGCCGCGCTCCTGGACAAGTGAGCACTTGATTATACTGAAAGGATGCTTTGGAAGACCAAGATATTATGTCTGAACAGCTTGTTATATCCCTCACCTTAGGGATTAAATATACAATCTTACCAAGTGAGCGAACCACCCGAGTGACGCATCGATGTCTTGTTCAACTCTCAGGTTGTGGCTCGGAGGGAACCCGAGAGGCGCCGGTTCGAGTCCCGTATCGTCCATGAATTTCGGTACAAATTAAATTTTTAAGATGGTATATTATTCTCATCATCATCATCTCACCATCTATAGAGAGGCTTTTTTCGAGCTAAATAAATATTTGCAATATTTTCCCAAAAAACCAGATAGTTAATATTACACAAATTAAATTTATAAACGATGCGGGACTCGAAACCGCGAACTCTCGCGTTCCGTGCGAGTGCTCTTCCACTGACCCGTCTGTTCGAGTGACGTCACGCTGAGAGTTGATTTATGAACGTGACATCATTCGAACGGTTGGCTCATGAGAAAAATTTCGAAAAACACCGGTTTATGGTCACTTCACTAAATTTCGGAGAGACCTACAGATTGAAAGCATTTAGGCTTGATTTCGGTGAGTTCAGACCCGTCGAATGACAGTTGACATTCAACAAGTGAATTGATTTGATAGGAGTCCTTAAAGACGAATCAAATCGCAAGCGATTAAGCAGTTAAAATTATCTGTATCACAATAATGCTATGAAGGACCGCTGAAATTTCGCGAGAGTGATATAGTGATGTAGTTATATATGTACCTACCGGAGTCAAGAAATCTTGTTGATCTTGGCATACGATGTTTATTATTTTTCGTTTGTTATATATTGCGATACTATTTGACATCATTCGAGAAAAATCCTTACAGATACATGTAGAGGCGCGCTTAGTTTTTTGCGTCGTTCAGTCACTGAGCAATAAAATAAACATTCAGTGGGATACCTTTAAGATTTAGAACTGCTAGTGTCTTATGTAAATTGTAAGGAATCATTTGAGAAAAATCCGAGATTTCAACTTCAATTGGTGAACATTAAAAACTGGAAAGAGAAATAGACTTCAATTGGAAATTATGTGATTTTTTGAGTTTCATAAATAGCACCACTATTTGACAATTTTGTGAATGTTAAAGAAGGCCATGCCTCTCACTAAAATTGTGTTTTTATTAAGGTGTGCCTTCCTCCCCACCAGTTCAAAAACAATGCTGTGTGTGCTAAAGTGTGTGATGTTTTGTATTTTAGATTGTGAGCCTTAAAGCAGATCGCTCTATTTTTACACATAATGAGCAACGCTTCCAGATTAAGAACACTGATCTATATAATACTATGTTGTGATCGTTACCTGACCTCTACTAGTGGGAGGCTCCTTTGCACAGGATGCCGGCTAGATTATGAAACCTAGATAATTATGGATTTACGCATTTTAATAACGCCTAATATTTCAATAGATTTTTTTTAGTTATTATCCGTTTACTGGTGTTTTATAAGGTCTGTGCTTATAGTGAATTGTTTTCATTTAACATGAATGTTGTCCGAACTCGCACGTTTAAAAGCATTTTCCTAATTCCAGGGCCGGCCTTATCCGTTATGAGCGTCGCTCCGGCCACTTCCAGCCCACAGAGCTGGGCCGCATCGCGTCCCACTACTACTGCACGTACGAGACCATGCAGAACTACAACCAACTGCTCAAGCCCACGCTCGGAGAGATCGAGCTGTTCCGCGTGTTCTCACTCTCCGCCGAGTTCAAGAACATCAACGTGAGGGACGAGGAGAAGTTGGAACTGCACAAGCTCATGGAGAGGGTGAGATGGAAACTTTGCTTGTTTTTACAATTATAATTTAATAAAATACAATATGAAAATGTGTATTTTTAAGTGATTGCTCTCACTTATGGAATTATAATTACAAATTAATTATTTTCTTAAAAAATTATGGATGATGATAGATTTAGGCCTATCGGATGGTTGTGTTAGCAGTTGGGTTAAGAGCGGCATAGCCGTTATAAACTACTACTACAAAAATTATTTTACTGTTTTCAAAGCGCAAGTTTTAAATGCGCAATTGTAATATAAATAAATAAGTAGTGATGCATATTATTTTGTTAAACAAAAATTGCAATCTATTGCTTGGTTAACAGTAACAGTCACGAGTTCAATTATTTTTTCCCACCTCAAAAATGCCCAACGCGCTTAAAGAAGATTTAACTTCGATATAAATTGTTCAATTAATTTATATTATTTTATTTCCAGGTGCCGATTCCAATAAAGGAGAGCATAGAAGAGCCGTCCGCGAAGATCAACGTGCTGCTGCAGGCCTACATCTCCCAGCTGAAGCTGGAAGGGTTCGCCCTCATGTCGGACATGGTGTACGTCACGCAGTCCGCGTGTCGGCTGCTCAGGGCTATCTTCGAGATTGTCTTGCATAGAGGTGCGTCACAACTTTCTCCAAACTGATTCCTGCCGCCGAATTCCACCTACATACGATACGCCACAAATTAGGTTATCATCTCCACCATCTGGATGTGTGGCGGTCCTCCACAGTGCGGTTTTCATGGGACTTTCTTCCACGAACTTTAAAGGTATGGAACGAGCTTCCTTGTGCGGTGTTTCCGAGACGATGCGACATGATACGTTTCTTCATAAAAATCGCACCGCGGGCGGCGGTGATCACTAAACCAAGCGACCTGTTCGCTCTTTTATGCTCGTATTCCATATAATAAATTTGATGTTTGGTTGTACGTGGAAGAAGGTTTTGTGTTAACTACACCGTGGAGGAACGCCACACATCGAGATCGCGACGATATTGGCAAGAAGGTGTTTATTGTTAGGTTTCAATGTGTGCGAAACTGAAAAAAAAAGGGTTGATTGTAATGGTAAAAAGTCACTGTATAACGGCTACAAAAACTCTACCAACGCAGATTTGAGTGACCCATGAATTAGTTTGGTTGAACTTAGAAGGAAAAATGGTGATTAGTTATATTTATATTATATATTTACCTGTAAGTTGACTGAAGTGCTTGGGTTTTTGTCCAGGTTGGGCCCAACTGGTGGACAAGACGTTGGCGCTATGCAAGATGGTGGATAGAAGGATGTGGCAGTCCATGTCACCGCTGAGGCAGTTCCGGAAGATGCCTGAAGAGGTTCGTTTTTAATAAGTCTATACCGAAAAGTATTTCTGCATTCTCAAAACAATTGATAACGCGATAAGATATAAATGAATTGAAGAAAAATTATAAATTGGTCCTTCGAACCGGATCACTGTTTGAACTTTGAGGTCTAGTTGTAGCCTGAGGGTCTGGATAAATCTTCTTCGTTATAATTTCGATTGTATATGACAATAGGTAAAGTAAATTGTAATTTCATGAGAAGCGCGTGCACATGCTAATCTCTAAGGCACGCCCTGGCGTTTTGAGAACTAGTTCATGTAAACTGTGTGTTTGATGGTATCAACTTTTTGTTGCTAGCACAAATCTTAATTTTCTTAATATCCTTTTATAACAATTTCTTCCCCTACAACAAAGAAATTCAAAAAAGAGGTTGGGATGACTAACCTTGTTTAAATCCAACATTCGATCACTCAGGTCATAAAGAAGTTGGAGAAGAAGAACTTCCCCTGGGAAAAGCTGTACGAACTTGGGCCCAACGAGATCGGAGAGCTGGTGCGGGCGCCGAAGTTGGGCAGAACGATCCACAAGTATGTGCACCAGTTCCCGAAGCTGGAGCTGTCCACGCACATCCAGCCGATCACGCGCTCCACGCTCAGGGTGGAGCTGACCATCACGCCAGACTTCCAGTGGGACGAGAAGGTGGGAATAATTTTATGAAATTTATTTTTATGAAATTTTATGAAAATATGGAACGAGACGAGCAGGACGTTCAGCTGATAGTAATTGATACGCCCTACTGATTACAATGCAGTGCCGCTCAGGATTCTTGAAAGACCCAAACATACTGAGTGGCACTACGATTGCGCTAGTCACCTTGAGACATAAGATGTAAAGCCTCATTTGCCCAGTAATTTCACTAGCTACGGCGCCCTTCAGACCGAAACATAGTAATGTTAACACATTGTGCCGTTGGTACCCATAATCTAGCCAGCTTCCTGTGCAAAGGAATTCCTCCCACTGGTAAAGTATAAGTGGTTTTGACTTGAATTTATTAGCTGAAGGCTTGTGATAGAATTATTATAAAGTACAAGGCGAGCATGACGTTCATCTAGATGGTAAGTGATAAACTGCCTGGTAGGCAGAAATTCCAAAACCTCTATTGTTCTCGAGATTATCTATGATCTTGGTATATTTGCATGACTTTATACATTCGTCATTAATTATCCCTACTTATATTATAAATGTGAATGTAAGTTTGTTTGTTACGCTTTCATGCCTAAACCGCTGAAGCAATTTTGTTGAAATTTATTACAGAGATAGACAAGAGCTTGGGAAAGGACATCTTTTATCGCGAATAAAAGAGTTGGCGGGGTTGAAATATGAAGATGGCACCATGAATTTGAATATATTTTGTTCTAGCGTTTTTAAAATTTAGACCAGTGTGGGATGTAAAATGGGGTGAAAGTTGGTAGTTTAAAAAAAGTTATTAACCACAGCAGTTTGGTGTGGATTATTTGTAAAGTGAGTATATAAAAAAATAAAAATTGATGCCCAAAGTGACTATTGCACGCGCACGAACGCGAACGAACTCAGTCGCGGGTAAAAGTTAGCGATTGAATAAAAAAACATATAAATCTTAATATATATATAAATTACGTGACACGTTGTTTGTTCTCGATGGACTCCTAAACTAATAAACAGATTTTAATGGGGATTACTTTATGGAGTGCAGTTTGGTCCAACTTGAGCGATAGGATAGTTTTTATTTCGATTTGGGACCCATAATAATTTTTTTGTTTTTTAAATTTTTATTTTCTATATTTGTTTTGTATGGAAATATTTTCTATGAGAAAACAGTTCCGCTGTGAAAAAATTTCATTATAACGACAGGGAGCTTAGTTTACGAAATAATTCTTGATGTTTTGAAATATTATTGACAAATTCCTATAAAACAGTATTTTTTTAATTATCTACAGGAACACGTCTGTCGAGGCAGCTAGTATAACTATTGTTATAATTCTTGAAAGCGTTGAGTGTATATTAATACATATAAATCGGTCTTGTGCACTTGAGCAATAATTTGGCACTTATAAAGCGCGTTTCCTTAAGAAAATTAATTAAAAAACATTAAAATAAAAATACATAATTGGCACGTGTAAAGTCCCTTTCGGCATAAAATGTTATAAGTTAACATTTTAATAGTAATAATTTTGGTGAGCCGGTTTGAAAAAAATCAGTAGACGATGGTAATTGTTGCTTAGCATTTATTTTCATATCTGTGTCAATTAATGTTTTTCATCACATTTGCTAGAAAACGGTAAAAATATTAGCCGGAACGTCACAACAATATTTGACGTTTCTAATATTAAGATCAGGCTGCACACTTCTAAATGCCGCCGATGTTCGATCATTAGGGCTATCTATTATATCTTAATTCAAAGTTGAATTATTATAATATTTTTATGGACACTAAAAAAATCCTTCTTATCGCACTTTTTTTTTGCAGAGGAGGAGAATAAATTAACGTATTTAGACCTCGAAACAGGGTCAATATATCGGGCTTGGGTATAAAGTTTAAACACCCGCTATCGACTTAAAACCTCCTCTGTGCTGACAGCCCTAAAAGCTATTTCAGCGAAGTCGCACGTGCTGTTGCGTAATTTTAATATAATGAACAATGTGTACAGACTCCGTTAAAAATGTGGTTCATGTATCCTTCTAGATCCACGGTCAGTCGGAAGCGTTCTGGGTGCTGGTGGAAGACGTGGACTCGGAGGTGGTGCTGCACCACGAGTACTTCCTGCTGAAGGAGAAGTACGCGCGCGACGAACACCACGTGAAGCTGTTCGTGCCCGTATTCGAGCCGCTGCCTCCGCAGTACTTCCTCAGGGTGCTGTCCGACAGGTGATCACTTTTTAATGGCTGACATGCAGAGAGACAAAAAAAAACGGACATAACCATAATGTTAACTCCAAGAACAGATATAAACTTATAATGCCTACTATTCGCCTAAGTCGAGTTGGTAAGTCTTTTGTGGGGTGATGTATATGATTTTACAACAAGATCCCAGAAAATGTTCAAAACAAAACTATTACGTTTTTTAAAAAAATTGTTAAAAAACGTTTGTGTGGTAGAGGTTACTATAACATAAATGCCTTTCTTGATGATACCACAGATTGAGAGTGGAGCAACCGCCCTCGGGCTATAAAATAATAAGTTTAATTCTACAATATATATTTCGTAAACATGTTTTTTCGATGAAAAAAAAAGAAGCCCGCTGAGTTTATTGCGCCCGTTTTTCTCAAGTCTGAGGTAATTCGTTTTGGAATGGGTGGTAGTTTTTGACTTTCAATAAGTGATGTCACATCCTATTTTGAATTTGAAGGAGGCCTATTACACTACGCGGTATATGACGTAATGCGGCCAGCCATCGCCTCCCTCGTCCATATTTTAGGGAAGGGAACGACGCGTCCCAGGTTCGCCACAAGCACTACTGTTACGTGTCAAAAACAAAGAATTCGGTTTAATTCCGAAAGTAATTTATTCCACGTTGTTGCTGTCACTGATATGGCCCTTACTATGTACTAATAAGACGCTAGCAGTTAAAGGTATCGCACTGAATGTTTATTTTATCGCTCAGTGACTGAACGGTCCAATGTACCAAGTGCGGCCCTATATGTACCTGTAAGGATTTTTCTCGAATGATACTTTATTATATACCAATAATATACTAGCAGTATAAACAACGCCAACAGTCTCATGCAATACCAGAGGGATTATAGCCACGTTTCCTGCCTTTTAAGTGGTTGTAAGCCCTTTTTTTATGATTGTCATGTCGTCCTAAACCCCGCAAAGGAGATCGTTCGTTGAATAAATAAAATATATTAACCTTTATTATTACAACTAATTTAATTTTTTTCTTATAAATAAAACTTAAATTAACTTGGCTAGAAATTTGTCTCTCGACAAAGGCCTCCTCTAAAGACTTCCACTTAATTCTGCCTCTAGCTACTCTCATTCACTCACTTTGAACAAATAAAATCTTGTAAACACCACTGTTTACAAACGCCAGACATCCAGATGGTGAAACTGACACACCAATTTCAGGTGGATTGCTGCTGAAACCCAACTGCCAGTATCGTTCCGGCACCTGATCCTGCCGGAGAAGAACCTGCCGCCCACAGAGCTGCTCGACCTCCAGCCGCTGCCGATCTCCGCGCTGCGAAATGCCAAGTACGAAGATCTGTACGGCGAGTCGTTCCCGCAGTTTAACCCGGTTCAAACACAGGTGTGTTAACGTTATGGAACGTGATTTGGGCTCGTTTATTTATTTGGAAGGGAACAAACAACAAATTATCTTAGACCTGTGTTTTTCTATCTTATTTATTTCGCGACCCCATTCCAGCTTGAAAAATTCTAGCGACGCCCTTATCAGTCACATAAATAATTTATAATTTAATTTTAAAAGACTGCCATAGTGATTTTATGCAGAAAGTGTCGCCATGTTTTGGTTGATAAGAAAAGAAAAATTTCCAGAGCTGGCAAGGAAAGAAAAATTATTAGTATCATTCGCCACTTCACACCTGTGTGAAGTGACATTCTCTTCAGTGGTCGACATTAAAACTGAAAAGAAAAAATACTTCAATTAGAAAATGATTTGATTATAAACATTTCAAAAATAGCACCAGGATTTGACATGTTTTTGAAAATTTGCAAGGCCATCTTGCTCACTAAAATTGTGTATTTATTGTCGTCTACATTGCATTTTGCCTTCTGCCGTTGACCCCCTGAAGGGTCAGATTGAAAAACACTCCTTTAAGCAATTTACGTAGCACTAATTGGTAATTTAATCACTGAATAAGACATTTTATTGTATAATATGTGTCTAAAATATTGTCTCGTTATGTCGAGAGGCTGATCACTTGCGACATATACTATTCACTTTCATAATTTTTCGCATAAGAAGTATAAATTAATTGCATCATTTTATTCGCATTTTAAACGACGACGTTGTATTGTTTCTTTTAGTATTTTTCTGCCTTCCGTTTGATTTGTGTTCTTATCAATTCAATGGCAATATATCGACAGTGATAAGGTGGGATTCTAATGACAGTATCTCCATTATCCGGGTCAGTGATGCGTTGCGTGCAACTGGTATATCTAGTGATAACTTGTCCATATATACTGTGTATTATATTTGACGAGGAAAGAACCTCTGTATTGTTTTTAAAAGGTGTGATGTCATTACTGTTGACATCACAATTGCTATCTTGCTGAAGATGACTCATTGGTTCTTCTAAAGAAAACTACATTTTATTACTTTCGTTTATTCAACGGGCAGCGTTACGACGTCAACAGAGAGGTCCGTACCGTACGACAGCCCGAGCACGACTGACTCGAGTGTCGACCGTGCGGCTGTATTTATAGGACCCGGCGTATGTGCTAATCCACGTGTTTCGAAATGCGGCCGTATTTATAAGGCCCGATGCACGTGCACGTGTTTTCAATTCGTGTTGTAGTATTTGCGCCGATATATTGTATATACTGTATTATATATACTGTATGTGTGTAACTGTAAACAAAAGATTAAAAATAGTTTTATGTATTAAATCTATTGAAAGTTCTTTTTAAATAAAATCGATTATTATTTTAAATCGATCGGTAACATGTGAGGACGTCACTAATGTCAAACTATCCTGGACTGTCATAAATTGTAAAATGTTGTGCAGGTGTTCAACGCGGTGTACAATTCAGACGACAACGTGTTCGTGGGCGCTCCGTCGGGCTCCGGCAAGTCCACTGTGGCTGAACTGGCGCTGCTGAGGCTGCTGAGTACCAACCCGTCGGGCCGCGCCGTCTACCTGCTGCCCAAGGATGCCCTGGCTGACATCGTCTTCGCGGACTGGTACCACAAGTTCGCCACCAGGTTCAACTTGAAGGTGAGGATAACAACAGACCTGTGCTCAGGGGCGTACATTCTATATAGGCAATGCCTATCTTACTAAGAACCTAAATTAAAAGACACCAATAGTGTTAAATTTAATTTAGTTCCGTTATTCTATAGCCAAATTTCTATTCAACACCCATCCAGTAAGTTTTAGCTTACGGTAAAAACCTAGTTAAAACCTTTGATAGGCACTCCTGTTCTAACCGCTCAGGCGGTTCGTACAATTTATTTTGAAAAAGTATTTGACAAAGTTATACATCATGCCGGTAGTAAGATCCTGTCAAAATGAGTGCAAAACTAAAAACTATCCATACTATTTTCTTTGATTAACACGAGTGTCTACACTTAAATATAATACTTGTTAAAAGATTAAAACGCGTGTAATTGTAAATGGATTTAACATTAGGTTTTTGCGTAAAAGTTGCATTTTTATTATTATTTTATATTTACCCGACCTTTGCAGAGTACGTTTTAGTAGTTCGCCTGAAAAGCCCGCTGAGTTCTTGCGACCGTTCTTCTCAGGTTCTAGGGCATAAATTTCCGAATGGGTGGTAGTTTTTGACTTTCAATTGTTTTAAAAGATGATTTTATCCCCTATTTTGAATAAAAATATTTGAATTTTAATATCTTTTGTGCAGGTGGTGCAGCTGACTGGAGAGACAGCAACCGACCACAAGCTGCTGAACAAGGGCCAGATCATCATCACGACTGCCGACAAATGGGACATTCTGTCCCGAAGGTGGGTAAATTACTATACAAAAGAAACAAAAGATTACGCTAAGCTTACACTCACCTATGTCTTACGTAAGTAAAGTCTGAGCAAAGTCCATATAAGTTCTATATATAAATAAACGCAGTATATATAGCGCTCTAAGTTTAAAATTACCTCTCCCTGTCACGTAATTCTGTACTGAGCAAGGTAAGATAAAGACAAAAAGTTTTAATCTTCGAATAACTTCGCGTTTATTAATAACACAGTGTCATGCTCAGAAAAATCGCGCCTTTCTCTTCAATACCATATTAAATAAGGAGAAAACGGATTGATTGAACTATATATATTCCAGATGGAAGGTTCGGAAGTCGGTACAGAGCGTGTCGCTGTTCATTGTCGATGCTCTGCAGCTGCTAGGTGGCGAGGAGGGTCCCGTGCTGGAGGTGGTGTGTTCCAGGATGCGGTACATCGCGTCGCAGACCGGTGAGTACTGACCATAGAAGGAGAACGGGCACGCACGCACTGGCGTACACGCGGACGGAACTTACACAGATTTAAACATCTATAAGTTGTAGATAAAAGTATTGTTTGTGAAATAATTCGTGTCTTTGCATCAATGTGTTTTCGATTTAGAATACACTTTATGCAGAAAGGGGTGGCCATTTAACACAATTCTTCTGTATTTAATATAAATTTAATGTATCGAACATAGCACTCTAGTTTATATAGAGCACGACAGCCAACCGTGATAATGATACAAACTGTTGGTTGGCACTACTGCAGTGGAAACTAACTTACACGAATCAATTTAAAGTTAATTTTACTTAAGATCTGAATATAAGTTATTTATAAGAATATTTACACTGAAGTGATAATTATAAAAAATAACATTAAGAGATTATTAACTAAGACAGTAATATATAACAGCAGTTATATAAATGTAATTATTAATTAGGATATCTTATGGTTGCGGCTGCGTGACATTGGTATCGCTGGTTAACACATTAATTAATCAAGATATTTAATAATATTTTTGACATATTTTACTTAATATAACAATCATTTACGATGAAGGTAGATATCGTAAGGAATCTAAACAAATTTGCAAAGAAATTCACTGTTTGTGTATAGATTCTTTAGGACCTAGGTATAACGAAATATTGTTGTTTTGTGGGCAGGTCGTAACATCCGGATCGTGGCCCTGTCGCTCCCCCTGGCGGACGCGCGCGACGTGGCTCAGTGGCTGGGCTGTAACGCCAACGCGACCTTCAACTTCCACCCCAGCGTCAGGCCCTTGCCTCTCGAGCTGCACATACAGGTATCGACTGTTTTTGTTGAGTCACCGTCACCCTGATGTTAGCTGGTCAACTAGACCATTTGTATCATACTTCAGCTACCAAGCCTCTTGTTACTCATATGTCTACTGAACCACAACCAATGGATGAGAAATAATTTAAAATATAACCAAGATTTAAAATAAATAAGAAATTATATCTTTCTAATTTTATAAAAAAAGTAGAATAACTTGCGAGGACCTTAATTATCATTGATTCGTGTTGGTTGCAGGGCTTCAACATATCGCACGCGCCGTCTCGCCTGGCCGCCATGACGAAGCCGATCTACAACAACATCATCCGGCACGCGGGCAGCCGGCCGGCCGCCGTGTTCGTGCCGTCCCGCCGCCACTCGCGCCTGCTGGCCGCCGACCTGCTGGCGCTCGCTGCAGCCGCCGGCAGACCGGCCAGGTTCCTTCACGCGCGCCATGACCTACTCCAACCGTTCTTGGATAAACTCCAGGATAAGGTACTCTACACTGACCTGTGTAAATACCACCGGACCGGCCGTTCCATATGTTTGACAGCATTTTATCTGTGCCTATTCGAAGCGCCACTCGCGAGCGTCTAGAGAACCTGTTTTGACGTATAATACAAATGGCTGCGAGAGAATATTTTAAAGTCTGAAGGTAGTTGCGTAGATTTATTAATAGAGTGGCATATATATTTCGTTTTTTGTTTAAAGTGAGTAAATTGTGGTTTAACCAGAGATCAACCAGTGTAAGTCCCTTATGAGTGTCACTACGAATTGAATCCCAAGTTTTCCCCGCAAACACAATGGCGGTGTCATGAGCATACGCAAATAATTTAGCATTTTCGATTTTTATTTTAAGTAAGTCGTTAATGTAAAAAAGGAAAAGTGTTGGGCCCAGAACACTCCCTTGGGGAACTCCGAAACGAATGTTAGAGTACTGACTTGCATACTGACCCACTTTAGTACGCTGTTTTCTGTTTGATAGGTAGTCTTTAAAAAGTGCAAGAGATGAACCTCTTATACCTATATGTTCCAGTTTATGTTCAAGGATAGCGACAGAGACTGAGTCGAAAGCCTTTTTTAGATCAAGGAATACGGTGAGGTTTTTGTTCCCTTTATCTAGCTGCTCAACTATTAATGTACTCAAAGCTGTTATTGTCTAAAACCGAACTGATACTCAGTATTGTATTTATTAAGATAAAGGATAAGTCTTTTATTAATGATCTTCTCTAAGATTTTTGTAAATGGTGTTAGAACTGATATTGCTCTATAATTAGCATTATCCCCACTATTGTACACCAGAGTAACAATAGCTTCTTTCAAGGCATTGGGAAAAACAGTTTTGCCAAAGCTGAACTGATTCATTAAGAATTCTTTTTGATGTCATTTCTAATATACTAGCCTGTAATCTCAATAATTACGTCATATTAGTAAGTCGACTTGAGGTATCTCTATAGGAGCTCTTTACAATTGCGATCTTCACCTTGAGACATGAGATGTTAAGTCTGATTTGTCCAGTAAATTAACTAGCTACGGCGCCCTTCAGACCGAAACACAATAATGCTTACACATTACTACTGCACGGCGCCGTTGTGGTATTCACAATGTAGCTGGCAGTATGTGTGATTCAATTGCTTACGTCGTGTCGCCACTCGCCAGATGCTGCGCGAGACGGTGTCGGCGGGCGTGGCGTACCTGCACTCGGGCGTGGCGGCGGGCGACCGGCGCGTGGTGCAGCAGCTGCTGGAGAGCGGCTGCGTGCAGGTGTGCGTGGTGGCGGCCGAGCTGGCGTACAGCGTGGCGGCGCACACGCACACCGTCATCGTGGCCGACACGCACACGTACGTACGTACCTGCACTCGGGCGTGGCGGCGGGCGACCGGCGCGTGGTGCAGCAGCTGCTGGAGAGCGGCTGCGTGCAGGTGTGCGTGGTGGCGGCCGAGCTGGCGTACAGCGTGGCGGCGCACACGCACACCGTCATCGTGGCCGACACGCACACGTACGTACGTACCTGCACTCGGGCGTGGCGGCGGGCGACCGGCGCGTGGTGCAGCAGCTGCTGGAGAGCGGCTGCGTGCAGGTGTGCGTGGTGGCGGCCGAGCTGGCGTACAGCGTGGCGGCGCACACGCACACCGTCATCGTGGCCGACACGCACACGTACGTACGTACCTGCACTCGGGCGTGGCGGCGGGCGACCGGCGCGTGGTGCAGCAGCTGCTGGAGAGCGGCTGCGTGCAGGTGTGCGTGGTGGCGGCCGAGCTGGCGTACAGCGTGGCGGCGCACACGCACACCGTCATCGTGGCCGACACGCACACGTACGTACGTACCTGCACTCGGGCGTGGCGGCGGGCGACCGGCGCGTGGTGCAGCAGCTGCTGGAGAGCGGCTGCGTGCAGGTGTGCGTGGTGGCGGCCGAGCTGGCGTACAGCGTGGCGGCGCACACGCACACCGTCATCGTGGCCGACACGCACACGTACGTACGTACCTGCACTCGGGCGTGGCGGCGGGCGACCGGCGCGTGGTGCAGCAGCTGCTGGAGAGCGGCTGCGTGCAGGTGTGCGTGGTGGCGGCCGAGCTGGCGTACAGCGTGGCGGCGCACACGCACACCGTCATCGTGGCCGACACGCACACGTACGTACGTACCTGCACTCGGGCGTGGCGGCGGGCGACCGGCGCGTGGTGCAGCAGCTGCTGGAGAGCGGCTGCGTGCAGGTGTGCGTGGTGGCGGCCGAGCTGGCGTACAGCGTGGCGGCGCACACGCACACCGTCATCGTGGCCGACACGCACACGTACGTACGTACCTGCACTCGGGCGTGGCGGCGGGCGACCGGCGCGTGGTGCAGCAGCTGCTGGAGAGCGGCTGCGTGCAGGTGTGCGTGGTGGCGGCCGAGCTGGCGTACAGCGTGGCGGCGCACACGCACACCGTCATCGTGGCCGACACGCACACGTACGTACGTACCTGCACTCGGGCGTGGCGGCGGGCGACCGGCGCGTGGTGCAGCAGCTGCTGGAGAGCGGCTGCGTGCAGGTGTGCGTGGTGGCGGCCGAGCTGGCGTACAGCGTGGCGGCGCACACGCACACCGTCATCGTGGCCGACACGCACACGTACGTACGTACCTGCACTCGGGCGTGGCGGCGGGCGACCGGCGCGTGGTGCAGCAGCTGCTGGAGAGCGGCTGCGTGCAGGTGTGCGTGGTGGCGGCCGAGCTGGCGTACAGCGTGGCGGCGCACACGCACACCGTCATCGTGGCCGACACGCACACGTACGTACGTACCTGCACTCGGGCGTGGCGGCGGGCGACCGGCGCGTGGTGCAGCAGCTGCTGGAGAGCGGCTGCGTGCAGGTGTGCGTGGTGGCGGCCGAGCTGGCGTACAGCGTGGCGGCGCACACGCACACCGTCATCGTGGCCGACACGCACACGTACGTACGTACCTGCACTCGGGCGTGGCGGCGGGCGACCGGCGCGTGGTGCAGCAGCTGCTGGAGAGCGGCTGCGTGCAGGTGTGCGTGGTGGCGGCCGAGCTGGCGTACAGCGTGGCGGCGCACACGCACACCGGCATCGTGGCCGACACGCACACGTACGTACGTACCTGCACTCGGGCGTGGCGGCGGGCGACCGGCGCGTGGTGCAGCAGCTGCTGGAGAGCGGCTGCGTGCAGGTGTGCGTGGTGGCGGCCGAGCTGGCGTACAGCGTGGCGGCGCACACGCACACCGTCATCGTGGCCGACACGCACACGTACGTACGTACCTGCACTCGGGCGTGGCGGCGGGCGACCGGCGCGTGGTGCAGCAGCTGCTGGAGAGCGGCTGCGTGCAGGTGTGCGTGGTGGCGGCCGAGCTGGCGTACAGCGTGGCGGCGCACACGCACACCGTCATCGTGGCCGACACGCACACGTACGTACGTACCTGCACTCGGGCGTGGCGGCGGGCGACCGGCGCGTGGTGCAGCAGCTGCTGGAGAGCGGCTGCGTGCAGGTGTGCGTGGTGGCGGCCGAGCTGGCGTACAGCGTGGCGGCGCACACGCACACCGTCATCGTGGCCGACACGCACACGTACGTACGTACCTGCACTCGGGCGTGGCGGCGGGCGACCGGCGCGTGGTGCAGCAGCTGCTGGAGAACGGCTGCGTGCAGGTGTGCGTGGTGGCGGCTGAGCTGGCGTACAGCGTGGCGGCGCACACGCACACACGATTTTTCGGTGGTAGCAGCATTATTTGCATTATTAAAGGAATTATATATAAAGTCATATATCATGCGTGGACAGTGCATTTCTTTTGTTTGAAACCATTTAACTTTCGGTAATTCGTCGGTAAGTACAGCGTAATTAATAACTGGTTTAGTTACACGCTGTATGCGCGCGGGCGCCCCGCCACCGATGCAGCTTAGAATAACCGCACGATGATCGGCTAGTACGGTGTCCAACACTGCCGAGTACGGATGTAATTTAGGGGAGCGTACAAATATGTGATCAATGCATGATTTAGTAATAATGTTTAATCTAGGTTCTATTCTTGTATATTCAGTAATCCCGCACATCAATCCGCGTTCGCTTAGTGATTCAAGATAAAAATCTTTATAGGATGAAAAAGATTTTAAATCTATGTTGGTGTCGCCGATTAAAACCAAGTTTTGCTTAGAATCAAACTTAGAGATGTGTTTACCTAGTTCCTTAACAAAAGTGATTTTGTTTGTTGAAGGTGGTCTATATATGACACATACAATAGCATCTTGGGTGTTTGTTTTAATATTTTCGCATATGCACTCAAACGTTTTACTTAATATATCATCACAAACAGTGAATTTAATGTAGTTCTTAACGTATAATATAATACCACCTCCTCGCATGTTATTTCGCAATTGTGAGAACATATTATACCCAGGTATATTAAACAACTGTTCGAGACCGCTAATAATATCTACTTCTGTTAATGCAATTACGTCTAAAGGAAACTGGCAACTATGAATAACTTGGAGTAATTTTGTAAAATGTTTTTTTATGGATCCAATATTTAAGTGCAAACAAGATAAAGCTAAATGATTACTGGCTGGTAATCGTTGAAAAAAATTCTTTATGGAATGACAATCAAACAATTCATGAACTTGTGCAATAAATTACTATACAATAAAGTACTATTGTATAGTTATTATTAAGTGTAAGGTAAATCTAAAACTTAGTATGTGAATATAACTTTCAAATAACTACTGATAAATAAAAAGAGTATACTTAATTATAATGTAGATACTTAAATAGCTAGTAATTGCTTTATATCCTGATCGGATCTAATGTAGTGGATCTTACTATCACTAGATTTCCTCACACACACTTTACCGTCCTTGCACCATATGAACTGGAAGGAGCTTCTTAATTGAGTTTTGGCATTATATAAAAGTGTTTTTACATACTTGGTTAGGGCTTCTCTTATATACACTCTGTTGTCAGCTTTCTCCTTAGGGGCATCAAGCAGCAGCATTCCTACGGTAAGGCATTTATCCTTACTAGCTTCAATTAATTGATTACGGGCTATTTTCGATTTCATATTCACAAGGAGGGGGCCGGGCTTATCCCTAGAGCCTGGTAGCCGCTGAGATGATTGAAGCTCTCTCTCATCTACATTTAATTTTAAGGCAACGGTCTTCATCACTTTGTCTACATCTTTTAAGGGCATTTCAGGTAGACCGGCAATTTCTACAGCCATAGATAGGGATTTTTGTTCGAATGCTTTTAATCCTTGTTCCAGCACGTTCACACGCAGCTCCAGGTTTTTGTTTTTGTTACGGAGATCTTCGTTTCTATGCTCCAGGTTCTTGATTGCATTATCCTGCAGTTTTAATGTCTGTTCCATGCTGGTAATTTGGTCGCTTAAAAAGTCAAGGGATGCCTCTAGATTTCCTATTTCTTCTTTAATGGTTTTCTTAAGCTCTCGGCTGATATCCTGGACCAATTTTCGGGTGTCAATAGCTTGAGAGCTTCCTGGCAGTTCACCATCTGTATCATCATCATCTTCATCATTGTCAGGTATAAAAAACGTTGATCTACGTGAAGCGTTTTTTTTACACACCTCTCAACTCCATTCAATACCTGGTGTGTTCCGAATGGTGTTTAGCTGTTTGTTTGAGTTTAGAACAGGTAGGATCTGCATGCACTGTTTTATCACATCTACTGCACTCTAAACCGGGAATTATCTTGGTTATGTTTTTGTTACACGTAGCACACTTTTTTTGCACCATCGTACGTAGATTGTAGGTAGATTAAATCTGTTCTGATGACAACCGCTCAGTAACGCACCTAGACGGTAACTAAAAACAGGCAGCACTGAAATAGGCCTGAAATTAGCAGGGTCAAAAGAACTGCCCGATTTAAACAAATGTATAACTTTGCTGTATTCCATTAAGCCACACCCTCATCTATGCATTCTCAATATTGTCTAAACAGGTTGCTGTTGTAGAAGTGATTCTAGTAGGTTCCCAAAATACATTGAACAAATTAAAACTTTGAAATAAATTTTTAAGGCTAGTACAATTGCCAGAAAGTTCAAGCAAGTTTATATTAAAATCTCCACACGCTAATTGACTTGCTGGTTTTGCTAAATTTTGATAGTAGCTCCTCCATTCTATGTTGGAATTGTTCATATGATGCAGTGGGGGAGCGGTATACACTTACAATGATAAATTGCTCTAGTTCTACACAAGCTATCTCGATTAGTTGTTCTATAGAGAGGTTAACAATATCTCTTTTTTTACATTTTAATCTGTTATTAAAAATAATTAGGGAACCTCCATTTATTGCTCTACTACCCCTTGCTTCTACAAAACGTCCTGACTACTTTATGTTCTCTAAAACTAAACTTGATCTCTAAAACTAAAAGAGCTGATGACACTTACGCCAATGTTCTGTAATTCATAATATATCTACTTTACAGCAGCTCAAAAACAGTTCAATTTCAAATTCCTTACTTGAGATACCCTAGCAGTAACAGTTACCTTTGGTGAATGTTGCCTATTTTGTATGATATTGCAAGAGTTGTCCTCCCTTCTCGAATAACTTAAGTTAAATTAATTGAAGAAAAATCTTCATTGTTATATTTTTGTACATTAGTACTAATACATTCCCCTATAGAGGCTTGTATGTCGATTATTTTACAATTTTGCCCAAAAGAGGCATGTTTATTAAATATCACTACAGAGGAAGTAGTGTGTTGACTAAGACTATAAGCTACTAAAGTAACCAGCTGTTGCTTAAATCTAAATGGTAGGTGCACGGACTAGTAAGAAAAGAAGGACTCCGCGCCGTGATATTAGCAAGTGAACCACCTTTATGCTAGTGTGTGTGCGGTTACGGGGTATACCAGATACACAAATTTTTCTCCCTTAAATAATCATATATCCACAAATACTTTTATAGTATTATTTTTATACTTTTTCACAACGCACGACGGCATTTTTAAAATATTTTATTGCGACGCAAACTAATCTGTCACAGACGATGGCAAATCATAAATCATAATGGCGGCAGATCGGCTTGTATTAGTGTAAGTGTATGCGTGGGGGTGTGTATTTACACGTTAACCGGCTTGTTTTGGTGCCTCACTGTTAAGTAAGGTGACACGGAGTCCTTTTTATTTTACTTGTCCGTGGGTAGGTGTAGGTTACCATTGGTTATTTTCAGCAAATTTTTAATTTCAGAGAGAATAAATAAAGAGTACAGATTAATAAAAAAAAAGAGTTTAATCAACTTTCAAAAACTATTTTTTCCTCCAATAACTTGTCTCGTTTGCTTTATTTTTCCACCTGCCTTATTGTGACTGCGTTCTGGATTTAGTGCAGTTAATAGAAAACCTTTATGTGTTGTATGTCAACGAGTATAGCTGGCATTTGTAAAAGAATACTTTAATGTATTTTATTAACAATTTGTTATGTTTTTACAGTGATAGCCCTCACTTCTAGGATTAATACACAAATAAAATTTGAAAACAAAATTTTATGAACGATGCGGGAATCGAATCCACGACCTCTCGCGTTCCGTGCGAGTGCTCTTCCAACTGAGCTAATCGTTCGAGTGACGTATCGTCATAAATTATTGTATGCTTTGTTCAACTCTAAGGTTGTGGCTTCATTTACAGGATCTACTTTACAGTTGATAAACTGCTCATCCAATCAACAAGATTTTATGACGATACGTGACTCGAACGATTAGCTTAGTTGGAAGAGAGCTCACACGGAACGTGAGAGGTCGTGGGCTGGAGTCCCGCATCGTCCATAAAATTTTGTTTTCAATTTTTTTTGTGTACATATAGCTGATTTTTTTTATACCAGTGGGAGGCTCCTTTGCACAGGAAGCCAGCTAGATTATGGGTACCACAGCGGCGCATAGGCGGCGCTGTGGTACCCATAATCTATAGAAATAGTTCTGCCGCAGTAATGTGTAAGCATCACTGTGTTTCGGTCTGAAGGGCGCCGTAGCTAGTGAAATTACTGGGCAAATGAGGCTTAACGTCTTATGTCTCAAGGTGACGAGCGCAATTGTAGTGCCGCTCAGAATTTTTGGGTTTTTTGAGAATCCTGAGCGGCACTGCATTGTAATGGGCATGGCGTATCAATTACCATCAGCTGAACGTCATGCTCGTCTCGTCCCTTATTATCATTAAAAAAAAATACATAGCTGAAATAGAGCACAACTGTATTTTAAAGTACGGTTGGCAACCCTAGTGTCTGGATATGACGTCACTAAGATGGCGTTCTCTCCCTGTACCACTTTGTGTGCATTATACAAGTAATCACAGCCGCCCGTGCACTTATTTGTTTCAGATACAACGGCAAGATCCACAGCTACGAGCAGTACCCCATCACGAGCATCCTGCAGATGTTGGGGCGCGCGTGTCGCCCCCTGGAGGATGACCACTCGGTGGGCGTGCTCATGTGCGCCGCGCACCACAAGACCTTCTTCACCAAGCTGCTGAATGACTGTCTGCCGCTTGAGGTACCCAACACTAGTATATAGTTTTAATGATGCTCGCTTAAATGTCACTGCTTGTGGCGGCGACGTGGGACGGGTCGTTCCCTTCCCTCAAATATGGTCGAGGGAGACTATGGCTGGCCCATGCTTCATGCTCGTGAACGGGCGCTGCTTGTGGTGGCAGGATGATCCTGTTGCCGAAGACTCGGTTTCAGATTCTATATATATGTATAGATATATACATATTTATTAATTTATAATCACTTATAAAATGCTCACAGAATACCTTTATTGATTTATGGTGTATGTGGATGATGCAGCTACTGTACTCAATAAGTTTTGTATTAATTTACATTTACTTTTTTGACTTACTCGTCTAAGACATTGACTATTATTTTGACGTTTGAGTGTGTCTGTTGCATCATTTTACATATTATATTGTAATTTGAAATGATTTGTAAATCGATGTACTTAAATGTAAATCTTGATATAAAAGAGTGGTAATGAGTTTCTTGCTACTTCTTCTCATTAGCTCAACCCTTTACGAAGTAGCGGTAGATTCAATAAGAATAATATTATATATTTTTTTTACATTCATAAGTGTCATTTCCGGAACCTACGTGAATAAACTGATTTTGATTTGATTTGAGTACACACCTTACATTTTTTATGGGCACAGTGTTATACTATCACTGGACCTGACGTCGATGAAGGTACCCATGTCGTATCGTCCCGGAAACACCGCACAAGGAAGCTCATTCCACAGCTTCGTAGTACGTGGAAGAAAGCTCCTTGAAAACCGCACTGTGAAGGACCGCCACACATCCAGATGGTGGGGATGATATCGTAACTTGTGGCGTGTCGTGCGAAGGTGAAACTTAAAAGTTTGCAAAGGGTACTTTGCAAACAGATATACCTACCGTACACTTAAAATAGACTAATTTATAGACTACCTGAAAGTCTAATAACAAATATTATATTATTAGCAAGCCTTGCGTCCCTAATAAAATGTCATATCCCCAGAGCCACTTGGACCATAGACTACACGACCACATCAACGCGGAGATCGTCACCAAGACCATAGAGAACAAACAAGACGCCGTCGACTACCTGACGTGGACTTTCCTGTACCGGCGGCTGACGCAGAACCCCAACTACTACAACCTGCAGGGAGTCACTCACAGGTGAACATGAAACTTACTGCGATTGTGCGCTTGGCACAGCTGTAGTGCCAACTAACTTACACGAATCAAATTATATTTAATTCAACTAAAGATCTGAATATTAGGTGCTATTATCTTAACATATATAAATTACGTGACACGTTGTTTGTCCGCGATGAACTCCTAAACTAATGAAGGGATTTTAATGGGGATTACTTCATGGAGTGCAGTTTAGTACAACTTCAGAGATAGGATAGTTTTTATTTCGATTTGGGACCCATAATTATTTTTATTTTCAATATCTGTTTTGTATGGACATATTATCTATGACAGAATTTAGTGACGCACGGTTTGACAGGTCCACTGTGAAACAGTTTATCATAACAACAGGGAGCACATTTTATACGAAATAATTCTTGATGTTTTTAAAAAGTATTGGCAAATTCCCATAAAACAGTATTTTTTTTATTATCTGCAGAACAACGTCTGTCGGATCAGCTAGTAATAATATAAAACAACATTACTAACACAGTAATAAATAACAGAAGAAATATACATGTAATTAATAATAAGCTATTCGTTGAGTTTTTAAAATATATTCAAAAATGATCGTAATGATTCAAAAGCCAACTGGTATTTTTAATTCCTAAAAATAATTTCACTTTATGCTTAAAAATTGTTTTTAAAACGATCAATGGTCGCGCCAAAAAGGGAGCCGCCATGATCATGACGTCATAATAACATAATCAAAGAAACGTCAAATGTCCAGTGCAATCCTTATTGAATTTAATAAATAATATAAAAATGACCTTTTATAAACCGTATCGTTGGTGGGTTGCTAAAAATATATTGTTTCTGCCACAGTGACGTCACAAAATGGTGGTCGGCGTTTTCGGTCACGTGACATACAGATAATAAAACTATAAAATTAATATTGAAAATATAAATAATTGTCATGTTTTTATAACAAATTAGTATTGAATCCGTATTTCTCAGGGTAAAAACTATCTAAATAACAAACTTTCAGTATTTAATTTTGATAGATGAAACTGGCCTGTTGCGATATCTTATGTTGCTCCATGACACTGGTAGCGCTTGTTGCTGACAGTAGTCATACTGTATATATATCTTCACTATTAGTTTTATAATTTATTTACTTGTCCAGGCATCTGTCCGACCACCTCTCAGAGTTGGTGGAGACGACCCTCACAGACCTGGAGCAGTCCAAGTGCATCGCCATCGAAGACGAGATGGACGTGCAGCCGCTCAACCTGGGCATGATCGCCTCCTACTACTACATCAACTATACCACCATCGGTGAGTGACATCTCGAGCGGTCAGCGACAGTTATGCGCGATATTTTATTAAATGACGATTGTACATTATACTACACGGCCACATTATCTCTGGACCTCGCTGGAACGTAAAGCCTCCTTCCCCTTCACCCCCTCGCGCTCGTCCTGTTGCGTCAGTACGGTTTGCAGATTCATGACCGTTATCCGTTACATGTCGTGATTTTTTCTGCGTTGTTAGCTTTGTTTTTGTAGTTTTCATTTTACGTTTTGTCTTTTTTTGGTAAAAATTCTGTAGTTTCTGTTGTTGTGTGTCGTTATAATAGTTCTATCAGAAAAATATATACTTTTGGTACGTAACCTAGATGCTTTGATTGATTTTTCATCATTATAATAATAATAATAATAAACAGCATCACAACACAACACCCTAACATCAATCAATAATACAGAAAAGAAATATTTATTACTATTCATTAACTATGTTTGCTTACTCTTAAGTGATGCTTCTTTTGCACACCGTAATAAAGCGACGATATGACGTCATCGACGTCCAACTGGTTTTCCTACACTTCAAAATTCGTTTCGTGCCGCGATAATTTGCGAGCGGAGCCGGTTCACTTGGTATCGAGCGCGTGCGCGGACCGTAAAGGCATCGGCGAAGGACTGGTTCCGCTTTTCAAAATGGCGCGGTTCAGGAAGTGAGCGAGAGAGAGAGCGTGATAGGAAAAGGACAAGGATAGATAGATAGTGGTGTTAACAAAGGATAATTTTCGGATATACTTTACAAATATACATTTCTTACAGAACTGTTCAGCCTGTCGCTAACGTCCAAGACGAAGATCCGAGGACTGCTGGAGATCATATCGTCAGCGGCGGAGTACTCCGAGCTCTGCATCAGGCATCGTGAGGAGAACATCATCAAAACACTATCCGCCAAGTAATTTATTTATATTCGTTAACGAATTAACTGTTTTTTTTCAACGAAAAAACCTGTTTAGAATAATAAGCCAATAAATTCAATCAACTTCTTCGCCCGTAATTCGCAATAAATGAAGCATGATTCCGACTCTTTTGCAACTTACAATATTTTTGTTGTACTTAATTCAAAACGGCTGAAAAAAGTTGTGAGCGAAAACGTTGTCTTACTTAACTATATAATACTAGCTGACCTGGCAAACGTTGTTTTGCCATATAAATTATATATGTAAACCTTCCTTGAGCTTCAACGAATCTATTACAAAAGATTTCGTTGAGATCGGTCGAATAGTTTAGGAGTTATTAGGGAACATACATTCTCTTTTATATATAGATATTGAAAAAAAAGCTTCTAGGTATAAATTAAATTTAGCAATAGTAATAATATTATATTAACCTATTAAATTATCAATCAATTAATGCATTATTGAAAACCGGTTTACGATTTAACAGTTTTTTCAACCTGTTGACCATTGACAAAAATCAGTTAAATTAATTTAAAAACCTTTTATGACACACCTCTGTCCCCTACATATATTATTCTACCAATATTTTAAGAAAGAAATATAGAAAAATATTTTTTTTATAAACATACACACACAAATAACAAAATTGGAACAATTTAAACTATATATAAAACTGTGTTTTTAAAAAAGAATCCACTTACCACTTTTACTCTTATTTAGATTATTATCACTGTCACCTAAGTAAGCTAGGATCGGAGAGACACTTGATTAGGTGGATACTGTCGTTTGGTTTTACATTAGTAATATGTATGTGTATGTATCCACCGCAGAGTGCCCCACAAGCCCGCGAACCCTGGCGGCGGCGGTGTGAAATACAACGAGCCCCAAGTGAAGGCCCACGTGCTGCTGCAAGCACACTTATCCAGGATGCAGCTCCCGGCTGAACTCCAAGCGGACACGGCCGTGGTCGTCACAAAGGTACGGAGATGTATATATATATTTTTGTATATAATCTGTCAAGTTTTTGTTTACATATTTGTATACATTAACGATATTTGGACGCCGTTAAGCAGAAAGGACTCAAACCACACTTTGGTCAAAATAGAGTTATGCCATCATACTCCTGAAGGTCGAATCTGTCATGTTGTGAAAACTCTATTATTAAAATGTACACAGAAACTTTTTTTTGTATATTTATTTAGAACTGAAACTTATGCCTATAACTCAAAAGTGCCTTTGAGTGGTTTGAGTCCTGTCTGCTTAGCTACGTCCATTTGTTGGATGTGTCGGAAAAAAACGAGGCTTTTGGGAGATTTCAACGAAAACGTTATCCAAGCCCTTTGAGATATAACAAAATAATGTATGATGGAATTGTGTATCTTATGAAGGTCTACAGAAAAGTCCACGATGGCATTTTATGTCTATCTCTTAAGGATAACATACTATATATCCATATTAATACTTAAAAAAATTGGATATAAAGTGGTAATGTAAACGTTGCGTCATTCGTTATTTTTTTTCTGGTTTCTTCGTCCATTACTAGGACAGGCAAAGGATTCAAGCCCATACAGCCGTATTCATTATTTAACAATTAATTATCACAGCCATCTTTGCAAGATTTTTACAAAATTTTTCTTTCTAAAAACGTTTTTAGAAGAATTAGAGAATAGCACGATGAATAAAACATTTAATGATTTTTGCTTCGCCAAAGAAGTATAACTTCTTGCGTGCACACAGAAGTACACTTTTTTCTATTGACAGAATAGCGTCTGTTTGGTCCGCTAGCAATTATATAAATATGTATAACATATTTTCGAGTGATCCCGTCAATTATGTCTCAACAGGAAACGACGATTACTTACACTATTAGTATTTGAATATAATATACTTATGTGAGATGAAATATTACTCAATCATATGTTTATGGTTACTTATAAGTCAGTATTAAAAATTTAAGCCTGATTCAGCGAAAACGACAAATCTAAACTGTAAATACTTCTTTGAAATTTTGCATTATTATTGTTATTTATGAACTAAATAAATCCGACAGGCCATCCGTCTGATCCAAGCGTGTGTGGACGTGGTGTCGAGCAGCGGCTGGCTGTCTCCCGCCGTGGCCGCCATGGAGCTGGCTCAGATGGTGACGCAGGCCATGTGGGCTAAGGACTCCTACCTGCGCCAGCTGCCGCACTTCACGCCCGATCTGGTGCAGAGGTGCGCCGACAAGGTGAGTTACAGCATCAGTTATTGATAACGCCGCTATCCGTCTTTCCCGTCCTAATCCTGTAACGCTGTCTCTTCCTCCCTTTCACCGCACCCGCTGCATTGCGCGCCATATTGGAACAACGGCCGCACGCCATTTAATCGTCCGCTGAAGCCTTGACGCACGCACGCGCAAGTAACCCGCTCTGCTCCGCATCTCGCGCCGCAAAACGAATTGTGAAATAGTGGAAAACCGCCTGAACCAACGAGACTACAATAATATATATATATATATATATTATATTAAAATATTAGATTAAAATGAATATTCGTGTGCAGGGTGTGGAGACGGTGTTCGACGTGATGGAGCTGGAGGACAGCGCGCGAGCCAAGCTGCTGCAGCTGTCGTCCGGAGAGATGGCGGACGTGGCCAGGTTCTGTAACCGGTACCCCAACGTGGAGCTCAACTACGAGGTGAGTTGCTGCATCATATGCTTCATTTTTTGATGTGAAACATCTTATTTTGCCCTGTGCTTGCCCGGGGCATAAAAAGTAAAGGGAAGTCCCAAGCTCAAGGGTGTTGTAAGAGGCGAATTAGAGCATTTACCAGTGGGCGGCTCCTTTGCACTTGACGCCGGCTAGATTATGGCAACTAATGTGTATGCGTTATTGTGTTTCGGTCTGAAGGGCGCCGTACCTTGTAAAAGAGTCCTAAGCGGCAGGGCGTAACAATTACCCACAGCTGAACGTCCTGCTCGTCTCGTCCATTATGTCATAAAAAGAAATCTAATGCAAAAGATATAAGCATCTGATGGCGTGATGGCTAGTGATTCTTTTTTACTTGGGTGAGGACTCATTTTTGTTATGGTAACCTTTACATCATAAACGTCTGTTAACAATTCTTTATAATTTTGTAATACATTTGTTTTGTACATTTTCTAGGATCTTGTTTTTAAAGCATGTACATCGCCTTATAATGATAAGACTTACTAACAAGTTTATGTTTTTTAAATTATGATTATCACAGTTACTAGAACATTCGTTAATGTGATTTTTACCTGTCATTATATTGACAAAGATAGAAAAAGTAAACCTCCTCTGTTGGTAAGCCTAAATTAATAAACTATTATATTATATATGTTTATGTCAGGTACTGAACGAGAAGCGACTAAGTGCCGGCAAGCCCATCATAGTGGAGGTGTCCCTGGAGAGAGAGGACGAGATCGTCGGGCCCGTTATCGCCCCCTACTTCCCCCAGGTAAGGCCCCTCCACTTTGACTCATATCTAAAATAAATCAATGGGCAATTCACCATAAAATTATATATTGTAAGTACATGTGTTAGGCTGAAGTGAATTCATGTATAGTCAAGGAATATGACTCGCGAACTACCTTTAGCCTAAATTGGTTATGACAATTGGTATATTGGTAAGGCCTTTCTTTCTTTATAACGCTTATATGACGAAGTGCTAAACGAATATAAACTTTAAAATATTTCAAGAAAGCAATAAGTCAGCGAAAAGGTACGAGAATCAAATCCCTTGACATGCCTACTTACTTGTATTGTTATAAAAAGGAAGAGATGTAGTGTCTCGACATCTAGTCTGAATTAAATATGTGTTAGCAATGATTGTCACTGTCATGACATCGACAGTGACATTAACCGTGTGCCAATAAGTGCTATATAAAGAATGCACAGCACAGCGGCGGATCTAACAGATCATTGGTCGTGAGCAACAGTTCTCTCACTTGTGCACAAACGCAAGGCAGTACAGTGGCGAATGTGAAGACAAGCGTAAACAATTTGTTTTAAAATTTTATCAATACAAAAAATAATGAACAATTTTTTTAATATAGTATCAATGTCTGTTAATTCATAAGTGTTAATGTATTTGTCTGTGTCTGATCAAATCAAATCAATATTACACCATTGATTGAAATTAAATTAAATTTCTTTATTCACTCAGGTACAATTTGTACACTTATCAAAGTCAATTTTGATGCCATTCAAAATTCAAGAGTAAACTCTTGAAATTGTAAACAATCTTTGAGTTTGGAAACAAATCCTATTCAAAGTTCAAACATTTCCCATTAAAAATTACAATAAAAATGAGGTTTGTCCACTTACTAGTACAATATGTTTAAAATAGGTATATGTTATATACAATGACAATCTATACACATATAAGGACATACCATTCACAGTCTGATAGCGGAAGGGCAAAATTTTTCTCCTTAGTTGTGTGTCAACTGTCACTGTCTGAATAAAACCTGAACTGATCAAATGTTCTATTATTATCTTATTAATTATTAAATTGCTGCTTATTGACAAATAATATTTTAAACAACTGGAGCCAATGCGGAAATGTATAAATAGAGCAGTCGAAGCTTATTATTGTGTATTTTGTGGTACATTCCATATTTTCGGCTTTGTTTTTATATGACGTGATTTGTCTATATGTATAGAATGTCATTCATTATCATCATTAAATTCCTGTATTCCCTAGCTGGGGCAGAGGGCATCCGCAGTGCATCTCCATCGCATTCGGTACTGAGCATCTCTCTTAATTTCACACCTGGGTCTTTCCTATGTATTTCACCGACGGTCTGTATAGCCGAGTGGTTAGCGACCCTACCTACTAAGCTAGAGGTCCCGGGTTCGAATCCCGGTAGGTGCAAGCATTTATATGATGAATATGGATGTTTGTTTCCGAATTATGGATGTTTAAATGTATTTATGTATGTTTATATGTATTTATGTATGTTTATTTAAGTATATTGTATTAAATATATCGTTGTCTCGCAACCCATAACACAGGCTATATATGCAATTTGGGGCAAGATAATTTGTGTAAAAAGTATAATAATATATAATATAATAATTTATTTCTCTTAAAATCATAGTTTACAGCAGCTAGTGGCCGGAGTCACCTTTTAAGCAAATAATGCCTGTACCAGGTGTCTCCGCTCTTCCAATTCAGCAATGTGTTATATTTAACAAAAGTTTTATTGACATGGTGGTGAAATAATAATAAAGTTATGAAATGAATATAAATTTAAAAAGGTTATGAAATGAATATAAATTAACAATTTAAATATTTGGAAAGTTACTTTTGAACACCTTAACAATTACAGCGACAAAGATTTACAATTACGATTTTTAATTCTTATCGAACATGTAAGTCACTTTTTATTATTATAAACCTAAATGATAAATATGTGTAACTATGTGTGAGTGTGTGTGTGCGTGCGATACTGTGTGTTTTTGTGAGTGTTGTGTGCGTGTATATATGTTAAGTGCGTGTGGAATATTTTCTGTCTGATCTATGTAAACATTGGATAAGTTATTATACTCTGTACATTATTTAAGTTGTTTAAGTAAAATCTCCGTTGCCTCATAGTCGAGAGACTTTAACCACTTCTCTACGATTTTTTTACAATCGTTATATTGTTTTGAGTGGATATGTAGTTTTTTATTTATTTTATTGTAAATTTGAGCTGAGAGACTATTGTATTGTGCGCTAGCAAACTTTGTTTTTGTTCGAGGGACTTTAGTTACGTTAGGTTGCCTCCTACTTTGTTTATTATTTACGAGATATGGTACTTCTTTATGTTTTTTGATTAAAACATGTTTCAGAAACAGTTTCCTCACAGAGAGTAAACCGCACTCAAGGTAAAGTTGTTCTGTAGAATATCTGTAACGTTTGAAATACATGGCCTTAATCAATGCTCGTTGCGAGCGCTCAATGTCTAAAAACTTTATTTTTGCAGCACCTCCCCACACTGGAATGCAGTAGGTTAGGATGGATTCAACTAGTGCAGTATATATTCTCTTTAGCAGAGTGTTAGAGGAATCACTATCGTTCTCAGATTTGTCATTCTTTGGGACCACGTACCTCAGCGAGCGAAAAACCCATATTAATTTTCTGACTCTTTCAGCCAGTTGCTCAAGGTGAGGGTACCAGGAGAGCCTCTGATCAAGTATGACTCCTAGATATTTGAAATTATCTACTTTATTGATTTGGGGACAGTTACAGTTATTATGTTTGCTAAGTTTACAGTTATGAACTTTCAGATTAAAGTTGCCATCGGGCTGATTATTATTATAAATACTGAAGCATATATAATTTGTTTTAGAAGTATTTAATGATAGTAAATTAGACTTCAGCCAAGCAGATATTTGAGCCATTCCTTTTTCAGCGCTATTTTTTACATCTGCCCAGGTACTTCCAGAAAAGACAACGGCTGTATCATCAGCGTACGAAAAAATTTTAGCATTATCGATTGTAAGATTGCACAGTTCGTTTATATATATTAGGAATAAAGTAGGGCCTAATATGCTGCCCTGAGGTACACCATATGTTACCTCTGTAGCTTCGCTGGAATACTGTTCTAATTTTACTTTTTGTTTTCTTTGAGAAAGATAATCTTTAAAAAGAGTTAAAGGCATACCTCTGATTCCAATATTTTCCAGCTTGTTCACAAGAATAGGGACAGAAACCGTGTCAAAGGCTTTTTTTAAGTCTAGAAATACTGTTATACACTTTGAATTTTGATCAAGATGTTCGGTTACTAATGAAGATAGCGCAGTTACAGCGTCTTCTGTGGATATACCTTTTCTGAATCCAAATTGCGAGGGAGATATTATATTAAATCTGTTAAGAAAGTTAAGAAGGCGAGAATTTATTAGCTTTTCTAAAATTTTAGAAATGCAAGGCAAGATAGATATAGGTCTGTAATTATTAACGTCATTTCTGTCCCCATTCTTGTATACTGGGGTAATAATTGACTGTTTTAAGGAGGAAGGGAAGATTCCCTTACTAAAGCAAAGATTTGCAAGATGGGTTATAATTGGTACAATATCATTCTTTACATACTTTAAATACTTAGTTGGGATCCCATCCCACCCAGGAGCACTGTTCGTTTTAAGACTCTTTAACACAATATCTACTTCGTTAAGGTCTGTTTCAAGAAGTACGAAAGAGTTTAATTGAGTGACTGTATTATTAATTAGATTATTGAAAATGTGCAATGGCGTAGGATCTATATGTTCTGCAAGTTGCTTACCAATGTCTGCAAAGAACTTGTTTACGAAATTTGCTGATTCATAAGGTGAAGATTTGGTGTTTAGTAACTCTGTGCTCTTAGACTTAGTTTTACTTGAGTATGTGATGTTTTTTATATTTCTCCAGAGTAATTTATTGTTAGCGACAGATTTTGCAATGAGATCTCTTTCGTATTGCCTTTTTAGTTTTTTTATTAAGTTATTTACATAGTTTCTGTATCTACTATATGTTATTTTTAATATTTCGTTATGAGGATCATGTTTTGACTGCCTTTGTAATTTATTTCTGTTATTTATACATCTAAGAATACCAGGAGTAATCCACGGCTTAATAATTCGTTTGCTCTTTGGTATTTTTACTGTTACAATATTATTTTTTATAGAATCTGATAATTTTTGCAGTAGCTGCTCACTCAACACATTCGGATCAGTGCAGTTAAATAATTCAAGTAATCCTAAGTCTTGTAAATAATTTCGAGCCTTTTCATAGTCTATTGTACTTTTTATCTTATTGGCTCTCATAAAATGTTTAATTTTAGACAGGCATAAAAATGTAGTGTAGTGGTCCGTTGTAGTTGTATGTAATATGGCGATAAAAGCCGAGATTTTTTGTTTATTTATTTTTAACATAATATGATCCAAGCATGAATTTTCCCTAGTTCCCAGCGTGTGACCTGGAAGTATCCCATAATCTGAGAGTGTGTTGAGATAATTTACTCTATTCCTGTATTCTTGAGAGAGATCGTTTTTTGGTATAAGATTTATATTCAAGTCTCCGGTAATAACTATGTTGTTTTTTGTTTTAATTTTACTAAGCTGACAGCATAACGAATTTAAAAACGGTTCAATGTTCGATATTGATGGGGAACGATAGATACATAGTAATGAGTTATTTAAAATATCAATTTGTATACAAGACGCATGTGTCAATCTAATCTCCTTTACTTTAGCTTTTATGGATGACTTTATAAAGACGGTAACCCCATCATTTTGATTCAGTTGTTGAGTAGTGAAGTAAGAGTCGTAATTAGGAAGTTGAGGTATGGGCTTGTTAGTACTCAGTCTGCATTCTGTTAAAACAAGTATATCTGGATCAAAATTGAAGTGAGACACAGTTAATAAGAAGTCGTCAAAGTTAGAGTAGATACTTCGTATATTTTGAGAAACAATAGTCAGATCACTCTGCTTCACATTTATGTAGTTACTAAGTTTAATGGGATCACACTCAACAGACCGCGCTAGTTCTAAAGTGTCTATTTCTTTTATAGTTTTTAAGGACTCAACCATTATTAAAGGTCATATAAATAATACGTCCTAGAAGCGCGTCTCTATTTTCAAGGGTTACTTACATGCATATAAAATGTACATGTATATAGAAAAATAATATTCATTTTAGAACCTTCCATAAATTCCATAGCAAAGTTGCAGTAGTGCGAGAAAGCTATGTGAGTGCCTCCAGACAGTACCGATTTACATTGTTGAGTAAAAATAATAAGGCATTTAACTATACAATATGCTAAATAAAAAGCCCGTGTATAAAGACTATCAGTATTTAGTGTAATATAGTATTGAGTGTTAGTTAAGTTGTGTGTAAGTATTAAGGGTGTGTATGTAATGTGGATTGAAAGTAACAAAAGTAACGTATTATAATTTAAGTAAAGTCGAAATAGGTAGCTTAAAAATATTTTAGTAAACTCTATATATAGTCATGTATTACGTAATTGTTGTACTTGAGACTCACTGTTCACTGTAATAATCTGCGAATTATCATCCCGGCGAAGGAATACTTTTCCGAAGTTTGTCCAGCAATATTTATATTTATGTGACAATTTTAAATCTCTAGCTAGAAAATACAGCCTGGCTCCTTTCGGTGTGAGGTTTTCCGATATGAAAATCGGTATATCTGTGTTTGTTTGAAGACCTAGATGTTTTGCACATAGTTTATTGCTTTTGTTTCTGTTATTATATAATTTAGCCGATTTAATGAGTTCAGTTTTTGTGAAAGTATTAGTAAATTCAACAATCATAGTACTGTTATTTGCCTTTTTATTTTTAATATTTATAATATCCTTTATTTCGGCTTGTGTAATACTCATATCTAAATTATTAGCCAAATTTTTTACCATCTTTATGAGATGCTGTTTATTTTCAGCCCCTTTGAGAGGCACGTTTTTTATTTCAATATTATTCTTCCTTTCAGTTCTTTGACTCTCTTCAAGCTTGTTTTCTAGAAGAGTGATGTATTCCATGTCCCTTTTGACTTGAGTTTCGAGAGACGCTATCTTTTTTTGGAAGTCTGAATTTTGGTCGCTTAGGAATGTAATACTTTTTTGAATACCTTCGTTTACTTGTTGTATATCCTTCAATGCAGTTAAAATGGATTTTATTTGTTCATTATTATTTTTTTGTGAGTCGAGAAACAGCTCTTTCATTTCTTTCATCTCATTTTTAATATCCTTCCTTAGATCTAATAGCTCGACATTTAACTCTTCATTTTGATAGTTTTCTCGCTTTCTCTTACTCCAGTTACCCCTGGCACTGACATATGAGAGTGAGGTGGTATCGCTAGCTGCGGAAGCTTGATTCAATTCCGGCACAGAGCTAGACCTTTCAGGCGATCTATGTAGTGGCATGTTTAACTTTTTGTTATAATATAATTATAAGTAATTAAGCAATGAAATATGATTTTCCGAATAAGTAACATATAAATTATTATTATTTTCTTCTTAAAATTATTTAAGCACTATTTTACTCAAATTGGATACGGAATAACTAAGTGATTATTGATAATACAAATTATAATAATATAAACTAACAGAATATCTTCCCAGGAAATGAATCTTTTATCAATATTTTACGATTACGTCTATTTCCCACAGAATATTTATTAATAAGGTCGAAGTACCTGTATAGATTATGAATAATCCTAACGATGGCACATCGGTACAAAGTTATTTATAGTTTACACTTTTAAAAGTACCCTCCACTGAATACGGCTCACTTGAGTTTTTGTACACAAAACTGAGAAAGTATTTTACAGTAACGTATTATGCACTGTGACTATTGTAACAAAATAACTTCCAAGTGTGTATTTGAATGTATCTCTTTACAAAGTTCAAGTCTTCTTCTTTAATCACACAACATACCTGTAGGCTTATTAGTGAGGTATTATTTTGATTGTGCTTTGTGCTAGATCCACTGGAAAATCTGGGTCAACATCAATGAATGTTGAAACAAGGACACCAATCAACGTTTTGAGAACTGAGGTAACATTAATTTAACAATAGTTATAATTTTAAATTTAAATTTTAGCGGAGGCTCACTTTCACATCAATAATGGCGGTAGGGAAAAGTGTGTCAATATTATTATTATTCAATCAAATTCATCAATGACAGTCCGCCGTCATGTTTGCTTTGGACGGCCACGTTTGCGTTTTCCTTGAGGACTTTCCAGTCTAGGGCTTGCCTCGGTATATGGTTGGGATCCCTCCGGAGTGTGTGGCCTATCCAGCTTCATTTGCGGCGTTTTATCTGTTGGTCGATTGGGACTTCATGACATGACATTTGTCATTAATGTCATTGTTTTAAATATAATAATATGTATGTTGCTTAATGTTATTATTAATAATTATATTTGACAGAAACGCGAAGAAGGCTGGTGGGTGGTGATCGGGGACCCCAAATCCAACACCCTGCTGTCCATAAAGCGGGTGTCGCTCGGGCGCTCCGCCAAAGTACGTCTGGACTTCGTGTGTGGCTCCCCCGGGAAACACACGTACACGCTGTACTTCATGAGCGACGCGTACCTGGGAGCTGACCAGGAGTACAAGTTCAATGTGGAAGTGGAGGACGCCGTCAGCGAGAGCAGCGACTCAGAATGAGACGGTTGATGTACATGGACCGGGGAGGTACCGGAACGGATACAAAACATTGTAATTATTAAGTGAGAACAATGATTTGAATAAATATAAGTTGTTTGATTGTTTTGAGTTTTATTTTGAATGATTAAAGTGAAACTTTTATAACATCGCCTAAAATTGTTTCGCCCATCTATCGCATTACAATCGGCCGCCGATTGTAGTAGGAGTGAAGTTGTAACATATATTACAACTACTGTTTTCAAGTCAGTTTGGCCGTGCGGTAGAAGGTGCCATGTTTAAGCTCAGATTTCCGAGAGGGAGAGTAGGTTCGAACCCATATAACAAAGGTTTTTTTTATGACATTGTATATTTATTTTATGAATATGTCAAGCATAATATATAATTTTTGAAGTGAAATCTTCTTTAGCGACGTTGAGCACTTTTCTTGGGATGGGTGTAAAATGTTAAACTAGCGTCAGGACACGTGTCCCGATCGAAACTTACAAAGACTGTTGGTACATGAACATTTGTAGGTTTCGTGCATATGTGAGATATATTTTAGATTAACAAATAATATCAAAACCTAGTTAGCTTCAAATAAGAATAAATATAATGGCTACAAAACTGAAAGTTTTGAAGGGAATTCTCACCAGACATGAGCACCTCTTTCTTCGCCAATTCAGATGTCAAAAACTTAATGTTTTGGAAAACCTATATAACTTCTGGTAGACTCGGCACTAAAACTTGTAAGCACAGTTTTCCGGGCGATTGATCGATCTTAGACCTTAGTTTTCTATATTTTTCACGAGCGACGAGTTCTATTATGTAAATCATCGAAACTACGTTCAGGAAGAGCAACCAACGAACGTCCTATAGTATATTGTTCGGGAGTTAGAACGTCAACTTCACTTGCATCTGAAGATAGTTGACACAATGGTCTACAGTTGAGCACAGCCTTAACTTTAGTCAAAATAGTTGTAAGCTCTTCAAACGTAAGAATTTGAGAGTCAATAACTCTTTTTAAATGGTATTTAGTGGATTTGATACCACTTTCAAAGATCCGACCCAAAGGACCCTTATGTCCCATTAGACATATCAACCATTTCCCTCTCACAGCATCAAGGATCACAAACCTTTATTGAACAAAACCTTATTATGTACAGTGATAAGATTGGAAAAAAACATAAATTTACAACTGAATCTTAACTTTGGTCAAAATATCTGTATGCCTGGGGCCACTTATTCAGATATTTTAAAAAGAATAAAGAAATGTTTCGAAGAAACTGGGCGTCATGAATAGAGCACGGCAATACTTCAAGCCGGCCCACATTATAGCGTATATCCGTGTTTTTGGAATACACTTTTAAGGACTTATAAATTTATAATTATGGTTTCTTATCCAGAATCTATGTTTTCGTCGATACTCACGAGACAGGACAGCACACCTCTATTGCCAATTCAGATGTAACTAAAATTTTATGTTTTGGAAAACCTATATAACTTTTGGTAGACTCGGCACTAAAACTTGTAAGTACACAGTTTTCCGGGCGATTGATCGATCTTAACCTTAAGTTTTCTATATTTTTACGAGCGACGATGTGGTTACGCACGCGGCTATTAAGAGAGTTTTTTTGACATATCGCAAGATGTCGCACACCAAGGTTGTCCATAAGGAGGGAAAGTTTGAAAAGAAACGTTTATAGTTTTTAGGACTAGTATCAGGGACTGTTCTGAAGATAAGAACAATTCCGCAACAAAGACAGCTGTTAAAATTATGGATGAAACTTGATTTTTCTGAGAGACTTTTTAATTGTCATTTTTGTGCACGATATAAATGAATATTGTATTTATTCGCTCATAACTCAATAATAATGTTAAACACATTCGGAAGACGAAAGTGATGAAATATATAAAACTTTATGTGGTTATTTTACGAACTTTCAGGTTCATTGCCATCCTAACGAATTTTCACATCAATGAGATGTGAAAATTCGTGGGTTGATTAAGTAGTATTAATAATGAATTCAGTTAAAGAAAAAGACAAAGATTTTCTGAAAACTTTAATAAAAACGTACCAATCTAAGTACAAATATTTAAATACTATTTTCAATATTATTATAATGATTATATACATAACAAAACACTATTATCTAAGTCATAACAAGTTGTTGTGACAAAATGTCCTCATTTGATACAAACATTCTTCACGAATCATTTTAATTATTGCCAAGTCGAGAAAACTTTTTTTTTATAACATCCATTGATGCCTATTGCATCGCCTTTTAGATATTCTTTGCTTAAGAGTCACTATTTTGCACTTCAAAAAACATTAAGCTAGGCTAAAAACCACGCCCGTATGAAATTTTTCTTTTTATGGCTTTTCCCTGAAGTAATCATTCACGCATCAATAATTTATAGGAAGGTGATATTTTCGCTTATGCGTTAGCTGACATGTCACTGTGACGTTGACAAGTGTGACAGTTGGCAGCACATTACCACAGTTACTATTTTCGAATTCCGAGTGAATCTGTTTCAATCTGGCTTTCGCTAATGTCAGCGACGCATTTGTTGATCTCATACTTTCCTGAAATAATAACAATAATCTATTAAATTATTTTTCCAATGCGGCCATTTCGACCTACACGACCCACGGCGTGGTGTCGTAAATATTGGAATTATTTGATACAGTGGATAGTTCAGCTGTTTCTAATCATTAATTCTAACACAATATTTAACACAAACCAAAAATTAAAGGTTTTTTGACCGAAAGACCGGTATGGACACAAATGGGAGTGTCGCCGAACTCAGGAATGTGGCATTTTTCCCCATTCTGGGAAAAATAAAAATAAAATTGGATTATCTTCCTAATTTTTTTGAGGAAAATCTTTATTAGCTATTTAATTACTTGCATAAGCTTAAGTAAATGTAGTCTATTTTTCCTTACGTGTCTTAAATAGTAAACAAACACTTCTGAACGAAAATTTCTTATTTCTGGACAATCATAGATTTTAGTTTTGATTTTATAATTTTTAACAATTTCAAAAGCACACACGCTGTGATAAAAACTATTAATTAATAATTTGAATGCATTGTTTTAAAATGGCAATATCAACAGAACCAATTTCCACAGATAAAATACGAACATTACATTTTTTTAATTTCAAATCAAATCATTTGTTTTTTAATATATAAGTAGGTACGTATATAATGGAAATAAATAAATGAAGCAAATTATTGTATCCGCGCCTCGTGAAGGAATTACATAATTTCGACACACGAAATGTTTAAAACTTTAAATCCGTTCTTACCTGCACACTCAGCAATGTCTTGTCTGCCTTACCCAACTTCTCAACAGATATGTCTATAGTATGTTTCATTAAACCTTCTAACGTAGCTCTCAATGAGACATTACATTCCCCTGGAAAATAAATTTCAAAGTATAGAAACTTAAGTGTACGTTTTTTGGAACGAAGTTCCTTACGGCAGGCTTGGAACTGAAAAAATGTGATAGTAAAACCGTAAGAAAAAGTCCGTGGAATAAAACCGTTAAATGAGACGTGCGCAGGCGTGACTTTTGTAATTATTTCTATTTCTATGTAATTTTATGTTGTCAAACAAAAATAAAGAGACATATTTTGTTATTTTAATTGATAATTTGGATTACGATTTTATTTTTATTTTACGTAATTTATTATTTCCTAAAATACTGAATTCCCTAAATACTTTCCTGTACTTAAATAAAAACTAATCTGCAAAATTTAAGAGAAAAATCAAGAAAACCTACATAAAATTAAACACGATTTTTTTTACAAATTGTGTCGATTCTACATTAGCCGAAGGAACTTCGTTCCTACCTGGTGGCCCACGACACCGCATCTTTTTTATTGGGTCGGCAAACAAACATAATAGTTTTTAATGCTTTGCGAGCCGGTTCCAGTGCAGACATTTGTTGTCATAAATGCGAATATATAATATCTATATTAGGAAATAACGATCCAACAAAAAATTACCTGTTGTAAATTATATATTTTTTTATGAAAATAAGGGACGAGACGAGCAGGACGTTAATGGTAATTGATACGCCCTTCCCATCACAATGCAGTGCCGCTCAGGATTCTTGAAAAACCCAAAAATTCTGAACGGCACTACAATTGCGCTCGTCATTGCTCAAAATTATACTTTTCCATGTGTGTTTAGTATGCGGAAAGTTATTCTTTTCCAAACTAGTGCTTTTTATTTACTTCATGTATATAACCTCCACATGCGTAGGTTTAATCAAAAAGTTTCCTGTAGAAATGTTGTGAAATTACTATTTGACAACGTAATTACAATTAACACATGAAGTAAATTTAATAAATTGAATTGGCATCTATGCTTTCATAAAAACCGTCGGTCACCCATGTACTTTAAAAAAACAGAAGTTCAAATAAATTATGTGCTTTACTTGTTATATTTTTTTGGTAATGTATTAAAAAAGCCGATTGAAGAACATCATTTCATCTCGTCTATTTGCCCACACCAAATGCTTTTAAGACAACCATGATTATTTTGGTTTGTTATAAATTTATTTATTTATACATAATTCACAGCTTTTAAAAAGATTTAATTAATGTCTTGTATGCTAACTTTATAACAGCATACTAAATAGTGGTCTCATGCCGTTGTCATATGGCAATGTGAGCAGACAGGAAGTTAATACATATAAATATGATCTGAAAGATAACTCTGTCAAAGATAACTTTTATGGTTATTTAATGTAGGTATATTGTATATTGAATGCACATACATAATTTCTGATGAAGGATTGAAGTCTGCATCATCTTTGTGGGCGATGAGGGTGGGAACATGGATGTATGCAGAGGAGAATCCAGTTCACTCTGGTCTGTATGAGATGGTAACTTTGATTCTGGAAAAAAATATACATATCTACTTTTAAATGTCAAACATTGCTGTTGAGCATATAACTCTTTTTTAATATTTTGCAATACTTTTAAAACAATACCCTTAATACCATTAGCCCAATAATTTCAATAGCTATGACATCCTCCAAACAGAAATACAATACTGCTTCGTCTCTGTTTCTCTTGTTCTTTCTGCTCACATCAACTCACCATGTCTATCTTGTATTGTATCTCTCTCTCTATTGTTGGTATTTTTGGTGCTAATCTTTTCATTACATCTGATTGTAAAATGTATGGTACACCTCATTTTTTTTTCCAATATTTCTCAAAGATATCAGATTAAACCAGGAATTACAATAAAATAAAATCAGATTTATTGTTTTCAAAGAAAAAAAAATACAGAATAACATACATGCTACAGATTACAAATTAAAATGGAAACAAAAGGTAGCGGCTCAGCTTCTGCTGCTCGGCGTACTTAACTCCAAGCAGCACTGGTTTTCAGCCGCCCCCCTCCCTGAGGTGTTATTAGGGAACTATAAGAGTCCACGTCCACCAGATATAAATCACCAAGAAAATTTAAAATAAACTTTCAAATGTTGTAATTATACATATACTTAGTTTCATATAATTATGTTTTACAAATAGTGTTTACTATATTTGGCAAGAGTGGAGGAGCATCATGCGGGAGGCAGTGTAACTCAAGAATAAGAAGACCAATCACAACTAATGTTGCATTATCTTAACAGCCACAACCACTATGAGAAGAGTGACTGATTGACAAGAAAATTTGTCAACATTCATGTATGCACAACAAATAATATGAGAAGGTTGGAGTGTTGATGCAACAAAGGGTAGAGCTGTTGACTGTTGTCCATGAGGTCACGAGACGCTCCCCATCTAAAACAATGTGTTTACACTCTTATGGTGGTGCAAATATGCACCGGGAAAAAGCTCAAAAGGCTGTGTGTGAAGTGTAAAACTGGCACAGGCTTGACACAATAAGGAGCTCAATAGCTGTTGAGTTGCAGAATATAACCTGTGAACAACTAAACCTTCGGAGCAATTGAAGTGTAGTTTTTGGTGTCATACAAGCTTCTGCGACTTATTTTATAGTTAGTTTACAAACTTGAACAGTTTTAACATTGAAGTATATTTTATTCAAATTCAAATATTTTAATTCAAAATAGGATGTGGAATCACTTATTGAAAGTCAAAAAACTACCACCCATTCCAAAATGAATGCCTTAGGCCTAAGAAGAATGGGCGCGACAAACTCAGAGGGCCTTTTTTTTTCATTAAAAATATGTTTTACAATTAAAGTAACATTGTACAATTAAACTTATTATTTAATAGCCTGAGGGTGGTCGCTCCATTCCCAATCTGTGGTATCATTAAGAAAGTCATTTATGTTATAGTAACTTTTACCACACAAACATTTTTTAACAATTCTTTTGAATACTGTAATACTTTTGCTTTGAACATTTTCTAGGATCCTGTTGTAAAAGCATATACACCGCCCCACAAAAGACTTGCTAACTCGACTTAGTTGAGTAGTAGGCATTATAAGCTTATGTCTGTTCCTGGTGTTAACATTATGGTTATGACAGTTTCTGGCAAATTCACTTATGTGCCTAAGAACATACATTACATTATCAAGAATATATATACAGTAGTTTCATTGTGATGAAAGTAATCATAACTTATTTATCATGATCAATCTGTTGCAATTGTTTTGTTTTAACCATTAGACTAGAGAATAATAGACTGGGAAAAATACACTAAATAAATAAATAAATAATCTCTTTAATCCTTAGACTCTTAAATATATTTTCAAAAACTGACACTTATTTGAATTAGAAATTAATATTACTTACCATCGTCTGATTCTGGTGCTTCGCCTGTAATAACAAATCCCTTGGCTTTTGGTGCTATTTCCTAAAAAAAAATTTAAGACAAATTATAAAGTTGTTTATATTGTTAAGTAATCCCTATCGAGGCGCCGTCATAAAATCAAATTAGTTTTATTGCTATTTGGGTCATAAAGTATGATATATATAATTATTAAATAGTAATACTTATGAGTATTTACCGGCGATCGACCAAGTTCAACTTCCGTATCTGATTCAGAAGCCTCGCCATCAACTACATTTGGTATTAAAGACATAATTTAACTACTTACAATTCCTCAGATAGGTATTGTTTTGTAATTTGTACACGAATAATTACAGTCAGACACCTTATCATTTTAATCCACTGTCGATTGTCATTGTCACTGTGTCAACATATTTGTGATTTGACAGCTAACAAATAGCTTTTGACATTATGACAATTTTTTTTTTGGGATTTTATAGCCTGGTAAACATTATGACAATGACACCAAAATATTACAGATTAAATACGTGACTTACGCCTCTAGCCATTCCGGATCGGCGCGCTCCGCCGCTCGATGTACACCTTAGATCGGCAAGTGTTCGGCGCTTGCGCAGCGTTTTCCCCGTGCGTATTATTTTACGTGTAGTTATAAAATGCTTATAACTAGGGTGATTTCAGTGACTGTCGCTGAAAGCTATTAAAACAAGCTATAAGACCATGTATAAATTATTCATATTGTCTTTCTTTTTTATTTCACAAAGTTTTTTCATTCGACAATAAGTGTAAAAATAGGTATATTTTTAAATAAATATTGTTATTATTGTTAATTACTTGTTTTATTTATTTCCTTTTATGTTTTTGTAATGAACATTATATGTTCATTATAAAATAAAGCCAAAATCTCCACAAAGAACAATCTTCGTGCAAAGTCTTGATAACGACCGCTCGCTGCGCCGCCCGGGAACAAGTAAACACATAAGAGCTTTGTCCATAAAGCTATGACGTCGAATATTGGTGGCCTTGAATCGTATCGGATCGAAATGTGTATGGGACTTCACTCGTTCATAACTGCGTAGGCAAATAAACCATCTTGTACACCTAATAAGGGTGAAAACTGGATGAGGTAAAAGAGTGCCCCGTGGCACAGCCGCTCTCATTGTTTTTTGAATTACCAGTGCCCGCGGGCACGTCCGATGCGGAAAGGCTAGTCTCTTTCTGTTGAGAGGTTAACATTACGAATACTGTAGTTTCCGAATGTGAGATTGTCTGTTACGCTTTTATGTCTTAACCACTGGACCAATGATGATTAGTGCATGATGATGCCCCCCACGTTGCGAGGGGTACAGAAAAGGATATAGGGTTTCAATATATCCCTGTAGTTCCCGTGGGTGTTCGCTTCGAATTCTTCTACAAAATACTATGAAAGATTTTTGAACGAATCGGAAAGAGTATATATTACGTAGGGAGACTATTGAAAGAGCCGTTCCTTGTATGGGTGTGGACTGTGGACTTGCGGGCTTTAGCTACTAATAAATAAATAATATCCTGTTATACATCCCAAAGAAACATATTTGTATCTTTTAATTTTAGTGTTATGTATTAGATTTTGTAAATGGTTATTGGCTCAAAGATAAGAGGCACATACATGGTATTGAATACAGGTATTGTCACCCTAATTACCATCTTGGTATTATATAAATAAAACACAATGAAACATGAAGAACTTTACTATAATATTAACGTGGACGTGTTATCTCGACACAGCGACATATTGCTATTTAAAACATTCAATTAAAAATACCTTTGAACTATCTGCAAATTGCGAAAACCAATAAGCGGTTTTTTCGGTTGTCGTTGCAAATCTAAAGAAAATATAATATAATTATATCTGCACACTTTCTTAGTAGGGCCATTTCTAAATATTATTTCCATAAAATTCATAATATAAGGCTTTTATTCTTGCTGCGTTATTTTATTAGAACTATAAATACATTTTATTATTTAATTGTATATTTTTAAGAAATTACCCAACTTTGTCTTGCTGATATAATTTTATAATTATCCAGAAATGGTAAAGATAAAGTTGAGTAAACTTGAGTAAAGTAGGTACAATATTTATATAATGTTATCCCTAACATTTTGTGTAATATCGCGAATTTTTTTTTCTAGATTTACATTTAATTAAATCTATGGTTAATATATTGAATCATACACATCACTGCTTGTAATATAAAGGCAACGCTTGGTTTCATTCTCTTTATGCACATATCTTTTTCAATCAAGTAATGTTTTTGTACCTTGAGGTGTATACTAAAACATCAATCAGAAAGACAAAATAAATATATACAATTTGATACTTGGGACTAAAAATTGGTAATGAAACATATCTAATTTCTAAGTCAATGACATTATTACTTGTAATCTAATAGGAATGTTGACTGTTAATAAAAAAAAATACTTTTAGTTGTTGAGATAGAATAATGAGGACGAAACCACTTCGACTTCACCTCAGAGAGATGGTTTAAGCCAGAGACTTACAATATACTAATATAATATAGACAAACAAAGTGTGCGAGAGATAAGAACATCTCTAACGGACATACAGCAAGATAGAAAAGAAAAGCGGATCCTTTGGTACTTCACCGATTTTGATTGACATATCGTACACAGTAGCTTGGAATTAGCTCATTTGTACTTTGAATACTAAACAATTCCTTAGCTAACGATCACCTTGACAAATCAAGATTGGTCACAGATTATCGGGATGTAATGTTGTCTATATTCTAAGTCTATGGTTAAACCAGATGCCTTCATTAATATATCGTACCAAAAAACGTAAAGAAATACATCTATTTTCAATTTTCCTAGTATATTTATAGTATAGCATCTTCCAAGCAAAAATGGTTATAGTAAATATATTGTTATATAATTTTACTGAATAATCTGAACAACACACTATTAACCTAACCTACCTAACAACAGCTTATAATATAATGAATATTTTGATTCTCACTCTATAATTATTAATAGCTCTTTCTCGACCACTGACAAATAAGTGGCTTATCATTATTATATTAGAAAAAATTTATAGCAATAGAAATTCAGAGAAAAATAGAATAAAATTTTTATGAAAAATTTACTGTGTAACACTAAAAATGTGACTTGAATATTCTATTCTATATGACCTAGTTTTGATGTTTTAGAAGCTATACATATAAAAATCCTACTTAGTTAAAGGCAATGAAATAAAAAAAAATTATTGAATACCCCTCGCTAAACATCTCTGAAGTTACGCGCACGTCCTGTTGCGCAGTTACAGAAATACCCGAACATGTCGTTGCAATCCCGCCTTTCGCATTTTCCCCTTCGGGACTGTATTTTTTGTTACTTCGCAAATATACGCAGCAAAGTTGAGCGAACTAGAAGTTGGGCGAAGAGTATACCTTGTATGAATATTTTTCTATCCAAAAATTACAGCTTAAACTTTTCAAGCTAATATTATTTTTAATGATAATATAACACTTGTTATTTGTTTTTATTAATAAAAGAATAACTATCGTTATCTAACTTCTAAAATATCAAAGCATCTAAAATCAAATAAATCTTTAAATTGTACGTAATTCAGCCACTTTTATAATATAATTCACCTACCGTTCACTATAATATAGTCTAGATAATTTATATGAATCTTCTAAGACTCAGTTCTATTTAAACACAACATACATACAGACAGCCACAACACATAATTACAAAATATAGTCTTATTATTATACACCGATCTTTATGATTTATTTACTCTATGGCCTTTGACAGACGAGTATTAAAATAAGTAAAGGTCACCTATATCGTAATTTAAATTATGTATAGCAAAAGTAGTTTAATTTGGAGTTTTATATGACATAAGTTTAATTAACGTCAATGTAAACCTCTTCCGTGAAAAAAATTAGTATTAAAATTAACGTTTCGCATTATTATTTAATCTTTTCTTTTTATTGAACGGAGGACACTGACAAGTGTCCATTATTAGGTCACCGTTGCCCATGCAATATTGTACCACCAGAGGAATCTCAACAACGTCGGCATGCCTCGAGCCTTTTTTTATTTATTTAATAAATCAACTAAATTATTTATTTATAAATATCTCTACTATTTTGTTAACAAATAATCTATTAATGTCGAAATAATTAACCATTTTTACTCACCTATCGATAAGGGCCTATTCAAAATACAGCCCTACGATTACTACTAAATACATTCCAAAATATTGTATTTTATTGAGTGAGCTAATTTTGATGTCAATGTCATTTTCATAATATCATAAATTTTAATTATCAATATGATCTTTGCATCTCACTTTGCTAAGACCAAAGAGCCTTTAGGGACAACGATTTGGCCTAAATTGACTGGTCGTTAAAAACAGTAATCGTGTATAATTTCTACATAATCGCGTAGACTAACTATCAGATAAGTTTGATGGTGTTTCGAATTCAATAAAGTACCAAAACTTATTTTAATAATAGATTTAAATGGACTTAATAAACACTCAACATACCGTAAAATACTATACGTCCAAACATAATATTATATATTTTCTGAAAATATTTAAACTATTTAGTGTACGAATAATGGAAACTTTTATTCTCTTGAAACCAATTTATACTTTTTATTTGTATGTATTAATTATTATGTTGCTTTTGTATAATTAAGAGAAGATTAAGTTACAGGTTTCTTCTGTTATGTCGTTAGACTTGTTAAAATACTTTAACTTAATTATAATAATAAATTGAACAACATTAAACAATGATATGATTTTAATTGCATTACATTTTGAGATTGCTTTGATTAACAAATATACAGGTGTCCCAAAGTTATGGGACATGAAGGGAAAGTACCTTAAATATCGAAGATAGGCTATTTTACTGAAAGAAGACTTAATGTTATTTTTAAAAGTTAGTAAATCTGCATTCAAAGATTTTCTAAAAATTACTCGCCTCGTCTGGGAATCGAACCGACTTAAATGTAAAAAAAAAACCCCTACTCTTATGATGCCAATCGAAAGAATGGCCAAAAACTATTAACTCTTCTTAAGTAACATAGTATTTTAAAAGAAAGTAGTCAATTAAGCGTGTATTTTTTTGTAAATTAATTAATTAAATGCTCAAAATGTGATCCCTCTTGACTTACGCAAATCGCCAATCTTTTAATGAGTCCGCTGCCTGTTGATTTTCTTATCATTTTATGGTGAATACTCGATATGATATGGCACAATTCTGTTTGTTACTCGCCCACATTCTCGTTACGTTTTTTGTATAGCATATCTTTCACGTATCCCCAAAAGAAGAAATCTAATGGTGTAAGGTCCGGGGATCTGGCCGGCCATCTTATCGGTCCATTCGTACCAATCCAAGTAGGATAACATTCATTTTACGTTGTTCCTTTCTTTTAAAATACTATGCTACTTAAGAAGAGTTAATAGTTTTTGGCCATTCTTTCGAGTGGCATTATAAAAGTAGGGGTGTTTTTTTTTACATTTCAGTCGGTTCGATTCCCAGACGAGGCAAGTAATTTTTAGAAAATCTTTGAATGCAGAAGTACTAACTTTTAAAAATAACATAAAGTCTTCTTTTAGTAAAAAAGCCTATCTTATATATCGATATTTAAGATTCTTTCCCTTAATGTCCCATAACTTTGGGACATCCTGTATATATATATATATATATATATATATATATATATATATATATATATATATATATATAAATATTACAATAATTCAGTTTATTATTATGACAAAAACTTAATAATAAAATTACATTATTTTAATATTATATTATCAGCTATAACATAACAGATACCCGCCAATTTTTTGCAATCTGTGACGGTTTTTTTATACGTATTACAAAGTGTTTCTGACTTAATGACACAATTGTCACAGTGGGTCGCCCTGAAATAAACTATATATTTTTTTTTATGGAATAGGAGGACAAACGAGCGTACGGGTCACCTGTTGTTAAGTGATCACCGCCGCCCACAATATCTTGCAACACCAGAGGAATCACAGGAGCGTTGCCGGCCTTTAAGGAAGGTGTACGCGCTTTTTTTGAAGGTACCCATGTCGTATCGTCCCTGAAACATCGCACAAGGAAGCTCATTCTATAGCTTTGTAGTACGTGGAAGAAAGCTCCTTGAAAACCGCACTGTGGAGGACCGCCACACATCCAGATGGTGAGGATGATATCCTAACTTGTGGCGTGTCGTGCGAAGGTGGAATTCGGCGGCAGGAATCAGGTTAAGCAGCTCTTCGGAACACTCCCCGTGATAAATGCGGTAGAAGACACACAATGAAGCGACGTCTCTACGCAACGCCAAGTGATCCAGCCGTTCACAGAGCACTGGGTCCCGGACAATTCGAGTTGCTCTGCGTTGCACGCGGTCAAATTGATCGAGCTGATACTGGGGTGCGCCAGACCAGAGATGACAGCAATACTCCATGTGTGGCCGGACCTGCGCTTTGTAGAGCGCTAGAATGTGGGCCGGCTTGAAGTATTGCCGTGCTCTATTAATGACGCCCAGTTTCTTTGAAGCCAATTTGGCTTTGCCTTCCAGATGACCACGAAATTGGCAATCGCTCGCGATTTCGAGACCCAGTATTCCGATACTAGGCGAGGCTTTGAGGGAAGTGTTGTCGAAGAGCGGTGATACGACAAATGGGGTTTTTTTAGTGGTAAACGCGCAAACTTGAGTTTTCTGGGGGTTAAATTGGACAGGGTTCAATTTACCCCATTCCGTGACAATAATGACGTGATAATTTTAAATTAGGAACTTAAGCATATATAATTAATTATATATAAACTCACTAAACTATAAAATTAAAATAGTAGATATGAATATTTTTTTAAATAGTAGGTAGGTACTTAAATTTTGACTCTTAAGCGATATTTAAAATACTATTTATGTAATGTAGGTTTTAGTGTTAATTGGTTTAAAAAATAATTAATCCATAGCAAACAAACAAATCATAACGTCTGAGGTAGTTGAAGATATTATTAAGAAATAATATAAAAAGAAAAATGTGTCACTAAGGAGTTTGCTGTGGTTCGATTGTAAAACCGCAAAGTATGTATATTGATAAATCTCGTAATTTTACGTAGATCACATATTTTCGTACAGATGCCAGGCCTGCCTATCTTTTTGGGAAGCCTTTTATTACAAGTATAATTAAAACCGAACGACGCCATTTTAGTACTCACGAGTATAAACAGACAGTCATAATATTGAGCGAGGTAGGTATGACAAGAAACCATTATATCTTTACGGCCTTACAAATAAAATTGGCATAAAGTTGTAACTAATCATAAACCAAGAATATGTAAAATGTTTACAAATAGACATTTTGCTTACGAATGGTTTGTTCGGACGTATAACGTTTCCCGCGTTTATTTGCAAGGCATTGACAGTGTTGTCAACGATATTGTAAGCATTATGCATTTTCTTTGTTTGTCATTGGTTAAAACTTTATACCAAAAAAAAGAATTGACTTAAAGGTCTTTGTTACCAGGTCATAAAACCCCCCAAAAAAAAAACTTTATACCAAATTGTATTTAAGTAAGTATTGTATTATTGTATTGAAAGGCCGTTAAAGTTTAATCCCCCTCAATATATGCGCGTGTGTAGATGAAAAATTCTATAAATAGTTCAAATCTATATCTAATATATAAAATAAGATCTAGTCCTGGAAAATACTTTCACATAATATGTTTTCAAATTAAATAATTATTCAACATGGATTAGTCTGATTTCGTCAACTACTGAATTTGAATTTTGTGTTTATTGTAATGACATTTTACAAAAATCTTTATACAATTTTATTATGATTTATTACAAGGCTTAACCGAAGCTCCGCGCTTACTTTTCAATAACAAAACATAGGTACCCTGTTGTGTCGGTTAAAATTAATAAGTAACACGGGATATATTTATTGTACAATTATAATAAAGTATTTTCTTTGATTAACGCGAGTATTACACATTTATATAAAATACTTTTCAAAGGATTAAAACGCGCGTATTTTTGTATTATCGACTCCTGTCAACCACAGTGCCCCTGAAAACATGATCTGTAAAGGTCACGAAACCCCGGGTTAAATAAAACAATAATAAAATGGCACTTTTACACAAAAACCTAATGTAAGATACAGTTTCAATTACACGCGTTTTAATCCATTGAAAACTGTTATGTTATTTAAATTATAATTAAATTAATATCTGTATTAAAGACATTTTTATTAATTATTCTCTTATTGTACACCTATATAATTACTCCATATACATTTAGAATTCCACAAGGTGTTCAAATTGATCAAATAACAATATAATATTCATTTTAACTATCAACCTTATATCATTTCAGTAAACTCCTATTACCTATATGTTCGCAATGTAAACAATTCAGTCAGCCACGGAAGTCAGCGGGCGCGCGATATTGAATTTTAATTGTTCGGGTAAAAATCACAACATATCTTTAAACAACAGCTATTGGTCACTGTGGATTTATATTAAGATCTGTCATCTGAGTTGTTCAAGTATTCATCTGTATTTGTCACCTGTGGTGTGTTTTTTTTTAAATCTCAATACGTGCTCTGCGTCGTTTAAGGTTTATTGTCAAATAAACATGTTATGCTTATTGTTTTTTTTTTGATAAATTAATTATAGTAAGTATTATTTCCGGAATTATGAATGTATATGGCCCCTTATATCCTAATACAAGCGATTGAATCTAATATAAACCAGGAGCTGACCGAACGTATATACTAGGAACTCTATCTATTATCCTATTTAAGTTAACATTAATAATATAGGTTGTGGCTCACTAGCGGTGAGCCGTGATTGGGTCAAATTGGTGTTATAATTTCTTAACAATCGCACATACATAATTATTATATATGTATGCACATATTTCAGTTATTCGATGATCAAAACCTGATGTTATCATCGCTATAATATGCTATAAATCAATATAATATCAGCTGTATATTTATATTATTGCCATTTTTTCCTTACGTCAAATAATTTGACAGTGACGGTGATATTGAACCAAATAACTTATTAGTCTTCATCTACTCAATGTAAAAAGTTTTATCTAAATTCTGAACACGCATGACGTAATAATAATTAATAGACTATAAAGTCACAACACATTCATATTATAAGAAATAAAACACAATCTTATAGGTACACAACTTGGAACGGCAATTGCATTTAGGTTTTCCTTCATTATACTAATTTTTAGCGTGTCCCGGTGGTTTGCATTAATAAAAAATTAAAATTAAAAACCCTATATTATATTCGATAGAACTAACATATTCGACGTACTAGTTGGTGAACCATTTACTCTAAATTCTTAATTCAAATTACGTCGTTAATTTTATAATTAACTTACGCCATGACATAATGCGCAAATACTTGTTTTTATTAGTTTTGAACTTATCAGGCCCAAATAGAGGCTCACCCATTATTGTTAGACATACCATGGTAGGTACTAGGTAATTAGGTAAAGATAAATTCGAATATTTTTTATATACAGGGTGTCCCAAAGTTATGGGACATGAAGGGAAAGTACCTTAAATATCGTACATAGGGTATCTTACTGAAAGAAGACTTTATGTTATTTTTAAAAGTTAGTAATTCTGCATTCAAAGATTTTCTAAAAATTACTTGCCTCGTCTGGGAATCAGAACCGACATAGATGTAAAAAAACCACCACTACTTTTACAGGGTGCGGCAGAAAGAACTCCCCGATTTTAAAGCTGCGCTGCTACGAGTGGGAATGGTGCAGAGTGGTGGGGGTAGTGTTATTCGACTGCTGTGTACGTGCCATTGTCAGTGCTAGACATGGCTTGGTCGGGTGCGCATCGTGCATTCGTTGTTGAAGATTTCATTAAAAATGGCGGTTCGCCGATAGCTACGCAGCGATCGTTCCGCGTTCACTTTGTGCTTGGTCGGCATGACCCTGTTCCTGATAAAAAAACGATTTACACATGGACTCAGAATTTTAGAGAAACAAGTTCTGCGTTAAAAAGAAAATCTCCTGGCCGTCCTCGCACTGCAACAGGGCCTGAAAATGTCGCGTTGGTGAGAGATTCAATTCAGCAGTCACCACGGCGCTCAGCGCGAAAACACGCTACGGCCCTACACTTGTCGGACCGCAGCGTTCGCAGAATTCTCCATCGAGATCTGAAGATGCATCCATATAAGGTTGTGATGACTCAAGAATTGAGTAATAGAGACTTTGAAACCCGAACAAGATTGTGTCAAGACATTCTTACAAATGTGTGCCGCACAAATGTCATCCTTTTTTCGGACGAAGCCCATTTTCATCTGTCAGGTGCAGTAAATAAACAAAATTTTAGATATTGGTCTGATCATAACCCCCAAGAACTTCATGAACGTCCGCTTCATAGCCCAAAAGTAACTGTTAGGTGTGCGGTTCATCAGGGTGGTGTACTGGGTCCATATTTTATTGAAGAAGACGGTGTAACAGTTACGGTTAACAGTGATCGTTATTGTGCAATGTTGGAAAACTTTCTTCGGCCAAAGTTGGACGATATTTTTAATGAACATGGAGCTGGCAATGTTTGGTTTCAGCAAGATGGCGCAACTTCGCACACATCTTGGCGATCTCTTGACACCCTCAGAGACATGTTTCCTGGACACATTTTATCGCTACGAGGTGATATCGGGTGGCCTCCACGCTCACCAGATTTGACACCTTGCGATTTGTTCCTATGGGGATATCTCAAATCCAAAGTGTTTCAGAATCCCCCAGAACCATAGATGCTCTAAAGGAAGCAGTAACAAACGAGGTTGCTGCCATTCCGCCCGAAATGACTCGCCGAGTAATGGACACATTCCGAGAGAGACTTAATGAATGCATCAACAACGAAGGTCGGCATTTAAGTAATGTATTGTTTAAAACCCGTACCCGACGGCTTTAATTTAATGTAAATATAGAAAAGTAAATGGCATTTTGTACACTTTATTTTAATAAAATGTATTTTTTTGTATCTAATAAGGTTTTGTTTTTATTGCCTTTTAAAATAGGGGAGTTCTTTCTGCCGCACCCTGTATGATGCCAATCAAAAGAATAGCCAAAAACTAATAACTCTTCTTAAGTAACATAGTATTTTAAAAGAAAGGAACAACCTAAAATGTTTAAGTCAATTTTCAAGAATGATATTGATTATGAAAAGTAGCGATATCTAAAAAATATCTTTGAATGCGGAATTACTAACATTTAAAAATAACATAAAGTCTTCTTTCAGTAAAATACCCTATCTACGATATTTAAGGTACTTTCCCTTCATGTCCCATAAGTTTGGGACACCTGTATATAGTACGTATACAGGGGACCCCTGCTCCCTGTATACTATACCATACTCTCATACTATTCAACTAATAGGTATGCATTTTGAGAACAAAGTTTCAGTAACTATTTATGAGTACTCCACATTGTAGAACCACAGTCACATATTAAAACAATTACTCGGTTATTTCTTACATAAACTAGATATCAATATCTATCAGTAGATAGTAGTAATTTAAAAAATATAGAGGATTTATCCGAAAATACAGCGTTTACATAGCTTCGATACATTTACTATGGCCCTCATAGAGTGAGATATTTTAAGTATGTTATTGAAAAAAGATATTATTTTCAGTAACCAGATTGTTTATTTATATTTAGTAATATAATTGGATGTAACTATTGCAAATTCGTAATGCCGCCTACGTCTCGTTTTAAGAAAAACAGTAAGTGGAGCAAAATATGCACAGCAATTATAAAAGGAGCCGAGAAACACTGTTAAAATGTAATTAAATGCGTTCGTATTTTAAATTATGAAAAACATTTATCTATTGAGAGTTGAAGATATTATGAATGTAAATAATGGCTGCCATAGTATTTACATCCTCTTTGATAGCTGGTGTCAAAGCTGTCCGTAGTGACATCTGACATCTCCCTGTTATGTCGGATGAAACTTATTTGCGCCCGACTGGTGCAGCCACAATCCATAACACAAAAATTGAATTGAATTGAAACTTTATGTTTTCACTTTTCATATGAAGTTATCATGTGTGTGTCCGTAAAAATGCATTGAATAAGGGAGACGCCACGGTAGCATCAGGGTAAATCTTAAAAGAAGCACCAAATTTAAAATAATACTAATCACTCTTTTCTCATAATAACTCTATAAGGTTATATTTACTCCATTATTTTTTTTTATCTCAGCATACTTCAATTCGTTTACAATTGCTACATTCACCATACTTCATACTTGTGCCTAGACCAGCGCCATTGGGGAAGCTTCTTGAGCTGTTATTTTATCTCCATTAAGAGATGATACTCCTTACCTTACCTTACTTTTGCAATAAGCGCTCCCTTCGATTATTGCACGTGTTTGTTTTTTTTTCGGGGCCACGAAGTATATAAATTATCTAAGCAATAGTTTAAATTTTTTATAATAATTATTGATACAAAAATACTATGAAAGAGCTCGGGAACCACTCTTGGAATAATTAAATAAATAAACCGCGGAACTTTAGTTCAGGTCATACAGCGCAAAACGCAACGTTACCGCATCATACACACCATTGCCGTTCCAACTAATTAATTGCAGACCATACCAATAAATCCGTGTATATCTAAAAGTGAAAAAACAGCACGCTCTTGATCTTCGGGCGGAGGATGCGCGTATAGAAACGCTCGAGAGTGGGCAGATAGCGCGCGTACTGGGCCGCGCGGCGACACGCGACCGCTACGCTGTGCAGTATGGAGGGGGCGCGCGTACAAGCGCAACGCACCGGCGATAAGCGGTAGCGGGGACGCTTCGCTGTTGTCCTGCTATAAGAAAACAAGCGTTCATTTGATAAAATATTAAATTGTAGCTTTGATATTACAAATGACACTCCAAACTGAGTTTAGTAAAATTAAGTTTTAGTTTAACTAGTTCACATGCTTGATCTCGATTAAAGACAAACGTATTTCACCAGTAAATTTATAGCGTGTTCACAATATTTGGATGGCGGCCCATTTTTTATTCACCACCTTGTTTTTCCTGCCGCCGATTTCCGCCTACACACGACACGCCACAAATTAGGATATCATCCCCGCCATCTGGGTGTATCGCGCTTTTCTAAAAGGCCGGCGGTGATCACTTAACATCAGGTGACCCGTACGCTCGTTTGTTCTCATCTACCATAAAAAAATATTTGTTTAACTGCTGATAGACGGGCGGACAGCGGAGTTTTAGTAACAGGACTCCCGTTCCAGTACAGAACCTTTAAAATATGTAAAGATTTCGCGTGAGTTCAATGAAGTTGGGGCCTGTGGTAATCTCTCCCCGCTGTCCGTACGCATCGCCTCGCGCGCTTGCATTGTAGTACTTTGCCGCGGTGTTATTTTTTTTGATGATAGGTTACAAGCGCTATCGCATCCCTGAACTCTGTATTCAACTCGCGCAATATCCGTAGTTACCTATGGTCGCGCGCTTCTGCGTCACTCTGACGTCATAGCCCTGTGTCGAACATCTGCAGAGAGCGAGTGATGATGTCATCCTTGAGGCACGACTCCAGGAACTCCTCGATGGTGATCACCCCGTCCTGGTTCAGATCGAGCTTCCTGAACACACGGTCAACCTGACAACATACATTAATATTTACACCAAACTGAATTACTATCATCATCATATCGGCCGGAAGACGTCCACTGCTGGACAAGGGCCTCCCTCAAAGATCTCCACAACGATCGGTCCTGCGCTACCCTCATTAGACGTATTCGGGCGTTCTTGACCAGATTGTCAGTCCATCTTGTGGGGGGCATACGAACACTGCGTCTTCCGGTATGTGGTCGCCATTCGAGAACTTTACTGCCCCACCGGCCATCTGTCCGTCGAACTATGTTCCGTGCCCACTGCTACTTCAGTTTCGCAATCATTTGGGCTATGTCGGTGTCTTTGGTTCTCCTACGGATATCCTCATTTCTGAACTGTTCTATACTACTAAGCAAGATGAAGTGACAGTGGGCTGTTCCCATTTGCCGCAGCCAGATAACCGCTGGCTTGGACGTGTTCTGGACGTTCTGGACGACGGTGATGAAAATTTGGAAGAAACTTGATCAAACTGCTTATTCATATGCCCTGTGCTACCCCGGGGCTTAAAAATAATAGAGAAGACCCAGGCGCAAAGGTGTCGTAAGAGGTAACTTATTTGCATAGGATGCCAGCTAGATTATGGATCCGGTATGGTAGCGGCGCCTTTTTCTGCCGTGAAGCATCAGTGTTTTGGTCTGAAAGGGGGCCGTAGCCAGTGAAATTACTGGGCAAATGAGGTCTAACTTAACTTAAGACCTGTCAAGACTGTTAAGACGAGTCTCAATGTAACGTGCGCAATTGGGCCATCATTCTACTCGTCTCGTCCCTGCTCGTCTCGTCCCCGTCATAAAAAACATATGCTTTATGCTCCTCTTCAATAAATTAAAGGAAAAAGGCCAGTCACTAGTAGGATAATCTCTTCAAACGCTCAATACTCCCATGGACATCCGAAGTATTTGTACAATTTTGAATTAGCATATTAATTTGCAGCTAGTAACCTGTTCGTTCGCTTTTGCATCATCAACCCTGGACGCCGGAGAACCAGGTGGAGCCCTTCTGCCGAGGAGTTCGTGAACAGCCACCACCACCTCAGCCAGCTCCTGGCGAGTTATGGCACCGTCTCCATCTACATCGTACAGACGGAAGGCCCACCTGAGCCTCTCGTACACGGATCCTCTCAGCAGAGTTGACAGGGTCACGAGAAGTTCCTGAAAGTAACGTTGATTGTGTTATGATTTATTTCAAATTCAAATATTTTTATTCAAAATAGGATATGATATTACTTATTGAAAGTCAAAAACTACCCATTCAAAAAAGTATGCCTCAGACCTGAGAAGAACGGGCGCAAGAACTCAGCGCGCTTCTTGTTTTTCATTAAAAATATGGTTACAATCAGGGGCGGATGTAGATCCGTCCCTGTCCCAAAAAGCCTTTAAGTAGTTAAAGGCTTTTTGGGCTGCAGCCCAGGGCCCCGTGGATAGAGAGGGCCCCCAACCGAAATGAAAACAAAAAACGATATTGACAATAATAAAAATTATGTAGAATAAAGAAATCAATCAACCCGTGTGCGCATCTATCAAACGATGAAACTTGTCGGTGTATTCCGTGTATTTCGCCTGACGCAATTTTGTTATTTTTCCGCACTTCTCCTATCGTCGACTATATTAACAAATTGACTTTGATATTGTTAGAAATGTGTTTAGTTTACTAAGTGATAGATACCTTAAAAGTTATAAGGCCCGGACCTTTCTTTTAATTTACTAAAATTAGAAAAAGTAGACTTCCTGCTTTAAGTAGGCAGTAGGTAAGTAAAAAGAATTATAAAACATGAATTTTTTTCGGTTTTCAAAACTAAATGAATCGAACTCGTTCGATATTTAATTATAATTTGTGAATTGCTACACTCATTACAAAATAGGTATTAAAATAAAAGTTCTTGTTTATTTTCAGAAAAATATCCTTTCTTACAATATGTCTGCTAGAAAACTATAAATACGGAGCTGCAAAACGAAAATTACAGTTTGATCGAGAAAAAGAAAGAAAGAATAGCGCAAAAATTAAACCTTTTTTTTAATCAGATCATATAAACGCGACTGAAATAGCTACAAATCCATTAAAAACCGTAAAGGAAGGTATTTTATGCGAAGAGAATCTAACCGAAAGGAGCAAAAAATCGCAAAACCAGGAAAAAATACGAATATGAAAATGTGCACGGTAATACAGATACCGAGGTGGAAAGAAACTAAAATATTGAGTTTTTAGTTGAGAGTTTGAGAAATATGTTAACGTGGGCTTGTGGCCAGATCTGCTAAATAATGTTTTTTATTAATGACGTCCTCTCACATGAAATGACTGACTTTCAAAATAAAGATCCGAAAACTATATATTCCGCTTCAAGAAATACAAAGAACAAAACAGATATTTTCGAGAGGTTCGGAGGAAGTAATATTATTTTATTATATAAGTATACAGTGCGATGTCCAAATAAAAGTTTTTGCAGCACATAAATGCAGAAAGGTTGCTTTATAATTTATATAACATAACCATTCATAACCTGTCAATTTATTTTGCAATAAATAATGTTTTACGTAATAAATAAAATATTTTGGTTTCCTATTCTCTTCCTGTACTTAACATAATACATTATATATACCTACGACAAAATGGCAATTGGTTGAGTAATTAGGTAGGGCCCCTAAGTAGTATTAGCACAAATTCAAGATCCGCCCCTGGTTACAATGTAATATCGTGCAATAAAACTTATTATATAATAGCCTGAGGGCCGGTCGCTCTATTCCCAATCTGTGGTATCATTAAGAAAGTTATTTATGTTATAGTAACCTTTACCACACGAACGTGTTTTAACAATTCTTTTGAATTTCGTAATACATTTGTGTTGAAAATTTTCTGGGATCTTGTTGTAAAAGCATATATATTGCCCCACAAAAGACCTACTAACTCGACTTAGCCGAGTAGTAGGGATTATAAGGTAACATTATGGTTATGACAGTTACTAGCAAAATCACTTATGTGCCTATGCCCAATGTGCCATTTGACAGCGGGCAACGCAGAGCTCCTCGAATTATCGGGGAGCCAATGCTCTTTGAACGACTCGATCACCTGGGGATGCATAGGGACGTCGCTTCATTATGTGTCTTCCACCGCATTTATCACGGGGAGTGTGCCGAAGAGCTGTTTGAACTGTATCCTTCCGCCGAATTCCACCTTCGCACGACAAGCCACAATTTAGAATATCACCCCACCATCAGGATGTGTGGCGTTCCTTCGCAGTGCGGTTTTCAAGGAAATTTTTACGTACAACCAAGCTGTGGAAAGAGCTTCCTTGGGTACCTTCAAAAAAAGCGCGTGGACTTTCCTTAAAGGCTGGCAACGCCCCTGTGATACCTCTGGTGTTGCAAGTGGATAGAAGCGGTGATCACTTAACACCCACTTTGTTTGTCCTCCTTTTCCATAAAAAATTTTAACTTGTTTGAACATTTGCAACAATATATTTAATTCGTTAATGTTGTGAGTGCTTGCGTTTGCGACGGTGTACCACTTTGTTTTTTCTTTTTATTATTATTTTATCTGTGAAACATGTGTTAGGACTATTCACGTACTATAATCAGCTAGACTCCCAATCGCCTATTAAATGGTCGTCAAAAATGTCCGGGCGGCGTTGTACACAGTTATACAATAACTTTTACAGATAACATTAATACATTCACTCAAATAAACACCTTATTTCGTGGCAGTAATGTTCAAGTTTGTAACACAACGTCACACGCTAGACAGACGCGAACACGGTGCACGAACATTTTGTTCACACCTATTTGAACATTTTGTTAACAATTATTAGCGTCAAGTTAGTTACACAATTTTGTTGATTTAAAAGGGCACTTACCTACGATACTCCATCATTTTTAAGTTTGGATATTCTGTTATTTGGACCGTATTTCAATGAACACCTTATCATTGCGTGGCGTTGTATTCAAAGCGCGGTCGGAACACAACTGAACAAAAACTCTGCCTAATAGGCGCAGTAAGGTGGCTTCAGACAGTTTATGAGCGTGATTGTGAATCTAGCTGTTTAATAAATGTCAATGAACACTTCGCGTAAAGTTTAATTAAAATATTTTATAATACGATGAATCTGTAAATATTAGTTTAAAGAGTGAGTTGTCCTCATTAAGCTCAACCTTTTCCGATGTCGTTATTTTTGACCTGAATTAATAATGCAATTGATTTGATAGTTCATGTTATGAAAGAAATTTATAAATATGAGGAAGGGTTCCGTCTAAAAATAAAAATCCATAAATTTTATGAAACAAATATATGCGGGCAACGTCGCAGCGCACCCTAGTATCATTTTTTTGTATGAGGAGGATAAATGAACGTACGGATCACCTGATGTTAAGTGCTCACCGCTGCCCACATTCTCTTGGAACACCAGAATGGCAAATTTCTTTATCCAATAACAATCCTAAATTGGTGACCCAAGATTGATATTTAAATCCATTTTCTGCTGGAAGCATTTCAATAACCAATCTATAGAATGTTTTTAGTGATCTATTTGTTCAATCCATATCCATACTCTATAGGATGACGTATTGGTATTTTTAGTTTGACAATGGTATAGTTCAGTGGTTAGCGACCTTGCCTACTGAGTTTAGAGGTCCCGGGTTCGATTCATCCTGGTAGGTGCAACCATTTATATGACGAATGTTTGTTTCCGAGTCACATGTATTTATGTGTATTTAAGTATGTATATGGTATAAAATCGCCTGTTTGCACCCATAGTACAGTCCATGCCTAGTTTGAGGCCAACCAGCCCAGCTCCTTCCAGAAGTTCAGAACACTCCTGGGGTGTTCGCAGACTTCTTGGAGCGACCTTGTATTTACTAAGGTTTGAAAAATCTTGACAACAGTTCGGATCCTCTGAGACTGAGTTTTTTGCAGTCAGATGACGCTTTAACTGACGTGTCGAACCAGGGCTATGATCTGGCACCGATCGGTACTACAGAGCTGGGTAATAAAAATATCCATGCCCTGTAGTATCACATCGGCTACTGCAACGGCGCAGGCACTAGGATCATCTAAAGGGAATGAAACCTTGCCCCAAGGGTAGGATGCAAAAAAGGAATGCATCCTATCCCAATCTGCTGACATGTAACGCCAAACGCGGCGGGCCGCTGGCTGTCTGGCACGTGGGCTTCGAAAAAGGAGTACACTCCTCACCAGGCAATGGTCGGAAGTTCCGAGAGGGATGTCGACAGAGACCAGGTAACTATATATATAGCTACGGGAATTCTGGAAGATTCGGCGGAAAACATGTGTTCTTTTACCAATTTAATTTGTCCCAAAATTTAGAACGATTTGGGACGCGAACCCGCGGCTTCCGTCTGGGCGCTCTTACTAGTTAGCCAACCGCAACCGTTAGTGACGCAACGAGTGACGTAAGCCTTGGTATGTCTTGTCTCTCAAGTTATCGTGTGATTTAATCCCAGAAGTGAGACATATCACTTAAAAATAACAAACTGTGTGTTATGTTGTCTTAAGCTTGTCTTAAGTTTATACTTTACGTAATTGGCATGACTTTGCGTGTTTTTTTAATGGTGTGTTTAAAATTAAATTAAATTTAATTTTAAATTCGTTCTAAATATTCACTTCCATTCCATTCCGCGGCAATGTTAACTTAATCTTAGTCACTTAGCTCTAAACTGCAAGAGTTATATTCTGGCCCATCGCCAAAATCTACTTAATGCTGAGACCTCGTTGATAGCAGTGCTTAATTAAGTCGTCTTAAGATAATGTGCCGTTATGCTTATCAAAATATCATTTGATCCCCGGACGGACCTTTTAATCTTATAATTATAGATCCTTTGATTTAGATTATACATTATTTTGCAAAAAACGGACACCTAGGTAAATAATGAAAAATTATCACAGTCAAAACAGCTAGTTCCGTAGTTCCGTATCTGTTCATTAAATAAAAAAACACGCTTAATAGTAGATTAGTAGCTAAGGGCTGTAAGGCATCAATTGCAGCCCGAGTGCGCTCGTGCACCTATAGTTCGAGGGTGCAATTGATGCTTTCACTCGAGCTAACTACTCTGCTTTACATCTCGATTGTGAGGTAAGTAGAAAAAAACTGGCATTACAATAATAAAATATTGTTAATTGCTGCTTCAGCTTCCATTTTCTATTGAATCGGCAGTGCAGCATATATCTTCATCACTTGCAGAACTCATGTTTTTATAGTATTGTTTTTACACTTTTTCACAACGCACGACGGCATTTTTTAAATATTTTAGTGCGACACAAACTGATCTGTCACAGACGATGGCAAATCTCATAATGGCGGCCGATCGGCTTGTATTCGTGTAAGTGTATGCGCGGTGCTATGTATTTACACGTTTACCGGCTTGTTTTGGTGCCTCACTGTTATGTGAGGTCCCTTAAGAGGAGTCCTTATTTTTTACTCGTCCGTGGTTTTTTTCCTATTTATCACGTAATTATAAAAAAATCCCAAAAACAAACAATATTTAAAGTAAATGTTTTCTATTCCCGCCTTTTTTCATCTTTTTTTTAATTATTTTTTTTAAGATGAAATTGAGGTTCGCCGTTCGATATTTAAAATTGATGACTATTATAGTCATACGAAGACAAGGCTCAATAGAGCGACCTCTTTTGTCATTGGGCTGAATGCATGATAAAATTTATTGAATTAGGCGTTACTTTGCGGAAATCCATAATTATACAAATGATTTAAGTTTTCTTTAGTGTTAATTCCGCCAATATTTGTTTTTAAAACAATTCGACACGTGTTTCGCCTCTACACGAGGCATCCTCAGGACGTGTTGTCTCGCCAAAATCTGGCACGAGACTGAATCAAATGAGCCGGAAGCCGCTGTTTTATACCCTCGTCCCATGAAATGACGCACTGTGATTGGTCGGCTGTTCTGACGTATACCCCCGGAAGAGACACGTAACAAAGGTGATGGGACTAAATTTGTTTGTTCATTCAACAATGTACACATGTTATTTTTGTGTTTTATTATTTGTAACTGCTCTAACACATTTAAGCGAAATCCTTTTTCACATGTATGTAAAATATTAAAAATTATTATTGTTTCCGTGTGAGTGACCTGTATCAATTAAATGTTTCGCGAAGTGTGATTTTTCGGGATGATTACTCCTAAATGCGGTAATATGTTCCTTTAATCTAGTTTCGAAATTTCGACCTGTTTGACCTATATATACCCCGTTACAAGTGTCAAGCGAAATCCTTTTTCACATTCCGCTTACACCTTCCTCAAAGGCCGGCAACGCTCTTGTGATTCCTCTGGTGTTGCAAGAGAATGTGGGCGGCGGTGATCACTTAACACCAGGTGACCCGTACGCTCGTTTGTCCTCCTTATCCATAAAAAAAATAACACTAAAGAAAACTTAAATCATTTGTATGAATGCATGATGTCTATTGCCAGTATGATGGTTAGATGTACGCGAGCTGTTTGAAAGAGTGAAGAGTTTTTTTTAAATAACTTACCATCCTAGGGCTTTTCTAGCTACATTATTACCCATTTGGGGGTCTTAAGGACCTACTTAGCGAATATGAGAGATGTAAAAGTATTTTTTTAACATAAAAGTAAGAGTTTAATATCGAATGTGGCCCTCTCTTGTTAAATTTACAGCTTGTATTCGTCCGGGCAATCTATCGATGCTATTCTTAATAGTTTCTTGTAGAATACGCTCACACTTCATAAATATGAGTTCAGAGCAAAAATATTCAAAGACATTTTTGCAAATTCGGCATCCTGTCGTAAGCTGGACAACTAGACCATTTTTGTATCATACTTCAGAACAAAACTAACCTAAATTTTGGCTGTATTTAATTTTGCTTTGTTACGCCAAAGAAATATAACTTACACACACACTTTTTTTTTAAATATAATTTCAATTATGTTGATCTTAATCAATTTAATAGTGTCTGCTTGATCTAAGTTCAACAGACATGAATATTGGCGACGCGCCAGAACTACTTTTCAACTTGTAGCTTACTGCTTAGCTTAGGGTTAAGTTACAGTGATACTAACAGAGTACCTACTCTTGTTGGAGTGTCCTTATTTCGCTGATCATACTACGATATATGTGTTAGAGTTTTGCTGATGAAACTTCATCAATATAGTAGCTATGAGAAAAATCTTTATAACCTAACCATTTGACCGTGTGCAGCGCAGAGCAGCTCGAATTGTCGGGGAACCGGTGCTCTGTGAACGGCTGCGTAGAGACATCGCTTCATTGTGTGTCCTCTACCGCATTTATCACGGGGAGTGTTCCGAAGAGCTGATTCACCTGATTACTGCCGCCGAATTCCATCTTCGCACGACACGCCACAAGTTAGGATATCATACCCACCATCTGGATATGTGGCGGTCCTCCACAGTGCGGTTTTCAAGGAGCTTTCTTCCACGTACTGCAAAGCTGTGGAATAAACTTCCTTGCGCGGTGTTTCCGGGACGATACGACATAGGTACCTTCAAAAAAAGCGCGTACACCTTCCTTCAAGGCCAGCAACGCTCCTGTGATTCCTCTGGTGTTGCAAGAGAATGTGGGCGGCGGTGATCACTTAACACCAGGTGACCCGTACGCTCGTTTGTCCTCCTATTCCATAAAAAAAACGTATAGGTTAACAAATATATTCATACTTTTAAATCTACATAATATACAGGAGTCAACATAATACACAGTACACAATGATTTATGCCTAAAATACGATTCACTCATGAGTTCATGTAGTAAAAGTTATAAAGTAATAAAACTGCATTGAAATTGGGTAAATAATACTATAATATCATTAGATCCGAATAGTGCGGACGGATTTCGTTTCAGAACCATAGACTTAAAGAAATTGCAAAAATATGATTTGAATGTACATCCTTATATTTCTGATAAATCGTACGAAAACCGATAACAAATTATAAAAAAAAAAGGTTTTCGTTATGTCAACGTGTATTTTAATAATGGAATTACTTGCAACTGGAATGGAATTATTTTTTTAAATTAGGGATCCTTACTAAAGGTCCAATAATGTAGATATATTACCAATAAACAATAATTCTTACCCTGAAGCTAATAGCACCACTGCAATTCACATCAAAAGCCTTGAAGACATAGTGGGCGTACAGTGCTGAATCTGAAAACAATACCGTCATAAATAAACAAAAAAGCGGCCAAGTGTGAGTCGGACTCGCCCATGAAGGGTTCCGTAGCAGCAAGTAACATACTATAGAAGTTCTTGTAGTTGGTTGTAACTTTGATCGATGCTTTAATAATAGTGTATTTAAAAAAAGATAGATAGATAGATCTCGTTCAAACCAATTTTTGGTGGAAGTTTGCATGTACATCATATATTTTATTTAGGTTTATCATTCTCTTATTTTAGAAGTTACGGGAGGGTGGGGGGAGACATTTTACCACTTTGGAAGTGTCTCTCGCGAAAACCGTTTAGTTTAGAAAAAAATGATGATAAAGACATCAATATAGTTTATGATATATACACGTATGGGTTTGATGAAATAAAACTTTTGAGGTTCAGTTCTAAGTAACCCCAAAAATTTATTATTATTTTTCTATTTTTGCGTAAAAATCTTAATGCACTTAACAGAAGAATACATAAAGGTACTAACCAAGTTTCAAAGGTATAGTTCTTATAGTTTCAAAAAAAAAGTGGCTGTGACATACGGACGCACAGACAGACAGACATGACGAGTCTATAAGGGTTCCGGTTACTGCCATTTGTCTACGGAAAAAGTAGAGCTCGTGAGAAGAACATACAAGAAACTCAGCGGCCACTCTTATAAATCAAATAGAGTATTTTACAATGGCTATAATATACATAACAAATTAGTTTGTAAGGTGCTGCATCTAATATATGAATCGTGTATTAATAATATCAAATATTTCATAAAAAGTACTAAAGAATAAACTGTATAGATGTAAATTATCGTATATTGGATGCATCAACCTTTAGAGATTGAATTCATTGCTCGTGTAAGGACCATTCGTGAACATGATGGTAATGGTTACTGTCATAATTAGTAATTGTATCCAACAAATACAATGATTTATTAACTATAACAGGTCGACCTGGCACCACACGCAGCACCCGTTCACGAGCTGACGCATGGACCAGTCATCGTTCCCCTTGCACATATTTATTATCAGCGATATTACTTACTTCCGTGCGGAAAAAACTTCGCATAAATATCTTTGAACGAGTCCTCGTGAACGACGCCTTCCGGACATTCCTGAAACAAAAAAAAATAATGTATTATTTTAAGTCATCGAACAAAAATGAGCTATAAGTAGTGCCGGACTAACCACGTAGCCAAGAGGAGCAAAATACTTGGGGCCCCGCGCGAAAGGGGTCCCCTAAATATTTAAACCCACTCATCAATGCCTGAATGTATCTTTTTGAGTTAACATTATTAAGAAGTCGAGCAAAAGCTAGTAGGCTTCATAAGATACATAATAGCTTTAAGAGTAAATGAATACACTTCTATAATAAAGTCCCAGCCACTGTTCAGGCATTATCTATAAATAAATTTAAATGTTTTATAAAAAAATGGCTCTGCCGTAAATCCTATTACTCCACTGCTGAATATCTAAATGATCGGACAGCCTGGGACTAGATTGTGATTATTTTATAGCGATAGAAATGACTGTACAATATTGTATATTTTTATTGAAAAGAGCGCAAAAAAAGAATGCTGGGAGAGTTTCTTGCGCCGCTTCTTCTCTCTCAGAGCGCCATTTGTTTCTGAAGCGGTAGTAGTATCTAGTAGTTAATACAAATGACTTCAAAAAGAATTCTAAAGGAATCAATTTTGAGAAAATAAATGCCTTTCAAAACAAGCGACAAGGCCGTACCATTCTTTTCTTGAAGCAGAACATATAGAAACATAAAATATTTTCAGTATTGATATGGACTCCCTATTTATTTTATTTATTTAATATTATGACTACTAATAATGTAAAATTTCTTATATTTATTATTTAAATATCTATTTTATAGGTATGCACAGCATTGCCTTCATTTAGGTACATAGTACAAATCGCGAGTGTAAGACGTAGCTTGTCACTAAAGTAATAAACCTGGCCTGTTTTATAATCTAATCTGACGTATAAATAATCTAAGGTTGTAGCAGTTAGGTGATATACAGACAGCGGAAAGCGGTACCTATAGTATGGAGGGTAGAGGTAAGGAGTATCATCCCTTAAGGGAGAAACGTTGAAAAAGTGTCCAGCTTATGTAGTAATTAACAGTTCTAAAGGCTTCCACAATGGCGCTGGTGTAGACACAGGGTATGTTATGAAGTATGGTGAATATAGCAATTGTAAACGAATTGAAGTATACTGAGTTATAAAAATAATAATGGCGTAAATATAACCTTATCTTATATCTTTAAACGAGCAATTCTTGTATATATATATAATCTGAATCTCGAAAACGGCTCCAACGATTTTCAAAAAATTTAGTATGCAGGGGATTTCGGGTGTGTTAAATCGATCTAGCTAGGTTTCAATTTAAAAAAAATGATTTTATCCATGTTTGAATGAGAAACAGCTACAATAACATTAGAATACAAAGGTAAATTTCGCCACGCCAAGACTATAATACCTCAGATGGGACATTGGGTGATCCGGAAAGCAGAAGACCCCGGTTCGAATCCAGATGTCCTATTAGTTTCTTTTTTGTTCAAGTTTTGTACATTCTTAAAATTAGTATTATTTTATATTTGGCGCATCTTTTATGATTTACCCAGATGCTACTGTAGCGCCACCTTAATTGACGGATCATTTTTCATGTACACAAGATGATTCTCCTTGCCTCTACTCTTCATAAACTATAGGTACTATAATACTCGCAAGTTCTGCAATTTAAGCCTGTCAGATTTTCGAAAGCGATACCAAACTACTATGAAACCAAAACACGCTCATTTGCGTGTTAATTGTAGAATAATACCTCAATGTCTATGACCTGTGCGGTCGTTACACCATAGATTATGTAGCTATATAATAAAAATATGTAAGTCTTAGAATCAGCGCGCACGAGCAACTTTTGTTTCTGCAACTATTTTGTCTCTTACATCAAGTCTACAGGTTAGTATGGAGGTGCACGCATGTAGCGACGCGACTTACGGGAGACTTTTTTATCCGCGGGTTCGGAGACAAGCCCGCGACGCAACTGTAGCCTTCTCTATTGGTTTCAATGTAAGTGCTCGCACGGCGATAAATAAGTTGCCGGTCGGTAAAAGGTTACACGTTCTGTCCGTGACCTTGGTCACAAATGATGACGGAATGACGAACTGATAGGGAGGTAACCCGGCAAGTCAGAATGAAGATGGACGTTGGACTGCAACCTAAACTTTCTACGCATTAACATGTTTGATCCTCACCCACCACATATCAAGGTTTTTTGATTTTTGCATTCATATTAACGTTTACTAGACGCTTTATATGTATATGTCAAAAGTCAATTCAAATAAAGTTTATTCAGAAATAAGCGCTTTTGAATGAGCTTGTGAAAAGAACACAAGAAACTCAGCGGCCACTCTTTTAAATTATATAGACTACAAATTTTAAAATGGCTGTAATATACAAGACAAATTAGTTTGTTAGGTGCTGTATCCAATACACAATATGTTAAAAAAAAACCCTGTACGATAACTGACGCGAATATGAAGTAGAAAACGGAGACACCAGTAAACATAAAATAGCTAATAAAACCCCTTAGATTCAATGCTACGATGGAAAGAACATTTCATATTAAATGTTTCCAAAAATGTTGACGACCCCTGATCTATTGATTCTACCAGTAAACTAAGGTCATCGTCCTGACCTCGGTCCAATGGCTTATCGGTAAAATAAATTTCGTAATTTTTAACAATACACTTTATAATTTCTATAATAAAACAGCGACTTTGAACTTCGGAACATGGAAATTCATATTCCGAAAATAAATTAACTCAATATTTCGAAGTGTTTGGGTGTTCTCAAAAATAAGTAGAAGTTTTTTACGTTCTATAATAAGTGATAAATTAAATTCTATTTTGAATAAAAATATTTGAATTTGAACAACTTCGTTTATTAAGTATAAACTGAAGTATGCAAGTGTTACCAGCCGCAGGTATGTTACAATTGCCGCCGATTTTTCAGGGACAGCTTTCATTAGCCAGACTATCTATTATTTAGATATCAGGGCTCGTACTGTGTGCATTTTTAATACAGTTTTCATTACATTCTCTACGCCATTACACTGTATACAAACAATGTAAATTACATACATAATATGTAATGTACATAGAAACATATTGTTAATAGGGTTAGAAGCCTTGTATAGCTTTGCATTCAAATAGCATTACATACATACTCATAACGTTATATAATACTACTAGCTGCCCCGACAGACGTTGTTTTGTAGATAATTAAAAAAAATACTGTTTTATAGGAAATTGTCAATAATATTTCAAAACATCGAGAATTATTTCGTTAAAATGCTCCCTGTTGTTATAATGAAATTGTTTCACAGCGGAACTGTCAAACCGTGCGTCACTAAATTCTCTCATAGAAAATATGTCCATACAAAACTAATATTGAAAATAAAAATAATTATGGGTCCCAAATCGAAAAAAAAAACTATCCTATCTCTCAAGTTGGACCAAACTGCTCTGCATGAAGTAATCCCCATTAAAATCCGTTCATTAGTTTAGGAGTCCATCGCGGACGAACAACGTGTCACGTAATTTATATATATTAAGATTTCATCGAATGTTCGCGAGAATTCGATAGGTACTTACCGGCCTATAGGGACTTTGAGATTAGAGTTGTTTACAAAAACATGTTTTTAATGTAACTACCTACTACACTGTTCGAAAACATTCAAGATTGATGATTACCGGTATATAATTAAACATCGAGATTAGGGACAAGAAGCAAACACAAACTTTTCTATCACCGTAATGGTAGCACTTCACATGGCTATTTGTGTTCGCTATTGGCAATTTGTTGTATTTGGCAAAATATATGACATTCAGGCGAATATGCAAATAAAGGCAAATGAAACCATCCACACATGGCATTCAACACAGACACAAAAGCACGTCCGGACAAGTTCACGGCGCGTGCGCTTCTAAATATGGCCATTGTGTGGAGGGTTTATTTGCTTATTTGCCTATTTGACCCCTTTGATTTGCCACGAAAAACCGACAAGCGCATGGTAACGCGTATTTGGTATTGGCCTTATTTGTCAAATAGGCAAATTAGGCCAACACTTTGTCAAATAAACTGTCCACACATGGCAATTATTTGCCAAATATAATAATAATATAATAAATAAAACAAAAAGAACTAACGTTGGAAGCAACGCGCCAGTATATCGTGTCTGTCATTCATTAAATAATATTTTGGGGACATCCGGGTCTGATCCATTTTGCGATAGCCTCATAGCATTAAAACGTAAGGTATTGAATTGCAACCATAGTTTATTGATTCTTTAATTACTTATTAACATTTTTTTATCATATTTTTTAAATATCTCTGTGTTAAATATAAGTGCCCAATAGAAATGATTCTCATTTATGTTGTGTGCTCCTGTAATTGACTCATACACTGGAACTATTACTGTGCAATATTTAAGTTTAGGAGTGTATTGTGTATGTGTTGTTAGAGTACCATAAATAAATAATGGGCGAATTTTTTTTAGGCATTCAGCAACTAAGCAATAAAGTGGACAGACTCGGCGATACATAAATGATCTCGTTCATGCACGGTATTATACTCTTCCAGGTATATACAACATCCTTATGTTATATTAGTATGCACTTACTTATTTCTCACGACATAGACACAATACAAGTAATAGACCAGTAGCGTAACTCAGCGGTATCCTTGAAAATTTTGATGCCTACGTCTGGGCGGAGCGCTAGGCCGATTCACGTATATTCTAACGATCCAAAAATCGTTGTAGTTCAGAAGTCGTATTATTGAAACTTGGTCCAAAATTGGTATTCACGTACTGATTCGATAGGACGATCTCGAACTCAATAGGACTGAAACTCAGTGACTTATCGACGACTTGCGATAGGACATTGCCAGTCTTATTCTACTATCCCTTTATTTTTTACCTTATTCTTTTAAATTTAAAAATGGCCAGAGCAAAAATGATTAATACTCATCCCAACTAAATAAAATAAATTAAAAAACTAGAATAAAACGCAGTTGAACGATGCACTTCAAATTTAAAAGTTTTTAATAATAAAATTGAATATATGCATGAAACTACAATTTATAACACCTTACAGTATCCACTCATTTTGTTATCAACGACTCTATGGATTAGGTCCCATTATTAAAACAAATTAAAAGTCTTAATTCACGTAAGAATACAAAAAGACAATCTATTTACATCATCAATCTGTCTACGAATGTAGACAAAATCTGGCGCGCACAACAAAAGGTCAGTGGGTTAAGTCGTCGACCGCGCATCCCAAAATAGTTTCGCGCCACTGTCACATGTCATTTTGACAGCTGACGTTAATGGCGGCGCCGAAAATAGCGTCGCAGGTGGCATTCCAAATTACAATAGTACGAGACGAGCAGACGCAGATAAAATACTTTATCATTCTGAACCAATACATTATTTATTCTGTTGTATAATACACGTATTCAAATGCAATACCTAGGCGATGTTTGGCAATGTGTAGATTTATCTTATAAATAAAATACTCGTGTCCCGGTGTTTGTTAAGAAACTCCTGCATTTATTGTTATGAAATTTTGTGTGCATATCGGGTAGGTGTGAGAATCGGCCAACATCTATTTTTTATAGCCCATTTTTTTTTATATGTGGATGGCAATACAGCGTTTGCCGGGTCAGCTAGTTTAATATATAATTTTTAGTTATCTCGATTTTATAGTATCTTAATATATATAAATTACGTGACACGTTGTTTTCCGCGATTGACTCCTACACTAATGAACGGATTTAAATGGGGATTACTTCATGGAGTGCAGTTAAGTCCAACTTGAGAGTTAGGATACTTTTTATTTCGATCTGGGACCCATAATTATTTATATTTCCAATATTTGTTTTGTATGGACATATTTTCTGTGAGAGAATTTATTGACGCACGGTTTGACAGTTCTGCTGTGAAACAATTTCATTATGACAACAAGGAGCACAAGTTACGTAATAATTATTGATGTTATGAAAGATTATTGACAAATTCCTATAAAACAGTATTTTTTTTGTTATATACAGAACAACGTCTGTCAGGTCAGCTAGTGAGATATAGTTTAATAATAGGTTAGAAGCTATAGCTTTGCCTACGGAGCTATTTTTTATAACAACCCTTCTGTCCGAACCTTCTATCAGTACATACAAATTGTATCATTTATCTATCATTTTAAAAATTAAAATAATTTTCAAAATTCATTATATTGATTGCTCATTTCTCTATAATAACTAGAAAACATTTATTTTAAGGCTCGAACGTTTTTCACGTAGCTTCAAACATAATTACTCGATAGAACAGTTCTCTACGCACTTGGCGTTGCGTAGAGACGTCCGCGTCGGTTTATTGTGTCTTCTACCGCATTTATTACGGCGTGTTCCGAAGCGCTGTCCCACCTAATTCCTGTCACCGAATTCCACCTTCGCACGACACATAATATGTGGCGTACCTCCACAGTGCGGTTTTCAAGGAGCTTTCTTACACGTTTTACAAAGCTGTGGAATGAGCGTCCTTGTGCGGTGTTTCCAAGACGATGTGAAATGGGTACCTTGAAAAAAAGCGCGTACACCTTCCTTAAAGGCCGGCAACGCTCCTGTGATTCCTCTGGTGTTGCAAGAGAATGTGGACGGCTCGAGAGAGAGAGAGAGTGTACGCTTGTTTGTCCTCCTATTCCATAAAATAAAACCTTATCCCTGACTTTAGAGACATCGCACACCGCGAGGCTTAAACAATAAATCAATTCGTTTTTTTTATTCTGAACAGAACACCGTCTGTCCGATCAGCATTATTATTGATAAACGATTTTTCTTAAATGTATTACCCAAGAAATACTATATGTAATGTATCGGGGTGAGACTCGAATTTTCGATCCAAAACTTTATCTAATAAATCTAAGGTAAAGTAATAATTATAGGCTTTCTATGTTTTGTTTTAGCTAACCTATATTGTATAAAACACTTTTTTAATGATGTTACCAGATTTACAAGTTATGGCTTAACCGAATAAGTGCAGAAACCGTATACGAATAACAATGTAAGTAATAAAAATATTACAAATCATAAACATACAATAATCTAGCATATAAACAAAAACAGATGTAAGAAAAACATATATAATGGAGATAGAGCAAGCTAGAAAAGATTAGCGTAAATTTTGTTACTGTAACCAATTTTGATTGACAAGTCGTAAAAAGTCAGCCACGCCTGGCATCAGCTCCTTAGTGTTTTGAATTTTTAACAACTAGCTAACGCACACATTGACAAATCAAAATTACTGTCAGTTCCTGTATACGATAGTAGTTTGTTAGTCTGTGATATGGACTGCGCAAAACTGGCAGAACCAGGGATTTTTAACATTCAATAGTCATCTTTCTAGTAGGCTTTCTCAGCTTAACAGAATTTAAGAAAATGTGAGGCATGTTTCATAATTTCTGGTGTAGATCTAGAAACGATGTCTAACTTCCAGTGAAATTTTCTTTGTTTCTAATATTTGCAAAACTATCATTAGTTATATTATATTATTAATATTATCAAAACTATAATTGTGTAGTCTTTCATATTAGATCGACTATACAAACATAATACTGATTGATTAGGAAGAATGAGAACGTCGTAGAAACCCAAATTAAAAGGAAGACGCAATGTTGGTAGGCCACCCACAAAATGGACTGATGATCTGTTTAAGAATGCCGAATATATTGGATGAGGGCAGCACAGGACCGATTGTCGTGGCGATCTTTGTGGGAGGCCTTTGTCCAGCAGTGGACGTCGTCCGGCTGATGATGATGAAAATATTTTCACACAATTAGAGAGAAATTTGTATGTTAAGATTTGTATATAAATTGAAATTGATTCAACTCTCGTCTATTGGTTGTGGTTCAGTAGACATACGAGTTACAAGAGGCTTGGTAGCTGAAGTATTATACAAATAGTCTAGTTGACCAAGTAACGTAAAATACTTGTTTTGCACAAGTTTCATCTTATGACAATTAAAAAAACGTGTCTGGACTTATCTATATATGTAAAAATGAATTGCTGTTCGTTAGTCTCGCTAAAACTCGAGTACGGCTGGACCGATTCGGCTAATTTTGGTCTTGAATTATTTTTGGAAGTCCAGAGAAGGTTTAAAAGGTCAATATGAACATGTTCGGTATTAAAAAAATAAACAACAACAATTTTGTTTTTCCTTTAATGTGTCCCCTGTCGTTCAGAAATCAAATTGAAAGAATGGTTTAAAATGAATAACTAATTAGAAACTTTCTCAGGATGTAAAAAACAAACTTAATTTTAACTATAGTTGGTAGAATAACTACAGATGTTAACTATGATGGCAATACAACGATTGCTGGGTCAGCTAGTGTAAAATAATTATTAAATTAATTTGCATGCCTGGTTATTCCTTGCTAAAATGTGGAACTGTAAGACTGTACCATCGTAACATACCATGTTTATACGCAAATACAGAATCTGATTGAAAATTCAAAATTCAAAATTCAAAAACTCTTTATTCATGTAGGTCACAAAAATGACACTTATGAATGTCAAAAAAAAATATATATATAAATATTGTTTCTTATTGAATTTACCGCTACTTCGTAAAGGGTTGAGCTAATGAGAAGAAGTAGCAAGAAACTCATTGCCACTCTTTTAAGTCAAGATTTACATTATAGTTGTTTTACAAATCATTTCAATTACAATATATGCAAAGTGACGCAACAAAAATACTCAAAAGTCAAAAATTGAAAGGCTTACATGAGTAGTCAAAAAAAAAGAAAAAAAATAAATAAATTAATACTTATAAACACAAGAGTTATTGAGTATAGTAGATGCATCAATCCACACATACCGTAAATAAATAGAGGCATTATGTGAGCATTTCATAAAATAAAATATATAATAACTTTAACTTTAAAGGAAATAATAATAATAAAAAAAACACATCAAGCAGACCTCCCGGTAACAAGATCATCCAGCCCCCACGAGTAGCACCCGTTCACGAGCATGACGCATGGACCAGCCATCGCCTCCCTCGACCATATTTTAGGGAAGGGAACCCGCCCCACGTCGCCACCACTTGATTGATTGTACGGACGCATGAAATTATAGGTAATTCTGGCGTAACAAAACAAAAATCTATGAGAAATATTTATTCCTCGCGCCATCGTTAAAACTCCCTCTGATAATTATTCCCTAACGCGCCAAAAGAAGTGTTAAGTAAATTAAAGTAGGTTAATTAAAAAAAACATTGCGATATATATAATATTGTTCTGCTAAATGCAGATATCATCGCGATCAGCAGCTAATACATAATAATGTAATAGACCACTTTAATGCTTATAAAGTGCTAAATATATCGCATTATTTGGCATTGCTGCAGCATACGTGGGATTTGGGAGTGGGCAGGTCAGTTACAATGTGGAACATATAGCTTGTCCAATAATTTTAGTACTTCGCGATTCTCTCCGCTAAATCCCACTGCAATCCCCGCAAATTGAGACGGAGTGACGTTACCAGTGGTATTTTATCCTACCTACTTCCCTACAAATATTATAAACGTGAATGTAATTTTGTTTGTTACGCCTAAACTACCGAACCGATTTTGATTAAATTTAGTACAGAGATAGACTAGAGCTTGCAAAAGGACATCAACAGCTAGCTTTTATTGCAAAAATAATTAATGGAGGGGTTGAAATAGGGAATGCCAGTTTGTATAGAAATCCATCATTATCGAAGATAAAACCATGAAACTTTGTTTTAAGGCACTTGATAATAAATGATTTAAGAACTTTTGAAACTTTGTCCTACATACGGGATGAAATAGGAGATTAAAGTTCGCAGGGAAATAGGTACTATTAAAGAAACTGTCCACAATGACAAGGGATATCCGCTGTATCGTAGAAGAGCGAAAAGAGCAGTTTGTGTATTGTGTATTATTTGAAAAGTATCCTAAAAAATAAAAAATGTTGCCCAGAGTAACTATTAATACGGACGAAGTCGCGGGTAAAAGCTAGTACTAATATAAAAAAGAGGTAATGTTTTTGAGATTGTATGAGGTAATCTCTAGATCTATTGAACTGATTTTGATAATTCTGTTACTAAAAGATTAATAGTGGTAGTCGGATTCAAATCAAATCATTGTCACATTATTTTCTTTTTATATTTATCACCACTTCGGAAAGGCTTGAGCTTAAAAGAAAAAACAAGAGATTTTTATGAAAATAAGGGACAAGACGAGCAGGACGTTCAACTGATGGTAAATGATACGCCATGCCCATTACAATGCAGTGCCGCTCAAAATTATTGAAAATTCCCAAAAATACTGAGCGGCACTATAACTGCGCTCGTCACCTTGAGACATAAGATGTCAAGTCTCATTTGCCTAGTAATTTATCTAACTACGGCGCCCTTCAGACCAAAACACAGTAATGCTTATACATTACTACTTCACGGCAGTAAAAGGTGCCGTTGTGGTATCCATAATCTAGCCGGCATCCGCTGTAAAGGAGCGTCCCACTGGTAATAATAATAAATGAAGATATTATGCGAGCACTTTATTTGCAAAGAAAGAGATAAAACGGATCCTTATCTTATTAGAAGCAATTAAAAAGAAGACAAATTCGACAACAATAAGCGGAAAATTTCGGACACATTTTCCATTCAGTTTTCCAAATGTTCATTTCGGTTGATCAACTTTTGAGAATGTTTTTGAATTTTTACTCAAGATTTTTAGCTACCTTTGTCGCAACAATTTCTGTCTCGCCCGCGACAGCACGACAGCAATATTCTTGCATAATCATCATCCTATCAGCCGGAAGACGCCCACTGCTGGACAAAGGCATCCCTCAAAGATCTCGATGATCGGTCCTGCGCTGCCCTCATCCAACGTATTCTGAAGATCTTGACATCATCTTGAGAGGGGCTTACCAACACTGCGTTTTCCGGTACGTGGTTGGCATTCGAGAACTTTGAAGACAGTGACAGGAGGACTAGTAGATGATGTTTTTAAAAGGCGATGTCTCCCTGGCATTGACAGTCGACACACTTCCGCTGCAACCGTTGATGAGTTAGGGCGTTACTCTCTAAATTTGGTTCCGTCACTCTATGACGAAACTTCTATTGAACACCCACTCATTAAATTTCAACTTACGCTAGATACTAAATACCTACGGTAGACAATCTCCACACTATATCTTTATAAATTATAGCCTATGTGTTATTCTGATGTGTAAGCTATATTTTTGTAAAATTTGATCACAATCCATTCAGTAGCTATTGCGTGAAAGAGTAACAAACATACATGCAGATATTCTTACAAACTTTCGCGTTTATAATATTAGTAGGATTATAAAAAAAATATAAATATCAAACAGAGTTTCCGGTAACATGTCCTGCTACCACAAACTGTGCCTGTTCACGAGGATAACGCATGGACTAGCCATCGCCTCTCTCGACCATATTTTAGGGAAGGCAACGACCCGCCCCTCGACGCCGCCATGAGCAATGGCATGATCAAGCCTGTCGCAAGAACTATGTACAAACTGTGAACTAAGAAATAAGGGCAAATAAGTACCTCTATATTTCTTTATAATATTTTGTGCGGCTGTTTCCTCCGCTCGCTGTCGTTACAAATTTGTAAAGGCTCTATATTTCTGTATTCTGTGTGAAAGTTGGCACTTGGCAGCAACACAATGAAATGAAAATGAATTTTTTTGTTACTAGGGGATGTTAAGTTATACGATCATAGCGACAATTTAAAACACAATTAAATAAATCAAAACCGCTTTATTCATTTAGGTTAAAGAAATTACATGACGTTCATAGACATTCGTAAAACCAGGGGTCGAGAGATGCATTGCCAACCTTTTAGTTGGGAGTATGCTGTATTCTTGTCGGTCCCTAAGTCGTATCGGTTCGGGAAAACTGAAGCCGGTTATTGATTTCACAAAGCGAGACAAGAATTTTCTCACAAAACGCGCAGTTGTAGAATGGCCAGTCCTCAACAAGATACGGGTGGAGTACGGGCGCTGGAATCAACCTGAACAGCTCCTCCGAGTACTCCCCAGAGAACCCAATTCTCTACGGAACGCCGAAGAATCAAGCCGATCGGAGATGAAATGATTCGCGCGTCTTTGTCTGTATGTCCAAACAAAACGCAAAAATTACTGAATAAACTATTATTTAATTTTCTTTGATCAACGAGTGTTAAACATTTAAATAATACACTTTTTAAAGGATTAAAACGCGTATAATTATAACTGTGCTTTTACATTAGATTTTGCGTAAAAAGTTACATTTTTATTATTATTTTAGTAGTACCCCTGAAAACGTGATCTGGAAAGGCCTCGAAACGTTGGGTTATCTAAAATAATAATAATAAAAATGTAGCTGTTACGCAAAATCTAAAGTAAACCCAGTTAAATTACAAGAGTTTTAATCCTTTAATAAGCGTTTTATTTAAATATTAATTAATTAATAAAAAAAAATGCATATAATCTTGTTATACAGGACAAAATACATGCTACATCCCGCTATATGCTTCATAGTATTATTGCTGTTTTATAGCGACCACGCGGACGACGTCGCGGGCAACAGCTAGTGTCTTCATACTTGGAGACTATTGTCTTTATTAAGTGCTTGCTTACATATAAATACGCTTGTTTTTAAGGTTCCGTACATAATACTAAAACGGGACCCTATTACTAAGACTGTCATCTGTCCGTCTGTCACCAGCCTGTATCTCATGAACCGTGATAGCAAGGTGGTTGAAATTTTCACAGATAGGTAGTGTATTTCTATTACCGCTTAAAACAGAATAAAATAATTATTTAAAGGGGCTCCCATTCATCAAACGTGATTTATATAAATGATGTTTTTATAGATAATGGTACGGAACCCTTAGTACGTAGGTCCGACGCGAACTTGGCCAGTTTTAATTAATAATATTATCTAATGAAATCTTCACCTAAAAAGTTTTGAAACTCCACAACATCTAATCGCCTTCGCCTATTCTTTGCACCACAACTCATAACCTTTTCAACTCGACACCCGCGCCGCTTCCCCGCAACAGTCGCGTTTCACTTTTGACGGGAACCATTCTCCATTTTTAAATTGCAATTTACACCAACTGCATTCGTTTTTATTTAAAACCTTTGAAGTGCTTTGAGCGACGAATGGCGCGCAAAATTTGCGGGCATTTAGCTATGGAAAAGTTTTTACTTTGAACGAGGACCGTTTGACGAGCCATTTAATTGCAACGTTTTTGTTAAATACGTTGATAGATGCTCGTAAATTATAGAGGATATAAATGAAGTTAGAACAATATAATTGTTTAAATTAAATTTGTAATGAAAATTTATGAATGATGCGGACTGGACCCCGCGCATTTCGGATTGTGCCGAGTGCTCTTACCAACTGAGGGTTGAACAGGATTTACGGTCGATACGACACTTGGACCGTTGGCTCAATGGGTAAGAGGGCTCAGACGGAACCCGAGAGGTGTGGTTTCGAGTCTCGCATCTCCCATACTTAAGTTCTTCGGACACGGCAGCGAGAGTGAGTTAATTGAGCGCCTTGTCGTTCAGGGCAAAGTGGAGAGCACCAGAGGGCGAAGAAGGTCGCCAATGCGATGGACCGACCAAATAAAGTCTGCTGTGGGTGATCCATTGAACGAGGGTACCGGAATGTCGGCCAGCAGGGAAAAGTGGAGAATGCTCTTGGAGCGAATCACATCTGCCCCAAAAGATGTCACTTCGTGATGACCACGACTGCTCTGCCAAGAGTGTAACGAAGAAGATCTTTCCAAAATGTTGGTACAAATTAAATTTTTATATTTAATCCCAGAAGAGAGGGATATTACTTAAAAATAACGAACGGCAAATGATAGGTATCTTTTTATATTTCCGTATTTATAAGGACATAACATAAAATAAAACTGTGACTTTTAAATTTTAAAGTTAACATCAAAATCTCTGCAAAAGAAAAAAAGCTGATATATATATATCAGCTTGGTTATAGACAGTCTCTCAAAGAAAAATTTAAAGAAATAAATATTATGACTGTTCATTGTCAGTATAAATGTATTTATGAAAATTTAATATACGTTCACATAAATCGTCACCTTTTTGCTCTTAATAGTAATTTTCATTATTATAACACTAGAAATAAGGGATTGCTTGAAACTAATTCTAGTAAGCTTCATAAGATACATAATAGCTTTAAGGGTAAATGTATACACTTTTATAATAAAGTCCCAGCCACTGTTCAGGCATTACCTATAAATAAATTTAAATGTTTTATAAAAAAAAATGCCTCTGTCATAAATCATATTACTCCACAGCTAAATATCTAAGTGATCGGACAGCAGGGACTAGATTATGATTATTTTATAGCAATAGCAATGAAAGTACAACATTGTATATTTTTATTAAAAAGAGCGCAAAAAAAGAATGCTGGGAGAGTTTCTTGCGCCGCTTCTTCTCTCTCAGAGCGCCATTTGTTTCCGAAGCGGTAGTAGTATCTAGTATATCAGAAATGACATCAAAAAGAATTCTAAAGGAATCAATTTTGAGAAAATAAATGCCTTTAATGCCTTTTTAAAATAATAAATGACACACTTAACGCATGCCGCATTACAAACTGACTTCTCGGAAAGATGCTGCTGCCCATCCTCCGTTCTAGTCTAGTCTAGTCCCTTAGTCGCCTCTTACAACACCCGCGGGAAGAGATGGAGTAGTGACTTTCGGTACGCAGTCGTGGTCGCTAACTATGGGCCTTATGACAAAGCTCGTGGTCGTTCAAAGGGCAAGGGGCTATTTAGACGGCGCATAATTAGTTATTCACTTCACATCAGAGTAGTAGGTACGCTTACCATAGATTACACTAGCTTATAGACGACTGGATCAAAAAGCCTCACTATTACCTACTTCAATATTAAAACTAAAATAGATAATGAAATTCTTACCGTCTTAAATCCTCTATACATGACCCTGATTTCTTGTTTCGAGAACTTAGTCTGTCTGCAGAGCTCTTCCAGAGCCACAGGAATTGGCTTGGGCGCACGGTGTGGTTCTAATTCGTACGCGTGCTCCTCAACAGGCGATTCGGGAGGCGTCGCCATTTTTGTTTTCAATTAAGCATTCTTATCTGACAGCTGCTTTATGTTATCTGTGGTAAGTCTTCGTCTGCTCGCCTTTTGACATCTCAGGTGACAGCTGTCACTTCTGGAACAAGGAGGGGAAAAATTGTTGCTATAATATTTAAAACTTTCTAGCTGCAGTAGCCATGCCGGTAAAAAGTGTCAATAAGAGTAGTAAAAAGGGCCCAGCTGTTACAGAAGTCAATTTAACATCAAGAACGGACTGCCAAAACTACTAGTTGCGTTTTTTTGACCAGTACTTCCCAAATTTCTACACTAACAGGATCATGTTCACTACCCACGAAATAGCAAAAAGTCGTCAAACAAAATGGCACATACATACATTCTGTAATAAAATGTAAATAAACTTTGAAAAAAAAGGCATAATATTTTGTATAAATGCGAAGAAACATTTCCCCCAACCTTTAATTCTAATATAAAACAACATTAAGGTACTGAAGGTAGTAACCTACCTTCAGTACTTCAGTTTCCAAAACCATGTCTCATGTAACTAGAAAAATATATAAAAACCACAAAAATTCCCTTGATCTGAACTACAAAAGTGAGGAGGTATTTGTCAAGTACCTTCCTTACCAAGTAGATTGTATTTAATACCTTCTTTATTACGATATTGTTCTTTCTACAAACGTAAAACAGCACTAGGAATAATTTTGTTTTAAGGATTTTTGTTTTGTTAGGCCAAAGAAGTATAGTCCGGGATCCATCGTCCATTTTTGCCCTTGATTACTCTTTTTCGGAGACTTGCTTCATTTTGATGAGACGCCCAACAATTTCCTGTACGAAAACTCTGGATTGTGGTAGGTTAAATTATATAAATATTAGCTAAGTAACAAAAAATAATGGTTAGTGATCATTTTGAATGAATTCGTTATCGATACTTGTTGGAAGGACCAATCTATGATCAAACATACATGTTGTAGTACAAATATATTCTCAAATAATTTAGATAATTATCATCAGATTTAACGAAAGAAACCCAGTAAGTAATACATTTTTGAGAATTATCAAATTAACATATTGTATCCCTGCTACCGCTATAACTTACCACAATCCAGAGTTTTCCTACAGGAAATTGTTGGACTTCGCCTCATCAAAATGAAGCCACCACGGAAAAAATTAGCTTGATAGTAATAAAGTGCAAAAATGGACTCTGGATCCTGGACTAGTATAATGTCTTGCGTGCGTAGATAAGTACCTACACACACACTTTTTTTTTCAACTTTTTAAGGATTTGTTTGATCACTACCATTATTGAACAATCCGAGTGAGGGTCATGATCTTTGGTGGAAGTTCCTCCTCGTTTATAGTCGGCATCCAGCAGATGTAGAATACGATGAAGCATTTGCACCTAAAGTATCCTGTTAACCTTAATTAAATGTAGGTGCCGTAAAAAGTGGACTTTACAGTACGTCATAAGAGGCGGCACTGCCTAAGTAAAATTTAAACTTTAAACTATCACTACGGGGAAGCGTACCAAGAATACTGGAAGCATTTCCACTTTGGATAGCTTGGCTGATACGTTGTCCGAAATAGCTGCCAGCGCTTGGATTGTCAGTAGCCCTATTGAGCCGAAAATATAGTACTTAGTACATTCTCCGTGCCTCTAGGCCCCACGGGCCATGTGTCTCGACACCAACCGGCACAAAGATGTAAGTCTCATTGAGACCGACATAATTTGAATACTTAGAAAGCGAACAGTTGCTTAAAACGTAGTGGATTTCGGCTATCTCCGTTTTAACCAGATTATAGCCGCCATCTGTCAATCTATCGATGACTGCACGTTTCATACAATCGCTTTTTTCTTAGAGAGGATCGCAGGGCTGGTTCCGTACTGAAATAATTCAATTTTATAATTTTTTTACAACCCGCTCCGACAAACTGAAAACAAAAGACTTCCTTTTTTAAAAAGCAAAAGATATTCTTATAACTTCTTTTTTTAATCTAATAATATATTCCAGTTTTATCAGCCAGTATTTACCTTTTTTTTGGTTCCAAAGAGTTTGCACCATATGGTCACTATTTATTGAACGCCCCTCGTATAAGTAAATAGCTACCAGCACAGTGCAAGGCTAGATTCTATCGTGAAATATATCTTGACGATAAAGAAAGTTCGCGTGACTTTATCATGGTTTTAAAATCAGTGGCGGATTTACATTTAACAGCATATTATGATTTTTATTCGGCTGATTTGTATATTTGAAGTTATACTTCTTTAGGTGCGTTATGAAAAAAATATGAGAGTGAAATTTTAAGATGCGCGCGCATCACTATAACACAAAAGTGACAGGGTGAAGTTGGTTCCTAAAATTTTATGACGTTGCTTCGTTATTTTTTTTTCTTCGTCCATTATTAGGATAGGCAAAGGGTTCAAGCAAGTTCGTACAGCCGTATTCGTTATTTAATAATTAATTGTCCAAGCCATCGTTCCAAGACCTTTATAATATTTTTCTTTCTACAAACGTAGAATAGCGCGAGGAATAAATAATTTTAAGGATTTTTGCTTTGTTAGGCCAAAGAAGTATAACTTCTTGCGTGCATACACACATTTTTTTTTTACACAATAAGGGGGCAATCGGGCAAGAGGGTCACGTGGTGGGAAATGGTGAGGCCCCCGGACATCCACAACACCAGGGGTTAAGAGATGCACTGCCGGCTTTTAAATTGGGAGTATGCTTTTAAACTGGGCAAATGAACCCGCGAGCATGTATTAAAAGAGTTATGAATGTAGAGGAAGCACGTGAGATTTGTTAGGATAGAAGCAAGTGGCATTTTATTGTCTCTGCCTACCCCGACGGGAACAAGGCGTGAGTATGTGTGTGTGTGTGTGTGTGCTTTTAATCTTGAAGGTCCCTAAGTCGTATTGCTTCGGGAAACCTGCAGGCGGTAATTGATTCCACCAAGTGGCTGGTGGAGGCAAGAATTTCTAATAAAGTAAAACATGGTTAAGGAAATTAAGATTGGCATATTGAAATGTAGTTGGATCGATCAATGTATGACATAAGATCTTACAAAAAAATAATAATAACATAACATAATATTATAATTTCAAACTAATAGAGTCAAAGTCAAATAAAATTAAGCGCTTTTGAATCGTCACTATAAATATTTATTTTAAATGACTAAATCTGCCATATGTTCTAAAAATGTAGAGCTCGTGAGAAGAACATACAAGAAATTCAACGGCCACTCTTTATAATCAAATAGAGTATTTTACAATAGTTTTAATATACAAAAAAAAATCAGTTTGTAGTTTTAAATACCAAATATTTCATAAAAAGTAATAAAGAATTAACTGTATAAATATAAATTTTTATATTTGAATTCATAGTTTGTGTTAAGATGCTTCGTGAACATGATGGTCGTGATTACTGTCATAATAATTAGTAATGGCCTCCAACTAATACACTGATTTTTAACTATAACAGATCGACCTGACATCACAAGCAGCAACCGTTTACGAGTTGACGCATGGACCAGCCATCGTGGCACATATTTGAAGGAAGGAGATGACCCGGCACACGACGCTGCCGCAAGTAACGCTATTTAAATGAACATGACGATAGACATATCGTTTCCAAGGTTTGTAATTACAATAAACAATACTTATTCATTCGAGTTATTAATATGTTGACATATCGAACACTCGAGTTAATTTTATTGTTTGATCGCGCACGAATTGGCAAACCGCCATTTTTAAAACCAGGAAGTTTTATCGTAGGATTTCAGATGTTCGAACTTTTAACATTTCAATAGTTCTGTTTTTAGTTTATAGACTAAGGTTTTGTATGTAACAGGAAATGGGTATCTAAAATAAGTTATTTTTTAATTTGTAAAGCATTTATTTATTTATTCATAACTCCAACAGGGTGAGCACCAATACAATTCCTTAATAACTAACATAGATATAAATACACACATTAAAAAGTTATCAATTGTTAATTTCTGTTATTAAAAGAACTTATAAAGACAACAGCTGTTATTTTTACAACATAGGGCCATAAAAATATTACTTTAAAAATAAAATACAACGTTATAATGTGGAAAACCATACTAAAATTTAAGTTAGTACATGTTGCTTAGACTTTTTTGATGTGTGCATTTAAGTGACACCCCAATTATAGGTGCCAATCGAGAACAATTAACACAACGAACACAAACAGAGCATTACTTACGTTTTAGCAATTTAATAAAGAATATAGATATAAAAAATATTAGTATTACAAAATTTAAATTAATTAAAATGTGTGAAATAGATTAAATTCGACCAAGGGAAAGAGAGCTCTTAAAATAAATCATTTTTAATACATTAGTGACTGTGCCATTGACAAGTTTGTGCAAAAATAACTTCATAACTTATGTAAGTATTATGTTACCCAAGGCCGACCATTAAACAAAAAAAAAAAACTGACTATACTACTGAATATTAGGTAATTTATACGTTCAGATAGATTATGACAGCTGCGAAAACGCAAAAAAAGGCTTTAGAACTAGCCTCTATTTTGAGCAATTCACGCACACTAACACATAGTGTCATACGGTTGTTGTCCGCTGGTAAGTTCGAGGTACCTAGAATCTAACTACTACGGAGATAGAACTCTGAAAAAACGCCTACCTAATCTATTAAACAGCTTGCCTGAGGACATCCGACTAGAAACCAGTAAAAGAAAATTTAAAACTAAACTCAAGAAATATTTATTGTCAACATAAAATTAAAATTAGATTTTTTATTATATTTTTATCAATATTTGTTAATTACACTTGTATAAAATCAATGTTCTAATAAGCATTAATGGATTACAAGAGACTTAATCCTGCAGACAAACTGTCCAAACAGTTTTGCGGGACTATGTTAGCTTTTAAGATTCTTTCTGTAAATGATTAATAGTATAAATAAATAAATAATAATAATACGAATCGTGAATGTAAGACACAAAATTCACTCTTATAATTTTTCCCTTACGCGCCAAAAGAAGTATATCTTCAAAAAAAATGTTTAGCAGACCGTCGTATCACAGTACTTATTAAAACCTGAGAAACAAAGGTTTCAACTGGTAGTGTGTCCGATGAAAAAAAAATACTCTTTATGGGTCAGATTTGGACCGGCCAAACCATCAGACGCGGACAACCAGTACTTTTTAAAGAATAGGTCCATGGGTGTCGTAAGAGGTGACTAAGGGCTTTCAGAAGTGGGAGAGTTACGCTGCAGTCTTTTGACGTCAGCACAATCGGGCCAGACTCGTCCGGGTTAATTACTACACTCGCACGGAATACCGGCGTGAAGTAGCGGCCTAGTGCCGCTATGTTTCGCAAAGGTTAGTGTCGAGGACCGGTGGCCATTTGTTTCTTCTGCATATCAATGATATGTTGGACACCTCCAACATTCATTGCTATGCAGACAACAGCGCTGGTGATGCCGTATACACGGGCTATGCAGGTCTCTCTCGGGAAATCGTCGACCAATGCCGGGAGAAACTTGTGTCTTCTATCGAGTCCTCTCTTGAGAAGGTCGCGGAATGGGGTAAATTTAACCTGGTCCAATTTAACCCCCAGAAGACTCAAGTTTGCGCGTTTACCACTAAAAAAACCCCATTTGTCGTATCACCGCTCTTCGACAGCACTTATCTTAAAGCCTCGCCTAGTATCGGAATACTGGGTCTCGAAATCTCGAGCGATTCCCAATTTCGTGGCCATCTGGAGGGCAAAGCCAAATTGGCTTCGAAGAAACTGGGCGTCATTAATAGAGCACGGCTATACTTCAAGCCGGCCCACATTCTAGCGCTCTACAAAGCGCAGGTCCGGCCACACATGGAGTATTGCTATCATCTCTGGTCTGGCGCACCCCAGTATCAGCTCGAGCCATTTGACCGCGTGCAACGTAGAGCAGCTCGAATTGTCGGGGACTCAGTGCTCTGTGAACGGCTGGATCACTTGACGTTGCGTAGAGATGTCGCTTCATTGTGTGTCATCTACCGCATTTATCACGGGGAGTGTTCCGAAGAGCTGTTTAACCTGATTCCTGCCGCCGATTTACACCTTCACACAACACGCCACAAGTTAGGATATCAACCCCACCATCTGGATGTGTTGCGGTCCTCCACAGTTAGTTTTTCTTACTTCCACGTACTAAAAAGTGTGGAATGAGCTTCCTTGTGCGGTGTTTCCGGGACGATACGACATGGGAACCTTCAAAAAAAGCGCGTACACCTTCCTTAAAGGCCGGCAACGCTCTTGTGATTCCTCTGGGGTTGCAAGAGATTGTGGGCGGCGGTGATCACTTAGCAACAGGTGACCCGTACGCTCGTTTGTCCTCCTATTCCATAAAAAAACCAGAGTAGCGGATCAAATTCAGAATCAAAATCAGAATATCTTTATTCAATAAAATCTCGAGGATCACACAATAAACCATTCTAATATACAAAAATACAAAGTTGTATCGATAATTATACTTTGCAATCTATTATACAAAACTAGTCATAGCTCTACACCGGTTTACAAGAAACTATGGTATTGTCAAACTGTCATTGCGAGATGGAGCGACATCTAGCCAAGCTATCTTGGCATTTATAAAATCATCTATTCTATAATAGGCTTCCTTAATTAATTGTTTTTTTTAATATAAGATTTGAATTGACGAATTGATAGCTCTGTCATTTTTGGTGGGAGTTTGTTATTAGTTTAGTTTGTTAACGCACAGAGTTTCCCATGAAAGAATCGTTAAGTTTTTGTAATCGGTATCTTGGAATCAACAATTTATTCTTGTATGAATGTTATGTATATCATTTCTTTTCAGCAGATTATCTTTGTTTCTATGTGTGTATAATAAATTTTCATAAATACATTGAGAAGTTACTGATAAAATATTTATATCTTTAAAACGGTCACGCAATGAGTCGCGAGGTTTAATATTATATATGCCACGAATTGCCCTTTTCTGTAAAACAAAGATTTTTTGGATACCTTCTGAGTTACCGCATAGTAGAATGCCATACGTCATAACACAATGCAAGCAGCTAAAGTACACAAGTCAAATAAATGCCTTCTATGTCTTTATAAAGCTGAAGCAAAGGCAGAAATTAGAAGATTATCAAGCGGCAGTGTTAGATTATTTATACGTCTAGAAAGACTGTGACAGCTGTGAAAACCTTACCTCAACGTTAACCTCTATTTTGAGTAAAACACGCACATTTATACAATGTGTCACAACTCGCGAGTGTAACACGTAGCCTGTCACGCACACTAAAGTAATAAACCTGGCCTGTTTTCATCTGCTGTCTAGGAGCTAGACGCTCTATCTAGACGTATAAATTATCTAAGGCTAAAAGCATGTGATTCGGAAAAAACATCCATATTCATCATATAAATGTTTGCACCTTTGGATTCGAACCCGGAACCTCTAGCTCATTGGGCAGGGTCACTAACCACCAGGCTATATTGGTCTTTATAAAACCCAGCTTCCCATTGTTAATAGCCACGTTCAAACAATGTTTTACGAGCACCGCGCACGCAAATCTGTAACGTAAATCACCGTTACGATGTCTATATGCGTTACATTGATGGGCTTCGCCTCATTTCAGTTCATGGAATTATTTATTTCTGTTATTCCAAAACTACTGTTCTTTACAATAATATGTATATTTTCTATCGTTCAAGGGTACAAGTTTAGCTCCCGCAAGGGAAATGCTATGGAAATAGAAACGAAATGAAATTTTAGAATTCTTCGTTATAATATTAGACCGGTGATATTAATTAAACGTCGGTCCTACGCTGCATGGAAACATAAATCCATGATTCCATGTCAGGTGAAGCTGAGCCTTTCCCTTTTGCCTTTTGTTTCATCGCGTTTCCTAATTGTTCAATTTATATTTGTAATTATTTGTATGGCAATAAAGAATTTATTATTATTATTATCTATGAAATACTTTTTATTGCGTCGAATAATACACAGACAATATACATTCTAGAATTTAGATCTTACATTTATAGTAGTCTATTCTATACGGTTCATTTAAATTAGCATGCTAAAAAAGTTCATTTATTGCGTTATTTTCAAACTACTTAAGAGGTTACATTAGCTAGGGCCTTCCTCAGGTTGAAGAATTTAATATTAATGTCCTGATGGTGCGGTTGGGACAGCAATCGTGCGATAAGGGTCCATTCATAAATTACATCACACGAATTTTATGATCTGTGACCTCTCCCTCGTCCTTGTCACATTTGTGAACCCTCCTTAACTTGTGTGATGTCACATATTTTGCAGTTATACATTTATAAATTTATGAAATTAAAGCATTCCGAAATTATTTGTATATACATTAAAATTCAGTTTTCTTTGCATTTTAGATTCCACTTCGCTTTCAATATTGTCAGAACTTTTCACAAGTATCTTAACTATGTTAACTTCTACTTGTACTTTTTGTATTTTTTTTTATAAAAACTAATCAAATCTCAAAAATCAGGATTTCGTGTTGGACTATTTCTTCCCCCAGCAGTGAAACCATTGTAACAAAATTTCATAAGCTGAATGAACGTTGACGTAACCATGTTGACGTTAGGCATTCTACCACTTTATGGAGTCAAATCAAAGAGGATGTAAATACTACGTAAAAAGAGGCGGGACTGCCTAAGTAAAAGTTGAAATTTAGTCTAGTATGAAACGTGCAGTGATTTGACATAAGTTTGAAATAGTAGAAATATCAGTATGGCGATTGGCGACGAAGTATAATCCGGCTAAGTTTGAAAGCGAACAGTTGCTTAAAACTTTGTGGATTTCGGCTATCTCCGTTTTTTACAAGATTATATCCGTCATCTGTCAATCTATCAATGACTGCACGTTTTATACAATCGGGTAAATCGCTTTTTTCTTAGAGAGTTTCGCAAGGCTGCCTAATAATTACCGGCTCCAACTTTCCCGAAACTATATTTCAATTTAAATCTAGCTACTAATTAAAAAAGATATTATACTTATATTTTGTGTCAGAAGTAAGAAGAACGGGCTCAAGAAACTCAGCGGGACTCTTTTATTTAATTATTAAACCTCTTTTAAAACCCACTTGAAATGAAAATGAAAATAATTTATTTTGGAAGAATAACTCACACAAAAAAGTTAATGAGGACGAAATATATGCTTCATCTAATACTTAACTTACTTAATACAAAAGAAACAAAAGCAAAACTTAATGTGCCTGTGGTCTTCCAAAACTGGAGTCCACTCACTCTGTGAAGTTTGGAGCTGAACTGACATATTTTAAAAGTAAAATACAATTTAATGTGGCACTAAAATAAATAATATACAAAAATAGATTTACAAAAAATCTTACTAAAAATAAACAATGACAATAACAAAAATAATAAAAAACGTATATTGTGTGTAAATATACGTTTATAAGGAAGAAAAATACGAGTAGCTGTTTTATAGCTCATCAAGGCGGGAGGTGTAGGGAGGTATTATTAGGTGTATTTTTGTATCTTTTTCTAAAATTCGAGACTGTATATAAACCCCGTAGCGGTCGTAGCCCCGTAGTGGTAAATTATTCCAGCACTTGGTGGCATTGTACTTGAAACTTACGCTGAATGACGCAGTGTGATGCTTGGGAGGACAGAGCTTAGCCTTTACAATGTTCCTTGTTATAAAATTCAACACTCTGCCCTCATTTGCCCATAATAGTTTCAAATAGAGATATGCTGGTGTTTTTGTCTTTATAATTCCAAAAATCATACAAGCGAAGTGTAGTCTGCGGCTTTCCATGTTCAGAATATTGGCTTCCCTAAGATACGGATTCACATGAGATCGGTGTGGAATATTCCATAATATAACAAAACCGGGCGCAGGCATTTTGCACTCACTGTATAGTACTTTTAGTGCAGGTAGTCCTAGACTCGTAGTCTAGGACCATGCGTAGTGTCATTATGATTAAATTTAGAGAGTACCAAAGCATCCCACAACCTGACACGAAGATTTGTATTTAAATAGTTCCTAATGCGATAGAGTACTTTTAAACGATAAAAACAGTTCGCAACAGTAGAGTTTATATGTTTCTCAAATCTAAGATTCTCTTCAAATATTATTCCTAGATTACGAACCTCATTAACTCGCTCAATAACTTTATTATTAATAACTATTTTAGGATTGAAACGTATATCAAACGGAAAGTATCAAAAATCTGGTCTTAGATGGATAAGAACCAGTGAATTATTTACCGACGATGTATAGATTTGGCTGATATCTGAATTAATAAATTTTTCTGCTTCTGAAATCTCGTTTGGCTTGAAAGTTATAAAGTTGAATGTCATCTGCATATATTTGATATTTGCAATGTTTAAGGTTTTTAACTACATCGGCACTGTACAATATAAATAATAGCGGTCCTAATATTGATCCCTGAGGGGTACCGCGCTCAAGAGCATTACAATCAGAGAAAGACCTACTTCCATCTTCCTGTGTAATGAATACAGTTTGGGTTCGATTACTTAGGTAACTGTGGAATCATTTTATTGCTTTCGGACTCAATCCATAGTAACTTAGTTTGGAGAGCAGCAGACTTGAATTTATGGTATCAAATGCGTGCGAGTAATTAAGTAGTAATAAAACCGTACCCTTTCCGTCATCTTGTGCAGTAAGAATATTGAACACTTCATTTACTAATACGAAAATGTTATTATAGTTTTAGTATTACCACTTTCATACTGTTTGCATTTAAAATAGCATTGCAGTATTTAAGAATTCAATTATTTTTTATTCCGGCTCTAACATCAAAGCTTTTGTTCGTACATTAAACTATAAAGCAACTCTATGGAGTATGGACTATTAGTCTATGAATCATAATGCTAGGGTGGCCATAATTCTTGTGAATGAATGTAAAATAAGAATAACTTGGAGGAAGGTCGTTATAACCACAGACTACACGGATACAACAGGATAGAAAAGGAAAGCGAATCAATTGTAACTGTAACCGATTTTGATTGACAAGTTTCAGTATTTTTATTTAATTGTAAAAACTTCTAGTCATCCGGTCAGCAGACCATTGACAATGTCATTTTTTTATCCGAATTCTGGTTTACTTAATGGACACGTGCTTTTCTAAAATTTTAGAGACGACTTATTATATTATGTTCATTCATTCGATTAGAAGACGTATACCAACAGGAATATACGATTAAAATGCGTACTAACTACAGATTTAAGACTTTGATAAAAAAAAATTACATTAAGATTTCAGTTTTAGTCCTTAAAACATTATTTTAATGTGTAATGCTAGCATTAGTGTACTACCATAGTGTAGGGACTTAGTTATACTAACTTATAAAGTACTATTATTATTATAATATGAGAAGTACCTAAGAGTTGCTTCCGCCCGTTCTTCTCAGGTCAGAGGCATACTTTTTCGAATGGGTAGTTTTTGACGTTCAATAAGTGATATTAAATAAGAATATTTGAATTTGAAAATATAGTCTCATCTAATATTGACATAAGCTTCAATACCAGAGGATAAGAAATGCTTTGCCGGATTTTTTACTGAGAATAAGCTTTTAACAGAAAGTGGCTTAGCCATATCACTCGAGATTATTACAGCTGGCAAATAATTATACAGTGTCTGTGCGATGCAAGAAATTTCTAGCGAAATGTGCAGTTGGAATATGATGCAAGTGAAATGCTAGGTGCCTTAGAGGAATTCTTCAAATTATTTTAAAGTATTATAGATATATGTAGGGTTTTCTACGAAAGGAATTTTATTTCGTGAAGGAGTCTTGCAATTTAAATGTTATCTCCCATCTGAGCAATTCTAAGACAGTACGGTAAAATGTATATTTATCAGTTTATGTATGTATAACTTGTACGAATAAATATATAAATAACGCCTTGAACATACAGTCCTGACAGCATTTTTACGGTTCCAACAAAATACTAGCGTACAAACATGTAATGGGCATAACGTATCAATTACTATCAGCAGAACGTCCTGCTCGTTTCGTCCCTTATTTTCATAAAAAAAACATACAAAGAAGTCTGTATTTACTGTAACCGATACGATTTGTCAAATCAAACAAATCGTAAACAGTCAGCCACGCTTGGCATTAGCTTCTTAGTATTTTGAATATTAAACTAGATAACCACTAGTCTAATCAATAATTTGTCACGCCGGACATTACCGGGCTATCGGGATGTCTAGCACTAGTATAATGTAAGTCTACGATTAAATCGTTGGAGATATTTTACTTAAAAACTTTATATAACTAAATTAAAGAATTAATATTGGTTTCATGTATTTCCAAGCTCTATTCTTGAGCCATTCGATTGCGCGAGGTATACTCTTGATTCGTACAGGAGTATGTTTCTCCCTTCTGGTTATGTAGAATCGTTTTTTAAATTAAATTTTATACTTTTTACGTTAGTCAGTGTAGCAATTTCATCATTAAAGTAACTTGATTAGATGTGCTTTTTCACTTTGAACTAAGTTTACGCCTGTCATCGGCTTTACAGATTCAATTTTCGCATTTAACAAACACGCTAAGCGCTTTTAAATGCTAACCGCCGAATTTTTTCACGTTTAATATATTTGATCGCATTTTCAAGAGCTGTCACGGTATTGTAATAAATACATTGACTAAAAACAATTTTGATTTTGTTTTTGACAATAGTTTTGAAAGCTGTTTGATACATTTTATTGTTCTTGACATGTATTTTAGGTAAAAATATTTTGACGAACGCGCATTATTTTTATTTTGCAAAATACCAACGTAGTGTAATTGCTCACACGCGAACATTAGTAAACACACATACATTTATTTATGTTTCTTATATTTATATGCTATTTGTTAATTGTGTCCAAGATTTTCATGAAAACATGGTTACTACGGCCATCATTCTCGTAAAATTCACAACGATTTTAAATTTAAACATCAAAAATGTTTATGAAATATGTGTTTACTAATGGATGAATGAAATCACGACTTTACATACTGACAGGCAAGTAAGTACGACAAAATATGACGTTCGAATAAAGTTCTGCACCTATTAAGTGCACAGTGTTCCGAAGAGCTTTTTGGGTTGATCCCTGCCGCCAAATTTCCCTTCGTACCACGTGGATATAATCCGCACCATCTAGATATGTGGCGTTCTTCAACGTGGGATTTTCAAGGAACTTTCTTCCACGTACAACACACTATAGAATGTGCTTCTTTGTTCGGAGTTTCTAGAACGATAAGAGACCTTCAAATGGAGCGTACACATTTCTAAATGACCGCATCGTTCCTGTGAAGCACCTGTGATGCAGGAGATGTGATCACTTAACACCCATGCGCTCGCTTCTTCCCCCCTTTTAAAAAAAATGGCAGCCAATTAAGACAAACAAATAGATACTTATCTATGTTTTTTTATAAAATAGGATAATCGGGCAAGAGCCCCGCGTGATGGGAGGTCGTGAGGCAGCCTTCAGTCGTATCGGTTAGTGAAAGCTGCAGCCGGAAATCGATTCCACAAATTAGCTGGACGAGCGAGAAATTTCTCACAGAACGCGCGGTTTTAGAATGCCAGACGTCAACATGATGCGAGTGGGATTTCGCTATTTGACTTAATGTCCAGTGATGGGATCTGGCTGCTGGTATCAACCCGAATAATTCCTGTGAGAATCCATAATAAATGCAGTAGAAGATAAAGAGAGAACCCACATCTCTAGGCAACGCCAAATAATCAAGCCGATTGGCGATGAATTGATCGCCGACGATTCGGGTGCTGCTATTCTTTGTATGCAATCAAATGCAAGAGGCTGGTACTGGGGAGCGTCCACCCAGAGGTGAGAACAGTACTCCATGTGAGGCCGAATTTGCGCCTTATATAGGTGTAAGCGGTTTGGGCTTGGAGTGAAGTGACATTCCAAAATTGCTACTAAGCACGAAAAGACTTTTCATTCGCAAATCTTTTACCTTTAGTTACTTATTGAAAATGTCCACAAAACAACAAAGCATCCCAAAAACAACTTCGCACGAATTTCCACAGAAATTGGAATAGCAAATACTGAATAGATTTCCATTCGATTTCCCGGCCTGTTTCAGTGTAATAAGGTCGAAAGATGAATAATAAAGTGAGTCTTGTATTATGAGTGCAATTTCAGTGAATGTTCAATTGTATTCCTTTATGTTAAGACTGAATTTTGTATGCACTCTCAAGAGGGTCTATCGAAAATATTTTAGGAAGGTTTTATTGATCTCTTCATATTCTGCTAATACATTAAAATTCTATACGGTTATGACTGAATGCACCCGTCTACTGTGAATAATTCATTTATTATATGCGTTCCTAATGTATTTTCACCCTACCGTTAAAAATATGTAATACATTAGAAAAGATTTATTTTAAGACACACTTTTTTAACAATAACTAATATATTTTCAAAGATTTCCACACACACACAAAGTATGTTTCGCATCCTTCTAGAATATATATAACAATACGACAATATCAAACAGACAAACCTTTTTCGGGTTGCGTACCCCAAAAGGAAAAACGGAACCCTGGTGATGACTGACGTGATCCTATGATGACTTTGTTCTTCATCCGTCTGTAAAGACCCTTGATCTCGGGAACGCGTGGAGGTATCGAGTTGAAATTAAAGAGATATAAGTATTCAAAACTAGAGTTTCTTGAAGCTGTGAAACTCAATATTCTTAGTTAACCTACAATAAGATACCACCGCTTTTGTCGTAAAAAACGTACAAATTACGCGCAAGTTGAATGCAGAGTTCAGTAATACGATAGTACTGTTACCTAATTATAATTGATGATCATAATTATGAGTGTGTCGATAAATTTAAATAATGCTTTACGTTTACAATTTTAACCTAATAATTAAATCTTAATTTTTTGTTCTTACTTTCTTCAACACAGATGTCTAAAACATTTTTCGCCATTTCTCGTGCTGGGCAATGAATAAAAACTCGTTTCTTGTATAACGGAACCTGATGGACTCGGATAAGTCATTATTAAAATCAAAAAAATAACACGGGCTCCAGTATTACCGCGATAAGCGTACGATAACTGTCAACTACGGTACATCACTTCACTGTAGACGCGCGAGGCGAGGCGTGCGGACAGCGGGGGAGATGCTCCCGCTCTTCACCACAGGCCCCGACTGCATTCAACTCGCGCGGTAGCTGTAGGCATATTCGACACTCCCAAGGGAACCAAAATTTATTGAGAATTTATTCAATTATGCTTAAACTAAGCGTTTTTGAATCGTTACTTTAAATATTTCTTTTACTAATTACTGAATCTACCATATGTTTGGAAAAAGTAGAGCACGTGAGAAGAACATACAAGACACTCATTGGCCACTCTTTTCAATCAATAGAGTATTTTACAATGGCTGTAATATATAACACAAATTAGTTTGTAAGGTGCTGCATCCAAATTACACTAAATGAATTTTCTTCAAAGTTGGAAAGCGTTTTAAACATCAACCGTATTATTACAAAGTGTATTGAACACATCGAAAGATTTGTATGCGTTCTGATATGTAGGTATTTCCAGTACATAAGATTAGGTGATCCGTGTAAAAAGCGAGTCTATGCAGCAATTTCCTGTCCATTTCATTTTCAATCTGTGTCAGGTAACGCTTAAATTCCCGCGTAAAAGCTCATCTCCGGCCGTAGTCAGTATTACATTACCTACTCTGTGTTTCTTTAAAATAGTCTCTTATTTTATTATAACCCAACTTAAAAAATAGAAATGATGACAATAATATAAATAAAAATCATTAAGGTAATTTAATATAATAATTAATATATTGGTAATTTTGTATGCAACACGTTGTATAACTAGATCAAAAAACGCTCGTGGCGTCGTTCATTACGATGTCCCACGCCACTTGACCACAGTCCTTGGGTAAGCTTAGCACTGTATACCAGGCTGAATGCATGGGGATTCTGCTAGCTGCCAATGCAATCTTGGCCAGAGATGTTCAAGATCACACCATAAGAATACTCTCTGATAGCAAATCGGTATTACAAACCCTTCAAAGTAAGGTAATCAATTCTAGCCAATTACTTGAATTACTCAGCATTAATTGAGGCGGCAAAAACAACATCTTAACACTTCAGTGGATTAAAGGTCACAAGGTTTTTCTGTCACAAACAGAGGAGGTCTCATTATACCTATTTATAGCTCGGTACACAAACATTTTACTAATACCACGCGTATGGAGAGTTTTAAAAATTGCATTTGGCTTCATACCTACTTTGTGTCATTACACACACAGCGATTTGGTTCTCTTCATCACTCCATTTTAATAGATTATATCGCAAAATATTGTACAATGTATTGGCGGCAAAATGAGAAATCTCAATGAACAATTATATAAAAATGAGAGATTCCAAATTCAAATGTAATAATTTTGTTTATTTTTTGTAACAGTTTTTATGGCCAGAGTTAGTATACACATAGATAGATCTCTTGTTGTGATTATAACTCTACTATTTTATTACATTACTACCTAATTGACAGTTCCAAGTTCAATGACAACTTGATAATGTGTGCTATGTGTATATACTCTGTGGCATTTCTTAAATAAAACTACCTTGTGTTAAATTTACTTTGGTTGGTTTTAATTAATCTCAGCAGCTCCACAGGACAAACACCCCATATTTTTTTAGTTTTAAAAAGTTTTTTTAAAGATTTTGTTAATGATACCTCTTCCTACAAGTTTGCTCAAAAACAGGTCACATGTGTATTTTCAGCGCTCACATACGACTTAGCCCGGACACACAAATCCCCAGCGTACACAGAACGCTGTCAGCAATGTCAACACGTAATGTATGAATTATTAAGCGTACCTTTGCGTCGCGAAATGAGTTCCAAACTGCAATGACACTCGAGGGTTGCCATATTTAGAACTATAAAGATCGCTTTATATAATGGAGTTATAAAATTATTATAACTGGCTGTTTCATCATGTATCTTTTTGCTTCATGAATATTTTTTTAATGTAGTGCACGACACGTAAAATATAAAAATACAAGTTCTGTGCTAACCCGGCAAACGTAGTTTTGAAATGTAAATTAAGTAAGTACACCTCCCCCATTGCGTGAATTGTCACATGTTATGTACACGGACTAGTAAAAAAATAAGGACTCCGTGTCACCTTACATAACAGTGTAGCACCAAAACAAGCCGATTAACGTGTAATTACATAACCCCACGCACACAATTACACTACTACAGGCCGATAGGAGGCCATTATGAGAATTGTCATCGTCTGTGACAGATCAGTTTACGTCTCAATAAAATATTTAAAAAATGCCGTCGTGTGTTGTGAAAAACGAAGTGTGAAAACGAATCCTATATAAGTATTTGTGGCCATATATGATTATTTAAGGGAGAAAAAATTGTGTAACTAGTATACCCCGTAACCGCACACACACTAGCATAACGGTGCTTCACTTGCTAATATCCGTCCGTGGTTATGTAATGAAATGTAATGAACTGCATTATTTGTGTTTCAGTAAATAGGTCAGTAGTAGGTAAGTCAAAAAAAATTATGCACGCATCTCATGATATAAGTACTATTCCGATCAGTTCTGTAGTTGTTGTATCATACCGAAGGAAAAAACCGCTCTCCATTTATTATTTATTTACCATGTGATGTTGGAATGAAACATGTCGTGAATGACAACTGACGTTTAATTATAAAATATTATTAAAATTACACAACACATCTCCCCCAAAAATAAAAAGTAAACACACATACATCATCTTCCCCACAAAAACATATAGGATATGTAGTAGTATTAAACAGTAATATAAGCTTAGTTGATTTTTTTGAGGATAATATTCAGTTTAGTTTATTTAATTTATAACATTTATTCATTTATCTTTTCATATTTGCGGTGTCTCTTAACACAAGTTTAGCGAAGTTAAGGAAGTATTTTTTTTAAATATACCTAAGAGGGGGCCAATTGGTAAATGGCTTATGGATATAGAGTAATACTAACATACAACTATGTTTGTATATCACACTATCGATAGATATACCAAAACCAGATCGAAGACCATAAAAGATTGGGTCGGGCGCGTGCTGAATTTGCCGAAAAAAAATAAGTATACCAAAAATAATGCTAGCGAGGGTAAAACCGGGGTTCTGTGTTGAGATACGAGTCAACTGAATACGCCATCTACTGTTTTTGTAATTCGTAATGCAGATCAGAAAGTTATAAAGAAAGTTTTTGCTAACGCCGCGCCGTATCTATATACTTATTTAATTACTTATACCCCGCGCCTGTGAGCTACATTTCCGGCCTCCAAGACCCCCGCCCGGCTTCGCTTCCTCCTCTCAAAAAAAAAATACTGAAACACTACTTGCAAGGCGCTATGTTTAATTCGGCTATTCCAGAACCATCTTATCTAGATCTCTATGGCGGCGATCTATGATCGATATTCAGACTTTACTCACTTAAAACATAGCTGTAAAGTGTAACTTTAGCATAATATTTTATTACGTTTTTCTAGTCATCTGACACCTTAAGCTTAGACAGCCGAATACAAAAGTCAAGTTCGCTTTTTATTATAATCAGTAAAGTACGTTTACGTAAATAAGTAAGTCTATCCGAATGTTTTGAGTTTTCTTTATTGTAAATACCACCAATATTTGCCTTTAAACTTGGACTGAGTCTCTTGAGTCTCGTGCCAGAGTTTGACGAGTCAAAATCTCCTGAGGATGCCTCGTGTAGAGGCGAAACACGTGACGAATTGTTGGATGTACTGGACTATGGATTTCCGCAAAATAATGCCTACTTCAATAATTTTTATACAACTAATTTAAGTTTTCTTTAGTGTTAATTCTGCCAATATTTGTTTTTAAACAATTCGACACGTGTTTCGCCTCTACACGAGGCATCCTCAGGACGTGTTGTCTCGCCAAAATCTGGCACGAGACTTTGTTTAAAAACAAATATTGGCGGAATTAACACTAAAGAAAACTTAAATAATTTGTATAATTATGGATATCCGCAAAGTAAACGCCTACTTCAATAAATTTTAAATATTTTTTTAAATGAAGTCTAAAACCAAAGTCTTAGTTCTCTCTATAGATTTCAGCCTAAGACTTTGCTCAGACTTATCTAGAAAGTCCGTAGTTTTATACAACTTTAGCTTTTTTTGAGCTAAGTTTAAGCTTATTATAACCCGAACAAAAAAGAGAGAACAACAATTCTTGCGTCATCACTACTGTTGTTCGACCGCCGACGTCTTAAAATTCCCGTATAGTACAAACAAAGCTGTCACGCATCTTAAAGACGTTCCGTTTCTCATACCTACCAAATAAGTAAACAAGACCGCATTTCGTATAAATCATTCATCGATTCCTGACTTATTTCTGTAAATTTAATAATCAAATCAGTTTTGGATTCTGTTATAATTTAGTTTACTTTCTGGTGTAAGAGTTTGTTTAATAATATATAATAATCAACAATGTACTGTGCTGTGTTTAATGAAACGCTGTGCTTATGGACTGTCTTAGTCTCATCCGACTTTAACCCTATTAAAACGTTAAAATTTTTGTATTGTTCATTTGTTCGAACCCATCTCGAATACGGCTCACAACTCCCACAGTCCCAGCTTACGAGTCCCAGAGGCACATGTTAGAAGACTAGAACTGTTACATGTCCCAATGGTATCAACATACTATCGACAAAATTCATTCCTCTTAGTCCAGGCCTCCAGGTATTATAATGACATTATCAGAGACTGTAGCATAGATATAGATTTATTTAATACAAGAGTAACGAAATAAAAACACCAGCTAAGCAAAATAATTTCCAATAATATCGACAACAACGCCTAAATTTATAGAACATATTGAGTTTAATTAGAATTTATATATATTTATACTTAAGTATAATATATTGTAGACTGAAGAGTATAAATGAATAAGCAAAATAGTATTCAATAAATGTCAGTCTTTATTGAACACATGCGTGTAGATGCCCGTCCGTTTATGTATTAAATTTTTATGTATAATATTAACATTCTTATATAAACTAACGAATCTTACTTACCATGTAGCTAGATTAGATTATATTTTATCTTCGATTTGTATATATTAATCTGGTAATCATTTATTTTGTAATTAGCTAGTAAATATCTGTGAAAACTTGTAAGTAGCCTTCTATGTTAATATTTTCCAATCTATTACTGTATTTAGCTGTAAGTTTTCCAATAACAATAAAAAAAAAAACATAAAATAAATATATACGTGATTGAAGCCGCGTGTCAAAAATATTCGCGTTACAAAAAAAATTCGAAGCACTCTACTTACAATGGCTAAAGTTCCCGTAATTCAGGCACCTTTCAATAGTCTGGTAACCCTGACAGTTTTATTACTACCGCTTAAAATACTGGCACGTGGCCAACCCTAGCATTCATATCGAAAACAAAACAATTGCTTGACATGTTTTGTTTCAAACTACGTTCTGCCATTATATTTCCCGCCAACTCAAAATTCAAACTCACTCAAGCTCTTTAACCACTGAATACTTTTGCTAACCGACTTCAAAACAGGAGGAGGTTCTCAATTCGTCGGTATGTTTTTTTTATGTTTGTTACCTCAAAACTTTCGACTGGGGGAATCGATTTTGATAATTCTTTTTTTATTTAAAAGCTGGTGCTTCCCGTGTGGTCCCATTGTAATTTGGTCCAGATCTGAAAATGGAATCCATGAGAAAACCATACAAGTCTTAAATTTGCTAAACGTATATTTTCGACAAATTTTCGAGTGCTTGAGTCGTGAGGAGGTGAGAGGCGAGAGCGGGTCGCGGCGGAAGTACACAGACTCCAAAAATTACAATAATCGTAACTAGGACTAGATTGTATAAAAATACGCAATTATTTTTATACTTTTAAGTGTATGGCAAATTTAAGACTAATGATTTTTTTCATGGATGCCATCGTCAGATCTGGACCAAATTACAATGGAACCACTCGGGAAGCACCAGCTTTCAAGTAAAAAAAGAATCATCAAAGTCGGTTCACCCAGTCAAAAGTTTTGAGGTAACAAACATAAAAAAATATACCGACGAATTGAGAACCTCCTCGTTTTTTGAAGTCGGTTAAAAAATACCGCAGGCGTAGTCACAAAGTGCGGCATCTAATACTACGCCCAAGTGGGCGTACTTGAGCTAGTCTCGAACAATGTGTGACGCTGACGTGCCACATGTTCTATAAACTTTGCTAATAATTGAAACTAAAATGCGGTGTTCCGTAGTAAAAAATAAAACTTCAAATAAGAAAGACACTGGGATCACATATCATCAGTAAGTACCTATTTTGTATTTTATTAATTTCAATGTAAAATAACACGGAGCGTATTTAACAAAATTTGAAAGATGCCATTGAGCGGCAAGATGCTACGCACACAGACATCTAATAGTTGCCGTAATAAAAAAGCTATTGTTCTTAGGTAGTGTGGTATCTAGTTGGAGCGCGGCGGAGACCAATCCATAATCTATCTAGTATATTCGATTGTATGATTCTCAGCAGCCTGCGCTTAGTTTTAAACTTGTAGTTTATACTTAATAGCTCTTTCATTACATAATACAATTTATTTGAACCATTAAAATAACAAAATGCTTACAACAAACATTAAATATATAACTTACCGACCCGATTTTTATTAAATGACACTAAACAGATCCAGGGTTGTCACGGCATAGTAATAAGAAGTACTATTAATTATCCGTAGACTGCAATAACGGGCAGTTTCTCGAATTTTCGTGGCCATATTGAGACGCGTTAATAGAACATTGTAAAATTCTTTTTCTTTGGCGCCAACAACAATATAATACGACATAAGTCTAAATTGCCCAGTAATTTCACTAACTAAGGCGCCCTTAGGCGCCGTTGTGGGTCCCATAATGTAGCCGACATCCTGTGCAAAGGAGCCTCCCACTGGACGTGTTTTATAATCTAACTTTGAATACAAATATATGAATTCGAAAGGATATCTGGCAGTCAATACCGTAAAGCCAACATGAGGCTTAGCTCCAGTATCGCGCATCACACCAGCGACCCCCATGGCTAAGTCACCAGATTTATACCATCAGCATGCTTACTCTCGCCACGGACAATACCGCCTGCCTGACACAAATCAAATCAAAATCAGTTTATTCACGTAAGTCAAAAAAAAAGTTCATATTGAATCTACCACTACTTCGTAAAGGGTTGAGCTAATCAGAAGAAGTAGTATCTCATTGCCACTCTTTTATATCAAGATTTACATTTGCATCGATTTACAAATCATTTCAATTACAATGCAATATGTAAAATGATGCAACAAACACACTCACACGTGAAATAGTCAATGTCTTACACGAGTTTGTCAAAAAATTAAATGTAAATTAATGCAAAAGTTATTGAGTACAGTACCCAAATCATCCACATACACCATAAATAAATAACACAGCTGGTATGTAAAGCATGAAGCCAATTGTAGACAGAATAGCCTGTACCCGACTTAGAACATCTGCCTCCATTCCACATCAGCACTCATTTTTCATTTTATTTTATTCTTAACCAGGAACGGAGATTGACAATGTGAAATTTGTAGAAAACAGCTCGTCAGAGTTACTATAAGAGTCTGCGTAGAAGTTAAGTGTTAGTCATGGCTTTAACAAAGGGTTCTTTGTTCCGGCGGCGTTCAGTTCTATAAGAACGAGCGGTCGTTTCATGCTCTTTGACACTTTCAATCAAGCAATATCTGAGTTACTTGGAACATAAGTTACAACTTTACTATCTTAAGTTTGTGCCATGTCAACTGAACACAACCACTTTGTGGAACTTAACCGTGTTGTATATGGCGGGCAACGCATATTTTGACCTCTGGTGTTGCGGTGGGAAGAAGAGATATTCTTAATACTCTATTTGATTAAAAAGAGTGGCCGTTGAGTTTCTTGTCTGTTCTGCTCACCTTTTTCTGACCATTATATGGTAAATACAGTAATTTAAAAGAAATATTTGAAGTGAAGATTCAAAGGCGGTTAGTTTAAGCCTAATTGAATAAAGTTTGACGTTGAAACAGAAAATCCACTATAAAAATTATTCAGGCCACGATGTAAAGATCCGCAGTTCAAAACAGTTTCTAAAATACCTAAATATACAGTATTCCGTAAACAATCGATCATATCAAATAAACAAAATGCCCCTACGAGCTGAAACTTAAATGATGGTTTTACCTACTGTTACTGTTAGTATCGAGTTAGGACTCGCACATGACTGATTTGTTATGTTTAACTTTGCACCAAGTCCAAAATATCGTACCTACATAATTTTTATTCAAAACAAAAAAAAGCACTTATTATATGAAGTAAAAACTATCACTACGAGAGATTCTTCTTCTCAATCGGTCCTTCTTGTCAGAGTGGTCGTGGCCGCTAAGATGATGCGACATTAGTCGTTGTTGGTCTCTTTAGTTTTAGGTCACAGTGTCTCCCCCGCGATGTTCCTCCACTTTTGGCGGTTTGTAGCATTGCGGGAGCAACCCACCACAGTTGTCTGAGCTTTGATTAGATCTGTCCGTCTCTCACACTTTTCCCCTCCACCTGGTCATGCACTTTCAACCGCTGAATCGATCCTTCTGGAGATGTGACGAAAGAACTTCATAAAACTTAGTTTAGTTTTATCTTCAGTTCTTTCAAGATGGAACTGTTGGTTCAGAAAGCCAACACCACATCTCCAAAGCATCAGATCCCTAGACCGCAAGTCTGCATAGAGGAAGATTGGTAACACAAGGCACCTCATAACTCCAACCTTGGTGGTTTTGATGATCCTTATGTCCTTCCAGATCTTATTGAGCATCTCTACCGCAGACCTGGTTATAGCACATCGCCTTCGGATTTCCAGCTCACAATCCCCGGTAATAGAGATAGTAGACTGTAGAACCAAGATAGATGTAGGTTGGCACCACCTCACAGTTCTGATCCGATGGCCAAATATAACTACAGTATAAAATATTATTTTCAATTCTTATGCTCTGAAATTGCTTATTTGTGCACGATATGGGCTGCACAAAATCGATTTTTGTGCTCAAGTGCATAAACGTATATATGTATCTATATTAAAGCAAAGAAAATGAGCCATACAGCCAAACACAATAAAAAGTTCAGAGATAGAATTTGTTATTTTATAATATTTTCTTTAATTTATTTGCCTCATGTGTTTTTCAAGACATAAAAGATATTAAATTTAAATTAAAATACGGTAGGTTATTTAATGATTTAAATATATATATATTACAAAAATAATTTAATAGTAGGCTGTATAGGTCTGGAGCCCAAGCCTAATTTCAATGTCGTAAAATTAAAAAAAAAGCGGCGGGAAACTGGTCTTGTTCTTTCGTGCGTTTATTAATTTCTTCAAATTTGCTAAAATTGTTAAAAATGGCCAGTGAAGAAAAGGATTTAGCACTCTCTGCTAATACGCTTATGCAAAATTCTGAAAAATACCGTTAATATGCCGGGAAAGACCATTTACTTCAGTATTCAAAAATGTACTAATTTTACTTTGAATATTAATTAAAGAAATTTTATGTTATACAACTGTTTTATTTCCTCGCAATCGAAATGAAAAGCAGGGTTTATAACTCGTCCACAAAACCATTTTATCCTCGACATTACTATCAGCTGAAAGTGCTCGTATAAAATGGTTCGTTTTGTGCACTCTTTGTAAAATCTACTATTTTACATTTTGTTATAATTTGGTATTTTTTATAAATGATGTTGACAACCCTAACTTCTATATCCAGTAGACACGCTGGCTACTTGAAATAGCTGTAAGATGGCGCCAGTAAACGACCGCCGTGACGTTGGCTTCGCTTTTCAATATAATTTTAAATTGAAAGCGACTCGTAAAACTGGCCATAAACATTTTAATGGTTGTAAACTTTGCATTTGTTACGATTCTCGAAATTAGGAACGTTTCGAGATTTATCTGTACTATACTCGCGACTTTTTATGGGAGTACATAACATTACGAACATAACATCGTTACAATATCTCATACGTACCGGAATACCAACACACCTGACATGTAATGCAATAGGAAATCGGTAGGTTCTCTTTGTGCTGACAAGATTTAGAGGATTATAAAGGAAATTGAACGAAATTTTTTATTTTTTACAACTTCGAACAAAAATTTAGTTAGATGCAATACCTACATAATATACTAAACAGTGAAGCAACATTTTTTAACTTACATTAGATACAAAAATGCAAGTGTTTTGTGATAGAAATAGGTGTGGTGGCCACTTCCAACTGCTCCAAACGAATTTATATACAGATTATATATAGATATCCAAAAATGCCATGAAAATAAGATCTATCAACAGTAAGCATCTAAAACAGCCTAACAAAAATCTCTAAGAAAAAAGCGATTCACTCGATTGTATGTAAGTCATTGATAGATAGCTATAATTTTGTAAAAAAATGGAGAAAGCCGAAATCCACTACGTTTTAAGCAACTGTTCGCTTTTAAAGTTAGCCGGAATATACTTCGTCGCCCAATTGTAATTACTATTTCAAACTTATGACAAATCAGTGCAAGTTTCATACTACACTAAATTAAAATTTTTACTTAGGCACCTCTTATTATGTATTATTTACATCCTCTTTGATCTAAAAGTTATTTAGATTGTCGTTGAGAATGTCGCGCCACAAACGAAGTAAAAAAGCGATATTAAAAACCAGCCAGTCTTAAATTTGAATTTGGAATGAACTTTCTTGAACGCCATACGTTATATTTTTAAACTTTTTCATTGTTTACGAATGCTTTAGTTCTACTACTTGTCAGAATGTGACAGGGACAGAATCCAAAAAATCCTACAGATTTATTTTATGTAGTAGAATCACTTGAATAAAAGATTTACACCTGAGTAGCGTTACCGGTATTTATTATGATGGTTCTTATCAAACCACCGCTCAAGCTTGCTCATTCCACATAATAAGTATAATATAATATTTCTTAGGGAATAAATAGGTAGTAAATATAATCAAGTAGTAACTACATGAAACAACTAAACATTCAATACTAACTTTAACAGTTAAAGTTAGTATTGAATGTTTAGTTATTTAAAATAGTATTTTATGTAACAGCTATATAATGTACGGTCTACAAAAACACGACCGGCGTGAGTTGCAAAATTACAAATATACCTAGCAGCATCTTGGCAAAATATATTATTAAAACGTTTTTTTCATAACCTGATATTAAAATATTTAGTCTATTGATATAAACATGGAAATATTGTGTATGTAATATGTACAACGTATTACCTAGTATTTCTATGAACATACAATATATTACCTAGATTTCGTTACCTGTGGCACCAAAACAACTGTGCTTTTTGGCGATATTAGCTATATATAGTACGGTAAACAGTGCTTTTATAGGCCATAGAGTATAGACTTTCAAAGACTCAATAAAGTATGTACAAGTTAGGTACCTACTTTTGTCGTAGGTGCTTAAATTCGTGGCTATATAAATGACAGATAAAAGTAGAGGCGTAGAAAAACAATATTAAAATAGACACACGCCATAGTGTTTAAATTCTCTTTGATACAAAACGTTTACCTACTTAGTTTATACATCACTAAAGGACTCATAAGCACCAATGTAACATAACTAATATTTAGATCAACTAATTGAGGTAATTATTTATATTGTAAGTAATTATTATTTAAACTTTAGTAATATAAAATTTTTACTTAGTTTACTATAAGTATTTTTGCATAAGATTAACTTTTTCTTTGATACTTTTTTATTATTTATTTTACTTAAGGCACTATTTTGGTTGTAGGAGTAAACATTTCATGGAAGCTGCGGTGTCGAGGGGCCACAGAATTCCAGATTGCAATGTCAGCTTGTGGGGTGCGGTCGGATGTGAAACTCGCCGACATTACCGTCGGAATTAGGTCAAATAGCTTTACGGGACTGAGGCACATGAGTAAATAAAACGGTACAGACCCTAAGCTTTTTAAGATCGGGCAAAATTGTTACCTATTTTGGTAGGGTTGTCACAAAAAGTACAGAGAAATTAAACAAAACATTTTTATTAGGTTTTTATTGGGTTTGATCATCTTTTTTTTATATAATATAAGAGGGGGCAAACAGGCAAGAGGCTCACGGGATGGGGAGAGGTGAGGCAACCGCCCATGGACATCCGCAACATCAGGTGTGTCAAGAAATGCGTTGTCGGCCTTTAAGGTGGGAGTATACTTTTTTTACTTGAAGGTCCCTAAGTCGTATCTGTTCGGGAAAACCACAGCCGGTAATTTATTCCACAAAGTGGCTGCGCGAGGCAAGAAATTTCTAACGAAACGCGCGGTTGTGGAATGCCAGACGTCAATGTGGTGCGGGTGGTAATTTGCACGTAATGTCCGTTGGTGGAATTCAGCCACTGGAATCAACCCGAACAGCTCCTCTGAGCACTCCCCGTGATAAATGTGGTAGAAGATGCAGAGAGAACCCACATCTCTACGCAATGCCTGAATGAATCAAGCCGATCGGAGATGGCTTGATCGTCGATGATTCGAACCGCTCTTCGTTGTATGCGGTCAATGGAAAAAGCTGGTACTGGAGAGCACCCACCCAAAGGTGAGAACAGTACTCCATGTGAGACCGAATTTGCGCCTTATAAAGTACCTTACTGAGTACACCAAGCTTTTTAGAGGCCAGTTTGGCGTTCTCTTCCAAATGACCACGGAACTGAACGTCGCTCGATATATCGACGCCAAGTATGCCAATAAAGGCTGTGGCAGTTAGAGGAGTGATCTCGAATCGAGGGGATACGACAAAGGGAGACTTTTTAGTGGTGAACGCACAAACTTGTGTCTTTTTGGAGTTGAATTGGACTAAATTTTGTCGGCCCCATTCCGAGACTTTGCAAAGCATAGTCTCGATTTCAGACACAAGTTTGTTCCGGTTCTCGTCGATGCTTTCCTGGGACATGTTGGCACGGCCGGTGTAGGAAGCATACCCTGTGCTGTCGTCTGCATAGCAATGAATACTGCTGATTTGCAGCATATAATTGATATGCAGAGGAAATAGTGTAGGGGATACCACGCAGCCTTGCGGGACACCAGCGTTTATGGGTTTTAAGTCGGAGCATGTTCCGTTGATAACAACATTGATGCTCCGATCGGCCAAAAAGCTAGCGACCCATTTGCACAACTTCTCGGGAAGCCCATAGGATGGCAGTTTAGCTATAAGCGCTTTATGCCACACCCGATCGAAGGCCTTCGCTATGCCCAAACTAACCGCCAACGCCTCTCCGTTCAACTCAACCGCTTGCTCTGAGCGACCCTGACGGAAACCGTACTGGCAGTCGCTGATCAGTGCTCCTCTAGGTATCCCAAGAGCTGGCAGTTGATGATCGACTCCATTACTTTGGAGAAAACGGAGGTAATGGCAATGGGGCGGTAGTTGGACGGATCCAAGCGTACACTTTTCTTAGGGATCGGGTGCACTAATGTTCAGGACTACGCCTGATGAGTAGGAGAGCCGGAAAAGACGAGTAAGGACCGGCGCCAGTTCCGGAGCTCATGTCCGCAGCACAATCGGGGGAATACCATCAGGCCCGCTCGATTTGTGAATGTCCAAGGTGAGAAGCGCCTTAAGCACGGCGCCATGCCGGATTTTCACCTCCGGCATGTAAGACTCGCACCGCGGAATATGCGGTGGTGGTGCACCTTGGTCATCCAGAGTCAAGTTGGACGTGAAGAGGGAGCCCAGGAGATCAGCTTTCACTTTCACGTTATGGGCCAGCGAGTCATCATCCCTGTGCAGTGGCGGAATAGCTGGCTCGCAGAAGTTTCCTTGGACAGCCTTGGCGAGCGACCAGAACGCACGAGTTCCCGGGGGAAGGCGTGCAAGTCTCTCACAACTTCTGCCAATGTGCTTCGACTTCGCGTAACTCTTTTGAAGAACCTGGAGGCATGATTGAAGTGTTTTTTAAGTTCGCTGGACACACATCCTTAGATACCACCGCATTGACCCAAGCCTTATAGCACTCCTGCTTTCGGCGAAAGGCCATTTTGCAGGAGCGGTCAAACCATGGTTGGGACCTGCTACCTATAGGCACAGAGGAGGATGGAATGAAGAGTTCTATACCTTGCAGAACCACATCAGCAACAGCGTCAGCAGCAGCATCTGGATCACCCAGCCAACAACAGATCTGCCTCCACGGGTAGGATACAAAAAAACACCGCATCTCGTCCCACTCTGCTGACCTATAGTGCCACATGCGGCGACAGCCTAAGAAGCGGGCCGTGTTAGGCGCGTGATCGGCACGGTGCTCCGGATCAGGCAGTGGTCCGACGATCCCAGAGGAGGGTCAACGGAAACTAGGTAGCCTTCCGGATGTGAGGTCAACAGAAGGTCCAACAGTGAAGGTGTATGATCTTCCACATCTGAGATTCGCGTTGGCGCAAAAACTTGCGTCAGACCATTTGCTAAGGCGAAGTCGTGAACAGATCTCCCTGCATGATCGCGTTACCGCTATGGGACCTATACAGGCATGCGTAGATTCGCGGATGGTCATCGCAGTCTACACGCACTCAGATTATGGATAGTTCCTATCCTTCAAGAAAATTCAGGCGTCGAGAAGAGACATCCTCCCTGACGTAAACGCACACGCCAGCCCGTGGCATAAAGGAATTAAAAAAATTAAATTAATTAATACCATCGATATTAAATAACCATACATACAAGATTTCCTATAAAAGTTTAATCTAGTTTAGGTATTATAAAGAAAGATATATATTTTTAACTTTTTATTTCATTTAAAGACAGACCGAGTAGAAAGCAAGAAATAAGAATGTATTGATGATAACCTTTTATAAATGCTTTTTTAAATTAATCTTAAACAAATATTAAGTTTCATTTTTATGTTAGTAGCCACGAGGGTATCGTGAAGAGACAGTCCTATCTGCAGCTGCAGTTCACGATCAAGATCATGTTTGGCAAAAATAATTAAGTAAAGAATTCTAGCTTTTGGCGAGTCAACAGCTCCTGAAGGTGCCTTGTGTAAAGGCGAAACACAAAAAAGGATTCCGCTTAAATGTGTTGGAGCAATTATAAATAATAGAACACAAAAATAACATGTTTACGTTGTTGAATGAACAAACAGTCTCGTGCCAGAATTTGGCGAATCAACACCTTCTGAGGATGCCTTGTGTAGAGGCGAAACACGTAGCACTTAGCGGAATTTGCACTCAATAAAAATAACAACATTTGGATAATTATGGATTTAAGCAAATTAACGCCTAATTTACTAACTAACGATATTAGAAAAGAGCCTTACTAAAAATAAATTTAAAAATATGCCAAAAAAATATCTGTTGGAAAGTATTTGTTTCTAAAAGTTCTTTTTGTTACATAAAAAGTACTAAACCTTTAGATGGCTTTGAAGGACAATGTAGATATATCTATAAAAATGTTATATGGTTTTCTTAAAAAAATGCAGGTTTTCAAAGTTTCAGCTAAATCAGATATCGGGAAGTGTTATAAACGTTACTTACAGTATTTGAACTTAAACAAATACCTTCATAGTTGTATGCTAATCCCCCCACAAACAAGTATTGAGTAAAGCCTCGCAAATAATAATAAAATGGTGAAAACATACAAATATAAAAAACAAATTTGACAAAAAAACAACCGACTTCAAAAACACTATTTCAAAACAATAGATATAATATGCACTAAAAAGTATGAAAATAATTGCGTATTTTTATGCATTCTAATTCATTAATTTCTAGTAACGATTATTGTTATTTCAGGAATCGGTATCCTGCCGCTGCGGCCCCGTTCTCGCCGCTCGCCTCCTCACGTCGTGTGTGCGACTCAAGCACATCTTACCTATAACGATGTATGTAGTACAAACCTACTTTGGCTGACACCGACTAATATCTATTGTTTTGAAATCGGTTGCTTTTTCATTTTTTTTATTTTTAGATTTTTATTGAATCTGAACTACACTAACTAATAATTTGTCTAAATTTGTGTAGATCTACTAAGTTTTGCAATGCAGCAATGAACGTAAGCGCATTGCAATTTTATTACAGAAATTCTGCCACAGATCGCACCCTTACTGTAAGTCGTTAAGGAGTTCCATTGATCCATCATATTTGACTACGAAAATTACTTGAACTTTAAGATGTTACGGTAGGTGACTCAAATATCCGGATAGCATAAAAAAGATATGGCCTAGTATCGTTAATTTGCTCCTAACAATTGAAGAGTTCCGTTACTTTATCATAGATCCTATAATCAGAACCTAACCAAATTCTTACGAAACTTCTTTTGAAGTATATCCAAGAAGAATTATCGAAATGGGCTAGCGCGATCTCATAGTTGCCATTGTCAGATCTGGACCAAATTGCAATGAGACCATACGGAATGCACCAGCTTTCAAATCAAAAATTATCAAACCCAGTCCAAAGTTTATTTATTATTATTTTTTATTTATTTATTAAGGACAATCAACGGGTTACAATTAATCATTATTAAACTAAACAAAATGAGGTACTTACATATTAATTGTTAAATTGTAGACCCACTTAGAGATTGCCACAGCTTGCAAAAGAGATACTAGTTAGAAGCAGAAGAAACGAAAAAGAAGAGGGGCAAGATATTATAAGATCCAACAAGCTGTAACTACTAGCTCTAGAATAGCTGGTTCTAGTACAATGCTGGTGCTAGCATAAAAATAAAATAAAAAAAACCTAATAATAAAATGTGTGTAAAAAAACCCTAATAATAAAAAAGTTTTGAGGTAACAAACATAAATAAAAGACATATCAACGAATTGAGAACCTCCTTCTTTTTTGAAATCGGTTAATAAATATAGAGTTAGGTCTTAAGTCTAGTCTTGGGACATTTAAAATATGATACATTTTCATTTTTTCTCGTCTTACTCGTAAACAACCATATTGATAATAAAATAATATAAGTTGTTTGAAGCTTTGTCTCTGTACCGTCTTATTAACTCATGTGATGCCACTCAATAGTTTTGTTTTCCCAAGATTGTATAATGGACGTGTGTAAATCGTATATGTATGTATGCATACGTCGATTCCGGCACTCTTGTAAGAAGTTAAAGTACTTCAGTTCTATTACTGTCTTGTGCCGGCCGATCGCCCGTGTTGTTCTATGGTCAATAGAAATAATATTATTGAAAATAGACCAATCACTAGTGAAAGGCTCCTTTGCACACAATGCCGGCTAGATTATGTACCATTTGGTACCACAACGGCGCCTTTTTCTGCCGTAAAGCAGTAATGTGTGAGCATTACTGTGTTTCGGTCTGTAGGGCGCAGTCGTAGTGCCGCTCAGAATTATTGGGGTTTTTCAAGAATCCTGTGCGGCACTGCATTGTAATTCGCAGGGCGCATCAATTACCATCAGCTAAACGACCTGCTCGTCTCTTCCCTTATTTTCCAAATTATATTATATATATTCCATTATTATCCCTTATAGTCCAAAATAAATAAATAATTTAGTAAGTAAATAATTAGGTATGGTATAACTTCATGGAACTCTTTTGTTTCAAGTTTTAAAAAATATAAAAAAAATCGTGCCATGACGTATAGAATCCTCTTAACTGGCTTATTCAAAGAAATCTATATAATGTATAGTGAACTTACCTTACATAACCAATCGCCGTAAAATATTAGTTAAAGGTAAAATAAAACAGAATGTAATGGTATATATACTAATGAGAAGAAGTGGGAAAAAACTCATTACTACTCATTTAAATCAACATTTACGTTTTCATCGTTTTACAAATCATCTCAAAACAAAAAAAAAAAACACTCAATCGTCAAATAGTCAATACCTTACACGAGTAAGTCAAAAAGTAAATGTAAATTAACACAAAACAAATATTATTGAGAACAGTAATTGCATCATCCACACATACCGTAAATAAATAAATAAAGGTATTTTGCGAGCATTTTATAAGCGATTAAAAAAATATATAATAACTTTAAAAATCTGAAGCAGAGTTTCTACTTTTATATTCGATATCATATAGTGAGGTAAAGATAACGCTTTTCAAAGCATATTGTCAAACCTTTTATACGAGCAGCCTGTGGGTCAGATATACTCAAAGAACGCTTAATGCCTTTCGCGTTCAGTACAACAATGGTTTCAGGTTGATGTTGGGGCTGCCCCGCTTTTGCAGTGCTTCGGCAATGTTCGCGGATGCGAGGGTGGACGGCTTCCATGCCATTCAACGCAAAAGAACCGCGTCATTGCTGAAGAGGTTGCGGGGTAGCACTAACATCATTCTGCAAACCACTGCTAGTCATTATGATGCGCCAATTATAAAGGAATTTATGCGGCTTCATGTGCCTGTTTAGTTATAATATTTCTTTTTTCTCTGAATTAAATTATTATTATTAATTATTTTCTTTTTAATTGTGATTATGACATATCTTAAATAGTTATCTGTAATTTAATTAAAATGAAATTAAACTCAACAATGTAATGTAATTTAAGTTAATATTGTTTGTAAATCTATGGGTGAAATGCCTGAAAATAAATTAATTATGATTATTATATTAATTTCGAGTAGTAAGCCTTTTGTTGGGCTATTTATATGCTCTTACAACATGTACAAAATAAAAGTGTTACGAGATTCAAAGTATTTTATAAAAAAGGAGCCCGCTGAGTTTGTTACGACCGTTCTTCTCAGATCTGAAGCATACTTTTTCGAATGGGTGGAACTTTTTGACGCTATCTAAACCACATACTCAAGACCTCAACATCCTCAGACGCAGTATCAGGAGGACTCAAGTGAGTCAAGGACCTATAGCTGGAGTGTGAGGGTTTTAAGGCACTCCGCTGTCTCTGTGGCGATGTCCTCACTCTCCAGTAGTATAAGTTTAGGGTCTTCGTAGGCCTCTTGGCAAAATCTACATAGGTATGTATTAAACCGAAAATCGAAAAGACTTTTTGGTAGTAGTCGTATTTGCAAAGTAAATCAGAGAAAAAACCTTAAGGCTGCCTTGCGATGAGAGATAATTCACTGCTAGTTGCAGAAAGCATCCTCAAAGTTTCATTATATCACATGCTATCTTCGACTGTCAAAATGAAAAAGAAAGTTACTGCATTATATTTAATGAAACATTAACTTTAAAGATGCTTTCTGCAACTAGTTGCGGTAAATTATTAAAACTTTCCTGCGTCATTATACAATTTATTTGTCTGTGTGAGACGGGACTCACCGCGAACTTACTACTCTCACCCTGGCGGACCTCCGAATGGTCCGAAACCAGTCGGTACCAACACCGACAAAACGTGAGTAAGCAGTTTAAGACAAATAAAGATATACTATGATTGTAGTAGATTGAAGTTATACTTCTAGTTAGTTTCTTTAGGCGCGATATAAAAAGTTATATCACAAAAGTAACAGGGTGAGGTTGGTTCCTAACATTTTCTGACGTCTGCGACATTGGTTTTTCTTTGTCTCTTCGTCCATTATTAGGACAGGCAAAGGGCCGTTATTCGTTATTTAATAATTAATTGACAAAGCCATCGTTGCAAGTATTTTACATAATTGTTCTTTCTACAAACGTAGAATAGCACGAGCAATAAATAATTTTAAGGATTTTTTCTTCGTTAGGCCAAAGAAGTATAACTTCTTGCGTGCATACATAAGTACACACACACCTTTTGTAAATATTATGCATACGTTAGCATTGGAACCTCAACTAATATGGTTACACTGGTAAATTTGGTCGAAGTCGCAGTAACCGACAGTAGATATTAAAAGGCCATATGAAGCGCGCACCGTTAACAAAGTTTGTGGGAATTTGTGTAATGTTGTCGCTCTTAGAGGCTCGAGAGCTCTTGACATTTTTAAGTCCCACTTAGGTAGCGCGCAGCTGGCCTTTTATGAAATGTAGTTTACGACGTATGCTAATTTTATTTATAACGAGCTTTCGTAAATGTATACGGGTAATGTATTCATTTCTGACTTTTTATGGAAAAGGAGGGCAAAAAGCGTACGGGTCACCTGACATGTCATACAACGCCAGGGGAATCACAGGAGCTTTGTCGGTTGTTATTTTTAAGGTACCCATGTCGTATCGTCTGGAAAATACTGCGCAACGATGCTCATTCCATAGTTTGGTTGTACGTGGAAGAAAGTTCCTTGACAACCGCACTGTATAGGAGCGCCAGACATCCAGATGGTGGGGATTACATCTAGTTGTTAATTTATGGCCGTTTTCAATAACGTATCTCTAGTTACAGATACATTGCTGTAAGTAAGCGTAAAAGGGTAGATTTGTCTACCTCTAGTAAGCTAAACTAAGGATAGATAGGTTATTGAAAACGGCCGTTAAAGGGGCACTTACCTGAAACACAATCGTTTTTAAATTTGAGTTATAATTGGACAGTTTTTCACTGAACACTTTGTCATTGAGTGACGTTGTATTCAAAGCGGTGTCATAACAACTGAACGAAAACTGCCTAATATATTAGCGTAGACAGAGTTTTCCTTCTGACAATTTTAGAGTGATCACGCCCTGTGAGCTTAGTTGTTTATTGTACTCGTACGTCAATGTTAGTCCTTCAAACTTTTTCTGGAAGAAATTTAGTATAAGGTCAGGGAAACAATTTCTTCGCATTGTATATCGAGTTTTTTTATTTTTCTTAATAGTAATGTAAAACAAAAAGCTACTTATACATTTTACATAGTTTTAGTCTTAAGTTAGATAAATACAATAAGCCAGCAAAGTTACACGTTTGTGAAAACTTTGCTGGCTTATTGTATTGGAAGATTGTATTGTATTGTATTAGAATGGTCATAGAAGATCCATAATTACTAGATTATTAACTCGATCGGGTACATCTCGACTCGCATACAACACTAAAGTTATAGGTAAAGGTAAGGGTTGCAGCTGCAATCAGGGAACGAGTTAGACACATTTCCTAATTTCAGATACAAACCAGATTCCACCTTCGCACGACACGCCACAAGTTAGGATATCATCCCTACCATCTGGATGTGTGGCGGTCCTCCACAGTGCGGTTTTCAAGGAGCTTTCTTCCTCGTACTACAAAGCTATGGAATGAGCTTCCTTGTGCGGTGTTTCCGGGACGATACGACATGGGTACCTTCAAAAAAAGCGCGTACACCTTCCTTAAAGGCCGGCAACGCTCTTGTGATTTCTCTGGTGTTGCAAGAGAATGTGGGCGGCGGTGATCACTTAACACCAGGTGACCCGTACGCTCGTTTGTCTTGCTATTCCATAAAAAAAACCCTCCCGTACTTTTGAAAGAATATATCAATATGTTGGTATTTATTGTTATACCTATCGCATGACTTTTGTAGAAATTTATTTCTGCAGTAGTTACGATTAGCTTGTGGAAGATGAGATATGTACTGCTGCCGACAATTTCGCCTTAAAGGTTTTGGTGTCATATATTTGATTTTTTTCAATAAATAAGGACTATCGATGAACCCATTGACTAATTTATATAAAAAGATTTGATCCTTATGATCTCGTTTTAACTCTAGCTTAATAGCTATACTTGTTATTAAATTGGAGGGGAAAAAACACTTCTCAGCAGAAATTAGGTCAAAAAGCGTTTAGATGAAGCGGTAAACGAATTAATGGAACTGACATTACGGAAAGCCGAGCACTGGCTGTCGATAGGCCACTGGGTCACCGACTATGTAACTACTAGTTGGGTTGCCATATTTTCTTGGTTATTTCATATAATTTCATTTCGTTCTTGAATAACTTAATTTTTTTTTTAATTTTGTGGTTTAAAACACACTCGGTTTTTTTTTGGTTACCCTGCCTTGAGCTTTTTATGGCAGCCATTAGCAATCGAATTTAGATGTTTCTTCGGTTAAGGTTTTAAAGTACTTCTTGAACAAACCAAAACCGCCAAAATCATTCGAAAATTTATGCCTCTGAGCTGAGAAGAGCGAGGAGAAAAAACGCAAATAACTTAGCTCACCCTTTTTTTAAGTAAATTTTTTTTTAATTTTTTTTCGACGATTTCACAACTGTCACAGTCTATCTAGACGTAAATCTGATCTTTGTGACAAATGAATAAAATACAAGCTATTCAATTCTCTATTGGCAAGGTGTTCCACTTTCAAATTTTTTTTTTGTATTATATTTTTTACAAGTGGCCAGTTCTAAAGACTTACAGTGTCACCCTGGTACTAAATTAATTTTATTTGATAATGAAGTATGAAGCTATACGTCCCTACATACATTGAAAAGCAACATTCAGTATATTAATTCAAATATACTGCGTGGCGTTACACATATAAAGACACGGGTACTTGATCGTGATAATAAAATAATTAATTTAAAAATTAAATAAAATAATTGAAATTTTTTATCAAACAAATTATACAAAAATTTAATCACCCTTACGTGGGTGCTGAGAACTTTTAATATAGTAATGTATATTTTTTTTCACCATCGAAAATTAAGTTTTCATCGAACAAAAAGCTAACAGACTTATTTGAAAAAGCTAATATTTAAACGTGAGAATTTTCGATACAAAATTAACGTTCTTTTTCGATATTTGAGTCAAAATAAGGTGATAAAATTAATATTTCAAATATCAAAAATAACAGTTGGGATGGGATATAAAAGGTAACTTTTCTTCAAATTTCGTGTATTTTTTTTTTTTTTTGTAAAAGGTAAAAGACAAAAAACGTGCTTATTTGAATTGTTCACATAAATTAAGTGGTTATTTGACTTTTCAAATAACCACTAAATTTATTTATTATTTATCTTTTATTATTTAAGTGTAATAACAAATGTTATAGATATTTTTATTACGTACAACTTTGCTATTTAACTTTTTTCCATGAGACTTGTAGTTGCGTCGGAAATCGATATATACCGCTTTAACCCTTTTTACTTTCCGACCTCAAATCGCCCGTAATTTATTTATATTCTTTCATTTTTGTTATGTTATTCTCTTTCTTTTCTCATGGGTTTTATCCTACTATTTTTTTTTTTTCACTTTTTATCATTTTGCAGGGGCTTCAGCTTGGCATGGCTTAATTATAAATAGCGCGAATAACGCTTTTTTGCGGTAAAGAGATGGTAAAATCGGCTCGATTGACCCATAATAATACCTATACCATTGGACATAGTAGTATCAAAATAAAAAGTTGATGGTTAAAATACTAAGGGAAAAATAATTAAAGAACAGATTCATTCATGTCTTGGGTCAACTTAAATTATTGTAATTTTACCTCTTTCCTGTTGATAGGTTGATGTTTAGTTCTGAGGACAATAATTATTCAATTGAATATATTCAGTATAAATATAGAATAACTCTCTAGAAATTGTAACATTATTTTTATAGAGCAATAAAAAATATTTATTCAATATAAATTCCATACCCTACCTTACTTAAGAACCTGAATATTATTAACTCAAAAATTGCGAGACCAGAGAATGGTCATAGAATAAACGCTCTAGATGCGTACTTTTAGTCTGGGAGGTTTTACGCATTTCAAGAGCCCAAATTCAAGAACGAATAATAAAAGGAGACAGTTCGGATCCGGCAAACTACAGGCCTATTGCTATTACCTCCCTGCTCTCCAAAATCATGGAGAGCATAATTAGCCGTCAGCTCTTGGTATACCTAGAGGGTCACCAGTTGATCAACGACCGACAATTCGGGTTTCGCCATGGTCGGTCGGCAGGTGATCTTCTGGTATACCTGACACATAGATGGGCTGTGGCTATTGAAAGCAAGGGGGAAGGCCTGGCAGTTAGCCTGGATATAGCGAAGGCCTTTGATCGTGTATGGCACAAGGCTCTCCTCTCCAAACATCCATCATTTGGGCTTCCCGAGAGCTTGTGCAAGTGGACCTCCAGCTTCCTCACTGGGCGTAGCATACAGGTCGTTGTCGACGGATATTGCTCGAACCCGAAGCCCGTGAATGCTGGAGTGCCCCAAGGCTGTGTGCGGTCTCCCACGCTGTTTCTTCTGCATATCAATGATATGTTGGACACCTCCAACATTCATTGCTATGCAGACGACAGCACTGGTGATGCCATATACACGGGCCATGCAGGTCTCTCTCGGGAAATCGTCGACCAGTGCCGGGAGAAACTTGTGTCTACTATCGAGTCCTCTCTTGAGAAGGTCGCGGAATGGGGAAAATATAACCTTGTCCAATTTAACCCCCAGAAGACTCAAGTTTGCGCGTTTACCACTAAAAAAACCCCATTTGTCGTATCACCGCTCTTCGACAATACTTCCCTCAAAGCCTCGCCTAGTATCGGAATACTGGGTCTCGAAATCTCGAGCGATTGCCAATTTCGTGGTCATCTGGAAGGCAAAGCCAAATTGGCTTCAAAGAAACTGGGCGTCATTAAAAGAGCACGGCAATACTTCAAGCCGGCCCACATACTAGCGCTCTACAAAGCGCAGGTCCGGCCACACATGGAGTATTGCTGTCATCTCTGGTCTGGCGCACCCCAGTATCAGCTCGATCCATTGCTCTGTGAACGGCTGGATCACTTGGCGTTGCGTAGAGACGTCGCTTCATTGTGTGTCTTCTACCGCATTTATCACGGGGAGTGTTCCGAAGAGCTGTTTAATCTGATTCCTGCCGCCGAATTCCACCTTCGCACGACACGCCACAAGTTAGGATATCATCCTCACCATCTGGATGTGTGGCGGTCCTCCACAGTGCGGTTTTCAAGGAGCTTTCTTCCACGTACTACAAAGCTGTGGAATGAGCTTCCTTGTGCGGTGTTTCAGGGACGATACGACATGGGTACCTTCAAAAAAAGCGCGTACACCTTTCTTAAAGGCCGGCAACGCTCCTGTGATTCCTCTGGTATTGCAAGAGATTGTGGGCGGCGGTGATCACTTAACAACAGGTGACCCGTATGCTCGTTTGTCCTCCTATTCCAAAAAAAAAAAACGAACTGTCGAAATTGACTGTCACTCTCGGCAATTTTTTAAGATTATTTTCTATTACGCTTTTAGACAATTGTAAGTAATTATGTGTGTTTATTATAACATATTAAACAAGTCATTAATTTTAAGATTATATTTTTTGAATTTATATTATTATATAAGATTATTCACACAAAATATTGATAAATATAGGTTTATTAAAAACACATAAATTTGTGTAAGGATGGTTCGCGAAAGGGAATTTTTGTTACATGCAGTTATTATTATTGCAAGCATTATTTATTATTTTTACTATTTTTAATATTTAATTATTTTTACTATGTATAATTGTACGGTGGTTTGGTTCCGTACAGAGTAAAACACAAGTTAGGCTCAAATGGTATATTGAAACCTTAACTTATGCTATATGGTAAAATGGTAAAATGTTGGTATGGTAATGAGCACGCGAATCGATCGGCGGCTTGTCGCGAACTGGTTACAATATTACTTAGGAAATAACGCGAGGCGACGTAAACGCTGACACGCGAAACGTGATGTACAGTCGACATGCTGTTGACCGTACATGCTGCCACCGCGAGAGAAGAAAGAGTGGTGGTGAAGATGGTACAAAAAAGAAATGGTTATGGTTAGCGAGTGACGTGAGACAAGGTGATAAACAAATTTGCATTATCTAATGGTAACCTTAATGTCTCTAGCCACAGTAATCACTAAAATTATGCCTATGCACTACAGGAGAAGTGGATTGGTCTTTCACTTCATCACTACACTTATCACTATTTTTACTAGCACTAGATTGCCCGTGGTTAACTACACTTACACACTGGTCACTAACACTATACACAAACGCTGCGTTCGTCAGACCCCGCGGCTCAGGGCGCGGCGGGTGCGACGCGGCTGGCCCTGCGCCAGCGGCTGCCGGCGCGGGCGGCGCGCTGGAGTCCTGGCGGCGGCTGCGGCGCGGGCACCACCGCCGCACGGCGTACGCGGCGGCCCCGGCCACCAGCACACCCGCCACCACGTATATCGCGACGTAGTGGTGAACGTCGTGATAAGATATACCACCCTTTAGACCACTCTCTGAATTCATTTGTTTTATTTTTGCGCCTATATCATCTAGCTCCTGATCGTAACCACCCATCACTGATGCTGGCTCCGAAATCAGCGACACGAACGTCTTATTCTGATTAAAGATGTGGTTGATGGGGTGAATGTCTATCGCTGGTATATCCGTCTGTATGGTTAATGTATTGTTCTGAAGCCTCCGAGCATAAATGGTAATGTCTTGTCCTTTCAGAACACAATCTGGACCCAACCTAATAATGCCGCTATTATTAAGATGATTGGAAAACATTTGCTCTCCACAGATGATACGTACTGGATACGAGTCGCAGCAAAAGAAAAAGTATGTATTGACCTCGCTTAGCTGAGACCACCAATCTAGACATTTGGCAGTTTTGGTTCTGCACTGCTTCGTCTCCTGGTCTTTGGAGCACATGACGTCATCATGACTCATATGAGAAATTGGTTTTTCCAAAGGACAAAGTTGTGTCTCAGTATCTAAATGAAGACAATTATTTAATTCTAAGTGTGATATGGTCATAAATGAGTCTCTTCGTAAGTTGATCGCAATGTAATCCGAAACTGGAACTAGGGTGACCATGGTTTTGCCGTTCCGTCTTGGTACAGGATAAATTTTATATACTTGGTAATGGTCTCTACTCACTAATGGTATTCTAATTTCAAAAATAAAATAGTCATTTAGCATTTTCGCTCTGACCTTGAGTAAATGGTACATTTTGGTTAATTCTGTATGCGTGTTCTCTATTGGTAAACTTAAATCGTTGGACAATCTTCCGGAAATAATATTTAATTCTTCTAGAAGCTGGTCGGGTTTCAAAAGATGTATGTTGAACTTCCCAAAGTACACCTCCGAAACAGTATCTAAAAGAACATCCTGCACATTCTTCAAATTCGACTCCAAGCTGTTAGCTGCCATAGCGCATAATAAAAATTCATTATTGTTTTCCACGTCTTTCAATTGACTCTTGACATCATTGGTAGCGTTCTTTAACTGGTTAAGGTAATGAGTAAATATTTTATATTGTTTGTCAATTGAGCCTTGCATCCTCTTCAATACATTATATTCTGCTTCTATTACGGAAGTCTGGTTTTTCCATAGAGCAGCAAGATGGTTTTGGTTTTCCCTAATTAAATCGATGTCCTGAATATACTGCTTAGCGAATTGGTCATCGAGTACACCGAACAGCGCGTGTGCAACATTACCCACAGCGTTGATAAGGCCGCGCCTGCGCCGCGCGTGCCCGCGTGGGAACTGCTGCGTCGACAGAATGTTATTGTAATGCGATAACTCTGTATAACTGTGCTGTAATTGTATTAAAATAGATTCACAATGGTTTCTGACTGACGATTCCTTGCAAATATATTCCATATGATCAATATATTTGGATAACAATTTACTGCCTTGCCAATATGGTTTTAAATCGTAGTATACAACTAGTTTCCATTCGTCCTGAACTAGTCGCATGGTTGATATTTTATCTAAATATAAACTTTGACTGTCGTTGAAGTTTATAGCGTTGTATGCACACGTGGCTGGTGAAAATAAAAAGGTAAACAACATAAGTGCCATGGTAAATAAATTAACAATTCCTCTTCTAGCTCGTCGCTTTGGTTTTGGTAAATCGTCGTTCGACTGGTGTTTCGGCTGGTTATGGTCAGTGGTTTCATGAATTTGGTTACTGTCTTCGTCGTTGGAGTGGTTAATAGGTAAAAGAGATAGTTTGACTACTGGTCGCTTCATAATGCCATTTTTGGTTTTAACAGAGACTACTCGAACTAGCCCATCTTGCCCCGGATGTAGCTGCACGATTCGACCGAGAGCCCATTTACCCGGTGGCAGGTTAGCATCGTGTATAATTACAATGCCGCCAACATTTAAATTTGGTTGTGAACGTCGCCACTTGGACCTAGCGTTCAACTGTGTGAGGTACTCCGCTCTCCATCTCTTCCACACATCTTGGTAAATCTTCTGCACTAACTGCCATCTGGTTCGTAAGTCGTGTTCTGACTCAACAATGGTCAATGTTGGTCCACTGGACAGAAAATGAGAAGGGGTCAAACAATCTAAGTCTTCGACGTCTTCACTCAGCGGGCACAGAGGTCTGGAGTTAAGGCATCCTTCTAGCTGAGCTAGAAGAGTAGAGAACTCCTCGTAGGTGAGTTTTTGTTCTCCTATTACTCGCTTCAGGTGGTGTTTCAAGCTCTTCACTGCAGCCTCCCAGAGACCGCCTGCGCTTGGCCAAGATGGTGCGTTGAAGTGCCATTCTATCGACATTTCAGCTATTTCTGCATAAAACTGGTCATTCAATATGGTTTTCAAGTTAACAATCTCCTCTTGCAAAACTCTATTTGCTTTTATAAAGTTCGTCCCGTTGTCACTGTAAATGTGACCGGGCGATCCTCTCCTGGCCGCAAGTCTTCTGAGGGCTGCCAAAAATGCTGAGGCGGTGAGATCAGAGACCAACTCCAAATGTACAGCCTTGGTCGCCATACACACGAAGACGGCGACATATCCTTTGGTACATCTCACTGATCTACCCTTCGCAGACTTGACGTCAACAAAACCAGTAAAATCAACCCCCAAATGGTAAAAGGGGCGGGTCCTGTTGATTCTTGCAGGTGGTAAGTCTCCCATCAACTGGTCGTGTTTCAGGGGGTCGTGCCTTCTACATAGCACACATCTCCGTAGCCTCTTCTTTACAGCATTGTTTCCTCCCAGGATCCAATATTCTTGACGCAGCCAAGCAAGGGTTAACCGGGGACCCCCATGAAAGGTCATCTTATGCGCGTGGTCAATAATCATGTCAGTAAGCAAATGGTTATGTGGTAAAATACACGGATGTTTCATACTATCTTCTATTTTGGCGTTGGTCAATCGCCCCCCAACCCTCAAGAGCCCCTGGTTATCAATAAATGGTTTCAATTTTAATAATTTACTCTTAGGGTTAGGTTGGTTATGGTTTTTAATATATTGTATATCTTCTAAAAATTCTACTTGTTGTATATGCCTTATAATTAAGTTTTTAGCTTTTCTTATTTCTAATATAGTTAAGTAGTTTGTTTTATTAGTATTAAATGACTTAGGTGTAAAACGTAACACCCACGCAAGCACTCTTGAAGCTCGCGTAAAATCGCTGTATCTGCTAATTATACTATCTATAACCTTGTTTTGATATTTAATTGTGTTTACATTTATATTTAATAATGGTTTTTTAAGCTCTTCGCAGGTTGTATATAATTTATTGGTTAATTTGGACTCTTCAAACGATCTTAGCCAGTGGGGACCTATCCACCACATGGAATGGTTAATCAGCTGTTCTGTGGTAATGCCTCTACTTGCGCAGTCAGCTGGGTTGTCCTTTGTTGACACATAATGCCAGCTACTCGATGGTATAATGTCAATGACCTGCTTCACCCTATTCGCGACGAATGGTTTCCATTTACATGGGTCGCCGTTGAGCCAGCCTAACACAGCTGTCGAATCAGACCAACCGTAGATTTTGATGTTGTAATCTGATAGGCATTTACAGGTGATCTTCATGACCTTGGTAAGTAGAACCGCTGCACATAACTCTAATCTAGGTAACGATACATTTTTCTTTACAGGTACGAGACGAGACTTCGAAGCTACTAATACTACAGAAGACTGGTTGCTGGTAATATTGTTGACTCTGCAGTATACAACACAAGCGTAGGCATTTTGTGATGAATCACAAAACCCATGTAATTCAATGGTGTCGTTCTTAGAAGACTGCAACCACCTTGGTATGGTAATATGGCTAATTTTCGTGATGTCAGCCTCTATGGTTTTCCATTTTGTGTTGATGTCAGCTGGTAATTCGTCGTCCCACAGAAGATTTAAGAGCCATACTTCCTGGAAGAGTAGTTTCAACTTGGTGGTAACTGGTGAAAGCCATCCAAGCGGATCAAATATCTTCGATATATTCGAGAGTAAACTTCTTTTGGTGAGTTTACTGACTGGTTCGGAATTCAATTGAAAAGCGAAATAATCTTCGTCGGGATGCCACTTAAGTCCTAATGCCTTGGTTGATTCCTGGTATTTAAAAACATATGCTTGGTCTTCGCATGGTAACTGGTTATCTGGTAGTACATCTGGTTGATTTGACGACCACTTCCTTAGATTGAATCCACCTAACTTAAGGAGATTTATGAGGTCGGAAATCAGCCTCTTTGCAGACTGGAGGTCATGATGTCCATGGAGGAGGTCATCCATGTAGAGCCTGGTAGCCAGAACTTCTGCTGCTTCTGGGTAACGGTGACCTTCATCCTTAGCCAGACGTTTCAATGTCATCATGGCTAGGAATGGTGCGGCCTTGGTGCCGTATGTGACAGTGGTAAGTTGGTATTCTTCTAATGGTTGCTTTTCAGAGTCCCTCCACACGATCTTCTGGAGCGGCTGGTCATCATCATGGACATCTATAAATCTGAACATCTTCTCTATATCGGCTGTGAAGGCTATTTGGTACTGCCTCCACTTTAATATGAGAGTAAACAAATCCTCTTGTAAATTTGGTCCAGAGTACATAAGGTCATTCAACGAAAGTCCAGTCGAAGTTTTCGCTGAGGCATTAAAAACAACTCGCGTGGCAGTCGTCGTGGAATCCGTTCTGATTACACAATGGTGAGGTAAATAGCACTGAAGTATCGGATTACTATTACATTTCTTCATATGGTTTAAATTAATATATTCATGGATAAATTGTTTGTAGTTCTGTTCGATAATTTTATTTTTACAAAATCTGCGTTCTAATTGCCGAAATTGGGCTACGGCTTTGGTTTTAGACTCACCCAATTTTTCGGTAATCTCTGGTTTTAATGGTAACCGTACAACATAACGTCCGTCTGGTTTGCGCGTAGTATGCTGTTGATAATGATGAAGGCAATGGTTATCTTCATCCGTAATATTTACAGAGTTGTCTGAGATATCTTCAATCTCCCAGAACCGCTGTATATCCTGCAAGTCGACCATGACGACGTTGCAATATGTTTGGTTTGGTTTTATGGTACCACTAAGAATCCAACCGAGCTTGGTATTTTGCGCGATTGGTAGTGATGTGCCATTACGAATTAAACCTGGTAAAATAATTAATTCGTAAACTTCAACGCTTAAAATTAAATCTATTGGTCTACTTTTATAAAACTCTGGATCTGCGAGTGGTAACTTTTGTAAATACGGCCAAGCTGGTTTTTCTAATGTTTCGTGTGGTAAATTCCCGACGACATGCTTCATCACATAGGCTTCCGTTTTAAATGTGAAATTATTATGAAGAGATGACACTGAAAGCTGTGCGACTCCCTTACTATTGTTGGCTTTTGCGCCTACTCCGACCACCACACAGTGGCGCTTAATCCTGGGTAGGCCTAAAAGTTGAGCGGCATTCTCTGTAATGAGAGATGACTCCGCGCACGGGTCTATGAGGGCTCGCATGGTATGGTGACAGCCATCCATAGACATAATATTAACTTTAGCTGTTGCTAATAATTTGGGCATGGTTTCTTGTGGGGCATTGGTAACGCATATATTGGATCTTCTAGGAGAATTTTCGATCTCGGTATTTCTAGAAGTAGATGGTGCAAAAGTGACAAGAGCATTATGCAGAAGAGTATTATGCTGCTGGTTACAAAAACGGCAAGTTTTTTCCGAAGAACATTCCTTGTCATAATGGTTAATTAAACAGTTTTTACATAATTTGTTGGATTCAATGACCTTAAGTCGATTCAGCGGTGCGGATTCTAGAAATTGTTTGCATTTAAACAATTCATGGCAACACGTTTTACAGAGTATGCATTTCCGTTGTGGCGCAATATGTACTGGTTTCGTATTGACGTGGTTTATTACAGCTGGTCTTGGTTTAAAATTTCTGTTCATAAAATTATGTAAATGGTTATTGGTATGCTTTTCAGCCCATGGTTTTTGGTATTGGTTTTGGTGTACCTGGGATGAATTTGATTTGTTGAAGTCCTGCTTACGACGAGAGCTTTCTAACGAAGTAAATTTAATTTCTAAAAATTTCAAAAAATCTAACAAAGTAGGCAATTCTTTTGGATTCTTAAGCGACACAATGTAATCATTATGGGTTTCAGTATCTAACTTTTGGCACAAAATATAGACGATCAATGGGTCCCAGTTGGAAATGTCGATGCCCATTGCTTTTATAGAGTTAAGACACTCGTTGGTGGTGTCATGTAACTTTTTGATGACCGCTGCAGATTGATGTTGAATCGTAGGCATGGTTAGTAACAATTGTATGTGAGAATTAAATATTAACCTAGTATTATGGTAACGTTGGTTTAATATGTCCCAGCATACTTCGTAGTTTTCAGAATTGATGCGTAAATGGTGAACTAATTTTTCAGCCTCGCCACGGAGCTTACTTTTCAAGAATTGCATTTTCTGCGCATTTGGTAAAGATTTATTATGGTGAATTGTTTCGGAGAATAAATCTTTAAAACATATCCAATCTTGGTAGTTTCCGCTGAAGGTGGGAATGTCCATTTGTGGGGTTGAACGTTCCCTGTAAGATGACGACCACATCTGTCTGTTCACTGCCTTCTTCATGGTGTTGTATTTCTTCTCCATCTCAGCGAATGCTGTCTCATACTCTTCGTTGTCGAGCAGCCCTTCGCTGTCGATGTCCCAGTGAAGAGAATCGATGACCGACCATCTTGATTGGATAGTTCGTAAAATATCTTCGAACTCCCAGCGGTCGGAGCAGCTTTCAAGGTCGACAGCCTCTATGGTACGGGATAGCGCCTTGAAGTTGCTCTTCTGCTTTCGCAGCATTTCTTCGACCCTACTGGAGTTGCCCTGGTTCGATAGCTTTGGTGCAGGGAAGCTAAAAGAGGGACCCTCCTGAGCGGGAGAGAAAATATCGCGCCTATCTGAGCCCTGCGATAATGGTGTAGCAGGTCTCAGTAATGGTTTGCTGGGATCGCTGGTTACGTAATTAGAAATCATATTCCTAACTTCCTGGTAAAAATCTTTCGTCCGCTGGTAATGGTTTTCCGCGAAGTAGCGATGGTTAGGGTCTTCAAACTCAGCACAAAGCCTAGTATGGTTGGTCTGGAATTCACTCCAGTACGAGTCTAAAGCGTTGAGACGTTTTTCAATATAGGCGGGTGTCTTTCGTTCTGGCCCGTCCTTCTTGAAATTAACACACTGCGTGTTAATCGCGGACATAATCTGGTTTTGGGTGGTTAATAGAGCCTCCATGGTTACGGGTCAAAAGAGAGTGGTAAAGAGTGGTGAGTGATAAAAAGGAAAGATCTTACTTGAAGACTGGTACGTGGTGACCTGGTGTGTCCTCAGCAGTCTCCCCGTTGGTAGTCGCTGGTAGTATCGCCGATCTGGTGAACTGGTTACACTCCACACACAAGCACTTTGGTCAACACTAATTTGGTTCACTACACACGCGACGACTTTTGGTTAAAATGGTTAACTAATGGTACTGGTTAATAGAACGATGGATCACAATGTTTTTGTGTCCTCGAAATGGTTAAAAAATACACTGGTTAACAAAAGGCCGAAGGACCACAATGTCCTTGGAATGGTTAAAAAAAATTCTGGTCACTGGTTAACAAAAGGCCGAAGGACCACAATGTCCTTGGAATGGTTAAAAAAAATTTTGGTCACTGGTTAACAAAAGGCCGAAGGACCACAATGTCCTTGGAATGGTTAAAAAAAATTTTGGTCACTGGTTAACAAAAGGCCGAAGGACCACAATGTCCTTGGAATGGTTAAAAAAAATTTTGGTCACTGGTTAACAAAAGGCCGAAGGACCACAATGTACGGTGGTTTGGTTCCGTACAGAGTAAAACACAAGTTAGGCTCAAATGGTATATTGAAACCTTAACTTATGCTATATGGTAAAATGGTAAAATGTTGGTATGGTAATGAGCACGCGAATCGATCGGCGGCTTGTCGCGAACTGGTTACAATATTACTTAGGAAATAACGCGAGGCGACGTAAACGCTGACACGCGAAACGTGATGTACAGTCGACATGCTGTTGACCGTACAATAATTGTGAATTATCAAGGTATAGTATTCAAGTAGTACAATGTACATTCTAGAGGCGCTTCTTCTTTCACAGAACACCCGTACTGGGTGTAACTATTACCTTTATTAAAAATTAAAACCTGTTAAATACACTAAATTAATAATTGCGTTTTAATTGAAATTAACAATTATTCAAAGTTAAAGTATGCTTAGGTATCACTTAATTGAATTTGTAAAATCTTATAAAATAACTTAATAATAATTATCATAAGGTATTATTTTATTTATTTCTAGCAATGGCAACGGGGCCATTAGCTAAAAAAAACGCATTACGTATTAACAAGAAAACCCTTTTAAATACCCCTTTAGATTTTTGAGAAAATAGTATAACCCTCCATTTTAGTCAACCAAGGATACACAATTTAAATTTATCGGTAACACCCTACTAATTAAATTGATATTTATAATAATTAATATACAGAAAACGAAAGGCAAAAAATCAAAACATGATGATATCTGACTACTTATAGAATTATAATCATTACTCTCTGACATGCATCATTAAAAAAAGTAATACACTCCACAAGCAAACAATATGAAAGAACATAGATTTATTGAAAAACCTGAACTTAATGAGCACGATTAAAACCTCAAAGTAGATATTATTCAACAAGATAATAGGTTCGTAGATTACGATCTAGCTCTCGAGCTTACTTATGTTTTTTTTCCTTTACAAAACAGTAAGAAGCAATAAAAAAATATCCAGCAAAAATACTTACTACTTCAAATTATAATTTCATTTCACAAGCCTCGGCGGAGATATTAAAAATTAACTATAACACTCAAATTCAATTAGGATTTAATTAATATGGGGAGTATAGACCTATCCTTTTCGCACACGTGAACATAGCACACTATTTCACTTTAAGACGTTAGAAATAGCATTGTTCTCTAAATTAAGACTTATAATTAATGTTTTTATTCATATCAAACCAACACAAACGCTTCTTTCTTTTACGCGATTGCAATCATGTCCATTTCCGAGGTGAGCATGGAAAGATCGATAACGGCTCTCTATGCGTTGGTCTTTGCCCGGGCACGGGCGGTAACTGAAATCTAAAGCGTAAGGAAGTGACGAGTGCTGCCATCTAAATTATCGATGCGCTGTGAGCTGTCATCTAGACGCTACCTTTTTAATGTCGTGTAAGGATCTTTGTCTCCTTGTTTAGCCATGATAACGAAATATTGTTGGAAAAAAAAACAATCTATGTGTGTTAGCTTTGTAAATATTAAAATCAATAAACGTGTGTAATAATCATATAAAAACTTACTTCTTGTATGATTATTATACAATCTATAAGGACCTAAGGAACCGAGTTATTTCCGTAACGTCTGTCGTCGGTTTTACAATAAATAATGTTAAATTTGCCAATTTGGGATTTTTTAACGCAAATAAGTACTTTTCCGCTACTGTTTACATAGCGTAACCGAGAATTAGGTATACTTTTGTAGTAAAACTTTTGTTTGAAACGTTTTAATGACTATATTAAGTATTGTAGTTTTGTTAAGTGATTTGTAGTTTGTACTCTAGTATGCTACTTGATGATGATATTGCTGTATGGGGTCCGTAAATATTCTCTAAATAAAGTATAAATTCAATTTTTTTTCAAATTCAAAAGTTTTTATTGAAAAATAAAAATTAACATAAAAACATTGACTTCAAAAACTATTCCAAAACAATAGATATAATGTGCATTAAAAAGTATAAAAATAATTGCGTATTTTTATACAATCTAATTAATTAATCTAATTCTAGTTACGATTATTGTTATTTTTGGAATCGGTGTCCTTCCGCCGCGACCCGCTCTCGCCTCCTCACGACTCAAGCACATCTCACCCATAACTATGTATGTAGTCGATATGAGCGCCGATGGTTAATTCCACGGCGTGATCTAAAAATTTTGACGGCGGCGGCGGCGTCTCGGCGGCGCGGGCGCAGCCTTACAGTTTTTTAAGGGACTGATTTTTGAATAAATATAAACCATTGTCAGTAGTTAATAAAGTTAAATCACAATTAAAAGGTAAACAGAATATGCCGGGCAGTTAGCCTGGATATAGCGAAGGCCCTTGATCGTGAATGGCACAAGGCGCTTCTCTCAAAACTTCCATCGTTTAAGCTTTCCGAGCCATAAAGCCTCGCCTAGTATAGGAATAAGGGGTTTCGAAATCTCGAGCTATTGCCAATTCCGTGGCAATTATTTATTTATCAAAATCGTTTCACCTAGTCGAAAGTTTTGAGGTAACATACATAAAAAAAAGAACATACCGACGAATTGAGAACCTTCAATTTTTTGTAGTAGGTTAAAAATAGGATGTGACATCACTTATTGAAAGTCAAAAAACCTACCACCCATTACAAAATGAATGCCTCAGGCCTGAGACGAACGGGCGCAACAAACTCAGCGGGCTTTTTTTCATCAAAAAATATGTTTACAAAGTAACATTGTACAACTAAAGATATTATTTAATTCCCAATTTGTGGTATCATTAAGAAAGTCGTTTATGTTATTATAGTTACCTTTACCACACAAACGTTTTTTAACAATTCTTTTGAATAACGTAATACTTTTCTTATTGAACATCTTCTGGTGATCTTGTTGTAAAAGCATATACATCGCCCCACAAAAGACTTACTTACTCGACTTAGCCGAGTAGTAGGCATTATTTGTATTCTTTGGCGTAACAAAACAAAAATTTATAAAATTATTTATCCCTCGTGCTATTCTAAGTGTATAGAAAGAACAATATTGTAATAAAGAAGGTATTAAATACAAACAAGGAAAATATTACTGTACCGCATAATTTACTTAAATATTGATAAATTATTTTTTTACAATTAGAAAGATATATCTTTTTTGGTTTAGTAGACATATGAGTTACAGTTACAGTATGATACAAATTTGACCAACGGATGTCAGGGTGTCAAATTTAGGCATGTAAAATCTCACTCTGATAATTTTTCCCCAACGGGCAGAAAGAAGTATCACTTCCATAATAATTGAGATCTTGTATGATCCCAGTTCCATCTGTCGTGAAATGTGGTCCGCGATGCAATGCGAAACATAGTTTTTTTTACACATGTTTAAGCTTACGACAGTTAAGAATAAAAAAAAAGAATTTCAACACTTTTGACAAACAAAGCGTGCGATAGAGAAGAACATCTCTAATAAACATAGCAAGACAGAAAAGATAAGCGAATCTATTGTTACTGTAACCGATTTTGATTGAGAGGTCGTAAACAGTCAGCCAAGCTTGGTATCAGCTCCTTAGTATTTTGAATAAGCACTAGTTATCGCACACGTTGACAAATTAAAACTAATTGTTCACGTATTATCAGGCCATCTTTACGCTAGTAAATTCTAAAGTCTATTGTACAAAGTGAGTAGAGAAATAAATAAAATGCCATATAAAATAAATATTTTTATTGATACATTGTCTTCTTGCTGCTACATAGATGTATCCTGTACAGAAATAAAGCGTCCATTTAATAATTTTGACTAAATTGTGAAAAAGTACTTACATGCTAACATTTTATATCAATATAGCAAACATACATAATATACTGTCATGATTATAGTAATAATAATAATTGCAACTAACTATGTGATCTCTGTTATGGATTCTGGCTATCAGGTAGATATGACTTATGCGGACCTCAGCAAGGCGTTTGACCGTATTGACCACAGTATCCTACTCCTTTACAACGCAGGTATACATGGAAATTTGTTCCGATAATTTTCATCTTACATTACAAACCAATCACAAGCAGTTGCTATAAACGGATACGCTTCTAGATGGATGTTCATCCCATCAGGTGTTCCCCAAGGCTCGCTTCTGGGATCCCATTTATTGTCTATATTTCATAATGATATTTCATCATGTTTTTCGCATTCTCAGTTCTTACTGATGATACGATAATATAAAGGCACGTCCAATTACTCGATGATTGTCATCTTTTACAGGTAGACTTGGGTAGATTCGTTTGTGGTAAAATTAATAAGTTAGATCTCAACGTCTCTAAGGCTGAGATCTATAGAGCTTACTTAGATATTGCTCAAAATTTACTTACGTAAAACTTAGTAGAGTGTGATAAAACGCAAACTTGACTTTTGCATTGGGCTGTCGTAGCTTAAGCTCAGTATAATTTCAGCTGTCAAATGACTTTATAAACAAAATTAAGGATTATGACACTTACACTCTTACACTCAAAGAGGTTTTATGTAATCTAAGTCTAAGTACGCTCTATAGATCTCATCGTAAATGCTTTGCATTGACCTTCTCTCGGAAAACGGATCTGATTAATTTCAATTGCAATCTTAAAAATAAAGTTTATTTATTTATTGGAAAACAAACAGCTTAAGTGATATACACATTGTAACACATAATTTATATTACACAAGCCAATAAAGTTTCCACTTAAATATAAACAAAGTAGGAGTGAATATAATACAAAATATAACGGTTTGATATACAATTAAACATAAGGATAAAAAAGTACACAAAAATACAAATGAAACAAAATTTATCGGTTGGACATAATTTAAGGATGTTTAAGATATTCTTTAATTTTTTTAGTAAAAGTTCGATAGCTGCTATGAAAAATGTCTAAGCGACTATAATTATTATTATAAGTGTTGCATGCTCTTATAATAAAACAATTGCTAGTATAATTAGTTCTACGAACAGGGATAAAGAATATATCTATAGAACGTGTATAATGTTTTGGACAGTTAAGTTTAATGTTACTTAAAATACGATTGTTGTGTGTACTAATAGAATGAAAGATATGGTGTAATCAAACGCAAATTTGAACCCAAAATGTCATTTTTATATTTTATTTCATAATAAACTAAGCCTCGAAAGCTCTTGGTTTTATCATAAGAACCTGTTGGGTGTCAAATAAAATACTTAAACGGATTAAAAAAATATAATTACACAAGCCACAATCACGCTCAGATAAAATATACACTATATAGTCTGTATGGCAACACTATCATACCATATTTCGTCCGTTGTCTCCCGCTATCCTGTCAACGATCTGAAAAAAATTGTGTGAATTTTTATGTTTATCATAAATGGACAAGCTCACTTAAGTGATAAGAACTTCGTGTTACATTTTCGGTCCCAGTAATCGAGCTATAAACTTCCGAAAAATTGGGAGTATTGGGATGCTTATCACAGGATTCCGGTTAGGTATTTTTTCTACCGTGAAGCAGTAATTTGCAAGCATTAATGGGCTCACCACACTATATGTTCCTTCACCTTCCTACACCTTCAAACTTGTTCCTTTGACTCGCGCTAAATAGGGTGAGCACGACGAGGAGCATAATGTCTGTCATGTTGCCATACTACGTCTCTGCCTCCTCGCTACTTTCTACGCCACTCGTCGAGTGTGTGGCAGGCCCACAATGTATTTGTTTGAAAGGCGGCGTATCTAGTGAAGTTACTGGGCTAATGAGACTAAAGATGTCATGTCTCCCACTGACGAGATCAGTTGTGATGTCGCTCTGAATTTTCGGTTCAATGGAGAACCCTGCGCGGTAATGCATTGTAATGGACAATACTGATACCACTACGACCAGGAATTTTGTCTCATAAAAAAACACTTCAATCGTACATCGACCAATTCATGAGTTATGAGCTTGATGGGAATGTATGGCAGATGAGCTGTAAAAATACTCTCAGGTTGGTCCCCACAACAGCCATGGTCACGCGACTGAGAAAGAGTTGGATAAAACTCGTGGAGGAGGTCTTGAGTTTAATGGACAAACTCGCTGGACTGGAGGGCAGGAAAATACCGAGAAATATGATTGGAGATAATGGAGGAGACCAAGATCCATACAAGATTTGTAGATTTGTAGCTCCAGAAGAAGAGGAAAATTCACAAGCTAGGGCTAGTCTAATTCACACTTTGTGAGTTTCGACACTAAAATATAACAGAAGCCTGCTGAGCATTACTTTTTTCTGTTTGCTGCAAGAAGAAACTGAAAGATGCCCTGGAGATGTGGTGTTGGAGAATGCTCAAGGTATAGTGGACAGAGTTTTGTCCAACCTGTCCATGCTACAAGATCTCCACGTCTAGGTTCGCAGCGTTTATCGAACGCTTTGTGGAGAAGGGAAGGGCATACGGGTATACGGGCACGGGATAGACAAGATGTAGTGGCCAAACAAAAAACAGGTTTGGACGGTCCAAGTACAATAGATCAGCGACAGCGACGAGTGGCGAAGGATTGTGAAGCCAAAGCCATGGAAATAAAGATCACGACTGCCAAGAGTTTTGCAAATAAGAAGAATACTTCTAATGACTGGATACCCCATGGGAATCTATTATATGTAATAGTATAGTAAGTTTAAAAAAATATAATTTACACAAGTAAAAACTTGTGGATAAATTTATGGACGACTATGCTAATAGATTTAATTTGATGTATCATTCATAAATCTTAGCATGGTTGTTAGATTCCCCAATAATGGCTCAATCTACAGGATCTACTTGGTAGCTTGCTCATCTCCAATAATTTTGCATTATAAATATTTCTTTTAAAATACTGTATCTACCATACTATGTACGGAAAAGGTCTACCTTTTCCGGATCGTGAGAAGAACATACAAGAAACTAAACGGCCACTCTTTAAATAAAATAGAGTATTTTTCAATGTAATAAACTTGACTAATTAGTTTCTTAAGTGCTGAATCCAAAATAGGAATCGTGCTCAAAGTTTAATGCTTTTAAAAAAATTATCGTATATTGGATCTCAACCTTTAAAACTTGAATTCATAATTTGTATATGGTACCAGTGGGAAGCTCCTTTGCACAGGATGCCGGCTAGATTATGGGTACCACAACGGCGCCTATTTCTGCCGTGAAGCAGTAATGTGTAAGCATTACTGTGTTTCGGTCCGAAGGGCGCCGTATTACTGGGCAAATGAGACTTAACATCTTGTCTCAAGGTGACGAGCGCAGTTGTAGTGCCGCTCAGAATTTTTGGGGGTTTCAAGAATCCTGAGCGGCACTGCATTGTTATGGGCAGGGCGTACCAATTACCATCAGCTGAACGTCTTGCTCGCCTTGTGCCTTATTTTCATTAAAAAAAATGGATGCTTCGTGAACATAATGGTCGTGATTACTGTCATAATTAATAATCACCTCAAACAAATTCAATGATATAGGAAATTGATTTGAGGTGTCGCTCTTTCAAATATAAATTATTTATACAAGGCTCTTACGATAAAAAAAATAATTTAGCACATATTCAAACGTAAATTAAAAAAAAATATATTAACCATTACAAGTATAGATTACGTGCGAATTGAATGCAGAGTTCAGGAATGCGATAGTGATGTGACCTAATTATAATTAATGACCATAATTATGAGTGTGTCGATAAATTTAAACAATGCTACAAGTTTACCATTTTACACTAGGTCAAAAGGATGAAAAAAGTATTTTATTATTTTTTTATAATTTTAGAGTAATAATTAAATCTCACATTTTTCTTCTGCCTTTCTTCAACACACATGACTAAACATTTTTCGCCATTTCTCGTGCTTGGTGATGAATAAAGACTCGTTTTTTTTGGAACCAGTCATTACTACAATAAAAAATAACACAAGATCGTACAGACTTTAGCGTTAACACAGTAAGCGACGACTACGGCACAGCACTACGCTGCAGGCGTGCGGACAGCGGGGGGAGATGCTACCGCTGTTTGCCTTAGGTCCCGACTGCATTCAACTCGCGAGCTAACTGTAAGTGTGTAATACATAAAAAAAATATTTACCCCTCTGATGATTGGCAAATTCAGTAGTGAACCAAATACGGGAACCATTCTTAAAAAGTTTACAGCAGCCGGGAGGAAACCTCTGTAAATAATAAAGGGGCAAACTTTAATATATTAATAGTATGGTAATATTTTATATAAAAGGGGGCAAACGGCCTAGAGGCTCACGGGATGGGGGAGTGGTGAGGCAACCGCCCATCGACAGCCGCAACACCAGGGGTCAAGTATGTTCTAATTTTATTTTACCAGTGGTAGGCTCCTTTGCACATGATACCGGCTAGATTAAGGGTACCATAACGACTTCTTAACATCTTATGTCTCAAATTGACGAGCGCCATTGTAGTGGCACTCAGAATTAAATGGTTTTTCCAGAATTCTGCCTGGCACTACATTGTAATAGGCAGGGCGTATCAATTACCATCAGCTGACCGTCCTGCTCGTCTCGTCCCCTTGAAGTAAGTCCCCTAAGTCGTATCGGTTTATAAATACGAATGTTTCTGGAACTCGAGTCTGTAGAGAAACAGAAATGATTACACTAAGGAGGACAAACGAACGTAAGAGCTATGTGATGCTACAGGATCTCCCCATTCTCTTATAGCACAGCAGAGAAATCACAGGAGTGTTGCTGGGTTTAAGTAAGCTGCGTCCTCCGCAGAATATAACAAGGTGGCCTTCAGCTCTGACAAAGGATATAAAATGCCATTTGGACGTCAAAGCCAAATTGTCTTTGATGAAGCTGGGCGTCATAAATCGAGCACGGCAATACTTCAAGCCAGCCCCCATTCTACCGCTGTAGAAAGTGCAGTTTTGGCCACATATCATGGAGTATTTCTATCATCTCTGGTGTGGCACACCCCGGTATCAACTTGAAACATTTGACCGTGTACAACACAGAGAGAAATGGTAACAGTAATAAAGTTAATGGTTTCGGCTATTAATAAATACCATGATTGATAATGGTCATTGATTATTTCGCCAATTAATGAAAATATTTTTATATAATAATAATGTGATATTGATTTTGTGAAGATATTAAATATCACATTATTCATTAAGGTCACAGAAATGAAACTTATGAATGTCACAACTAGTACTTTTTACCATTTCCGCTGAGTTTGAGAAGTGGGAAGAAACTCATTCGTAATTTTAAGTTGCATTGGTGTGCGAGGGATTACTACGCTTTTAAGTCGCATCCATACTTCATTTATACTCTTAGGTCTGTATATTAGGACAATGGCTTATGTTTTAATAAGCTTTCTAAAAAACTTACAGCGAAAGATTTTTACATGACTATGTTATTGGATATGTAAGTTATTAATGTTATAATATATTTGTAATATTATTTTTAACTATCTCTGTAGCACCATAGAACACTTACCTAAATAGCAATAAAAATCCATACATTTCCGCTATCATTCCAAACATTGGCCAACCAAGTAGCACAATTGTAATTCCTCCAAAGAAGGCTATTGTCGCTTTGATTTTGTGCCTTTGGAAGAAGAAGAAAAATGTCCTCTGTATACCTATCACACATGCTAATCCACTTATAAATAATATCTGGAAAGAGAGAGAGAGAGAGTAATATTTAGTTATTAATTAAATTACAACAACATTGATCAACTTATAATTTATAGATTACCATGGTACTATACTTACATTTCCAATAGCAAGAAGACCCTTATCAAATAATAATAATACTCCAAGAAACAGGAATGTCATACCAAAACCCGCCAAACCAACACCAATTTCTGGAACATATAAATTCAACAAACATTATAGTCTTTTATATGACCTACTGTTGGATAACAACATATTATGTACTAAATGAATTATTAAATTATTTACATCTTATAATAAAATATCGTTAAATTTTGTTTGTATTAAAATTGTGAAATCTTACATGTTTAAGTATGACATTATTGTTCATACTTTAAGCTTAATTCGATGTACCGAAATATCGAAATTAAACAAAAAAGGAAGGTATTCGTAATGCTTCAATAATGATCATGTAGACAACTTGATAACATATTTTACATTACAATTGACGAAACTATAATATATTGGATTTTTAATAATATTATGTTAACATGTTTGTGTGTACAATGTTTCTTGCAAATAAAATAATTTCATTTCATTTTTTAAGGAGGATTAATCTTTACATTTATTTTTTCTTGCAGACTTTCACTGTCAGTAATTGTCATAATAATCTTGCAACTAGTATGTAAGTTTGTCAGTTCTAGAGCAAGGCACAAGGTAAAAATAGCATCCCCTAACATTAAATCTAATATATAAAATTCTCGTATCATGGTGTTAAACTTTGAACTCCTCCGAAACGGCTTGACCAATTTCTAAAAAATCAATAAATTTTGAGTGCATATTGGGTAGGTCTGAGAATCGGACAACATCTATTTTTCATCCCCCCAATTGTTAAGGGTGGTCCACATGAAAATTATTTTTTTATTTTTTTTGTCATTTTTTTTTAAATTTGTTTGATTATGAGTCAGCATTAAAAAGTACATACAACTTCAAATTTTCACCCATCTATGATCAACAGTTACTTTTGTATCACAATTTTAATATTGGCAATACAACATTTGCTGGGTCAGCTAGTTTTCTTATATTATTTTGGAGCCAGTAACACCCGGGTATATAACTAATATACACCAGTAATACATATCAAGTAAAAACAATGGTATTTAAATATGATATTGTTCATTGGTCTATGATATCAAAATATACTGTGCCAAGTTCTCATATCATATTTCAGTCTACACCTATGTTCCAGCAGTTCTTTTTCACAACTGGATTTCTACTTTAAGCTTATTTTGAGCGATAATTCCCTGGTATACACACACAGCCTTTCTTTCTCAAGTGCTAAACAAATCCCTCAGCATGTTTTCCTTTGCCATGGGAGTGTTGAACAAACACATATGAAATCGAAAATAAATGGGTAGCGACTGTCATTAGACTCCATAATTTTTTTGTTAAAGAAAAGGAAAGTTTTTAATTATTTTGATAGGTTGTACTGATATATAAAATATTAAAAACAAACGGAATTATGTATGTAGATGCAAGACACATTTGCAATACATACAATTGATCTCATAACATGTATATTTAGCATTAATAATTGTTTGTATGTTTTTATTTGAGTATTAAAAGAGATTTTATTAAAATATTATTACATCTATATGTTTTATGGTAATAAAATACTTACTCTGAATATCAGATATCTCAATCATATTGGTGTTAAATATTTATAAATATTAAATAAATAGTCATTAATTAATTTACAAACACAAATAATACACACAATTAAATGGACTAAAAGCGAATTTATAACTAAGATGTTACCTCCACGTCATTTTTGTTATCGAATTTGTGAATTCAATACTATCAGTACCAATTTCAAAAACACAAATATTTGTTTTATTGACAGTGACAGATTTAATGACAGTGACAGTTTTATTGATATTACATTAGACATCTCCGCTGTTTTTCAAGAGCGCTTTCGCACTACGTCCGATCCCAGACTCCGGGTACGGATATCCATAAAAATACAGATCTAGAAATCTCGGACCGAATTCGGATATTGCTTATGCACTAGTCCGATCTCTGATCCAATTCCAAACAATTATTTTTTTGGCATACACCATTTTTCGCGCCACAGTAGAGCATTCACGTCGTTTATCATGAGTCCTTTCAATCTGCGACAATTTCTGGACGTTTAATTGGGACAGTATAATATAATAATTATATGATTTTTATAGGAACACATGTACGTTTGTATCATTATAACCTTATCCTAAAGTTTCTTACAGTTAATAATTATATCAATCTGCCGATATAACCAATTTGCCATTATTTATCTAATTTTAAACGTTTTGCTGGCTGGTTAAGTTGGCAATAAAACTAATAGCTAAACAAGCTTATGAACTATACTAGATGCCTGCTGCGCTCTTCTTATCCTACCGCCCCGCTGCCACTGTGCTCGAACGCAGTTCGGAATCTCGGATTTGGTTCGGACGCAAAGCGTTCATATAAATATTATGGCTATATCAGTCCGTTATTAATCTTCTTCGGAGCGGAGATTAACGGTTGACGGAAAGAAATCGGATGACGCAAACCGACTCTAGTGCGTAAGCTACCATTTTTTTAATAAAAATAAGGGACAAGCCGAGCAGGACGTTCAGCTGACGTCAAGTTGATACGCCCTGTCCATGACAATGCAGTGCCGCTCAGGATTCTTGAAAAACCCCCAAAATTCTGAATGGCACTAACTAACTGCGCTCGTCACCTTGAGACAAAAGATGTTAAATAATGTTAATGTTATCTAAATTTATAACATACCTATATAATAAAAATGTTAAACAATTCTTAACAATCTTGTTCCTGGTAGATATAAGGACAAGATCAAGTCTGAACATCTAATAATTATTTATTTTGTATGAAAGGCCGAAGGCGACATGGAGGAAACATTGAGGAAAATGCCGTGTTTATTTTTTACTCATTATTGATATTCCTAACAAATAAGTGCAGATATTGTGTAGAGTCATCAATAACTTAAACCTTAATAGTAGTCACAGAATGATAAGAGCTAATTTCAAAATAGCCTCTGAGAAAAAGCTGAGGCTGGCCATTATCGAATTCACTAGAACACACACACAAAATTAAAAAAAAATGTTAATTAGGGTTTTTGTTTTTTTTTATAGAAAAGGAGGACAAACAAGCTCACGGGTTACCTGGTGTTAAGTGATCACCGCCGCCCACATTATCTTGCAACACCATAGGAATCACAGAAGCGTTGCCGGCCTTTAAGGAAGGTGCACGCGCTTTTTTTTATTAAGAATAATTTAAAACATACGTCTTCATAATAATAGGTAAGTAATAAGTACTTTATATTATACTCAGTCGAATGGTGAAAATAAGCAGAGTATATATTATTAACCTCTTTGTTTTATGTATTGTGTGCTAACTTCATCATACTTGGAAGGATGATGTTTAATTCGTATTTTAATAAGTGTTCATTTAAATATGTCAGACGTGTTTTGTTTTTTGTCACTCGGGAAAATTGTTGTTCTTGATAAAATGTATTCTATGTTGTTTTTTTGTACCACTGACAAAGTGTGTACAAAGGAGATTGAATCGCTTCCGTACATTCCTGGGCCTAGGTGATAACAAGATGAAAGTAGCACCATTTAAAAGACAACATTTAAATAATCCATAATTGAAAATTTAGCAAGATTTGTCAATCTAGGAGCTGAGTAATCGAAGATATAATATTTAGGTTATGTGTTAAACTATATGTTACTACTACTGTAAAGACATTTTTTTGCATTATAATATAAAACTGGTGGTAATTAGATATAATATAGTATACCTAAATAAAAAGATAAATGTAAATTTCCTTGGAATTCAATTGTGTAGTTAGTTAACAAGTCGGTTACTCAACGAATACAACAAGAAACGAAGTGACAATGACGAAGAAACGAAATGATCAGTCTGCCATACTGATTGGTTGAGTAGCTATACCGTAACGGTTTCACGCCTAAGCTTTGGCATTTATATCAAAAGTTTATTACTTAGGTTTAATATAATTATTTATGCCCATAATCGATCAATAAATAATACGCCGAATTGACATTCGGATGTGAATGTCTGCACCTGAGAAGAACAGGCGCACGAAAGTCAGGCATCTTTTTGTATAAAATTTCAATGCAACCAATTTTATAATTTGAATAGCCAAACATCGGTTGCCCCATTCCCAATCTAGGGTATCATTAAAAAAGACATATATAAATATAATAACCTTTACCACATAAACATCTTTTAACAACTCTTTTGAATTTCGTTACACATTTCGACAATCATTGTTTTTTTTAAATAGACCTAAATTAAATTAAGATATTACCAGATATAAATTTCATTTAACTTGTATTATTATTATAATTTAGTATAGTGACCCTATTCTACATACAAATCATTGGCAATTTTTTCCTAACATCTAGCAACATTACACACACAAAGATGTACGTGTCGCTACAATGTCACTATGCACACATAAATATTACACGACCTCACGTTTTTTCTTTAGATTACTCCACCTGAGTATATTTTATTAATCTGTGCCCATAATAGTGACAATATCAGCCTAGCGAAACACTCTAAGAAAAAAGCGTTTCACTCAATTGAATGAAACGTGTAGAAATCCACTATGTTTAAAGCAACTGTTCGGTTTCAAACTTAGCTGGATTATACTTCGTCGCCAATTACCACAATGTAATTACTACTTTTTTAAACGTATGTCAAATCACTGCACGTTTCATGCTAATCTAAATTTCAATTTTTACTTAGGCAGCCCGGCCTCTTATTACATAGCACTTACATCCTCTTTGTAACTCATTACCATGCGTCTTATGGCGTGTCGTGATACGACTGTTAATTCTACACAAGTTCGAAATCTTATCACACCTATTTTACTTATACTTTACTAAAAACTAACATTTTTACAGATTACAAAAATCAGTATGATGAAACGGTGCACACTTTTGTTATACAGAACATGAAATAAGCACAATGATCGCCGATATTGATAGTCGCGCCTCTTATTACGTATCATTTACATCCTCTTTGTAACTCATTACCATGCGTCTTATTGCATTTCGTGGTACGACTATTAATGATACACAAGTTTGAAATCTTACCACACCTGTTTTACCTATATTTTACTTAAAACTAACATATTTTGCAGATTAAAAAAAATCAATGTGATGATGAAACCCACATTTAGACATCACCAATGAGTACTTAAGTGCGATAGTAACGTAAAGCACCATCAGTTACAATGGGAGTGAACTATAACGTTCACACGGACCCCAAATTGTGACATCACCAATTAACAAGTGCGATTATAGCGAACAGCACCATCTGTGGTGCAATGGGAGCTAACTACAACGTTGTTTGTTATATGGTTCATACGGAACCCCAGATTATGACATCATCAATGAGTAAGTGCGATTGTAGCGTAAAGCACCATCTGTTACAATGGGAGCGCACTACAATGTTCACACGGAGCCCCGGATTGTAACATCACCAACGAACAAGTGCGATTGTAGCGTAAAGCACCATCTCTTGTAATGGAAGCGAACTACAACGTATCACCAACAAATAAGTGCTATTATAGCGTAAAGCGCCATCTGTTGTAATGGAAGCGAACTACAACGTTGTACGCATTAATATTCACACGGAGCCCCGGATTATGACATCACCAATGATTAAGTGCGATTATAGCGTAAAGCACCATCTGTTGTAATGGAAGCGAACTAATACGTTGTACGCATTAAGATTCACACGGAGCCCCGGATTGTAACATCACCAACGAATAAGTGCGTTTGGAGCGTAAAGCACCATCTCTTGTAATGGAAGCGAACTACTACGTACCACCAATGAATAAGTGCTATTATAGCGTAAAGCACCATCTCTTGTAATGGAAGCGAACTACAACGTTGTACGTTTTAAGATTCACACGGAACCCCAGATTATGACATCACCAATGATTAAGAGCGAATATAGCGTAAAGCACCATCTGTGGTACAATGGGAGCGAACTACAACGTATCACCAAAGAATAAGTGCTATTATAGCGTAAAGCACCATCTGTTGTAATGGAAGCGAACTACAACGTTGTACGCATTAATATTCACACGGAGCCCCGGATTATGACATCACCAATGATTAAGTGCGATTATAGCGTAAAGCACCATCTGTTGTAATGGAAGCGAACTAACACGTTGTACGCATTAAGATTCACACGGAGCCCCGGATTGTAACATCATCAACGAATAAGTGCGTTTGGAGCGTAAAGCACCATCTCTTGTAATGGAAGCGAACTACTACGTATCACCAATGAATAAGTGCTATTATAGCGTAAAGCACCATCTCTTGTAATGGAAGCGAACTACAACGTTGTACGTTTTAAGATTCACACGGAACCCCAGATTATGACATCACCAGTAATTAAGAGCGAATATAGCGTAAAGCACCATCTGTGGTACAATGGGAGCGAACTACAACGTATCACCAATGAATAAGTGCGATTGTAGCGTAAAGCAACATCTGTTATAATGGAAGCGAACCACAACGTTGTACGTATTAAGATTCACACGGAACCCCGGCAGTTCGATTCAGGCAGCCAAACCGAGCACACCTGTGCTCCGTTATCTGTCCTTATTAGAATATTTTAATACCTGCGTCTTGCACTGCCTGCTCTGGCCACCTGTGGTCACACTCTATTTTACGGGATTCCTAGAGTCCTGCACCTGCTCGGTGCCTTCGCGGAACGTCGAGCGTTTATTATTGTTTTGTTTGTAATAGTGATACGGCACGTTAATTGTGTGTTTGTGTGTTGCAGTTCTGGTGATAGTGTCGGCTCTCCGGAGGTCGGTCCTGATTGCACCGAAGCAGCAAAGACAGCTGTCGGCGCAGGATAACAGCTAAGTCTTAGAAGTAGTCTTTTTATTATTACTCTACTTTTGTTATTTTCAGCGATTTGCAGTAACTCGTGGAACGGCCCATCAGGGCACGCCCCCGTCGCGTCTTATTAATAAATACTTATTCATATATTTAATATAGTTCTTTGTTACCGATTCGCCTTTTGTTGTTTTTATTATAATTGTATCTCCCCTCTGCCTCGGGCAGCGGAGATTCAATGTACCAATAAACTAAATAATATGGCTGAACAAGCCGAAAAAGTAAGTAGCCTCGGGAGCTACATATATCTTAATTACCCTGAGGTATATGCCGCATATGAAAAGGGGCAGCTCGACACAACGGGCGGCTCCAAATTGGTACTCCAACCGGAAAGCAGATACGGTATCTTCATGTCCGACCCGGAGTCAGACATGGAACTAGAGGTGCGCGTGATAGCGCCTGGGCCGCCTTTAGCCGCAGTAGTAGACCTTGCGTCCAACTCCGCACCAGCGGAATGTGGAGATGATGACGGCTTCTTAGAAGTCGTCAACCGTAAAAAGAATAAGCGCGGACACGTATCGCCTTCTTCTTCGCCGGCGTCACCGACGCCACCGGCAAAGCGGCCCGCTGCGGCTTCCTCTCCCACTCCCGCTGCCAAGCCAGTAGGCCCAAAACGTCCCCCGCTCATCTTTATAGGGGACAGGGCCCGCTGGATGGCCATTAAAAATAAAATCCCTAAATCGCTCCCCTACGCAGCGAGAGCGTATCAATCATCAATAAAGGTGGAGACTAGGGAGGTAGCGGATCACCGCGCCCTAACCTCTCTCCTCCGAGATATGAGTGTGGGGAGATTGTAATTGTGGAACAATGTGTGTCAAATGTACGGGCACTCAGCGCGAAAGTGCGAACACGCCCCGCGGTGTGTCAAGTGCCTGGGAAGCCACGGCATTGTCGAATGCCCGCGCCCTAGCCAGTGTGCGGAGCCACCAGCCTGCGTTCTGTGTGGGACCGATGGGCATCCAGCGAGCTATCGCGGATGCCCCAAGGCACCCAAGCCAACGCATCGGGACCAGCCCAGGCACCGCCTGACTCAGGGCACTACGTCACGGACGTATATTCCCGCTCCGCCACCGAAATTCAATGCGTGGTCCAGATCACCACCAACGGTCGTTACAACCAAGGTAGCCCCGGTCACGCCTACTGCGCTTGTCGCGGCCCCTGCGCCTGTCGCAGCCCCTGCGCCTTACAGGCCATCGTTGGCCTCCTGCCCGGCGGCACCGGCCCAGCGGCCGAGGCCTGCCGTGCCCGCGTCACGTCAAAACGGCGCCTCTACCGATATAGCGTTTATGTGCAATCTCGCCCGACAAATAAACATCGCGGAGCTGCAGGCCCTTGCCCGCAAGATCAGGGAAGTACAGAGCGACGCTCAAGCCGTTCTCGAACTAATGTGTGAGAACATCGACTTGTCACAGCGTTGTCCGACTTTCTGTATCGTAAATAACATTCGCGATGGCTAACAGCGGACGGCTTAAACCTCACACGCTCCGTATAGCGTACTTTAACGCTTACGGACTCAAACCGCAACTAGACTTGGTCAGGGATTTCGTTATCGAACATCAGTTAGACCTTTTCTTGATTCAGGAGACGCTCCTGTAACCGAACGTTCGCGATCCGCTTATCGCAAATTACAATCTAGTTAGGAATGATCGTGCCACGCAGCGCGGTGGTGGCACCCTCATATACTTCAGGAGGTCCCTTCACTGTATTCCTATCGATCCTCCAGCGCTCACCAACATTGAGGCGTCCGCCATCCGAGTCAGTATGGCGAATCACCAGCCGATCACTGTGATATCAGCTTACTTACCACCTAGTAAATTAATTCTAGAATCAGATATCAATTCTTTACTCGGCCACGGGGCTGCTGTTATTGTAGGTGGCGATCTTAATGCCAAACACGCCAGCTGGAACAGCAGATTCCCTAACAGAAACGGCAGACTGCTAGAGTCACTGACAGACACACTACACTTCTCGGTAATGGCTCCCTCCGAGCCAACTCGATACCCACATAACGTAAAACACAGACCCGACATACTCGATGTTGGTTTATTTAAAAATGTAACACTTAATGTAAATTCAATAGAAGTAGTTCACGATCTAGACTCAGAACACCGGCCGGTCATTGTAAACCTAGGCCCGCCCGTTAATTACCAGCCACCCACTAACACAGTGATCGACTGGCAACGGTTGGAGAAGGAACTCGGGACCACAACGTCCGAGCACCTGGATTCAATACCTGACGTCATTGACTCGGTTGACGTAGCCCAGAGTGCTATCTCCTGTGTGACATCTCACATCCACAACAAGATGGAGGCTTGCACCAGGCAGGTGCCTACAATGCAACCGCATCGGCTAATACTGCCACCAGAAGTCAGAGAGCTGCTCACTGAGAAGCGCAGAGCCACTAGAGTATATGATAGGTATCCAACACTCAAGAATAGGCGTCATCTCCGCTATCTACAGCGAGTGGTAAAGGAACGGATTGCGGAACTCCGCGGCGATCGTTGGGACCGCTTCCTCAGCGACCTGAAGCAGACGCACGTGGCGTTCTGGAAGCTGCCTCGCGCGTTCAAACAGGAACCGCCTACAGTAATGCCTCCTTTGGACAGACCGGGACTGCTGCCGGCCCTCGATGACGAGGACAAGGCAAGACAAGACAAGCCTTGCCGACAGTCTCGAGAGTCAGTGCGCCCCGAACGCAGCTACCGACCCAGCCCATGTTAATGAAGTAAACTGTGAAGTTGAACGTCGCATCTCTCTTAGCCCATCAGGCGAGCCAATACAACCCACCCACAGGAATTATTAGGGAGCTTCACTCCAAAAAGGCACCGGGGCCCGACTCTATAAATAACAGGGTTCCTAAAATCCTGCCTCCCAAACAAATTAATTTATTAGTAACCGTTTTTAATATACTGCTATTACATTGCGCGTTCCCCGAACAATGGAAGGAATCCATTGTTATCGGTATTCCCAAGCCTGGTAAACGTAAAACTTGTCCCAGTAGTTATAGATCCATTAGTTTAATTAACTCTTTAGGTAAACTATACGAACGTCTGATTCTCGCGCGCCTCAAATATTATATCGCGGAGCAGAACATGATACCCGACCATCAGTTTGGTTTCAGGACTGCTCACTCGTCTCCTCAACAAGCCCACCGACTCACTGAGTATATTCTCAAACGAATCCAATACCGTACAGTTACAGCGGCCGTATTTCTCGATGTCGCGAAAGCTTTCGACAAGGTATGGCATAATGGCTTAATCTTTAAGCTGTATGAACTGGGTATGCCAGACAGGCTCGTGCGCATCATACGAGCCTACCTTAGGCACGTTATCCAAGCCCCGAGCCATCAGGTCGGGAGTGCCTCAGGGCTCAGTTCTGTCCCCGACCCTCTTCTCACTCTTCACGAGTGACCTCCCGAAGCCACAGAAAGTGCAAATCGCACAATACGCGGACGACACGGCTCTTTATTATGGCACCACTCGGGGGCGCCTCGTGACTCATTTAAGAGTGCTGTGCTGAGTGCGCAGGCCGCCGTTACAGAACTAGGAGACTGGTTCAGAAAATGGCGGATTGAAGTCAATCCCTCAAAGAGTGCAGCGGTAGCAATACTAATAAAATAAAATCTTTGGCCCCTATACCTATTGTTAAATTATATGGGACCCCTATTCCGTGGACCTAACATTATAAATATTTAGGTGTTACGTTCAACAGTAACATGAACTTCGCAAAACATTTCAGCACGGTTTGCAATACAGCCCGGTTTGTCCTTAGCCGCCTGTATCCACTTGTGTGCAAGCGAAGCAAACTACCGCTCAGACACAAGGTGACATTGTACAAGACCATCGTACGTCCCATTATGTCGTACGCAAGCATCGTGTTTGCCCACGCGCCGCCGAGCCACTTGCGGCGTTTGCAAGTGGTTCAGAATAGATTCACGCGCACGGCCACCGGAGCGCCGTGGTTCGTTCGTAACGTAGATCTCCATCGCGATCTTGAGCTGCCGACCATCGCTCAACATTTCAAGGAGATATCGCGACGCTACTTTGATAAGGTGGCCGAGCACCCTAATATCTTGGTGAGGGAGGCATGTGCTTACACTCCTCTAGACCACAGTCTGAACAAACAGAGGCGACCTCGACACGTACTAGTCGAACCGGACGACTATATTACGATCGCGAACGCGACACCAGCACCATCACCAACACCGACACCAAACCAACCACACCGCCCTCGAAGACGTAGGCGCGGCCGTGTACATCAAACCGCTGCCACTCGTCACTTTGACGATTTGGAGCGGCCACAACCTAATATAATACGATTCACACACTTTGATAGAAGCCTGACGAGATAGTCCTCGTCCTGTAATCGTTTAACACCACTCACACTCACATCACAAATCACACACCTACAATAACACTACACACAAATAGTCACACACTTATATACATTCACACATACTTACATACATATATCACCGCACTCGCCGGCGAGTGCGAAATCTCGTCAAACCTAGAGTTCACTGGACTAACAGATATATTAGATCGTTAGTGATCGTCTCTCCATCCAGCCTAGTGAGCAGGCGGTTCGAGGTTCGAGTCTCCTTCCGAGACGCCCCGCGCCTGTGAACTACAACGTATCACCAATGAATGAGTACGATTGTAGCGTAAAACACCATCTGTTACAATGGGAGCGAATACAACGCTGCACGCAGTATGATTTACACTGAACCCCAGATAATGATATCACCATAGAAATTATAATAAAATATTCCGGACCGTATTTTCACGGGTACGGACCGGACTCTGATCAAACTTAGTACGAAAACGCTCTTAGGCTCCGTTAAATAATTTTATCTACACCCATGCTTTAAATCCTCTATTAAAGATTCTGAAACAGTTAGCTTATAGCCAACATTAAAACACCCAATGTTCTAATAACCATTACATCATCCAAACGAGTGTTGTAATGTTGGACTGAATTTCATAACAACACTCCTATGTTTTTTTTTCGATCCCTTCATGCGCAAAGAGTTTCAACAGACAGCCATATTCTTATTGCTCGATGCGTGGTATCTGTATGAATTGCAAAAAAAGAACATTTTCGTTTACACGCATTCCACACTACCAGAACGTCGCTCGCCGTAAAAAAAATAGGTTATTCGAATCCCCGCCATTTTTTTTCGATATTTATATTGTTTTGTTTACAAAAAATGAGCGATTCATTTTAAACGCTGCAAAAGAACATTATATTCGAGTGAATTTTAATTATTGCACTATACAAAATGTAAATTACTACTAAAACAAATAATTGCTACATTAATACTTAGTTTATTTGTATATAATCAGTAATTTTACCCTGCTATCATTAATGCATGTAAAAAATGCAAGAAAAGACATGACATTATAATGAGTAATTTGAGGGTGACACTGAAAGATTTTAGAACTGGTCACTTGTAGATTCGTAGATTTACTGTGTCACCCATCGGAGTCATACTATAACATCGCACCTTGTATTTACCTTTACGCACCATATTTTATTTATTCCGGATAATAACAGAGAACTTAGTGGAACCATTTTATCGAATGCGAGGCGGCTGTGAATGCGATCGAAATCGAAGAGACGAGTGGTTAATGTGCTTTTTGCAGTGGTTCCATTGGATGCAGCGGTGTATTGAAGTGAATGGACACTATTTTACAATCTATATATATAAAAATGAATTGCTGTTCGTTAGTCTCGCTAAGACTCAAAAACGATTTGGCTAATTTTGGTCTTAAATTAATTGTGGAAGTACAGGGATGGTTTAAAAGGTGGATAAATATGAAAATGTTCGGAATTAAATAATAATATAATATAATAATAATAATAAAAACAATAATTTTGTTTTTCCTTTGATATAACCCCAGTCGTTCAGAAATCAAATAAAAATAAAGGTTTAAAATGAATAACTAATTACAATTTTAATATCTTTCTAACTTTCACAGGAGGTAAAAAATAAACTTAATTTTGTTAAAGATAAAGTTTATGAACAAAACAAAAATATAGTGTATCAGAAAGCTTTAAATTGATTAACAGACCGTATCATAGCTGTGTGTATCAAATTGAAACCTTATAAATAGCCAGTATTTCAGGAAAACTCTGTTTTGTAAGTAAGCAACATCATGTGTAATAAATCGAAGATAATAATAAAATTTCATTCATACCAAGCAGTATTTTTTATTTGTTTTAAGTTTATTTTATAGATATGTTAGGTCTTTTACTTATCGATTGAGGCAGTACGAAGTCTGCCAGGTCAGCTTGTTATACAATAAAACTAATATAGATGTAGTTTAATATTTTTTTTGATTTTCTAAGTACATTCAGTTTGACCCTCGTATTTTTCGTTATGTTTGAAACGTTTTGTCACAGAAAGTAACTATTTTCGATTGACCCAATATTGTGGACGACCGCATCATGCATGCTTGTGACCATAGATATATTATCAATCTATGCTTCCGACACACTCGCAAAAACTGGACCGTGGCACTTCTACTCGTAAATTTTTTTCTATTTTCTATTACTTGGTTCGCAACAAATATAAAATATTAGTAGTCTGTGTTCCCACCAAAAAATATTTTTACTCTGTTCACACTTCGCAGCTCTCAGCTTTGGTGAAGTTCTCGTTAGAGTAGTGTTCTTTGACTTAAAAGTCTTAGTTACCAGTTCATAAAATCCCAAAAAAAAAGAATAGTGTTCTGTGGTGAAGCTTGTATTCTGTTTGCAATTTACATCACAGACTATGTTTGCTGGCGTTTGAAGATTGTCGGCATTTGGCATTGCAATAACTTGGAAATAACCTTATATTCTTTCCGCGATTAGGTTCCTCAATTAGTAATTACTGTGAAACTCTTGTCAGACAAATCATAAACCCAATTTAAGATAAGAGTCCTTTCTGATTTGCGTGGTTTAAAGTTTTATGTGTTTAAAATTTGTTTGAAAAGTGAATAAATTTTAACGTAGCTTGCCAATAGTTTGTGTGAATACTTAAAATGGTTCGTGGTTCTGGACGTGGTGGTCGTGGAATGCCAGGTCGCGGTGGAATGGGCCGTCCTTTGTATAATAGACCCAGAGTTATGATGCTAAGACCTCCATTCGACTTGATACTTGCAGAACCAGCGTTTCCTAGATGCAAACCAGCCCCTGATGATTCAGTCTTAACACAGGTATTGTCATTAAACATCATTATTTTTGATTCATCTTATTTTTGAAAAAGCTCCCAATATTATTGATCAGTTATCCTTATTAGCTCAGTCTATAATGGTATTGATATTCAGTTTCTTGGGCAAGCATATCTTTTCTTATATGAAGCAACCACAACTGTGTGTTCATATATCTTAAAACTGATTGTTTGATTCTGACAGAAGTGCTGTATTTGGTGTGACACATTGAAAAAAAAATCTTTTTTAAATTGTTTTGAACAATTACTTGGAATCTAATAATTTTTAAACTAAAAATCAATTCAAATATACTTCAAATATGATTCTGTTTAGTATTACAGAAAGACAGCAATTGATGAGAATGGACTCTGGAATTACAATTTTTAAACAATTTTGTTTGTGTATTAACCATTTTATGATAAGAAAATTTAATAAAAATGCTTATTTGTGTGATCAAATTCATTAGTCAACAACTACATTACAGGCTCTTCTCAAGAGACATGCGGAACTGTGTCCAACTCCTGCAGAACAGAGCACTGTCCTGAGCTTAGTCACAAAACTACAGACAGTGCTTGATAACCTTGTTGTTGCACCAGGGGACTTTGCAGCATGTGTAAGTTACTTTATAATTGATACTATCTAAACCAACAGCGTTCTGATATGCTAAATAATAGAATGGAATGGGAGGCTGAAAGTGATAAATAAATTTTGTGTGTTATTTATAAAAGGCTGCTCAAAATCTTATCAGTCACTGCATATTATCTAAACAATGAGATATAACAAATCAAACTTTAAAAAAAAAATCATATTATCTGATATTACAATATTTAAATTTCACACCTTCTGCTGAACTGACTTGGGTTGTCTTGTATCTGTCTTGCTTGATTCTACTCTGTGAACATTACTAACCAGCACAATTTATTTTTCTAATATATAAAATTCTCGTGTCATGGTGTTAAACTTTGAACTCCTCTGAATCGGCTTGACCGATTCTCATAAAATTTTGAGTGCATATTCGGTAGGTCTGAGAATCGGGCAACATCTATTTTTCATCCCCCTAAATGTTAAGGGTGGTCCACACAAACTTTTTTTTATTTTATTTTTTTGACACTTTTTTTTTGAATATGAGTCAGCATTAAAAAATACATACAACTTCAATTTTCACCCATCTATGATCGACAGTTACTTTTGTATCGCGATTTTAATATCGGCTATACAACATTTGCTGGGTCAGCTAGTATTCAATAAAGTTTTCCTGCTATTTTTCTCTTTAGAACTAACCTGTTTTCATTGAAATGTATTAACAGATTGTTTAGGTAAAATGCACTTGACTGTTATCAACTGGGTTAACAACTACCATAGCTTGTCTCATCGCTAAGAAAGCTCCGCATGTGGAGGAACTCCAAACAGCTGATAGTGAAGTTTTAGTTTATGGCTAGTAGTTAAGGGATCTGGGCAAATAGTGCTACATACCACTCCTACATGGAGTAAATGTGGTAGAAGATGCAACTGCGGCAATTTTATTATTCCCACTTCCTTTTTTGATTCTTTCTGGGCAGGAGAGACTGTCTAACAACTACTCCTTTTTTGGGTGTTTTAACCAATTAGTTATTAGGATACTTTATTAAACCACTGTTCAGAAATTTATAAGCCTAGCTGTATATAAAATATTTTGAATCATATAAACATTTTGTTTGAAACAAACATCCTGTGGTTTGAAAGAGGATGTTGTGACAAGGACTGAAAAAGGAATGCTGAAATGGATTGGACACGTGGAGTGAATGAGTGAAGAAAGAAGGACGCATCAAATATATAAAGCAAGTTTGGGCAAGTCGGTCGCGGGAGACCTCGTAGAACATTCGTCGACCAAATTGGGGACATATTGAGGAAAGGAGAGGTCCGAAGCACCCGCAACTGGCGAGCATGTATGAAAAGAGTAATGAATGTAGAGGAAACGCGTGAGGTTTGTAAGGATAGAAGCAAATGGCATTCTATTGTCTCTGCCTACCCCGACGGGAACAAGGCATGAGTGTGTGTATATCTACATATTCTTGATAATGTTATGTATAGGCACATCAGCAAATTTTCTAGAAACTGATAAGTGATAATAGTAATGTTAGTTATCACCAGGAAAAAACATAACTTGTTATGTCTACTACTCCAGTTCCAGTGGTTCCACTCCCAATCTGTGTTTCATATTACCTGACCACCCTCAGGTAATTAAATAATAAATATTATTGTACAAAAAATTTTATATGTCTGAACGATTAATGTACAGAATGTTTATGTAGTAAATTTGAATGATTGAATGAATGAAGCCTTTATTTCAAGCAAACTAAATAGCATACATTCTTAACTTATGCTACAACTTATACTAAATGACTTAAGTATTAGTTGTGATAAGGGTTACTATAATATAATTGAGTTTCTTAAAGATACCACAGGGTTGGAGCAACCACACTCAAGATATTTAATTTTAACAAGTTAAAAGTGTAAAAAAAGCCTCTTGAGTTTCTTGCACAGTGAAATACCAGGTCTGAGGGATATTCCTAATGGGTGGTAGTTTTTGATGTTCAATAAGTTACAATACAACTCTATTACTCATACTTTTTATTAACAGCAATTAGAAGAGGTGAGACAAGTTGGCTCATATAAGAAGGGTACAATGATGGCAGGGAAGAATGTGGCCGACATTGTTGTGATAATGAAGACACTGCCCACCAAAGAAGCTGTTGAGGGATTGTCAAATAAGGTATTTATATTACATGCTGTAATTGAAAAGTTTCTGTATATTTTCTATTTATTTTGGGTGTGCATTAGAATTACGTTCCGAATTTGGGTTTGGTGTTTTATTTTATACAGATTTTTTTCCCTCTTTCAATTGACACCCTTTTCACACCCTGAAAATTCGTAGTTTTTTTAAATTTGCATTTGAAGTGAACTGAACAGTTTTTCAAGATTATGGTACTAGGCTGCCCTATCCCTAGAATGTTTTACAAGTCTTAGCTGCTCTGGCTCACAAACCCGTCCGTGCCTACTTACTCAAGAGTGTATGGACTTCCCTTCCCGCAGAACCGGAGACTCTCAGACCCGAATTAAGAACAAAAAACTTGTTGTATATTATCATTGTTCAAAGGCAATCAGCAAATAGATTTCACACTCTTTTCAAAAGTTACATAACATAACCTCACATTAAAAAAAGTTCAACAAAAGACTTAAAGAATATAATAGAGTATAGACAACCTTATACCCGATAATAGATAATATATAAATGTGTTACCAATATTGATTTGTCAATGTGTGCGTTCAATATTCAAAATACTATGGAGCTAATGCAAATTGTAGCTGACTGTTAACAACTTCTCAATAAAAATAAAAATCTGTTACAGTAACAATAAAATTGTTTACTTCTTCTCTCTTGCTATAGTGAGGATACATCTGAATTAGGATAGGATACATGGAGGTACATCTACATTAGAGATGTTCTTCTCTCTTGTGACCTAGGGCAGGGTAACTGAGCTATACAACTTTTAAATATTAAAAAAAAAAGGGACACACTTTTTACACAAATTATCTTGCCCCAAATTAAGCATATATAGCCTGTGTTATGGGTTACAAGACAATGATATATTTAATACAATATACTTAAACATACATAAATTCATATAAACATACACAAATACATTTAAATATCCATGACTCGGAAACAAACATCCATATTCATCATATAAATTCTTGCACCTACCGGGATTCGAACCCGGGACCTCTAGCTTAGTAGGTAGGGTCGCTAACCACTCGGCTATACAGGTTGTCAAATATCTTCTTCTTATTAGTAAGTAACTGATATTTTTAACTTTTTTTTTTCAATTAGGGAACATAATAATATAGTTATTATAATGTTGCCCCTCTTGCATTACAATCTAGCCTTAACTTAGTACTAACTTAACTACTTCTTGCAGTACTAAGTAATTCTACTTTAACTTAAACTGCTAGATAGATTAAAGAAAGAATGTGTCCATTATCACATTTCTTAATGTCTCTATTAAGAGGACATCACTGTGTTCATGTCTCTTTTATAATATAATATCACTATTTATATATTGTATTACACTAAGTCACTAGCACTACACTAACTCAAAAAGCTTTGTTGGTTTAAGTCTTCTTACTATATCAGTGAATTCAAGGAGCTGGATTGCCTCGACATTCATATTATGATGGTGAAGTCTATGTTGATGAGCTTCAGCATATTTTTGGATAACTTTGTCGACAAACCTTCTTCTTATTAATAAGTAACTAATATTCTGAACTAAATTTTTAACTGAGTGTGAGTCTTGTTGTGTAATGTACATCAATTATATCATGTTCATTTGGAACTAAAGGGTAGTTCCAAATGAACAGTTGCAAATACAGTATACTTCTATTGCTACCAAAATCTATGTGTTACAAGCCGCCAATGAATCCCTCCAGGTAAACGAGGAGCTGAATAAATTGATGCGCGCAGAGTGCCTCGGCAATGTGACTTCTGCTTGCCACGAGAGAGGATTCACCGTGTCGACCACAACGGCCGCCGTGCGCGTTCTGGTCACCACTCTCCACCAGAACCTGAGGAAACTTGAGCCTGAGGTGATTTTTATAACACCAGAACCAATGAAAATTAGAAAATTATGGTCTAGTCCGGAATATGTAGACTTTGACAGAGTCTATTGTCTGTAATTCATAAAAAAATATATAATATTAGTGAAGATTTTTTAAATTCATCTATAGCACTGATAAATTGTCTTTAGTGTTTTAGTACTCATTCTTTTTGTTTCAAATTTTCTGACACTTCACATGTCTTAGAGTAAGATGCTAAACGCTTCCTCGACCAAATAATCACCCCCTGCTGAACTCCCAACCAAACTACCAAGTTAATTGGCAAGGTAGAAGAACTTTGCTTCGTACCAATTCAACACGTGTTTTTCCTCTACACGAGAAACACTGGAATGTGAGTGAATTACTAAAATTTTATGTCACTTTGCAGGTTCATTTGGAGTACAAAGTGATCAGCAGTCACTTGGCCGCTATCAGACACAGCCGATGGTTCGAGGAAAATGCACATCACTCCTCTATTAAGGTAACTAATTACTCTATACATATACATATAATAATTATATCATATCTAATGAATTTATCATAACACCTTAAAAACTGCTGGGTGTTTTCGAGAATATCACACAATATGGATTCCTTCAATTACATAAGCAATCAACAGAAGTGATCTTTTGAATTTTCCCCCATAATTAATGGGGGTAAAGTAAGAAAGTGCACCAATTTTAAAGTAAAATGTCAGAGTTTTTCTACATAATTCCATTAAAATTGAAATAAATACTTCTCATCTATTACTATACTTCGTTAATGCCACGATCCACTTTCCTTCTTCCAGTCGATAGTTTATTTAAAAGTAATAATTGATAAAGCACAGCAAAACATGATTGATGATTCATTAATAATTATTATAAACGAATAAGGCACAGTAAAATACTTTTTTTTGTACTCATTCAATTTTGAAGAAATTATACACAGTGTAATGCGTCACTTTTTGTCACCAGTTCGCCAATATAAACAAATAAGCCACAGTGAAACCCGTCACTTATTTTATCAGCAGTTCGCCAATTCAAACAAATAAGCCACAGTGAAACCCGTCACTTATTTTGTCAGCAGTTCGCCAATTTAAACAAATAAGCCACAGTGAAACCCGTCACTTATTTTATCAACAGTTAGGCAATTTAAACAAATAATCCACTGTGATACACTTCACTTATTTTGTCAGCAGTTCGCCAATTTAAACAAATAAGCCACAGTGAAACCCGTTACTTATTTTAACAAGTAGTTAGACAATTTAAACAAATAATCCACAGTGAAACACTTCACTTATTTTGTCAGCAGATGGCCAATTTAAACAAATAAGCCACAGTGAAACCCGTTAATTATTTTATCAGCAGTTAGACAATTTAAACAAATAATCCACAGTGAAACACTTCACTTATTTTGTCAGCAGATGGCCAATTTAAACAAATAAGCCACAGCGAAACCCGTTACTTATTTTATCAGCAGTTAGACAATTTAAACAAATAATCCACAGTGAAACACTTCACTTATTTTGTCAGCAGATGGCCAATTTAAACAAATAAGCCACAGTGAAACTCGTCACTTATTCTATCAGCAGTTAGACAATTTAAACAAATAATCCACAGTGAAACACTTCACTTATTTTGTCAGCAGTTCGCCAATTTAAACAAATAAGCCACAGTGAAACCCGTCACTTATTTTATCAGCAGTTCGCCAATTTAAACAAATAAGCCACAGTGAAACCCGTCACTTTTTCATAGTGAGATGCTTCACTTATTTTGTCAACAGTTTGCCAATTAAAACAAATAATTCATAGTGAGATCCTTCACTTATTTTGTGAGCAGTTTGTCAATTTAAATTTTATATTATATATATTTAGCAGTTCATTTATTTGTCCTTGTTGTTGAATGTAACTATGCTGTTATGATAAATTAATTTGAATGCTTGTGAAGGTACTCATTCGGTTGCTGCGGGATATGTGCGCTCGTCACAGCGGTCTCGAACCCCTGACCCCGTGGATGATAGACCTGCTGGCGCACCACTGCATCATGAACAACCCCTTGCGGCAGGCGCTGCCCATCAACGTAGCGTTCAGGTGAGGTTCTACATATTATGGCGCATTTTGGAAATATTGTACCATTATACCAGTGGGAGGAATCTTAGCACAGGATGCAGGTCGGCGCCTTTTTCTGCCATGAAGCAGTATTTTTTTTTTATGGAATAGGAGGACAAACGAGCATATGGGTCACCTGGTGTTAAGTGATCACCGCCGCCCACATTCTCTTGCAACACCAGAGGAATCACAAGAGCGTTGCCGGCCTTTTAGGAAGGTGTACGCGCTCTTTTTGAAAGTACCCATGTCGTATCGTCTCGGAAAGACCGCACAAGGAAGCTCATTCTACAGCTTTGTAGAAAAGCCGCTTTTTTGCGTAGAACGGCGCTAAAGCTATCGACTTCTGCGTGTGCAAATATAGCAAAAAAAGCTAAAACAGTGTTCTGAAGACGTTGTTATACTGGACCCGTAGGGCGCTGTATGTTTTATTAGTTTAACACGCCCACAGGCTACTCGAGGAGAGCGATGCCTTAAAGAGTTATTTTTACACAAATAAAATTTGAAAATCAAAATTTTATGAACGATGCGGCATTCGAACCCACGACCTCCGGCGTTCCGTGCCGGTGCTCTAACCAACTGAGCTAACCGTTCGAGTACCGCCTCGTTATAAAATTCTGTTTGCTTTGTTCAACTCTCAGGTTGTGGCTTCATCTATAGGATCCACTTTAGAGTTGATAACCTGCTCAACCCCAATATTTGCATATTAGGAAATTGACTTGAGATGTCGCTCTTGTAAATCTAAACAATATGTTATGTTTTTAAAGTGATAACCCTCACTTCTAGAATTAATACACAAATAAAATTTGAAAAACATTAGAAAGAAATCAAGAGTTATTTTTACTGCTGTCGAGCAACGCGCGAATCTGTGTGCTAACATAATCGCTCGAACCGATAGCGGCCTGCGTTCTCTCTCCATATCTACATCAACTTTTAAGTCTTCGGTAACAAAATGCCCAAGATATTTAAATCACTCTACTCTTTTTAAAGGTTCATCATTGAGTCCTATTGGTAGTATTATTCTTTGATACTTGTTACCAGTTGTTACTTGTTCCAATGTAGACGGTCTATAATTTATTTATTTAATTCAGAGACATCTCCATACATATTAGTAACTGTATTAGTAACATTTATTATTAACTACGTTAGTATTATTAGTGAAATATATGTCAAAGTCATCTCTTAAATCATTCGAAATGATGTGACCAAAATATTTGAACTTATCAACAATCTTTAGCATTTTATTTGCGAGCAAGGATAATTTCGTGACTTGTGTTTTGGAGTACGAAATATCATAACTTCACTCTTTAATGACTATTACGACTATGATAAATTAAAATAGACTGTAAATTTGTAATGATAAGTATTTGAATTTTACGTGAATTGTAAACTAATATTATTAACTATTGTACTACTATAATGATCCAATGGCCGTTTGTTGCGTACATACGTAGCGTACGTAAATCTTGCATCTAGTTATTTAATAATCTTACAATAAATCTTACAACAATAGTTTTCTCGACATCGACATATTTTCGTGCTCCCCTGCTGTGTTCAGACACAGTTTAGAATTAATATTAAAATCGTTCTTATCGTTGCCCCAAGTTTAGTTTTAATTAATTTCATTTGTCTACATCTTTTAAATTAGATACTTCTGTGAATGTTTGCGTTTTGTGACTGTATACCTTTGATTTTTCTTTTTGTTATTATTGTATTTGTGAAACATGTGTTAGGACGCATCTACATTTATATTTTGTGTCTCTTTCCTATATTGTTCAGTTCTTGTGATGTGTTTGTTATGTTTCCTTGTAATAATAAATAAATAAATAATTTAAATAATTTTGTGACAACCCTAAACAGCTGAGTATCTTAGTGGTCGGACAGCCTGGGACTAGATTGTGATTATTTTATAGCAATAGCAATAGCAGTTCATTGTATACTTTATTAAAAATAGCGCAAAAAAATAATGCTGGGAGTTTCTTCCGTCGCTTCTTCTCTCTCAGACCTTCTTTTTCGGAGCGATAGCAGTATCTAGTATATAAGAAATGACATCTAAAAAGAATTCTAAAGGAATCAATTTTGAGAAAAAATAAATGCCTTCGATACCTACCAAAGTAGGCAACAATTTTGCACTCCATCTTATGAAGCTTGGGTACTTTATGGGTACCTTCAAAAAAAGCGCGTACACCTTCCTTAAAGGCCGGCAACGCTCTTGTGATTCTTCTGGTCTTGCAAGAGAATGTGGGCGGCGGTGATCACTTAACACAAGGTGACCCGTACGCTCGTTTGTCCTACAATTTCATAAAAATAAGACGTGTGGCACTCGGTGACTGCCGCGGTAAAGCTACTGTATAGCTTTTTTATCAACTAATGCTGTTATAATTTTTTATTTATTTTATTTATGCAGTTTTTTTTGATAACATTAATTAAAAAAAAAAAAGCAAACGGGATATTTTACTTGCAAGATTTGATTACAGACAGACAACGGGACAAGTGAAACTAAATAAAAATGCTTGTCATATTATTATTAATAAAATTAAAAAAACGTGATAAAAAAAAGAAATTAAAAAATATCAAGATGTACCCCAGGCTCGAACCTGGGACCTTCTGCTCAAAAAGCATACGTGATAACCGCTGTTCCACGGCAACTGAAATGATCGTGGCGCAATATCTATATACATCTAGTAAGTAAGTGTTAGGTTATTTTCGTAACGGAATTTCTGGATTCGGTCTCCACGCTCCAGGCCCGCGATAGAAGCTATGCAATAGCTTAAAAAAAATGTTTATCCTCTGTATCTAGTTACTTACTGATGTTCGTCTCGTGTCGCTTTGTCACCAGACGCGCGCTGTCGCTGCTAGCGGGCGGTCTGTTCCTCCCGGGGTGCGCGGGGCTTCCCGACCCGTGCGAGGCGGCACACGCCCGGGCACACACGGCGCTCGACTTGCCCGCGCAGGACCACGCAGCCGCCACCGCGCAGACGTTAGTATACCGGGCTGATGTCAATCACTCAAAGGCCTATTTTATTCATCGGAACGGATTTCATAACGGATTAATGTTTCTAATTTATTGTAAATATTGTTATACTCTTGCCCCCTTATTCATAATAGTCTGCTAACTTAAAGCATTGCTAATTCTCACTCTGTCTTCTTCTATTGACCTAAGTGAGAATGAGAAAAAACACTCCTTAGCGGCTGTTTAAAGTTAGCGGTCCATTATGAATAATGGGGTTGAATTTTAAAGCTATTGTAACTTTTGTACTTCATCCTGATATGGACTAAATAACTTATAAAGTTTTACAGTGAATAAAGATTTTTTTGAATTCGAATATGTCTTATGTTTTGACAGTTTTGACTATGCACTCACCATACGTAAAAGATTATTATTTGAGAAGGATCCAATTTATTGAAGTTTAAGATGTATCGAAGTATAAGTTTGAAAAGCATGCAAATTATAGTTCATTTATTTTCTTGATGGGTGGTAGAATGTGACTCAACATTAAATGCAAAGTTGAAATTTGAATGAAGACAAATTTTAGACATTGAGATTTTATGCATGTAATAACTGTCTGGCCAGGTTACTGCGCGTGGTGGCTCGCGGAGGTCACCGCTACGTTCTGGGGCTGCAGCCGTTCGAGGGAGGAAAGGACATCTCCACGGAGATCACGGTGTGGGACGGCGTGGTGGTATCACCACTCGCGCCCGCTTACAACGAAACACCCGAGCCCATGGACACAGACGACAAAGGTGACCTACTAATATTATTATCATGGGAAGTGGTTGGATGAGCTGTCTCATCTGATTCCTGCCGCCGAATCCCATCTTCGCACGACACGCCACAAATTATGATATCATCCCAACCATCTGTATGTCTGGCGGTTTTCAAGGAACTTTCTTCCACATACGACCAAGCTGTGGAATGGGCTTCCTTCTGCGGTGTTTCTGGGACAATACGAAGGTACCTTCAAAAAATGTGCGTACACTTTTCTAAAAGGCCGGCAACATTCCTGTGATTCCTCTGGTGTTGCAAGAAAATGTAGGCGGTGCTGGTCACTTATCACCAGGTGACCTGTACGCTCGTTTGTCCTCCTTTTCGATAAAAAAATAATACTTCATAACTATTACAATTATTTTACATTAAAATATTCATCCATAATTTCGACGACTGTCTTACAAATTTTCGATCAGGCCACGTGTCCTGACGCGAGTTTAACTTTTTATACCCATCCGAAGATAAAGATAATAGCAAGAAAAGTATTACGGCTAGCAAGGTTTTTAGGGTTACGTAGGCGAAGGGTAATAAACGGGAACCCTGTTAACAATATTGTCTGTAAGTGGAGTGCATCTCGTCATCATCATCCCAGCCGGAAGACGTCCACTGGTGGACAAGGGCTCCCATATAGAGACCTTGATCAGATCGTCGGTACATCTTGTGGGTGGTCTACCAACATATCGTATTCCGGTACGTGGTCGCCATTCAAGGACTTTACTGCCCCAACTGCAATCTGTCCGTGGAACTGTGTGCCCTGCCCATTGCCACTTTAGTTTCGCAACCATTTGGGTTATGTCGGTAACTTTGAATTCTCCTACGGTTCTCCTTATTTCTGATTCGACCTTGCAAGGAAACTCCGAGCTTCTATTACCTTCCTCATAAGTTCCAAAGTTAGCGTCCACGTCTGCGATCCGTATGTCAATCACTGGTTACACACACTGGTTGTTAACCTACCTCTTCTGACGCTTAATTATTGAATGTCAAAAACTATCACCCATTCGATAAAGTATGCCTCAGACTTGAGAAGAACGGGCGCAAGAAACTCGGCAGCTTCTATTTTTTTTTTTCATAAAAAATATGGTTACTGTCGGTCGTTCCATTTCCAATATGTGATATCATTAAGAAAGTCGTGTTACACACACCACACAAACGTTTTTTTTATATATTTTTGAATTTCGTAATACGTTTTTTTCTGGGATCTTGTTTTAAAAGCATATACGCGATGTCACAAAAGTCTTACTAGCTCAACTTAGCTGAGTAGTAGGCATTACAAGTTTATGTCTATCCCTGGTGTCATCATGATGCTTACGACAGTTTCTAGCAAATTCACGTATGTGCCTATGTACATACATAACATTATCAGCAATATATTTAGAAACAACAGTAAAGATATAAGCCAGTAATATCACCAGCTACGGCGCCCTTCAGACCGAAACACAATAATGCTTACACATTACTGCTTCACGGCAGAAATAGGCGCCGTTGTGGTAACCATAATCTAGACGGAATCCTGTGCAAAGGAGCCTCCTACTGGTAAAACTGTGTAAACCAGATTCCCACTTAACTTGAACGAGTGCAGTTGTCTGACTGTACTCGGGTAGTCAAAATCCCAAGTATCATCTGCACAGCAGAATTTCCTGCCTCCGCTGTCTGATAAGTGATCATCGCCGCTAAGGGTTTCTTGCATCACCAGAAGAATTTCGAAGCTAGACTATACTTTATATATTTATTTCTTGTGTGCGTGTGTATGTCACTAAACTCCTACTAGACGGCTGGACTGTTTTTAAAGAAACTTTCTGTGTACAATTGAACTACCTCCTGTACGGCTTGACCGATTTTGATGAGATTTTTGTGTGTTCCAGTGAATTTGAGATTGATGTGTGTCTTCGGGTGGATTCGAGAATGGTTTAGATTCACAATTGAACTACCTCCTAAGCGGCTGGACTGATTTTGATGATTTTTTGTGTGTTCCAGTGAATTTGGGATTGGTTTTGATTCCATATAATATAATTCTTCTGCTCATCTGTATGTTAGTGAACTCCTAACGGCTGGACCGACTTTTCAGTTTAAGACGTGTGTACACGACAACGTCTGTCGGGTCCACTAGTACTTTAAACGCAGAGTGTCCCAAAGTTATGGGACATGAAGGGAAAGTACCTTAAATATCGAAGATAGGCTATTTTGCTGAAAGAAGACTTTATGTTATATAATAAGTTAGTAATTCTGCATTCAAAGATTTTCTAAAAATTATTTGCCTCGTCTGGGAATCGAACCGACTTAAATGTAAAAAAAACACCCCTACTCTTACGATGCCAATCGAAAGAATGGCCAAGAACTAATAACTCTTCTTAAGTAACATAGTATTTTAAAAGAAAGTAGTCACTTAAGTGGGTATTTTTTTGTAAATTAATTCATTAAATGCTCAAAATGTGATCCCTCTTGTCTTACGCAAATCGCCAATCTTTTAATGAGTCTGCTGCCTGTTGATTTTCTTATATTTTAATACTCGATATGATATAGCACAATTCTGTTTGTAACTCGCCCACGTTCTCGTATCGTTTTTTGTATAGCATATCTTTCACGTATCCCCAAAAGAAGAAATCTAATGGTGTAAGGTCCAGGGATCTGGCCGGCCATCTAATCGGTCCATTCATACCAAACCAAGTAGGAAAACATTCATTTTACGTTGTTCCTTTCTTTTAAAATACTATGTTACTTAAGAAGAGTTATTAGTTTTTGGCCATTCTTTCGATTGGCATTATAAAAGTAGGAGTGTTTTTTTTTTTCAATTCAGTCGGTTCGATTCCCAGACGAGGCAAGTAATTTTTAGAAAATCTTTGAATGCAGAAGTACTATTTTTTAAAATAAAGTCTTCTTTCAGTAAAATAGCCTATCTTCGATATTTAAGGTACTTTCCCTTCATGTCCCATAACTTTGGGACACCTGTATATATACCTCTACCGTTAGACTTAGTATAGCTAATGGAATCTTTATAAAAAAACTGTATGAAAATTTTCCCTCCATTTACTTAAATCTCTTTGATAATAAATGATTGATGACTCAGAGCCAATTTATTCCACAGATGAGGAAGGTGTTCAAGATGGCGTCGCTGCGTAGACTAAGCTATACATTATATTTACTATGACATAAATAAATTTTTATTTAAAGCGTATTATTGTTTTCTTTTGGTGCTAATGGCCTGTGAAATATTATATTATAATATGTGTTAATAATTAAAATATGAAAAAACAAAATATATTCATTTTACGTAAAATAATATTGAAAAGAATGACGTCACAGTAGGGCACAAATGTCCACCTGTGACAGCCATGGGGAGGGGGGTAAAAATCCATAAAATTAGTGTGGCGTAAGCTGTTATAGATGGCCACTAATAGGACTTAGACAACTCGAGTTGACTTTACCCGAGAGTTATATAGTCCATGACATAAAATGCTCATCGCGCTCAGAGTAATTTTCACTTGAAAATTGTAGATGTCCGCCAGATGTAACGCAAAGAAAAATCGCTTGCAAGAAATTGTAGGCGATGTGATCACTTGGCACCTATGGGGCCTTAGACCAGAGGGGGTGGTGTCGGCTGTTGAAGCAGCAACGCATACACGGTTACCTTTCGCGGAAGGAGACGGCTCTGAAAAAGGATAACAATCTGGTTACTGCCGAAGAATTGGCGGTCACTGAATTATGGGAAATTAAAGATGAATTCACTATTATAAAATTATGTAAAAATAAATGTTTTCCGCACTTAGGCAGTTAGGAATAGGTATTAGGTTTTTGTTGGTTAGGCTAGTTATCAAAATGGCTAAACCGATTTTGACAAATCTTTTACTGGTAGAACCACTGAACACTATTACTTATACGCTATTTTTATTTTAAAATATTTTCTACATTCTGTGCAGTTAAAGTACTTTGTACGTGAAATAGGTACAAACTGACCTAATACTAAGTTGCTTTGAAGAATGATATAGGTATCTGTCTCTGCCTTAACTTTATTCACTAAAGTATTTTATGCATCAGTTGTATGTAATGTAAAACACGAGTGGCGTGGATTGCGCAGCCGCAGGCGAACATCGTAAGGAATGACGCCACGAGCGTTTTTTGACCTAGTTCAACGTGTCCTATACAATATTTTTTCTACTAGATAATTTTAAATAATAAAACAAAACTCAACTCTTACACAGGAAATATATTGTACATACACATACATATCTCTGGTAAGCGGTTTCATCTTGCCTTCAAAGATTGGCAAAGGTATACCGGCCCAACGCGGGAAAATTGAAAATTACAAAATATACCGAACGGCATCGAATATTATATTTATATTTTTTTAAGTTGGCATTAAATTGTTTTATCTACACCCATGCTTTAAATCCTCTTTTATAGATTCAGAAACAGTTAGCTTATTGCCAACATTAAAACACCCAATGTTCTAATAACCATTACATCATCCAAAAGAGTTGTAATGTTGTACTGAATTTCATAACAACACTCCTATGTTTTTTTTTTATCCCTTCATGCGCAAAGAGTTTCAACGGACAGCCACATTCTAATTGCTCGATGCGTGGTATCTTTATGAATTTCAAAAAGAGAACATTTTCGTTTACGCGTGTTCCACACTAAAAGAACGTCGCGCGCTGTAAAAAAAAAGTAGGTTATTCGAATCCCCGCAATTTTTCTTTGATATTTTTATTGTTTTGTTTACAAAAAATGAGCGATTCATTTTAAGCGCTGCAAAAGAACATTATATTCGAGTGATTTTAATTATTGCACTATAGTAACTAAATGTAAATTACTACTAAAATAAATGATTGATACATTAATACTTAGTTTATTTGTATACAATCAGTAATGAATGATAATAAGTTACTACCTACCTAGTTTAGGTGTTTTAATGTTAGCAGTAAGCTAAATGTTCCAGAATCTTTTAGAGGATTCATATTCTGGGTGTAGATAAAGTCTTGTATGCAACTGTTGATAATTAGTTATTAAAACACTCATGTGATACTATTATCCACATTCGTGTTTAAATACCCCTTATTACACAACGGTTGCATAAATAACTATAGTCTTAATGATTTATACATGAATATTTTATATTATATGTAATATAGTATGTACTACGTACCGATAACCTAATATTTCTATGAGCCTACCATACCTAAGCTAGTTGTCTGTGGCACCAAAACAACTGGTATTTTTTAGGCCATAGGGTATAGATTTTTTCAAAGACTCGATAAAGTTTGTAGGTATTTATATTACTGATCGTGACAGATAAAAGTAGAGGAGTAGAAAAAACCATTTAAAATAAAAATCACCGTGACATTAAAGAATTGAACACAAAACTCTTTGATTGCTTCGTCTTCTTCGACTTACAGCCAGGATAGACCCCTGATGACCTTGTAGTCACAGAAAACTTGCTAAGCCTTGAACTCAATTCGTTGTAATTTAATCTTTCTGTAAATTTGCTGCAGTTTAAGCCCACAGCTGTGACTTTCATACAATTGTGTACTAGCTTATAATTTTCCACGTAGCAAGTCCGCACCTTGCCGAATATGTCGATATGTTGCACGCCGTTGAGCCGGCTGCACCGTTTATATTTTTCGTTGGTAAGAGTTCCGATGGACGTCATTGTAAATATACACTTAAAATTTTTAGGATACGATAAAATTTGTCACGTTGAAAATCACATATTTAGTTATCTGTCACATTAAGAAGAAGGTTTTGAGTTTTCAAACCTACATGGTTATTGGTTAGCAATGATGGAAATCGGAATAAAAGATTTTAAGGTATTTAGATTGGACAATGGATTTATCGGTTTCTATATTCATACTGTGTTTGTGAGAAAAATAGTTGAAACCATAGATCTATTAGACCAAAGAATGGCAATGCGAGAGTCAGCATATCGTATAAGAGTGTGTTAGAGCGAGATGGACAGACGAGACCATTTCCGTACAAGCTATTGGAAAATATATGTGCTTACATTGTCTTTAAGCACGCTTTTGCCGTTCCGCTATTAGACTGTGAATTGAGATTGGCGTTGCGTAGAGATGTCGCTTCATTGTGTGTCTTCTACCGCATTTATCACGGGGAGTGTTCCAAAGAGCTGTTTAACCTGATTCCTGCCGCTGAACTCCACCACAAGTTAGGATATCATCCCCACCATCTGGATGTGTGGCGGTCCTCCACAGTGCGGTTTTCAAGGAGCTTTCTTCCACGTACTACAAAGCTGTGGAATATGCTTCCTTCTGCGGTGTTTCCGGGACAATACGACATGGGTACCTTCAAAAACAGTGCGTACACCTTCCTTTAAGACCGACAACGCTCCTGTGACCCGTACGCTCGTTTGTCCTCCTATTCCATAAAATAAAATTATGTAGAATGTCATTGTTTCTAGTGATCTATATTTGGAGTGAATCTAGGACAATGACTCAATTACAGCTTTTGTTGAAGCCCATTCGAACAATCTACCGAAACTCGATGCACTTATGATGACAGCATACTTTGCATGAAATCTCGATTTTACGAGCTGATACGAAATATGAAAGAAGTGACAGGTGCTATGTAATTATTATGTGTCTATGGTATAGTTTAGTTCATAATATAGATTTTTTTCAGAAATGTTAATAAATAACGCTCAGAACGATAGTTTCATACATAGCTCCTGTCAATATTGAAGTGTATGTTTAATTAATGTGTGCGTGAGCGTCACGTACTTATAATCGCCAACACGTACAGACAGCCAAATAATGTTGCAAGTGAACAGACATTTCCCTAAATCAGTATATTGTTAGAAATACTAGTTTATATTTAATAAAGAAAGAATGAATAAAATATAAATTAAGAATTTAATGAAAACATCACGTATTAATTATTGTTGTAACAATTTTGAAAGTGTAAGTAAAGAAGTTCTATAGAATCGTTGTTTTTTGAAACTCGATGAAACGAAAAAGCGAAACGATAGAGGTGCCGTTCCCAGCTATATCCGAGGTTATCTAAAGAGCAGAGAACGAATTTGGGATAATTTTTGAAATCTAAGATGGCCGCCATGCAAAATTATTTTTTGAACAATATGGATATCGTATCCGAGGTTCTCGAGGGTGCAGTGAACGAATTGGGATCATTTTTTAAATCCAAGATGGCCACCGTGCAAAATTATTCTTATTGCCATCCTGGATTTAAAAAAAAAACAAAATGGCGTAAAACCGAAAATCGTGACGATTTGCTATAAAATTTTTCTCATACATCGATACAGAAGTTTCACTTTTAAAACATACCGACGTATTGACAACCTCCTCCTTTTTTGAAGTCGGTTATAAAGAGTAGCCGTAAATGTTCTCAAGAGCTCAACCTTTTCCAAACATATGGTAAATTCAGTAATTTAAAAGAAATATTTATGGTGACTGTTCAAAGCGCTTAGTTTAAGCCTAATTGAATTAAGATTATTTGACTTTGAATACTTATAACATCATGTGGCGTCGTACATTATAACCTCCTTTCAATATCTACCCATAAACACAAAAAACTATCCCAGCGGTGGAACTCGGGCTATATAGTAGGTACATTCATAGCTGGCAACATATTTTTTTAATGGCGTCTGTTTTGTTTACAAAATATTTTGCTGTTTTGACGTATGTATTAGCTGAAATTAAAAGTTGTGAAATAGTATTTAGGTGTGGAATGTGATTTTCTTTGCTTTGAGACACCCTTTCACTGCACAGTTAGTAATTTTTCAATTAAATTTGGCGCAATGATTGTCCTGGAAGTTGACGGAATTACACTGACGCGGCGGGAAACGTATGTGCTTAAAAGGACCACATTGAAACTGCTTCATTTCGCTTGGGCCTAGTCACGTTCTAAGCGTTTTGATTATTCTAAGCAATTTTAAGTTTATAATATACCAAAACATAATCAATAGGTAGCGATTAGTCATTGAAATTGCTCCTAAACTCCTATTTTTAAATATAATTCGTAATAATTTACACGTAATTGTACAGTTCACTCAAGTGTGATAAAGTAAATACTAAATAAATATGTAATTTTGTACTTACATACTTAAAACTCGTTATTTTGATTTCTTTGATTTAAACCAAATCTTCTACTGCTTAACAGCTTAAATGCAAAACTTATTTCTTCATATTAACACTAAGCTAATTTATACCTACTATAAATATTTTATATAGTATAATTACGTAAAAATGATCTTTTTTCCTTTTTTATGAATACAAGGGCTCGTCCCTTAACTAAGTCCTTAGCTAAATTAAGAGTAGCAGTTTAATCGTATTAAAATGCATCCACCAACTTTTGCACTATGAAATCAAAGTTGAAATCAGAGCTCAAGAAAGTTAGCCCCCCAGATTTTTTATTTTTTTTTATTACATCGTCAGTTCGCCATTTGTTCGTGATTGTTCTCTATAAACATTTGTTTGTTCTCGATTTATTTATTTAAAAAAAATGCAATTCATTAAAATTGGTTAGGTTAGGTTATGTTAGAACAGTTAAAACAACGCACGAGCCGAGCGTAGCGTGCCGCAACAGCGGCCGGCGAGTGCCAGAACCAAATAGTAAGCGTTTCCCCCCATTAACAGGGGGCGGGGGCTAACTAAAGGGTATGTTTTTGATTAATTGTTTTCAATTAAACAACAAAAGAACAAACAATTATTTATAGCGAACAATTAAGAACAAACTACGAACTAACGATATGCGATATTGAAAATTCAAAAATAGAAAAAAATTTTTTTTTGGGGGGCTAAGTTTGATGAGCCTGAAATCAGCCCGTACTGCCAGTAAAAATATTTTAGAATACCTACATAACACAAATAAATGAAAAATAGTAAACGATAAATACTTTATTACAAAGCACTAGCAAACTGAGAGTAATTTAATATTTTATAATCATTAAGTTTTGGGTTTAACTAGATACAAACGGAAGTTTCCTTTTATTGTCTATGGCTATGAAAAAGCGCGGGAACTCTTGATTGCTTAGGGCGGCCTTTTTAACTATAAAATTAAATATTTAATCCTCAAATTTTTGAAAAGTATATAAGTATTTGTATATGTTTATTATTTAATTTGTTTAGTATAAGTAAAAGTCTATATATTTAGTGATTTAAGTTTGTGCTAAGAGATATCGAAAAGGCGGAAAAAAACCAAGCCGGAACGAGATAAAGGAGTCTATTTTAGATTCCACCTCTGAAAGTAGCGAATACTCAGATTCGCGTACAGATTTGGAAGACCACGAGGACTTTTATATGCCATATAGGGTGGCCGACTATTGTCGCCGATATCCGGAATACGCAGGTGCCGGTCATGAATTTATAGTCTTCATAGAGTGTCACTGAACAGCCACTTGGTAGTCGTGACATGCTAACTCTTAGTAGCTACTTATCGCGCTTCATTAAAGGCATTAAATATCTTAAGAAACTCAACAAATATAAGATAGGAGTAGTGTTTGAACGACCCAATTTGGCTAATACATTCCTAGACAACACGACATTTTTAAGGGAGCAAAATATTAAGGCGTCCATCCCAGCTGGTGCCACTGAATTGTCTGGAGTGATTTCCTCCGTACCCATTGATATATCCAACAAAAAAATTTTCAAATCTTTGTCAAGTACAAAAAAGTTATTTCTGTTCGGCGTATAATGAAAAAAAAAACAAATCCGATAGTGGTTTTATATTACAACCTACACAGGCAGTCATTATTACTTTTGCGTCATCTACTTCACTCCCAGATTACGTTCACTTAAAGATGTGGCGTCTACCAGTGCGACCTTATGTGCCGCCAGTTAAGCAGTGTTTCCGATGCCTTAGGTTTGACCACTTGGCTAAATTCTGTAAGAATGCTCAGCGTTGCTCAATCTGCACTGAAAATCATTCATATAAAGAATGTACTATACCTATTGACAAAGCAGTATGTGTGCACTGTAAAGGTAACCATCTTACAGTATCAGGTCAATGCCCTATAAAACAGAAAAAGATATTGGATAGTAAAAATAAAAGTAAAACACCATTATCAGATTCATTTAAACATCCAACAAACTTTCCATCACTCAATAAGACAGAGAACACACAAGACATCATTAATTTAATTTTATCCAATCCAGCAGCAATGAACCTTATCACAGATCAATAATAAAAGTCATTACACTAAATAAAACACAGAATCAAAGCATTAGCTCACACGCAATTAGTTCAGCTATTAAGGACACCATACAAATTAAAAATAAAACGTCACATTAAACTGTCACAAACTTAACATAGTACAGTGGAATGCTCAAAATCTGTTCAGTAACAGACTTGAGCTTCAAAACCTACTTTATGAGCAGGACATGCACATAGCACTTATACCAGAAACTTGGCTTAAACCAAATATACAGTTTTCTATCAGAGGTTATACAATACTAAGAAATGATTGTGGTAATGATCACAATGGTGTAGCAATTTTTGTTAGAAATGGCATTTATTTTCAAAAGTTAGAAACATTTTCTGATAACTCCTTGCAAAAAGTAGCAATCAAAATTAAATACAAACAAAAAGACATCTCAATTGTTAGCTTTTATAGTCCTGGCAACAGTGTACCTAACTTTGGCAATTCTAAATTTAATAGAATCACTAATAATTGCTGGTGATTTTAATGCTCACCATACCATTTGGGGTTGCAATAGAACCAATTCTAGAGGTAGAGACATCATGGATGTACTGGACGATAATGACTTACTGCTCTTAAATAATGATCAACCAACTACAGTGGGTACTAATTCTTGGAGACCAAATGGACTAGATCTAACAATAGTATCATCTTCATTATTCCTGTGCTGTGAATGGCAAGTTCATCAGGACTCTTTGGGCAGCTATCACTTGCCTACAATCACAAAATTTTCCATGGTAGTGTCGGAAACTGAATCTTCTTCAATTCCATCCAACATTCCTCCACACAGTAATCTGAACATAGTAAATTGGGACCAATATGAGAACTTAGTAAATGACTTGTTAAAACAATTTGATATAAATAATTGTAATCTACAGAAGTCTTACAATAACTTCTGTTCCATAATTCTTAGAGTGGTAGAAAATTCAGTACCTAAAACAAACTACCACTGTAACAATATTACTAATCTACCTAAAAGAAAGCGACAACTTCCCTGGTGGAATGGGCAATGTACTAAGGTGGTAGAAGATTGCAAACAGGCTTATCTGTTATTCAAATCAAATTGCAATATCCAAAACTACATTCATTTTAAGCAAGCTCAAGCAAAGAAAAAATGTATATTAAGACTTGAACGTCGTAAATCCTGGACAGATTTTTGCTCCACCATAAATAGGTTAACACCAATGAAACAGATTTGGACAAAAATGAGGAAATTTAAGAACTTTTATTCTAATAATAATTGTTTCTCTAGCAATAATTGGATATTCAACTTTTTACACAAATATAATCCAGATACAGTACCAAATTTGACAATTATTCACAATAATCATCCTTTAAATAGCACCAACTCTTTTATGATTGCCCCTTTTACTATTGAAGAATTATTAAAAGCTGGTCTATCATCAAGAAAGGACTCTGCATGCGGTTTGGATTGGCTCTCCTATAAAATGCTTAAACTCCTAAACTCTTCTAACTTAAATAAGTTTCTAAAAATATTAAATCTCCTATGGAAGAACTCCATTATTCCAGAAGAATGGAAAACAGACTGTCTAATTCCAATTTTAAAGCATGGGAAAGATTCTAGTTCAGTTGATTCATATCGTCCTATCACACTAAGCTCGTGTGTTGGTAAAATTTTTGAACAATTAATAAAACAGAGATTAATATTTTATATTGAAAGTAACAACCTCTTACCTAAAACAATTTGGATTTCGATGTGGTCGTTCTGCTTGTGAGAGTATACGGCATTTATGTCTTGACATCCATAGTGCCCAGATTGACAATAAGATATTGGCTGGTGTTTTTTTGGATGTTGTAGGAACATTTAATAATGTTGATTTAGAACAATTATCACCCATTCTTCTATCCTTAAATGTCCCTGAAAAAATAGTTAGTTTGATATTCAATTTCTTGCATGGTCGTAAACTTTATGTTAGAGTCAATAACCAATTAATAGGTTCTCGATATTCATATAGAGAGAGATATAGCACTCAAAAAATTGGAGCTTTATTTTCAATATCTTGAGGTCAGTATTGACAAAAGCAAAGTAGTAATATTTTCAAAGCATTCTATAAGAATAAGAGATGCAAAAATATATTATGGTACTCAGGAAATTTCAATAGATAATTCAATAAAGTTTTTAGGAGTTACGTTTTTAAGTAATTTTAGATGGCACAAATATGTTGAAATATTAGAAAATCGAGCATTAAAGGCCTGCAATATTCTGAAATCATTAGCTGGTACATATTGGGGTGCAGACCCATGCATCTTGCTAACACTATATAAGTCATTAGTCCGTAGCCATTTTGAGTATGCCTTCTTTTGTTATGGTGGAGCAATTGCATTAGTGAATAAATTAGATAAAATACAAAATAAATGCTTAAGGATCATAACAGGCGCTTTTAGGTCTACTCCTATTATATCATTACAAGTAGAATGGTATAAGAGGATCTGCACTCGATCTTCTGATCTCATATTTAAATAATAGGATTCAGAGGGTCGAGGTGAATGGCAGCAGATCTCCTGGGACTCCTCTCGGTATGGGGGTACCACAAGGGTCTATTCTTGGACCCTTCCTCTTCCTAATTTATATAAATGATCTACCTAACCTTGTAGAAAAAAACACAAGGTGGTATTGTTTGCGGATGACACTTCACTTATATTCAAAGTGAAACGAAGCCAAGTTTTAAATGAAGAATTAAACAATGCTATCTATCTGACATCGTGTACTGGTTTAGCGCCAATAACTTATTGTTAAATAATCATAAAACCAAATATATTAAATTCACCGCGCCAAATGTCAAAAATGTAGATGCGAATATTTTATTAAATGTAGAGGTCGTAAAACCAGTGGAATCTGCTATATTTCTTGGCATTACTCTTGATTCCAAATTGCAGTGGGGGATATTGAAGGATTGGCGAATAGGCTTAGTTCTGCAGCATATGCGGTTAAGAAAATCAGACGGTTAACTGACATAGATACGGCGAGATTAGTATACTTTAGTTATTTTCATAGTATTATGTCCTATGGTATATTGTTATGGGGCAGTGCGGCCGATATTAATACTATCTTTGTGCTGCAGAAGAGGGCTATTCGCGCGATTTATAACCTAGGTCCTAAAGAATCATTAAGAGAAAAATTTAAAGAAATAAACATTTTGACTGTTGCTTCTCAATACATTTTTGATAATGTTTTGTATGTTCATAAGCACATTGAGGAATTTTCTAGAAACTGTGACATTCATAATGTTAACACGAGGAACAAACATAAACTTGTTATGCCTACTACTCGGTTGGGTCGAGTTAGTAAGTCTTTTGTTGGGCGATGTATATGCTTCTACAATATGATCCCGGAAAATGTACAAAAACAAATGTGTTACGAAATTTAAAAGAATTTTTAAAAAATGTTTGTGTGGGAAAGGTTATTATAGCATAAATGATTTTCTTAATGACACCACGGACTGGGATTAAAGCGAACACCCTCAGGCTCTTTAATTATTAATGTTTATTGTACGATATTACATTGTAATCCATATTTTATATAAAAAATAAAGCCCGCTGAGTTTCTTGCGCCCATTCTTCTCAGGTCTGAGGCAGTCTCTTTTGAATGGGTGGTAGATTTTGACGTTCAATAAGTGATTATAAATCCTATTTTGAATAAAAATATTTGAATTTGAATTTAGAATGTAATATTCCCCCACTAGCTCTTAGATTCAAATATCTACAAACAAAATTCTTTCTCAAATTAACTTCTATTAATAATCATCCACTCCTATTAAAGATACAGGACTATATTAACCAAACTGACAATAATTCCTACTATCAAGTAGAAGGCATCTCTGATTTGTTACATTTTTCTTGTGATCATAATCTATTTTCTAGTATTCTTTGGCCATGTTATTTAAATTCTTATAATTCAAAATATACACCTATTAAAATAATTATTAATGAATCATTAAAATATAAGGAAGATGTATATAGTATGCTGTCAGAGTGGCAAAATTATAACCAACTTTATACTGATGGATCTAAAAGTAATACTGCTGTCTCTATGGCAGTTTATGATATACAACTGCGGAGTGGGTTTGGTCATAGGTTAAATACCTTGGCTAGTACACAGCAGAATGTGCTGCCATATATGCTGCTCTAGAATATATTGGAGAACAGTCATATAATAATTGGATTGTTATAACAGATAGCATAAGTGTTTTAAAAGCTTTACAATATTCTAAATGTAATGTTACAACTAATTTCATCATTTACAATATTAGAGACAAATATCAATGCTTATCCCTAACAAAAGCTATTGTTTTATTCTGGACTCCTTCACACATAGGCGTGGAAGGAAATGAACAAGCTGATTATCTTGCTAAATCTATTGTGAATAGTAATCAGATACATACTACTTTGACACACAGATGCACTGTCTCATTTTAAAGGTACATTCTTGCAAGACTTTCAGAATTATTGGCAACAAGTTGTTTAAACAAAGGGCAAATGGTTATCCGACATTAAAAACGAAATCTCTCCTCCCTGGTTTGTTTAAAAGATCACATTTTCTTTGACTGTCCCCAATATAATCTTCAAAGATTTACATTGATAGATTGCCTCTTGGATATTTATAAGAATGCTGAAGACATCCCGCGCTCACTTCAGCAGTTATTGAAAACTTATGACTGCTTCGTGCCGCTTTACAAATTTATAGTTTCAACGGTAGGCGAAATTTGAATATACGGCTTGGCTTTTGACACAATCCCTTACACAGACTTAAAACATATTCGTCCATAAATTTTATTGGACTTGTGTTTATAATGTAAATTTTAATGTATAAATGTAAATATTGTATTTGTAGCTATACCTTAAATTAGTTTCATTTTACCTTATAATTATATTCAACTAATATTCATCATTATTACTTATAATTCATGTATAATATATTTCTTATAACGTATATGAGATTTATATTTTAGTATTATATCATAAAAGTTTATTATTAAAAATAAGGGGCTAAGCTTGATCTTCATTGGAACAAGAATATTATCAATAAAAGACTTGGCTTCGGTCTTCATGCGAACCTATATGTATATGAAGAAAATGAAACATGAAGAACACGAAATACTACTTTTATAGGAAATTGTACTATTTATGTTTGAAGATGAAGATTATATAAATACTTAGCTTGACTTTGAATAAGCTGTGTAACGTGAAGAATAGAAAAATAAAAATGAAGACTTGGCTGTATGGGCTTTTGACCCCTTTGCCTGTCCAGATGGACGAGCAGAACCAAAAAAAAATGTCTATAGCTATCTATGCTATGCTATGACAAACGTAGTTGACGAAATCAAAATGGCGTCTTTCACGAGATAGTGATTAGAAACATCCGCCGCATACATATTTATTAAATGTTAAAAATAATCGTGGTTTTCCAAATTTTTGTAAACATACAACATTTTGTGAACTTGTTAAGTGTTGAATAGTGAGATATTTCAAGATTGTGATCGTTGGGATTATTTATTTATAAGCTTTTAAAAGTCTAAACAAGGTATGTCCTTTCACCTATCGTATAATTTAACTTAATTAATCATTAAAATGTAGAGCTTAGTTATACTTCTATCACGTTATCGTTATTGAATTGAACATATGTGTTGGAATTAGGATACTATGCATTCTGAGTTATTTGACTTAGTAGGTGAGTCGTATCTGAATTTTATGTTCGTGTCTTTTGCAGGCGAGGTTAATATTCGTAAAGTTCCTCATTCTCATGCTATCCGTTTAATATTTATAGCTGATAGCTGACTGCATTATATACCATAAATAACCAAATATTGACTTCTAGTTTAATATGATTGTTATCCTGTGGATCTAATTTACAAAACATAGTTTTCCAATATGATTTCGTACCTAATTCACAGACTTATATATAAAAATACATTATTAGTCGTCATTATTAATTCGTATATTGAATGCTCTGCAGTCTGATTCATACATGTCTATAATTAATTTATTTTATTATTAGTAACTTGTCAAGCAGCATTCCTATGTTATTGGTGTGTAAATATATCTATAGCTAGTCTTGGAATTGTGTCATATTTATTTGTACTGATCACACATAAAGTCATGCCTATATTTTAAAATAAACAATTGTATTGTTAATTTTTTATTATTAGAGGGACAAATGCAAAAGAAGTAGACCTGATGTTGAGTGAGAACCATTTACAAGGACATCTGCAATGCCAGAGTCTAATACATGTGTTTACTTTGATGTGAGGGTATGCTTTAAGGCTTAAGCCCTACGTTAGTTCAGAATAACTGTAGCCAGGGGAAGATTCTACAAAGTGTGTGAGCCTAAATTTTTATTGCAAATCATACGGTTATGGATTATCAACAGACAGATTTATAGTCATATACACATAATATCAGCAGAGAATATTTAATAGTTTAAGTACAGAAGGCTTACTCTTCAAAATCAATGAAATAAGCAGGGATTCTTACGGCCATACAATAAGGTGCAATTCAGATTGCACAGCGCTGTTAACCAACTATTGCCTCTCTTTCTATCACATGACTTACTCATACTGACAACATTATGCGCTTCTTTACCTTAAAACTGTACCTACCTAGTAGAAGGTCATCTTATATAAATAGCTCAGTTTCAATTGTATAAATAGCTATGTAATCATAATTTTTAATCAATATTTGTATGATGTATATGATACTTCCACACATCCTCTTAGGTAATATCACAGAGTAGAGACAGATACTGACATATTTAGTATTATATTATATTAGCAACAACAAACAACTTTCCTGTAATGGGCTCTTGGTCTAAGTACAAAAAACGAAAAAAACCATTGAATCTACTTGGTAATTTCACAATAGAAATAATCACTTTAAATAGGATTGTTTTAGTGACTTTTGGAAGCTTAAAAATATTAAATTACACGATGACTTTAATTGAACACAATTGATCAAAAGTGTCACAAAAATAAATTAAAACAGAATATTAATAGTGAATTGGGAACTATAGGTGCATCAATATTCACCAGTTGGAGGCTCGGTGCCTATTTATGCCCTGAAGCAGTAATGTGTATGCATTATTGTGTATTGGTCTGAAGGGAGCTGTACCTAGTGAAATTGTGTGACTCAAGGTAATGGGCCCAAGTGTGTTTCTCAGAATTTTTGCATTTTAAAAATCCTGAGTGGCACTGCTTTATAATGGGCAGGGCATTATCCGTTACCTTCAGCTGAACGTCCTGCTTGTCATCCCTCATTTTCAAAACAAACAAAAATAATTTTCTACATCACTCCCCTCACATATCTTATTGCTGGGTTAAGTTGCTCCGATTTGTTAAGCCTACTATTGAGTAAACGGCACTAGTTTATCATAGATTCTATGTTTAGCACAATAAAGTTAATATTTATTATATAGTTGTGAGATGACATCATTGGTGATTTGGATATCCATTAGTCATTTGTCTTCAATAATATTTACAATACAGTGATGTTTTTAAATACCTAAAAGCTATAATCACTACATATTATAAAACCAAAGACTCCGCCGTCTCTGTCTGTTTGTCTGTATAAACTCAAAAGCTACGTTGTTAAGGTTCTGTTTAGTTTTTTGTATATGGTATGGTATAGGGGCTCATGTTTCCGCAGTTAAAGCACTAGTATGGGTCCATTTTGTGTGTGATTGATTTTTGAGTGAGATTTTGAATACTTTAATGATATTTGTTGGAGGTGTTGGAAAAAAGAGAGCCGTCTGATAGCTTTGAGATAATATAAAAACATAATGCATGTTGGAATTGTGTATTTTATATACATCTACAGAAAAGTCCACAAAGGTTATCTCTTAAGGAAAACATAATATATCCATCATTAAAAACATAAAGTGGTAATGTAAAAGCTGTTTTCACAAATATTAATTAATTCTTATCAACAACCCTCCCCCCGCACCATCTTTCCTACTACAAACAAATGGTTGTTGAAGGGTAGGATCATATAGGTCATTCAGAAATACATCTTTCTTTACACATTTTTTGATGGCTTAAGACATCATTATTCCCGAATACTTACATTATATTTTTTTTCTATTGACTCAACAGCATCCGTTGGGTCAGCTAGTTATAAAGATAACCAAATATGTAACTAAGTTGGACTAAACTGCACTCCATGAAGTAATCCCCATTCAAAATCCGTTCATTAGTTTAGTGAGTCCATCGCTGACAAACAACTTATCACATAATTTATATATATTAAGATTTCAGTATTGACTCCTGTTTTGTGGTATATATTGTGGTACCTATTTTGCTTGAAAACATCTAGGGTGCAGCCCTTTATGAGCCCAGTGTGATTTGGTGAAGTTCACACACAACCTATGAAATTCTTGGCAGGTGTAACTGTGAGAGCATCAATTAAATGTGCATTTGCTTTCAAAAATAAAAAACACTAACAGTAGGAGGCTCCTATGCACAGGATGCCGTCTAGATGTGGGTACCACAACGGCACCTATTTCTGCCATGAAGCAGTAAATGTGTAAACTAAACAAAACTGAAGGGTGCCGTAGATAGTGAATTACTGGGAATTAAATGATAAATAGTGAAAAACTGAATTACTAAATGAGACTTGACATCTTATGTCTCAATGTGAGGAGCACAATTGTAGTGCAAATCAGAATTTTCAAGTTTGATTTGAGCGATTGACAAAATTGGAGTTGACTCCTCTTCATCTTTAGCATTCTCACTTAGGGCTCCTTTTTGTGTTTACATTCTCAATAAGTTCTTCAGTTCATTGAATTTCGTAGTGTGCCATTGCCACCAATGGAAGATAAAACATATTGTCTTAAATGGCAGGGACTGGCGTAAAATGGCGTATTATGCGAGAAATCGTATTAAATGTGATCGTATTAAGTGGGTTCTACATCAAACTTTCTTTACCAGTGGGAGGTTCCAATGCGCAGGAAGCCGCCTAGATTATGGGTACCACAACGGTGCCTAATTCTGCCGTGAAGCAGTAATAGCAATAAACATTACTGTTTCGGTCTGAAAGGCGCCGTAGCTGGTCAAATTACTGGGCAAATGAGTCAGCTGCTCAGAATTTTTGGGTTTTTCAAGAATCCTCAGGGGCACTGCATTGTAATGGGTAGGGCGTATCAATTACCATCAGCTGAACGTCCTGCTCGTCTCGTCCCTTACTGTGTTACTCAATGATTGATTAAAGGCATAGATAGTGCACATTCCTCGGATGAAATCTCCGGTAAAATGGGGGCAATATCGTATTTTGTATTGATATTTCAAATGTGTAATATGAATATTCGAGGGTACAAGCAAAATGTTCACCCGTATATTCGTTGAAAAATATTTAGAAAGTTACAGGAGTAATGTACCTACTTTAAGATGAAATTATGTGTCAGATAAGAGTTTATCTCATGTTATCATTGTAACATCTTAGAGATAAGAACTCAGCTGAACACTTGCGTTATGTGACAAAGGTGATATCTAAATCATTTAACATATATACAATGCCATTAGTCTTACAGAGGGTAGTCAGAAATTATTTTAATTTTTACTACAATATCCCAGAAAATGTTCAAAACAAATGTATTACGAAATTCAAAATAATTGTTAAGAAATTTTTGTGTGGTATGACTTTCTTAATGATGATAACACAGATTGGGAATGGAGCGACCACTCTCAGGCTATTAAATAATAATTTTTATTGTACGATGTTATATTGTTGTATGATGATATGAGATGAAACAACAGACTTCGAAAAAAACTGTTCCTAAACAATATAATATGCACTAAAAAAACTTAACACGGGAAGCACCAGCTCTCAAATAATTTTTTTTCTTAATCAAAATCGGTCGATAGTTCTGACGTAATAAACATAAGAAATACAGTCGAAATGACAAGGTCCTCCTTTTTTGAAGTCGGTTAAGTAAGAAGCTTGCTGAGTTTTTTTGATACAGTCGAAATGACAACCTTAGGGACTACGCGCACTTATTCAGCTCCATTCGCGTTTCGCTGAACGAATTTGGTCACACTTATACAGCTCTGCTTCTATCAGCCGCGTACGGAACTTTAAATCACGTCTGCACTCTTTAATGTTTGCGTGCATAATGATCAATGCAGGATCAATACAGGTCGCAACTTGTCGACAAGGAGTCGCGAACCATCCCTGTAAAGAGCTGTTCCGCCGCATTCGACGGCGAACATTTATCCTCATTTCATGCTGGTTTGCCGCGAAAGCAGAATGGAAGCGGAAAGCTGAATCGACGCTTACACGTCTCCATACAAAATTGTTGTTTTCTATGCTGATAAGTGCGCGTAGTCCCTTATCCTTTTTTGAAGTCGGTCAAGTAAGAAATCCGCTGAGTTTCTTACGCCCGTTCTTCTCAGGTGTGTGGCATACTATTTTGAATTCGAATATTACGTGTGCTTCCTTGTGCGGTGTTTCCGGGACGATACGACATGGGTACCTTCAAAAAAAGCGCGTACACCTTCCTTAAAGGTCGGCAACGCTCCTGTGATTCCTCTGGTGTTGCAAGAGATTGTGGGCGGCGGTGATCACTTAACAACAGGTGACCCGTACGCTCGTTTGTCCTCCTATTCCATAAAAAAAAAAACGTACATCCATTCGTCACGACATTCTTTCCTGGATTCTTTGACTCTGGGCTCAGGCGGTCGGGGCCGTACCAGGCCGTACAGTTTTCGAATTAATGTCGATACCTCAGTTCCAAAGTGTAACAATTCTGAAATTCAGTAATTTTGAGATAAGTATAAGAAATTGCTCCATAAGCGATAACCCACCATTACCACAGAGAAACAAGTCGATAATTAAATGCAGCTTAGTTATAACTTACAATATTTATTCGTAAATCTAGCATATTTTCGTTCCAGACAGTATGTTTTCTCACAGCATTTATTTATGTAGGTCAAAGAATTACACTTATGAATGAATGTCTAAAAGTGTGAAGTTGTATATTATACCCTTAGATTAAGGATTGGTCTCCTCCGCTGCGCTCCAACTACATACCGCACTACCTAAGAACAATAGCTATTTTATTACAGCATCTATTAGATGCTTGTGTGCGTGGCATCTTGACACTCAATGGCATCTTTCAAATTGTGTAACATACGCTTCGTGTTATTTTACATTGAATTAATAAAATACAAAATACTTAGTGATTCCAGTGTCTTTATTTCTTGTAGTATTATTTTTACAAAGATTTACTACGTAACCCGGCACTTTAGTTTCAATTCTAGCAAAGTTTAACAGAACATTTGGCACGTCAACGTCACATATTGGTCGAGACTGGCTGGAGTACGCCCACTTGGGCGTAGTATTAGTTGCCGCACTGCGACTACGCCTGCGGTATCTATTTGGAGTTCAGCGGAGACCAATCCTTAATCTATGATACACTATTATAATAGGATTGATACACTTTTACACATATTATCTTGCCCCAAAATAGGCAAAGCCTGTGTACAATATACTTATTTCAACATACTTATAATCATCCATGACTCGGAATATACATCATATAATTTAAATATGCGTAAATTTATATAATTTATTTATAGATAATGCCTGAACAGTGGCTGGGACTTTATTATAAAAGTGTAAATATTTACCCTTATCTCTATTATGTATCTTATGATGTGATCCAATAGATAAAAGTTAAGAATTTATTGACGCACGGTTTGACAGTTCTGCTGTAAAACAATTTAATTATAACAACAGGGAGCATATTTTGCGAAATAATTCTTGATGTTATGATATATTATTGACAAATTAATAAAAAAACATTATTTTATTTATTATATACAGAACAACGTCTCTCGGTTCAACTAGATGATAATAAAAATCACTTAAGTCCATGTTTGGATAATGTGAATAGTCCTATTTCAATAACTGCAAAATGAAATGTATACGTAAAAGTAGTAATAGGAGATGCGGCTGTAAAAGGAATTCGCTCAAGACGAGTCAGGTGTAAGGAAAGCGTGTCACAGACGTGTCTTTTACACCTGTACAGTCGCGCACACAAGTGTTTAGCATAATATTAATTTATTATTGAAGATTATGGAAGGTCAAGAGTTTGGTATTACCTTGTGGTAAGTATTAACCGCAGCCTATGCTCTTGTGGCATTCTCGGGTCCTTAGTATTGTTAATAATTATTAAAATATTGTAAAACAAGTTAAATTCTAACAAAAGCTCGAAATAGAGGATAATACATAAAAAATAAGGCAGTAAAAGAAAACAAACAAGAATATCATAAAGTTTTTGCTGTATGATGTATATTAAAAACAAATTCGCTCGTCACCTTGAGACATAAGATTTTAAGTCTCATTTAAGTAAGTTATTTCACACGCTACGGCGTCTTTCAGACCGAAACACTAATGCTTACACATTACTGCTTCACGAGAGAAAAAGGCGCCGTTGTGGTACCCATAATCTCATAAGCATCCCTGTGCAAAGAAGCCTCCCACTGGTAAATGCCCTTGTGACCTCTTACGTTCATAAGATACATAATAGCTTTAATGGTAAACGTATACACTTTTATAATAAAGTCCCAGCCACTGTTCAGGCATAATCTATAAATAAATTTAAATGTCGCCGGTTCTTCTCTCTCAGACCACCATTTGTTTCCGAAGCGGTAGTAGTATCTAGTATATTAGAAATTCCATCAAAAAGAATTCTAAAGGAATCAATTTTGAGAAAATAAATGCTTTTTATGCCTTTTTACCCTTGGGTCTGGAATTTCCCATTCTTTTTATGCCCCGGGAAAGCACGGCAAAAGGCTCCATCAAGACGTATAAATTATCTAGGACTAATACAATAGTCACCACTTGTGTCGGCGACTGTACACGCACTAATGTACTTAGCTGTTTAGTGCGTGCCACTCCCTATGCGCACTTTTACTGCACAAGTCTTATTTATATAATACTTTCTACGTGGCTTGACAAGATTGTCTCCTAAGCCGATTAGTGCTTGTTGGGGGTTCGTCTCCCCCCGTGGGTCTTACGCTGTCAATCATTTAATAGTCTTAATATTTATGTCAATGACCTAATAGCACATTACATTCCCAATCTATACCAATTAATGGTTAATATCCGGGCGACCGAGCCTGAGTTTGGATTCGAACCGGGGTCTTCTGCTTTCCGGATCACCCAATGTCCCAATGTCAAGCACGGATAAAACTACATTTTTTTTAATTTAAAGATAGGTATCGATTTGTCGCCCGCGATATCCCCTGAATGAAAATCGTTGGAGCCGTTTTCGAAATTCAGATTATATATATATACACACACACACATATATATCTAATATATAAAATTCTCGTGTCATGGTGTTAAACATTGTACTCCTCCGAAACGGCTTGACCGATTCTCATGAAATTTTGAGTGCACATTGGGTAGGTCTGAGAATCGGAGATCTATTTTCCATCCCCCTAAATGTTAAGGGTGGTCCACATGAAATATGTATTTTTAATTTTGTTTGATTATGAGTCAGCATTAAAAATACATACAACTTCAAATTTTCACCCATCTACGATCAACAGTTACTTTTGTATCGCGATTTTAATATCGGCAAGACAACGTTTGTTGGGTCACCTAGTATATATATATATTTATATATACATACATACACACATACAAGAATTGCTCGTTTAAAGATATAAAATACTGCGAAAACTACTGAATCGATCGGATCACTACTTATACCATAACAGTGTGTCTCGGAGAAGGTTTTCGTATATGATATGTGATTACTTATTCGAAATCTAAATTTTTTAACTTATAGCCTAAGATCCCACTGCTTGATTCTGCAGGTATCTGATATTTTGATAATGCTGCTTTTAAATGATCGTTGAGTGAGTTTGCAATGTAATTTATAACCGATAGGTTGCCTATAAAAAATCGGCTGTAATTGATTTTAGTTTATTGAATTTGCTGATATAAAATATTAATACCTTTATACAAATGATTTAAGTTTTCTTTAGTGTTATTCCGCCAACATTTGTTTTTAAACAATTCGACACGTGTTGCGCCTCTACACGAGGCATCCTCAGGACGTGCTGTCTCGCCAAAATCTGGCACGAGAAGGCCAAGGCCAAGTCTGAGGATGCCTCGTGTAGAGGCGAAACACGTGTCGAATTGTTTAAAAAAAATACTGGCGGAATTAACACTAAAGAAAACTTAAATCATTTGTATAATTATGGATTCCGCAAAGTAACGCCTACTTCAATAAATTACCTTTATATTATTAGCAATACTAATTGGGATTGTGGAACAACTTACTAATACCAGTGGGAGGCGTCTTTGCACAGGATGAACGATGACAACAGGATGTACAACGACACCTTTTTCTGCCGTGAAGCAGTAATGTGTACGCATTATTGTGTTTCGGTCTGAAGGGCGCCGTAGCTAGTGAAATTACCCGGGCAAATGATACTTAATATCTTATCACCTTGAGGGTGACGAGCGCAGTTGTAGTTAAATGTAAATATAAGTTGTCTAGTCTCATTTGCCCAGTAATATCACTAACTTCGGCGCCCTTCAGACCGAAACATAGTAATGCTTACACATTACTGCCTCACGGCATAGAATAGGCGCCGTTGTGGTACCCATAATCTAGCCGGCATCCTGTACATAGGAGCCTCCTACTGGAGTACCGGATGCAGCTCCTTACAAACTAATTTGTTATGTATATTACAGTCATTGTAAAATACTCTATTTGTTTAAAAAGAATGTCCGTTGAGTTTCTTGTACTTCTTCTCACGAGCTCAACTATTTCCGAACATATTATGGTCGATTCAGTAATTGAAAAGAATAATAATAACAAATGCGACAGACACATCTCTATCGGACATACAGCAAGATAGAAAAGGAAAGTGAATATATTGTAACTGTAACCGATTTTGATTGACAAGTCGTACACAGTCAACCACGCTCGATATTACTTAGCTCCATTAGTTTTTTTTTTCAATAACAGACTGACCAAACAAAATAAAATTAGTCTGCATTATCGGGCTGTCAGGTATTCTATATATTAGTTCTTTTTAATGTTAAAGGAGGACAAACGATCGTACGGGTCACCTGGTGTTAAGTGATCACCGCCGCCCACATTATCTTGCAACACCAGAGGAATCACAGGAGGATTGCCGCCCTTTAAGGAAGGTGTACGCGCTTTTTTTGAAGGTACCCATGTCGTATCGTCCCGGAAACACCGCACAAGGAAGCTAGTTTATTCTCACTCTATGCTTACAACCTACTCTTTCTACTTTTTTTTATTAAGAAAACCAACAGCATATTACCTACAGATTAGATAAATAACTAATAATATTTTACAATAATAATGCCAATAACAGGTTTCCCTTATATTATATTACGGTTTCCCAAAAATTCAACATACTGCGATACCTACTAAACATATTAGTAGATATCGCACTACTAAAATAGCTATAACTTGTTTTCTTTTTAACCGACTTCCAAAAGGAGGAGGTTATCAATTCGATTGGTATTTTTTTTATGATCTGATTTACGTAATTCTTTTGTTTGATGCGAAATAAATGCCATTTGGTCCCATAAAAATTTTACGTAGTTTGGCCCAGTAGTTTTAATTTTATGAACATTTATATGAAAATTTTCGTCTACCTCGATGACATAATTGTTTTCTGTATACGGCTTTTTTTTTTGGAGTTTTCATTCAAATTGACTATATATTATTATTTACTGACACTAAAACGTAAAAAATAAACTACGTTTCAAAAAACCGACTTCAAAAACTGAAAAGTCCGTTTTTTTAACGTAGTTTATCTTTATAAACACCAACCATTCCATATCTTGCACTTAGATAATCTAATTCTAGATAGAGTCTCTTGCTGTTAGACAACCGATAAAAACAGGCCAGGCCTGTTTAGTGTGCGTGACAAGCTACGTCTTACACTCGCGATTTGTATGACACTTTATGTTAGTGTGCGTGAATTGCTCAAAATAGAGTTTAGTTCTAAAGTCTATTTCTTTCGACGTTTTTACAGCTGTCATAGTCTATCCACGGACGAGTAATAAAAGAAGGACTCCGCGCCGTGATATTAGCAAGTGAAGCGTTACGCTAGTGTGTGTTCGGTTATGGTAGATACTAGTTACACAATTTTCTCTCCCTTAAATAATCATATATGGCCACAAATACTTATATAGTATCGTTTTACACTTTTTCACAACGCACGACGGCATTTTTAAAATACCTTATTGAGACGCAAACTGATGTGTCACAGACGATGACAGTTCTCATAATGGCCGCCTATCGGCCTGTAGTAGTGTAAGTGTGTGCGTGGGGCTATGTATTTACACATTTAATCGGCTTGTTTCGGTGCTATACTGTTATGAAAGGTCGGATTCCTTATTTTTATACTAGTCCGTCTATCTAAACGTATTTAAAATGATCTAAGATTTTGCATAATGAGCCTTCTGACAAAACAATTTTTTTTTTCATTTCAGTATCAAAAGTCTGTATTTTTAAAAATTGTCTGTAGTCTAATTTATGAACGCGCCAGATGTTGTCGATTAGTACTACTTATTTTATAAATTTATTTTTAAATGAGTTTTATCGCGTCGCTGTATCTACGCACTTATTCTTAAGAGGCATTTCAATTGATTGTTTGTTTAGGATTAATAGATAAGGTCGTAATTACAATCGTAGACAGATAAAACTATAGCTACAACGAGACTTCCTAAATGGCATTAAAAATTTATAATCAGCATACAGCTAAGAGACAGTAAATATCAGTCTCGTGCCAGATTTTGGCGAGACAACACGTCCTGAGGATGCCTCGTGTAGAGGCGAAACACGTGTCGAATTGTTTTAGAGACAAATATTGGCGGAATTAACACTAAAGAAAACTTAAATAATTTGTATAATTATGGATTTCCGCAAAGTAACGCCTTATTCAATAATTTTTTTTTTTTTTTATCCGTAGGAGAACCAAAGTCACCGACATAGCCCAAACGATTGCGATTTTTTTTTATGAAAATCAGGGACGAGACGAGCGGGACGTTCAGCTGATGGTAATTTATATGCCCTGTCCATTGCAATCGAGTGCCGCTCAGGATTATTGGAGAACCCCAAAAGTAGGTTCTGAGAGGCACTACAACTGCGCTCGTCATCTTGAGACATAAGATGTTAAGTCTCATTTGCCCAGTAATTTCACTAGCTACGGCGCCCTTCAGACCGAAACACAGTAATGCTTCCACATCACTGCTTCACGGCAGAAATAGGCGCCGTTGAGGTACCCATAACCTAGCCGGCATCCGGTGCAAGGGAGCCTCCCACTGATAAAACTGTAGTGGCAGTGGGTCGTCGTCCTCGAATGGCGACCACGTACCGGAAGACGCAGTGTTAGTAGGACCCCCACAAGATGGACCGACGATCTGGTCAAGATCGCCGGAATACGTTGGATGAGGGTAGCGCAAGAACGATCTTTGGTGGAGGCCTTAGTCCAGCAGTGGCTGTTCAGTTAGTTCCGGCTGATATGATGATGATCTGCTGATGATGAGAAAAATGGTTGTCTTTTCGAATTTATTCATTTAAGACATATAATATAATAATAATATTGACACACTTTTTACACAAATTATCTTGCCCCAAGTTATGCATATATAGCTTGTGTTATGGGTTACAAGACAATGATATATTTAATACAATATACTTACTTAAACATACATAAATTTATATAAACATACGTCATATAAAAATACACAAATACATTTAAACATTATGGATGTTTAGTCATCATATAAATGCTTGCACCTACCGGGATTCGAACACGGGACCTCTAGCTTAGTAGGTAGGATCGCTAACCGCTCGGCTATACAGGTTGTTATATGTATATACATATGTATCATATAATGATATATATCACTTAAAAAATAAGAAGGAATTTTCATAAAATTTCGTGGAAAACAAAAGTCGTAGATATTTTTACTTTACCATAGGACTTGTGGTATCACCAGAAATCGAGATAAACCTCATTTTAAAAGGCTTCCGTGCTGGTCTAAGCCGTCGGGAGTGACGTCAATAGATAATAACATCACCGCTCTGCAAATGACGCGGAGGTGACTAACGAGGTTGACACTGGTGATGTCATAATCATAGAATATACGCCAATTAGCGTATAGACGACCAGACAGCCCGATTTTTTAATATTGGCATATTTTTACACAAATTATCTTGCCCCAAACTAGGCATAGCCTGTACTATGGGTACAAGACGATATTTTTAATATAATATACTTACTTAAACATACATAAATACATAAAAACATCCATGACTCGGAAACAAACATCCATATTCATCATATAAATTATTGCAACTATCCCGGGATTCGAACCCGGGACCTCTAGCTTAGTAGTCAGGGTCACTAACCATTCGGCTATATGGGTCGTCAACATTGTTTGACTAATGTTTATTTGTGTAACTTAGAGCGTGCTTGTCGTTGACGCACAGCTTCGATCAACTTATAGTTTAGTATTCCCAATTCCCGGCCATTCCCAATATTCAGTCTATCCCCGGTTGTGGCCTACTTGAGATAAAAAATCGTAACTAAACTTATCGTCGGTAACTCATCCGTACACGCTTTCTGTCAATGCAATTCACGCGTCCCAATATAAGGCGATAATAATGACTTATCGGGTATATTGGGACAGCTTCAGATTATTGACAGCTAATTACGTAGCTAATTAAGGTAGTAATCTATCCCTATCTGTACATAGTATATTGGGAACCGCGGTTAACGTTACTACTGCTACTTAAATTACTACCTTCTACTGTCAGTAATTAGCTGTCAATAATCTGAAGCTGTCCCAATATACCCGATAAGTCATTCTTATCGCATTATATTGGGACGCGTGAATTGAAATTTCCATCGACAAACTTCTATCGCTGGTAAGTTATACGTCGTCCCATTGACAGACAGCGTGTACGGATAAGGTGAGTTACCGTCGATAAGTTTATTGGCACAGAAAAGTCAACGATAGTTACGATTTTTATCTCAAGTAAGAGATAGACCGAATATTGGGAACGGCCGTTAATTGCGTGCAACACGTGTGCACTGTTGTATTTTGTTTTTTAACTGGGTTTGTAGTGAATAAAAAATGAAATGCTAAGGCAAAATAAGGATGAACACACATCCCTGTTACTTTTTTCTCTCAAAATTTCTTTTCCTACTTACATACAGAAGTAGTGATATCAAGTAGAAGTGAGGGTTATTATATTTAAAGAAAAACATAACATATTGTTTAGATTTACAAGAGCGACATCTCAAGTCAATTTCCTAATATGCAAATATTGGGGTTGAGCAGGTTATCAACTGTAAAGTAGATCCTGTAGATGGCCATAACCTGAGAGTTGAACAAAGCAAACATAATTTTATAACGAGGCAGTACTCGAACGGTTAGCTCAGTTGGTTAGAGCACCGGCACGGAACGCCGGAGGTCGTGGTGTTCGAATCCTGCATCGTTCATAAAATTTTGTTTTTCAAATTTTATTTGTGTAGTGATATCACTTCAAGGTCTATTTAGATACTGTCTCAGTGTGGTGTCTGTATGATGTCTAGTTCGGTAGCGTAAGGACACCACGGTGGCGCGAAAAACAAAAAAAAAAAACTCATTAAAGTTATATCTTTAAAATTTTATCGTCTTTTGTACAGGATGACGGCTAGATTATAGGTTCCACAACGGCGCCTTTTACTGCCGTGAAATTACTGGGCAAATGAGATTTAACATCTTATGTCTCAAGGTCTCGAGCGCAACTGTAGTGCCGCTCAGAATTTTCGGGATATTCTAGAATCCTGAGCGGCACTGCATTGTAATGGGCAGGGCGTATCTATTTCCGGTTCGAATACCGGTAGGTGCAAGCATTTATATTATGAATATAGATGTTCGTTTCCGAGCCATGGATGTTTAAATGTATTTATGTATGTTTATTTGAATTTATGTATGTTTAAGTATATTGTATTAAATATATCATTGTCTTGTAACCCATAACACAGGCTATATATGCTTAACTTGGGGCAAGATAATTTGTGTAAAAAGTGTGTCAATATTATATTATATTTCCATCACCAAAACGTGTTGCTCGTCTCGCCCTATTGTCATAAAATAATCATGTGACGATCCTCGAGAGTAAGATGCGACTTCTAGTATATATTTTGTTTCTACCCAATCATTACAACAAATGATTCATTTTTCTGTGGAAACGACCCGGAGACAAGTTATCGTATGGTGTTTCCGCACGCTCAGTGATAAACTATATAAATATAATATTAATAATGAAACTTCTGCCCACGTGGAACTCGGTTATATCGCGTTCCCACAAAGTTATTTGTTGAGAGATATGACTGCGGAAAAAAAACTCATTTAAAAAGTATATAAAGAAGTTCATAAGAGATTTCCACTCTCTTTTATTCTTATCTATGATATTTGAGAACCCTTATAGCAAAATGGTTAGTGACCCTGAGTACTAAGCTAGAGGTCCCGGCCCTCGGGTTCGAATCCCGGTAGATGCATTCATTTATATGATGAATATGGATGTTTGTTTCCGAGTCATGGATGTTTAAATGTATGTTTAAGTAAGTATATTGTATTAAATATATCTTTGTCTTGCACCCATAGTACCTACAGGCTATGCCTATTTTAAGGCAAGATAATTTGTGTAAAAGTGTGTCAATATTATATATTACATCATTGGAACCATAAGGCGTAGATACTTAAAAATTTGGTGGAAATATTGCTTTCAGTGAGTAGAGTTTACGAAAAGAGTTTTTTTTTTATAATATGAATAGAGCCTGTCGGGTCAGCCAGACTTTAAAATTTTTGGAAATTTATGGAAGATTGTAGTGCAACTAAACGCCACAAGTTAGGATATCATCCCCACCATTTGGATGTGTGGCGGTCCTCCACAGTGAGGTTTTCAAGGAGCGTTCTTCCACGTACTACAAAGCTGTGGAATGAGCTTCCTTGTGCGGTGTTTCCGGAACGATACGACATGGGTACCTTCAATAAAAGCGCGTACACCTTCCTTACAGGCCGGCAACGCTCTTGTGATTCCTCTGGTGTTGCAAGAGAATGTGGGCGGCGGTGATCACTTAACACCAGGTGACCCGTACGCTCGTTTGATATTCCATAAAAAAAAAACTAAAAAAGGTAATTAAAGAGGATCAAAGTTTAATATGTAAATATTATAGCGCGTGGGTCCTCCCTTACAAAACAATCTTATGTTTTCTGTTACTTTTATATTCTTATTCTTCCCACTTTCTATTAAACATATTTATAAACTAGCTGACCCAGCAAACGTTGTACTGCCGATATTAAAATCGCGATACAAAAGTAACTGTTGATCGTAGATGGGTGAAAATTTGAAGTTGTATGTATTTTTTAATGCTGACTCATAATCAAACAAATTTAAAAAAATATGTCAAAAAAATAAAAAATCGTCTGGACCACCCTTACATTTACGGGGATGAAAAATAGATGTTGTCCGATTCTCAGACCTACTCAATATGCTCACAAAATTTCATGAGAATCGGTCAAGCCGTTTCGGAGGAGTACGGGAACGAACATTGTGACACGAGAATTTTATATATAAGATATTAAACATTAGGCCGAAGGGCGACCGTTCTTACTTTACTTCATTCTCTAATCTCTTTCGTTGTTCAATTACTATTCGATTGTCTTCTCATCCGCGTCAATATTTTAAATTATAAAAGAACAATCTATTTTTTTAACTTGACGGCCAACTATAGAACAATGAGTTCTTATATGCGGATAAGAACTCCTTGTTACAATATTGATTGACTCACGTCTATAAGTTAACATGAAGCAATAATAGGGATATTTTACCCTTTCTCGCTCTGAGTCAGTATGCCTGATATTTTATCGAATACCTCCCGCCACACACCATAGTGCTAAGCTTCTAATAATAATTTGACAACAACAATTTAATATTTGGCATAAAAAGGCATAAAAGGCATATATTTTCTCAAAATTGATTCCTTTAGAATTCTTTTTGATGTCATTTCTAATAACTACTAGATACTACTACCGCTTGGGAAATAAATGGCGCTCTGAGAGAGAAGACGCGGCGTAAGAAACTCTCCCAGCATTCTTTTTTTGCGCTCTTTTCAATAAAAATATACAATATTGTACAATCATTTCTATCGCTATAAAATAATCAATCAAATAATAAAATAAACAATTAATTTAGATATTCAGCAGTGGAGTAATAGGATTTACGACAGAGCAGTTTTTTAAAAAACATTTAAATTTATCTTATATCTTTAAACGAGCAATTCTTGTATATATATATATATATATATATATATATATATATATATATAATCTGAATCTCGGAAACGGCTCCAACGATTTTCATAAAATTAAGTATGCAGGGGATTTCGGGGGTGATAAATCGATCTAGCTAGGTTTCAATTTAAAAAAAAATGGTTTTATCCATGTTTGAATGAGAAACAGCTACAATAACATTAGAATACAAAGGAAAATTTCGCCACTATATACAAGACTATTACAGCTCAGATGGGACATTGGGTGATCCGGAAAGCAGAAGACCCCGGTTCGAATCCAGAAGTCCTATTAGTTTTTTTTTTTTTGTTCAAGTTTTGTACATTCTTAAAAATCCGAGCAAGGCTCGGTCGTCCGGATATTTTATAGATAATGCCTGAACAGTGGCTGGGACTTTATTATAGAAGTGTATACAATTACCCTTAAAGCTATTATGTATCTTATGAAGCATATGAATTTGAACAAAAATTGCACCGAATACTTAACGCCCTATCTCGTCAACGCGAACGGTTGAAGCCGAAGTTACCGACGCCAGTGAGATATCGCGCTTTCATAAACAGATATCTCCACCCTCTCCTCCTTTAATTTTCTACAATATAATAATTAATAGCTTTTATTCACAAATTCACAATAAAATACACAAACAGACCGAAAAACAGAGAAACAGCTCCCAAAATTATTTAGGTATTAAAATTACCTCCGGCTTTCCTTTAAATTTTATAGCAAATGAGCTAGCATGTTGCTTTTGTATTCACTTTATGTATTGGGCTCATTTCTAATGTGGACTAGTAAAAAATAAGGACTCCGTGTCACTTTACATAACAGTGTAGCACCAAAACAAGCCGATTAACGTGTAAATACATAGCCCTACGCACACTCACTTACACTACAGGCCGATAGGCGGCCATTATGAGAATTATTGTCATCGTCTGTGACAGATTAGTTTGTCTCAATAAAATATTTTAAAAATGTCGTCGTGCGTTGTGAAAAAGTGTAAAAACGATACTTTATAAGTATTTGTGGTCATATATGATTATTTAAGGGAGAAAAATTAGCGTAACGGTGCTTCACTTGCTAATATCACGGCGTGGAGTCCTTTTTTTACTCGTTCGTGGCCTATGCGTAATGTTTAACAGTTTTGGCACAAGAAACCCTCTACCACGTTCACAATAATAATTCTGCGTTCTAGGTACAGACAGCATATACATTTCTTTGCGACGACTGTTGTATATTGTAATAGTTTATGTATGTTTGTATATTTGTCCGCAGACATATGCAGCGGCGCGGGGTAAGGATGCGTAAGGACGGGTGAAGCAGTAGCGCGCCGGTCGGCGACGCGCTCACACACACACAATATGTCTTTCTTTAATAATCTCAAAAAGGTAACGAATGCAGAAGGGGTGGGTAATTTAATTAAATCAAAGAGTATAATAATATATAGGGAAAAGAGAGCCCTCTCTACGCATTATAGCTGTCTATTTGAAAACTAGCGCCATCTGGAGATTGGCCCCGAAAATAACTATATTATATAAGCTCGAAATTATAAAATTCATTTTTGTTGTGACGCAATTAAATAACTAACTATACTTTTTAATGTAGGTGTTGCAATTTTTTACCATGTTGAAATTGCGCGTAGAGTTTGTTATTTAATTTTGTCACAACATAGAACATAAAGGATAGATTTAGTAGTGTAAATATGCAAAATGGAACACGAGAGCTACATACATGAGCAAACGCTAGAAGTAGCCGCCATTTTATGACCAGTGGGCAGTGACACAAATAAAGAAAATTTGAAAGGTTTCAAAGCGAGTGACAGCTGACAAAGCTTTAATTTTCGGGCCAACTAACAGATGGCACTACAGTCTTCTGAAAACGTCACTTTAAGGCGTCTGTCCCAGCCCTGAATTAAATAAATAAAATTAAAATATCTGTATTTTACAGTTTCCATCAATAATCACAATTTGGGTAGCGTCACCCTTTAGAATTCACAATAAGTAATGTCCACTCGAACTTAGCGCTTGGCACTGCTGTAGTGCCAACTAACTTACACGAATCAAGATAAAATCGAAAGATCTTAATAATGTATGTTATTATAATTATTTTTAATCATAGTGATAATTATATTAAATAGTATTCAAATATTGACAGAACTTAAATAAATGTAACTATTAATTGGGATATCTTATGGTAAGTTCATGACTAAATACCTCACCTATTAAACTAACATTAGTTCCTCGGTTCCAGGTGCTCCACCTCGGCAGCGGCAATGACGCGAAAAAGAAGAAAGTTTTCAGCAACATTCGGGACAACTCCGACCCCGCCGAGTACTGGGACATGATCGGAGAACTCGGCGACGGCGCTTTCGGCAAGGTATTACGCGATTCTGCATCACCAGTAAATTTATTACAAATTAGGATATCATTCCCACCATCTGGATATGTGGCGTTTTTCATGGAACTTCCTTCCCGTGCAACGAAGCTATGGAATGAACTTCCTTGTGCGGTGTTTCCAAGACTATGCGACATGGGTACCTTCAAAAAAAGCGCGTAGACTTTTCTTAAAGGCCGGCAACGCTCCTGTGATTCCTCTGGTGTTGCAAGAGAATGTGGGCGGCGGTGATCACTTAACACCAGGAGACGCTCGTTTGACCTCCTTTTCCATAAAAAAAATATTGAAGAGGACGCAATATTGACGTATAAAAAACCACTTAATAAAACACACATCTTCATAAAAGTTCGTCAAAATAAGTCCGAGCAGCGTTGTATACAGGTAACATTAAAACATTCATTCAAATTAACACCTTATTCTGTGGCGGTCAAAGTCTATTGTATGCGGTTATATGAAGCTCGGACGCGAACACGAGGCATGAACATTTCGTTTTAGCATTTGAAATTATTAGAGACCGGATTATATGCTACAAAAAATGCCCAAAATATGCATGCAAATATGCACGAAAATCTATAAAAAGGTCCAAAATATGCATACTATTAAACAGGAAAAAATAAAAAGTCATATTTTTATTTTATTTTATAAAAGCATGTACTGACAATCGTATTTGTGAAAGAAACTATTACAAGATATACCTACTTAGGTAACAATGAAATTTAAGATTTACTGTTCTAAATGTTCTGTAGACAAATTGTGTCTATGATCGCTTTATAAATTTTTGTAAGCGGAAAAGGAGCGTTCTACGTCTACTGAGGTTCCTGGGTAGAATTTTTTGAGTGCAATGTTTGGGCGTACTATGAAAAGCATCGAACGATGGGCGACATCAAGCGTAAATATGCATATTTTTTTTTCTAAAATATGCAACTACCGCTGAAAAGGTACTAAATATGCAAAAGCATATGCATTTGCATATAATACGGTCTCTAGTAATTATTTAGCAAAATGATTCAAAACGTCAAGTTAGTTACACAATTTTGTTAATTTAAAGGGGCACATACTTAAAATACGACACTCCACCCTTTTTAAGTTTGGATTTGCTGTTATATGGACAGTTTCTCACTGATCACTTTGTCATTGCGCGGTGTTGTATTCAAAGCGCGTTCGAAACACAACTACACGAAAACTCTGCCTAATAGACGCGGAGGCTGAGTTTTGCTTCAGACAATTTTTGAGCGTGATTGTGAATCTAGGTTGATTATTGTGTGTCGAATGATTAGGCCTTATTTTGCGATAATTCATAATGATCTAAATGTTACGAGTTATCTTAACTATTAATTCCGTTAATATTTGTTAGTCTACATGCAGAATGCAGCTTAAGCCGTTAACCTTAACGTAAAACTGCTTCAACCAATTCGACACGTGTATCGCCTTTACACGACGCATGGAAGTCTTCCATAGTTTGGTTGTGTATTATTGTCTGATACACGTTTCGTTTCCTTTGGCAACCCGACTCCAGGCCACTCTAGCGAATTTACCCAGGCTGTACTCCCATCTTTAGGAGGGTCCGTAGCTACTACGTAAAGCAATCATATATCGTGAACTATAATGTCAAATAATGTCAAGAAAATGACCTGGGAGAGTTTCTTGCGCCGCTTCTTCTCTCTCAGAGCGCCATTTGTTTCCGAAGCGGTAGTAGTATCTAGTAGTGTTAGAAATGACATCAAAAAGATTTCTAAAGGAATAAATTTTGAGAAAATAAATGACTTTTATGCCTTTTTATGCCTTTGGCTTTGCCTGTTTCTTATGCCATTGTTGGGGTACCATTTTGTTCCACTTTTCCTTTCCTCATATTTGTTGCTATATCTCGAAAGTAATTGCTTTTCCTGATGTCTTCTAACCTGACTCGGTCTTTTTATCTTGATCCCCAACATGCTTCGCTCCATCGAGTGGCTGGCATATGTTTAATTTCTTACAGTTCAATTTAGTAAGGGCCCATGTATGACTTCTGTGTACATCAATGAAATACTAATAAATTAGACCACCACCCACCAAGTATTTCATCATTTCAGCCGGAAGACGTCCACTGCTGGAGCTGGACAAAGGCCTCCCCAAAGATCGCCATGACGATCGGTTCTGCACTGCCCTCATCCAACGTATTTCCGCGATCCACCTACCAACACTATGTCTTCCAGTATATGAGGACCTTATTGCCTTATCTGTCCGTCGAGTTATGCAACTTCAGTCCCGCAATCATATGGGCTATGTCGGTGACATTGGTTCTCCTACGGATCTCTTATTTCTGATTTAATCTCGCAGGGAAACTCCTAACAATAGCCCTGTCTATTGCCCTCTGAGCGACAATGAGCTTCCTCATAAGGCCTATAATTACTATACTACTAGCTACACACACTGGTTGAAAACTTTCGTCTTCAGACACTGTAGTATCTGGGAGGTAAAGATTTTACATAGCTTCCCAAACGCTGCCCATTCGAATTGGATTCGATGAGTGACCTCTTTCCCGAAATTTTAACTGCCTAACTGGATTTTTTGTCCAAGGTAGACGTACTCGTCAACAATTTCGAGACTACAGTTCCCAATTGTTACCAAATACTCTACTTTAGTTGTTTTTATGTTCCAGGTGTACAAGGCGCAACACAAGGTGACGGGACAGCTGGCTGCTGCCAAGATGTGCATGCTGGACCACGAGGACGACCTCTCGGACTTCACGGTGGAGATCGACATCCTCTCGGAGTGCCGGCACCCCAATGTAGTGGAGCTGCACGAGGCATACTTCATCGATAACAAGCTCTGGGTGAGTACTTGTATTTCATTTGTACGCAATCATGGAGTGTGCTGGTGGCCATAAGAGTTAAAAAAAAGTTTATTATTCTGGGCAAAGGCCTTCCTTGCTTTTCTCCATTTATCGAGGTCCTGTGCCAGCTCACATCAAGTCTTATTATGAGCATCCAGATTGTCACGCGATCGTTTTAGATGATATGATCATATTTCACGGGTCTTAAATATATTTTAAAAGAAATGTTGACACGCCAAATTATGGTAAGAGACTGAACTGAATGAGCCGGAAACGGTTGGCGCGCTGTGTTTTGTTAGAAGAAGAGATACGTAACAATAGTGAAGAGACTAAATTTGTTTGTTCATTCAACAACGTAAACATTTTATTTCTGTGTTTTATTGTTTCCAGTTCAGTGACTGGTGTAAATTAAATGTTACACTCAAGAAAACTTACAAAAAATTTGGATAATTATGCATTTGTACAAAATTACGCCTAATCCAATAAATATTTGTTTTATCACTATAGTTTTATGAAATATAAGTCACTCGACCCGGATTCACAAAGGTAATGAAAAATAAGCTGTATAAATATAATTGATCTTAATAGCAGGGGCGTGCACATCATATAGGCAATTGGGCATAACCTACCTGTTCATGGACCTAAATAAATAAACAGTTCAAGTTAATTTAGTTTAATTTGGTTACGTAATTTTTTAACCACACTTCTATTGAACACTCGTAAAATTTTTTCTTACTCATTTTTTTTAATAGTTGCTCGAAATTTTATGAGTATCTATATATACAGATACTAAATAATGACAGTAAGCAATCTCCAGCTTGCATATTCCAAAGCTCAACTAATTAGAGGTATCTACAGTGCCTGCCTAGCTAGAAAGCCAATGCACGTGACGTCATCGTATCATGTATAATTATTGTATTGTATACTATTTTATTTAGAAAATATTTTTATATAGAAAAAGGCAAGATTTTAAACACCTGCATAACACCATGTATGTCATATGGATGCCAAACCTGGGCCCTTACAAGCGAAAATATGAGAAAACTGGAAGTATGCCAAAACACCATGCAGAGGAGCGTATTGGACATAAAATTAAAGGACAGAGAAAGACTAACGGGCATAGTAGAAAAAACAAAGGTGATCAAACTTAAGTGGAAATGGACGGGTCGTATGATCAAAGGCCCAAACAAGTGGTCACAGAAACTCACCCATTGGTACCCGAGAGATGCTAAAAGAAAGAGAGGCAGACAGATACTAAGGTGGGAAGATGACATAAAGAAGGTTGCTGGACCAGTTTGGAGTAGAGAAGCGCGGGAGAGAGAGCACTGGAAGGTCCTAGAGGAGGACTATGTCAGTGGACAAGCTAGATATATTGTTAAAAATAGAGGAAATAAAAAAATAAACATGTAACTACACAACCAATATCTAGAAATAAAGGCTATCTTTATACAATTTTATTTATTTGTACCACTAAATATTGTGGTATGGGATTTTATGCCAGCAATAAAGATTTATATGTTGAGATGGTATGGCCATGTCCAGAGAATGAATGAAGAACGATTGACGAAAAAGTGTATAAGGCCAGTGTGAATGAAAGTGTTGGAAGGAAGGGGTAAGACCTAGGCCTAGGCCTAGTTAAGAGGCCAAATCAGGGACGTCTTGAAATAAAGCCAGGTCAAGAGTACCCTAAACCGAAGAGCGTGTATGAAAGGAATAATGAAAGTGGACGAAGCGAAACAAGTATGTAAGGATCGTAGCAAGTGGAAAGAAGTGGTCTCTGCCTACCCCTACGGGAAAGAGGCGTGATTTTATGTATGTATGTATGAACAATATGTTATATTTTTAAAGTGATAATCCTCACTTCTAGGATTAATACACAAATAAAATTTGAAAAACAAAATTTTATGAATGATTCGAATCCACGACCTCCGGCGTTCCGTGCCGGTGCTCTAGCCAACTGAGCTAACCGTGTAAATTATGTTTTTTTTTTATGGAATAGCAGGACAAACGAGCGTACGGATCACCTGGTGTTAAGTTATCACCGCCGCCCACATTCTCTTGCAACACCAGAGGAATCACAAGAGCGTTGCCGGCCTTTAAGGAAGGTGTACGTATATTTTATTTATGTATGTATGAAATGTAGATTTATTATTATTATTGTGTTGTGTGCGACGCCCCCAGATGCTGCTGGAGTACTGCGACGGCGGCGCGCTGGACTCGGTGATGTCGGAGCTGGAGAAGGGCCTGAGCGAGTCGCAGATCGCGTACGTGTGCCGCGAGATGTGCCGCGGGCTGGAGTTCCTCCACTCGCGCCGCGTCATCCACCGCGACCTCAAGGCGGGCAACGTGCTCGCGACCATGACCGGCGGCGTCAAGTTGGGTCAGTGGACACTCACTCACACTTTTCTTTTATGACAGTGAGGGTCGAGACGAGCAGAACGTTCAGCTGACGGTGAGAAACCCAAAACGTCAAAACCCAACTCGTCATCTTGAGACATACAATGCTCATTTGCCCAGTAATTTCACTAGCTACGGCGCCCTTCAGACCGAAATACAATAATGCTTACTCATTACTGCTTCATCGAAAATAGTCGCCATTGTGGTACCCATAATCTAGCCGGTATCCTGTGCTATGGAAAAACTGCCGCCTCCTCTCGCCTTCCACTGCCCTGTGCTTCCCCGGGGCATAAAAAGAAAAGGGAAGTCAGAGGTGGCGAAAGAGACGAATAAAAGCATTTACCAGTGGCAGGCTTCTTTGCACAGGATGCCGGCTAGATTATGGGTACCACAAGGGCCTTTCTCTGATGTGATGCAATAATATGTAAGCATTATTGTTTCGGTCTGAAGGGCGCCGCAGCTGTTGCAATAATTGGCCAAATGAGACTTAACCTCTTATGTCTCAAGGTGGCGAGTGCAATTGAAGTGCCGTATTTTAGGTTTTTCAATAATCCTTAACGGCACTGCATTATAATGGGCAGGGCGTATTAATTACCTTCAGCTTAAGCCTAAGCCTTCTGCTCGTCTCGTCCCTTAATAAACAGGGTTTTGGTAGTTTGACGTTAGGAAGTGATAGGAGTGCCTATTTGCATAGTTTTAGTTTACCTCCATGTGCATTATACAAAAGTGAAATTATTGTTGAGTTATCGGGTTTTTTAGCTTTTTTCAAACTCACCCCTTGACACCTCTTAACAGGAATACGTCGAATATACAATTTCTTTTGTTGAAGTGAAAACTTCTTTAGCAACGTTGAGCACTTTTCTTCGCATGGGTATGAAATGTTTAACTCACATGCACTCGGACACGTGACCTGACCGAAAATTGGAAAGACAGTCGTAATTATGTATGAAAGTTGATTTTTCTGAGAGATAAACTTTTTAATGTAATGTTCTAAAATTATGTTAATTTTTTATGTAATATAAATTGTCATTTTTGTGTACGTTAGCGCAATAAATGAATATTGTATTTGACTGATAAATAAAGCAATTTGTGCAAAATTAATCCCTAACCATACCAAAATATTCAGAAATGCATAACGTTAATGTTCAAGAATTCACTTCTGCCGGCACTTCCGGAATGCAACCCGTATCTTTTATTTAGTTTGTGTGATGTGGAATGATTTTTTATTTCTTAGAAAATGTATATTTCCAGATAGAACCTCTTGCTGCTAGACAACCTTGGTTGACAACAGGCCAGGTTTATTACTTCAGTGTGTGTGACAAGCTTCGTCTTACACTCTCGATTTGTATGTCACTTTGTGTTAGTATGTGTGCACTGCTCAAATTAGAGGTTAACTGTCAACTGGTGTTGCAAGAGAGTGTGGGCGGCGGTGATCACTTAACACCAGGTGACCCGTACGCTCGTTTGTCCTCCTGTTCCATAAAAAAAAAACTGTCAACTCCGAATTTTCACAGCTCTCTCAGTATCTACACATATAAATGATCTAAGGATAATATGTATATGTCTTTGAATTTGAATTTTTATTTTTATTAATAATAGCTTTTTTGTGTCGGCAGCTGATTTCGGCGTGTCGGCCAAGAACAAGTCTACGCTGCAAAAACATGACACGTTCATCGGCACCCCGTACTGGATGGCTCCGGAGGTGGTGCTGTGTGAAACCTTCCGGGACAACCCCTATGATTTCAAAGTACTGTGGATTTGTTACTAAGGATTACTCGAAGCTTATATAAATGACGATAAGGGACGACACAAGCAGGACAGTTCAGTAGATGGTATTTGATACACTCTGCCCATTACAATGCAGTACCGCTCAGGATTCTTGAAAAACACAAAAATTCTGAGTGGCACTATAATTCCACTCATCTTGAGCCAAGATGTTAAGTCTCATTTGCCCAGTAATTTCACTAGCTACGGTTTACTCATTACTGCTTTGTGCTGCTCATTATTACTGGTTGTGGTACCCATAATCTAGCTGGCATCCTCTGCAAAGTAGCCTCCCACTGATAAATGCCCGAAGCCGCCTCTTACGACACCTTTGGACCTCTTCTTTCTCCTAGACCTCCCTATTTACTTGGCATCGGACTTCTTTGTCCTTTTTTTTCCATTCGGTACGGTTTTGCACCATGTCAGCTATTAAATGAGCTTCTTTCAAGTCTATTTGGACCGTCGTCAACCAAGTGGCGGGTGGTCTTCCACGCGTACTCTTCGTTATTGGCATGTCTATGTGTATTTTGGCTTCACCATATGATCATCTGGGCACCTTTGAATATGACCGAACCACCTTAAGCGTTTCTATTTGACCTTCTCGACTATTGGGGCAACTTTCACACATACACACACACATTTTATTACTAGTAATTTACAAATTTAAAGTCATTTATTCTTATGATCTATTGTTGCTCTTCTAGCTACTAGTACGGATGTGTACTATTTTAATCATTGTGATCCTTATATCTGGGGGTGAGGTCCTGGTGATCTGTAATACAGGGTCAACCTACTTCAGACACCAGCTCTTCACAAAATACTATCTGTTAAAAAAAAAAAAATGTAACACTACTGTACTGTTTTAGCTTTAAGATCTTTGTGAGGAGAAATAAATAGACTTTAAAGCTTCCTCTGATGTACACATGTCGAATTTTGTCTATAAGTGTGACACAGTGTTAGGTGGTGCTTGTTGGTCGCCCAGTACTCTGATCCGTACAAAACAGCAGGTCTAATAGCTGTTTTGTACAACTGCCCTTTGACTTCAAGCGGCACAACAGGCCAGGAATATTAGCTGAGTGTGCGTGACAAGCTTACGTCTTAACGTCTTACACTCGCGATTTGTATGGCACTTTGTATTAGTGTGCGAGAATTGCTCAAAATAAAAGGTTAGTTGTACACTAAATTTTTTCGACGTTTTGGCAGCTGTCCGATAGGTTATTTGGAATAGCTGAATAAAATATACTGGTTCCTTTGGATTACTTTTAAACGAGATGCACATGAAAACCAGTCTTATTTCACAAGAAGGATAATCACCTTATCGCAGCCGCGATCACAGACCAAAAGCAAGATGGCAGGCACACAGAGTATAGACAAGTATAATATGTCAACCAGAGACAAGTGTTGCTAGACTTATTTTCTAACAAACGTTTACAAACTTAACACTGTCACAGTCTACCTAGACTTATTAATGATTTAAGCTCATAGCATTTGTAATATGTTACGTTATTATATCGTCAGGTGGACATCTGGTCGCTGGGCATCACCCTGATCGAGTTCGCGCAGATGGAGCCGCCCAACCACGAGATGACCCCCATGCGGGTGTTGCTCAAGATACAGAAGAGCGAGCCGCCCACACTCGAGCAGCCTTCCCGCTGGTCCAAGACCTTCAATGACTTCATCTCCAAGGCTCTGGTTAAGGTAACTAAACAATGTTATTTTAAACTCCCGTAAGAATTGGAAATTGTACTTTCGAAATTGTTGACGAGTACATCTACTTTGGACAAATAATCCAGCTGGGCAGGTCCAATTTCGGGAAAAAGGTGACTCGTCAAGGTTTTCAACCAGTGAGTGTTGCCAGTGATGACATACGGAACGCAGACGTGGTCGCTAACTATGTGCCTTATGAGGAAGCTCATGGTCGCTCAGCGGGTAGTGGAGAGAGCTATGCTCGGAGTTACCCTGCGAGATCGCATCTGAAATGAGAAGATCCGTAGGAGAACCAAAGTCAACGACATAGCCTAAATGATTGCGAAACTGAAGTGGCAATGGGCAAAGCACATAGTTCGACAGACAGGAGGCCGTTGGGGTAGTAAAGTCCCCAAATGGCAACCACGTACCAGAAGACGAAATTTTGATAGCCCCCCACAAAGATGGAATGACAATCTGGTCAAGATCACCGGAACACATTGGACGAGGGCAGCCCAGGACTGATAGTCATGGAGATCTTTGGGGAAAGACTTTGTACAGCAGTGGACGTCTTCCGGCTGATGATGATGATCCCCAAACGACACCCATGATTTTTAGTCTTGCATGTTGCAGTGAGACAAAATATTCATCTTTATAAATAAAATGATAGAGGTTTTCATTCATCACGGCGAAAGTACTGGATAGATTTCAATTAAGTCATTGAAGTTTTATTTCTTTTAAGCTCAACTTTTCCTAAATCGCGATAAAATCTTTGACATTCATAAGTGTCATTTTGTTCTAATTGAATTAATGATTGTTCTTTCTTTCGTCTTTTCGAAGCTTGTTTCTCCACCTGTCACTTACAACAAAAATAATAATATAACATACTTTTACACAAATTAAAAAGAGTCGTCAATGGTTAAATTAAATTTGTAACCAAAATTTATGAACGATGCGGGACTCAAACCCGTGACCTCTCGTAAGAAATGATTGTAAAGACAATCCTGTACGTCCCGCAGGATCCTGAGAAGCGGCCGACTTCCAGCGAGCTGCTGAAGCACGAGTTTGTGTGCGGCGAGCTGGACTCCAAGCCGCTGAGGGAGTTGCTGCTGGAGTACCGCGCGGAGGTGGTGGAGGAGGAGCTGCTCGATGACGACGCTGAGGTGATCACTCGGATATTATCCTCACTTTGACAGGCTACAATAGTGATATTCTATATTTAAAAACCTTCCTTCTTTCTCTTCGTACACCTTCCTTAAAGGCCGGCAACACTCCTATGATTCCTCTGGTGTTGCAAGATTGTGGGCGTCGGTGATCACTTAACATCAGGTGACCCGTACGCTCGTTTGTCCTCCTATTCCATAAAAAAGAAATCTATAACACACATTAAGAAATTGACTTCCAAATTTTTTGAGTAAATTCTGTCAAGATAGGATGTGTCTTCAATTACTTTGACACGAATTTACACTCAAGATAACTCAAAAAATTTGGATAATTATGGATTTCCGCCAAATATCGCTTAATTCAATAAAATAAAAGTGACTTCCCCTTACTACACACATTTAATGGACATATTCTTATTTTAATCTATCTAGTAGTTTAAGTAGAACTACTTATTAGCCTAAGTTAAGGCTAGATTGTAATGCAAGCGTGGAAACATTATAATAACTATATTATTATTTACCTAAGAGGAAAAAAAACTTCGACAGGGTTTAATTATGACAGCAATTATTGTTAAATTTTGAGTTATTTGGAGCCATTTTAAAATATACTGATTCAATCAGCTTGGATAGTAGATTGTCAATTTACATAAAACTTGTATCAGTTGAACTGTATGTGTCTGAACAGGGCAGTACTTCCACCCACCAGTATTTATGTACTTAATATAATGTGGCAGATACAATTCCATTTGCGTCTCTCAGAGTAGCGGGCGCTTTTCGATTTATTTGTGGTCGTAGTACTCAACGCATTAGGTCGGTTGTGGCGCGTTATGTCCCACAAATTAAGTCACTGTTATTTTTAATTATGGTGTTGGGTACAGCACTTTTAAAGTAACTGTTTTCTTATTTAAAGAGCTAGCAATTTTTTTTCCTTATCTCAACCAATATGATTTATTATGTATGTATTTTTGTTTGTAATGAATTTCTGAAATCAATAACTGCTTGATTGATTTAAAAAAAATTCATCAGCAGAAAGATGTTTTGCCACCGAGTAATATCGGCTGCTTTATTTTAAGAAAATTAAAGTAATAATGTAGTAATAGATAAAAAATGTATTTTATTTTTATATTTAATTTGTTACTTTTAAGTGACATCCCTCACTTTCGCCATTAAATATACAAATTTAATTTGTACCAAAATTTATGCCTGATGCTGGACTCAAACCCACGCCTCTGGGTTCCGTCCGAGTGCTTATGTCTTGTTCAAATCTCAGGTTGTGGCTCCATCTACAGGATCTATTTTACATTTTGACAACATAGCCAATCCCAATAATCGCTTATAAGGAAACGGACTTCAGATGTCGCTCTTTCATAACTAAAGAGTTTCAAAAAAAAAATATTTTTAAGTGATATCACTTTTGGGATTAAACATATTAATTTTGATACAATATAATTTGCCTATGTGTGTATTAAATATGAATCTCTGCTTGTGTGAATGCTTAATAAAACTAATGATGTTTACGTATACGCTTCCATCTCGTAAGCGGCTACTAACCACTTATACACGTACGCTTTATACGCACGCTTACTAACGGACGCAGACGCGGGCGAGACGCAGGGCGCGTGCCAACAGGGAGCAATATCAACGGGTTGGTCAGTATTTGTATTAGAATAGAATGTAAACAGTGTGCGGATGATAAGTCGTTGCAGCTTCAACAGACACCATTGTTTTAGAAATAATTACGACAGGCTCTTTAAGGCACTTACACACCGCTACCCAATAATGGCAGCGCGTTTAGTTTGTTTAGACATACGACACAGACAATATGTTTGTTTATTTCCAATAATACAATAAACAACTTAACCTAAACTTTATTTACATTTATTCTCTAATATACAATAGTATTTAAATAAAACACTTTTTAAAAGATTAACCCCCTTATGCATAATGGTCCGCTAACTTTAAACAGCCGCTTAGGAGTGTTTTTTCTCATTCTGACTTAGGTCAATAGAAGAAGACAGAGTGAGAATTAGCAATGCTTTAAGTTAGCAGACTGTAACTGTGTTCTTACATTAGTTTTTCCGTAAAAGTTACATTTTTTTTATTATTTTAGCTAGCCCGACGTCTCTTGACCTTTTCAGGGGGACTGTCAGGTTGTCAATAGTCGAGATAGTATTTGTCATAGTTGTCATTATGAAGTTTAGCGCCATTTGTTGCCTCGGAGTTGGTATTTGCTGTAGACAGATGGTTTTTGGCATAATTTTAGCTGTATAGATGTAGACGGGCTAAAATTATCTAACATCTGGGATCCAGAAAACTCTTAATTAAACCCAATCCTATACATACCAAAAAAAGATGAGGATAGTGTCAAAAACCAGCTGCCTACAGCATATACCTCCTCGGAGGCAACGATTAGCTATTATGATTGTGATCGTTTGTTCAATAGGATATATATAGTATATTATTTAAATGTGAAATATTATTTTGTTGCAAAATATATAACACTAGAATGATGTCCACATCAATAGTTTTAATCATAATTTTATTTTGAGCAAGATATTCATTTCTTTAAATTGAAAGTGACCCTTTTTTTTCTATCTATCTAAATAAATCCACTCTGCTAGTTTGTTGTTATGAACTATGACGTCATTCCTTGCGCTCACAAAGCGAGCCTAAATGGCAGTTTGTGCACCCGCGTCGGTTGGCCTTTCTTAAAAAAAGTATTACATTTTCTGCGTTTCATATTTTTATATAATTTTAATGCTATGTAAACTATCGAATATAAATATTTATTCAAGACACCAACAACACATTATATTATTATTATTTTAGTAAGTACATAAGGGATAGTAAAAAGACATGCCTTTCAGGTATAAACAGAATTTGCAAGTGTGATAAGCATAACAGTGTATGATGGTTCTGGAGTAGGATAATAAAAAAAACTTTATCGGCATTACAAATAAAATTGGCATAAAGTTATAACTAAGCATAAACCAATAATATGTAAAATATTTACATGTAGACATTTTGCTTACTAATGGTTTTTTTCGGACGTATAACGTTTCCCGCGTTTATTCGGAATACTTCAGAATTATCATTGTATTGCCTGTGTTGTTTATCATCAGTTATAACTTTATACCAAGTTTATTTGTAAGGCCGTAAGAGTTTTACAAAGTGTATTGCGTAAAGCAGTGGTCATTCATCACAAGAGCATGAGCACAGATTAAGTATAAGTAAACTATGAGTATAAATCACAGTAGACAGAGATTATAGATGACAAAGAATGCTTTTTTAAAACCGAAATAATCTTGTTTATTTATTGAAATTGTTTTTTTCCCATGCTCGCGTACTGGATGGTTAGCCGCAAGAGTTTCTGCCGTCGTTGAAGGTATAACTTTAGAACTATTCGTGGTAAAACATATGTTTGTTTAGAATTACTCAATAATGAATTAAATTAATTACTCGCTAGATTCGAAACATTCGGATCAGTAAAGTTACCTAACAGTCGTTAATAGTTATTTATGCAACTGTTGGGTATTAAAACACGAATGTGGGTTTATAATAATAGTATCACTTGAGTGTTTTAACACCTAATTATCAACAGTTGCATACAAGAATTTATGTACACCCATAATATGAATCCTGCTAACATCAAAAAAGCCAGCCCTAGTAACCATTACATCATCCATACGAGTGTTGTAATATTGTACTGAATTTCATACAACACTCGTTTGGATGATATAATGGTTATAAGGACATTTTGTTTTAATGTTGCCAATAATCTAACTGTTTTATAATCTTTAATAGAGGATTTAAAGCATGGGTGTAGATAAATGAAATGAGAGGTTCCTTCGCCCTTGTTGTACAGCTGTAAGAGATGCCGACGCCACTGTGACTAATATCACTGTTTGTACCGTACAGGAGCACCGCAGCTCACAGATGCAGATGGAGATGGAAGATGACTCCACGTCGGTGAGGTCGGCCGACACGCCGGACATCAAAAGTGAGTTCTGTTGCACACGCTTAGTGGTGAGGCTAAGTTTCAGACGATATACAGCTAGCGCGCGAGTTGAATGCAGTCAAGGCCTGGGGCCGCTGTCCGCACGCCTGTAGTGTATTGTTGTGCCGTAGGCGTCGCTTACCGTGCTATAGCGTTAATACTAAAATTGCTTGATTATTTTTTGATTTTTATAATGACTGATTGTAGTCCATTAGGTTCGTTCCAAAAAAATCAATTTTTATTCGTTTATTAAGCATGAGAATGGCTACAAATCTTTTAGACATAAGAAAGACAATAAAAATTTGAGTTTTAACTATCAGGTTAAAATGATAAACTTAAGGCATTGTTTGAATTTATCGACTCAATGATTATACTCATCAATTATAATTAGGTCACAGCATTATCGTACTCCTGAACTCTGCATCCAACACGCGCTATATCTGTACACACACTACTCTACTCTACGGAAGTCACCCTTGTGTTTGCGTAGTGACGTCGCTTCATTGTATATCTTCCACCGCATTTATACACAGTTGAATATCTAAGTGATCGGACAGCCTGGGACTAGATTATGATTATTTTATAGCAATAGCAACAACAGTACAATATTGTATATTTTATTGAAAGAACGCAAAAAAAGGATTCTGGTAGAATTTCTTGCGCCGCCTCTTCACTCTCAGTGGGCCATTTGTGTCTGAAGCGGTGGCAGCGCTAGAAATACATCAAAAAGATTTCCAAAGAAATCAATTTGAGAAAATAAATGCATTGTAAGCCATTTTATTACTACGCATCTATTGTTCGGATGTCGTGGCCCACTGTAGCCGTAACACACACAGCCCGTGTTCCAGTGTCGGAGGCCGCCCCCGCCGGCACGCCGCAGCCGCCCTCGCCCCGCGCCGCCTCCCCCGCGCCCCGCGCCGCCTCCCCCGCGCCCGGCCCCGCCGCCAAGCGGCCGCACGACGACGACCTCGCGCTCACCGATAAGAAGGCACCGGTAACACCACATACATTATAATATACTATAGTAAGGCCAACGAGATCAGATAAAGAGTGTAAACAAAATTCAAAAATTTCACAACATCGATATTCTTTAAATATTATTAAATACGGAAAAGGAAAAAGTACTTATCACTTCGAACGCAACTCAAGAACGAACTTTTTCACAAAATGGCGAACTAAATGTTGCAACTGCGGTACTGACTGCTTTCCTGTGCCACGGAACACGCAACGATAGGCATCTTTAACTAATGCTCACTATTGCAATGTAACTCAGTAACCGTCCGCTTGTTTACATTCTTTATCTGTTCTCGTTGGCCTTAGTATAATAGTTGTATAATTGATGACATGTAATTTCGTTACTTTAAATAAGAGGTAGTGAAGGTTTTTGAGAATAAAATGGGATGGCCCGGCTATGTCAAGGGTGTGAGATATTAATAATAAAGACTGTCTAAGTCACATTAATTTAATTGATTTATCTCATGCTAACCATCCGTCATCAGTTGACTCTATTACGTTGGAAAATAGGCTAAATAATCAACGAAAATTGATTTGAAACATGACAAGTATTTAGCTGTTGTGCTAAAAAATGATGTTAACAGTCTCCAAGCGTGTCTTAACTCTTAATTGTTCTCCGTACGATGGACGTTAGATTGCCAGCGCTTCAGCGTGTCACAGGTTGAACGCATTGAAATCATAGACTACCTTCACTTATAATTATACTTGTAGTAGAGCTAGGTCTACAATCCACTATTAGGTCGAGAATGTGTTAAGAGCACCGTCTAGATATATCACGCGCGTCACACTCATCAAGCAAATTATATCTCTCCCTCAGTTATGTTTGCCTGGTACCATAAAGCATTCTAATATATAAATTATGACTTTAACTTTATTATTAAAAAATTACCGTGTTAAGATAATTATTAATTCTCACTAAAATATTTCCACAGGCGCCAAAGAAGGAGAAAGGTCCTGCCCCCCCGCCCCCCGCGGCCCCCGCGCCCGCCCCCCACTCGCCCGCCGCCCGCGCTCCTCGCAAGCACCCCGCCCCGCGCCCCCCGCCCACCAGCGGCCCCCACGCCGCCGGGAAACTCATCGTCGATCAGGTGAACTTAACTACAGCACTCGGTTTTTCTTATATGTTTGCGGCTGTATCATTTAAATCCATGAATGTCTTCTGTAGGTGTAGAAATCGCTTAGCTAGTAAGAACTTTACTGTTGTTAAAGCGCGATCTCGACACTGTAGAGGCCTAGGATCTTCGGGCGATTCATTTGGGTTTTGTCCAGTTTAAGTACTTAGACTTGTCACCGTACTCTCAATTTAGCAATGACTCGCTTCCCAGTAGAATCTTGAAATTGTACACTCGTTATGTTATTGTATGCCTAATAGCCTGTATGGTAGTTTGCTGTTTACGTTCTGATATATCGAAATCATGACAAAAATAGATTTCGGTTTATGTTTATTGGTATATTCTATAAAATTCAAAGTTATTTTGAAATGGTAGTTCTCGCATCAAGCAGCGTTAGCAAAGAAGTTTTGTCTTGATCAATGAAAATGATTGAAATAGTTTTCGTTGCAGAAAATAAAGCCGGCTCACAGGTCGTGAATATCGCATTTCGTTTTACATTCATTCAATAACTCTTATAGTTATTAATTAAATATATATAAATATAAGAACTTATGACAAATTGGTCATGTCTATGGAAGGGTGTTCTTGCATTGTTTCTTAACCATTATTTACCAGTTTCCCCAAAAATAGATCGTGATTTCATAATCTATTGTATAGTGAAGTTTTCTTATTCTAAAAATGCAATGAAATAATCATATATCCTACGATTACAGGTTTGCCACGAAGCAGAAAAAATGGTCGAAGAATCACACAAAACAAATAAATCAATAGATATAAATGAAAATGACACGAAACCAAAGTATGATACGAAACAGGATAAAGTGACGGATGACACTGAAGCTAAAAGTGATGAACACGTCAAAACAAATAATGTAAATAGTCTAGCTGATATTGATAAGATTATTGACGTCAGACCCAATAGCCTTAGTAATAACGCCGAAGTTGACATTAAAGCGAATAATGTTGATGGAATATCCGATGTTGATAAGGATGTTGATCCCAAATTAATTAACGCCAACAGAGAATCCGTTATTGACAGAAATGACGTCGTAGTAACTAAGACTATAGAGAATGGTAGAAGCACTGATAAAACAGACAGTCCTAAAAGAAATTCTATAATTGATAGGAATATTGATGTGAATCGTGATACAATGATAAAAGAAAATCACATTAATGATAATACCAAAGTTGACAAATTAAAAGATTCAAAACGTGCCAGTATAGAACTCAATCATGTTGATACTAAATCCAAAGTTGAGATGAACAATGTTCATGACAAAGTAAATAAGACACGCAGAGAAAGTGTCGACGATGTATCAAGGAAAGAAAGTATAGATAAAATTCCTAATGACACGTCTAAAGGCAATAGATATGATAAGGTTTTGGAAGATTCTAGAAATTTAAGTAATAAGGTTCTGATTGATTCTAAAGTTGAAACTGAGAAAGTACCGGAAGAAGTCTCCAAAATTGATAGGAAGGAGAAGGATTTGGCAGAAGATTCTAGAACCGAGAAAAAGGAACGGGCTCGTTCCACGGATGAGATAGGTAAAAGTGAGAATAAGAGAGTGAGTGCAGAAGTGAGCAGGATAGAATCACGTTCCCGATCCGTGGATGACAAAGACAGAGTTAGCGAGTTGAGAGTAAGAAGAGAATATTCTAGAACTGGGTCAATTGAAGAAGGAAACATAAGTTCTGTAGAAGTTACGAATGTCGCGGTATGTATCTTTATGGATCTTATTCGTTATAATTAACCTATCAAATGGTCAGAAAAACAAAGTTAAAGAAATAATATAATGTAGTGTATAAGTTGTTGTGTTTCATCAGTAAAAAAGTGTGTGTGTATTTATGTATGCACGCAAGAAGTTATACTTCTATGGCGTAACAAACCAAAATTCCTTAAAATTATTTATTGTTCCTGCTATTCTACGTTTGTAGAAAGAATAATATTGTAAGAATCTTGCAAAGGTAACGATGGCTTTGACAATTAATTATTATTTATTAACATATAAGAATATGACTGTATGGGCTTGAACCCTTTGCCTGTCCTAATAATGGACGAAGAAACCAAAAAAAAAAAAAATAACGAATCAGGTTATTCCCATATAGGCTTAAAAATGAATTCAAGGGTGCCGCTGCGCCCCAATATCCACCAGTATGCCGTCGATATTTAAAGTGAGACGTCGCGCGCTCATATCGTTTTTTATTGTAAAACCACAACAAACATACAATAACTGATTTTTAAATAAATTGGCGAGACAATGGAAACATTTCCGAAAGGAAATGTTTCTCGCCCAACATTTTTTGTGGAGTTTATACAGCTCAAAACGGCACAATTAGGCATTTTTATAGATTTCACCTGGGGTCCAGGGTCGATAGCGGTCGAGCGCGGACTAAATGGAAAAGCGTCAAAGGAAGAGCATTGCACCTCTTTTTGTCACGCGAAGTACATATACTCGCGGCATGTATTTGGATCCATGTCTGTGGTTATAAGACTAGTTCTCGTTGATACTGTTATTATATTGCTATTAACTGGAACGTATCCGACTCGCGCGATCGTGATCGACCGGCTTGGATGATTCTAGAAAGTTCGTGCATGTACCCGGTTTTCGAGACTACTTCTATGTAGTCCCACAGTTGTTCCTCTAACGCCATCTAGCGCCAGTCTTTGTTCTTTGAGTAGCTTTACTGGTTGACGCTAGATGGCGCTAGTTTCTTTGTGCTTTGTATGTTCGTAACAATAGTATTAGATGGCAGTTTGGGGCAGGGGGGTGCAACTTCCCTATATTGGCACATGAAAAAAAATTTGCATTGAAAGTGCTGCCACCTATTCTAATAGGTACGCTGCAACTTCACCACGATGGCGATAATTTAACATACATGATAGATGGAGCGTGATAGCAAAAAACTTACTTAACTTACTTATTTAAACAATACTTGACTATCGTGTTATAATCATTAAATGTCTCTCCTTATTCAAGGTGACTTAATAAACTTAATAAACGAATAATAATTTCCACCCACTATAGTAAAAACTATGAACATAATTAGCGCCATCTAGCGACGGTACGCTAAGAGCGCAAAAATAATGCAGCGCCATCTCCTGGCCAGGGTACACTGATTTTACAAAATAAAAACATTAGTTGCACTGGTGTGTGTTGCAGGGTGTGAGCGAGGTGTCGTCGCCGGCGGTGACGGTGGTGTCGGTGACGGCGGAGCCCAACTCGCTGGCGGCGGCGCCGTGCTCGCTGGTGACCGTCACCACGACGCACCCGCCCGCCATCTCACTGGCCGCGAGGGTAACGACATAATACTACTCATGTTAATAAAGAAAAAGATAAAAAATATTTCGTCATTAAAACGGAATTTGTTTCATTTATATTCATAATTCAAAAAGTATATTTTATTAGAATAATTAATAAATTCGGATAAGTTCAAGTCTGTTTTATATAATTGTGAAATAATTCATGTTTTAATTATTATAAAATATTATTGATTTCTTTTTCATTTGTGTTTAATTCATTTTATAAATATTCCGATATTTTTTGTATCCAATTTGATTCAATACTTGTGTTTGTGTCTATGTTTTTGAAATGTGTGTAACACTTATAATAAAGCCAGTACTTAGAATTTATTATATATTGTAATAATATTATTATTTATAACAAATACCTTACACTATTTTACCAGTGGGAGGCATTTTTGCACAGCAATAACATAGTTAAAAGAACAGTGTATTTGTTGGAGGCAATTACCTGACAGTAATCACGACCATCATTCTCACGAAGTATCCTTACACAAATAATGAAATCAATCTCTAAAGGTTGATGCATCCAATATACGATAATTTATATGTACACAGTTTATTCTTTATTACTTTTTGTAAAATCATTTATATTCTTTCAACAAGTTTCTCTTGTCATATATTGCAGAACCTAACAAACTAATTTGTTATGTATATTACAACCATTATTAATTAATTCTCATTTGATTGAAAAGATTGGCTGTTAACTTTCTTGTATGTTCTTTTCACGAGCTAACTTTTCCGAACAATAACAATATGGTAGATTCAGTTACTAAAAAGAAATGTTTATAGTGACTATTTAAAATCGCGTAATTTAAGCCTAATTGAATAAAGTTTATTTAACTCGAACCCGAGAAGAGACCCGAAGAGAGAAGAAGCAGGTAAAATTAACAAATTGTTTAATTTGTTTCAGTTACCGCCAAACGCAGTAACTATATCGACGACGCCGCCGATCGCGGACGAGGTCGTGATCGTGGGCGCCGGCTCCTCCTCCGACGACGACTGTTTCGCGCCCTCCTCGCTGGACTCTCTGGACTGCACTGCCTCCTACACCGGTCAGTGAACCATTACCAACAATACATACTATCACAATATAATCAAAGTAGCCTTTATTTTTTTCGAAGTCTTTTACAAATTAACCTTTGAAGGACTAAAGAATTAAACATGCAACTTTGTTAGCTATAGGATCCAATGTCAACATAAAACATTTATATGCTGTCCCTGACTATGAAGTGCCTATTGGCAAAGGCCTCTCCCAATTATTCTAGAAGTACTTTCGGTCAAGACCCACAGTGGTCCAATATGGGCCTTATGTCTGGTATATTAAGTCCTCCAATCTTTTTGTGTACGGTCCTCTGAGCCGTTTGCCTTATCTTGTCTATCTGTCTCACTCCCCGTGTAAGTATCGAAATCGAAAGTACGTGCGGCGGCCTCTACAGAGTAGGCCAGCCAGTAGGGGCTCACGAGCGAGCTGTGACGAACGCGCGAGCTTTGTCACCTACTTCACAGATCACCACCGATATTTTAAAAATGGAAAAATATAAATAAAGCAAAGCATTTTAAAGGTAATTGCGATCGAAATTTAATTTTTTAAGCTTCCTAATGACGCTGAAACAATCTAATTTAATCAAATTACCATTCATAATAGCTACCTACTTATTTTCTTAAAATAAGAAGGTTTGACTATGTCGTGGTCTTCCAACGCATACATTACTATCTGCAACTAATGTAGGTTTGACAACGAAAGAATATTGATTTTAAATTATGATTACAACCTATTTATATTATAGAATAAAGTGACAAACTAAATTTTAAAAGAGTGCCAGTGAATTTCTCGCTACTTCTTCTCATTAAAGCCCAACCCATAACGAAGTGGCAGTAAATATAAAAAGGAAAGAAAACTTTTGACACATCTTTTATAAAATATTGATTTCTTATAATATAATGTCATCTTAGATAATTAATACGTCTAGATAAACAACCGCTGCTAGAAACCGATGAAAACAGATTAGGTTTATTACTTTAGTGTGCGTGACTAGCTAGGTGTTTCACTCGCGATTTGTATGTTTTTTTTATGGAAAAGGAGGACAAAAGAGCGTACGGGTCACCTTGTGTGAAGTGATCACCGCCGCCCACATTCTCTTGCAACACCAGAGGAGTCACAGAAGCGTTGCCGGCCTTTAAGGAAGGTGTACGCGCTTTTTTTGAAGTTACCCATGTTGTATCGTCCCGGAACCACCGCACAAGGAAGTTCATTCCACAGCTTTGTAGTACGAGGAAGAAAGCTCCTTGAAAATGGCACTGTGGAGGACCGCCGCACATCCAGATGGTGGGGATGAAGTTAGGATAACTTGTGGCGTGTCGTGCGAATAATGGAATTCGGCGGCAGGAATCAGGTGAAACAGCTCTTCGGAACACTCCTCATGATAAATGCGGTAGAGGACACACAATGAAGCGATGTGTCTACGCAACGCCTAGTGATCAAGCCGTTCACAAAGCACTGGATCCCCGAGAATTCGAGCTGCTCTACGTTGCACGCGGTCAAATGGATCGAGCTATTACTGGGGTGCGCCAGACCAGAGATGACAGCAATACTCCATGTGTGGTCGGACCTGCACTTTGTACAGCGCTAGAATGTGGGCCGGCTTGTAATATTGCCGTGCTCTATTGATAACGTCCAGCTTCTTTGAAGTCAAATTGGCTTTGCTCTCCAGTTGGCCGCAGTCCCTTTTTGGGTCACAGCATTATATTTTAATGTCAATATTTTTATAATAGAAGTAATGTTCAATTTTTTTTTTAAAAACAGAGAAGAGCCGTGGCAGACGTCTGGACAGCAGCGAGGTCCTGATCTTGAACACCGGCGCTAGCGATTCGGGAGTGTTCGACGATTCACACAACATTAACTTGGTGACTACCTTACCTTGCTCTTGTGTTTTATTTTTCTTTATGATAATAAGGGACGAGACGAGCAGAATGTTCAGTTGATGGTAATTGATACGCCCTGCCCATTACAATGCGATGCCGCTCAGGCTTCTTGAAAGCCCAAAATTCTGAGCGGTACTATGATTGCGCTCGTCACCTTGAGACGTGAGATGTTAAGTCTCATTTGCCCAGTAATTTCACTAGCTACGGCGCGCTTCAAACCGAAACACAATAATGTTTACACAATACTGCTTCCGCGGCAGAAAGAGGCGCCGTTGTGGTTCTCATAATCTAGCCGGCATCCTGTGCAAGTAAGCCTAATTGAATAAAAATAAGAAATTTCAGCAGTGGAAGACCTCTTTGCTCAGCATACCAGCGAGATGGCAACTACAGCGTTACCTTTTTCAGACGTGAAGCATTAATGCTGAGCTGAGTCTAGTCTAGGAATTTGATCCGCGTCCCGCCTTAAACCTAAATTACTGATGACAATTGATAATACTAAGGGCTATCTTTAAGAAACGAATATAAACTTTAAGATATTTCCAAATTGCATGCAATAAGTCAGCGAAAAGGTATGCTAATAAAATTTCTTGACTATACATTATTAGTATTATTATTAAATTGGTTAGAGTGAGAGAGGAGGAGCCTGCCCTACCGCTGCCGTATCAGTGAGAGAAAGGGAAGCCAGAGAGACTGGTGCCGTAACGCGTTCCGTTACGAAGCGGCTACCCTCCCTTAAGAAATTATCACTTCAAAAATTTGTACTTTTGGGCTTGTATATTTTTCATCATCAGCTATCTATAAGCAATTACTTATGCAAAGTTTGGGCAGAATGTTATACTGAATAATTACATCAATAAATATTAATTTGATTATTGACTGTGATGTTCGGCAGGACACTTCGCACGTGTCGGTGGTGACGGTCGGCGCGGAGGAGGTGCGGGTTCGAGACTCGACGCGGTCGCACGCCGACACCACGCGGCTCAGTCCCGACAGCTTCGAGAGGTAACACTTACTGTGTTATTACAAACAAGGTTGAACAAGTGTTTAACACGTCCATGTAAAAAAATCTATTACAAATCTGTGTCTATTTCTTGGTTTATCTTTCAACAATATTCAGACATTTATATTTAAAAAAAATTATAACACCGTTAATGTCTGAATATTTAAGGGGAAAAAATGTCCCTTAACATCACTCAACAAGGCTGAAATGAAAACTTATAGTTTTGTTGAAATATATCGTTTGTGTTCATCGCCGAGTCATTTGTCAGAATGGTTAAGTATTAATTATCATTCAGCTTATGTTTATTCAATAACATTACATAACTACACTACTAATAAGCGCATGCTATGCTATGCCTATGACGTTATACATATATACAATGATAGAGAAAATTAAAGCTCACTTTCTCCCCAGTCGTGTGTCAACTGTCACTGTCAGAATCAAATCTAAACAAAATAATTGTTTAACATTGCTTATTCACCATGAATATTTTTAACAACTGGAGCAAATCCGGCAATGCATAAATATAGCAGTCGAAGCTTATTATGGTATATTTTATGGCATAAGGAAAGTCGCATGTGTGGGGCACGTGTCTGAGTATGAGAGGTACGAACTCTTACAACTCATCATTTATTTATTTATTTATTAGGTTCACCAACAGATTATAAACTATTACTATTACTACTAACGCAAAATTTGAAGTTTTTATATGGTCACACAAGTCGTTAATAAATACTAAAAATAATATAGGACCTAGATGGGATCTCTGGGGGACTCCAGATGGAGCCATGAATGGAACTGATTGATACCCGCAAACCACAACTTGTAGTTGTCTGACAAAAACGACGAAAGCCAGGACAGCAAAGTTCCTTGAATGCCAGAGTTATATAGTTTACTTATTAAAATAGAGTGGTTGACCCGATCGAACTCTTTACTATAATCCATATATATAGCGTCCACTTGGTGTCCCTTGTCTGTATTACCGATTACTTGAGTTGTAAATTCAGTTAAATTTGTTATGGTATCATGATGGGAATACTTGCCGGATCCTGAGGCGTCGGACGCAGCAAAAAATCTTGGCTACGCTACGTCCGAGAGCGGCAGAAATATTACGCCTCGCGAAGAACAAAGTTGAGTTTACAGAGCTGACTGCCAACCTTCGACTAGTTTCAGTAGGAGAGGTGCGTTATTAAGAGTGTTCTCGTATGTTTTAAATGGACAATTTATTTTCAGCGGCCGTTCGCAGTCAGACAACGGGTCGGTCCGCTCGGATCGGTCTCGCCACTCGCTCGCCACCACCGCCTCGCACGACTCCGCACAACTCGTCCACACTAACAGGTAATTAATGTTTTGACGATCCCGTTTGTTGTGAATGGACACACGATAAGATGCGGTTAGGTCGCCATTTTAGTGACATCATGTCTAGAAAAACATACTATCAGTATGAAAAAAATATTTAAATTATTTATTTGGAAACCAAACAATAAAGAAACATAAAATATATATGTCGCAGATTCATTTGGATTTAGATCCGGTGTCATGTTGTTCGTAGCAGCCATTTTGTTAACTGGCGAATAAATATTAACATGCTTATTTATATTGCTAGCTTATCTTTCATTTAGGTGAAATTACTTATAATAATAAAATTTAAAAAATGATCGACTACTTAGAAATCATTACACTACCACTATTTTTAATGTATTCATTTATATAAATTTCAACTTTCTATACTTTTTCCCTACCTAAACTAAAAAGCAATGACTATTTAACGTTTGAGTATTTTTGCTGCACCAATTACATAATTATATTGTAATTACAATGATTTGTAAAACTATGAAGGTGTAAATGTTGATTTAAAAGAGTGGCAACGAGTTTCTTGACACTTCTTCTCATTAAAGCTCAACCTTTTACGAAGTGGAGGTAAAGGTAAAAAGAAAAGTAAACTTGACATTTATAATTGTCATTTCCGTGACATACATGAATTGATTTGAATTGTTTTAAATGTACAAGTTCTCACATCGTGGTGTACTAAACTGAGTAGGTACGAGTATTTATATTAAGGGCAAGTTAAATTTGTCTCAACGCAATAATCTGTTATAACAGAGTGAAGGACAACCAGAGCATAGAAGAGAACGGTGAACACGAGGGTGAGGTGGTGCTCAGACGGAAGCCGCAGGAGAACCCGCACAGGATACAGAGGTGACACTTTATTTTTAATTGATTTCCCTCGCTACCCAGAAGGGTATTCCCAAATTCATCATATTTTAAGAAGTGACTGAGCCATACTTTTGTGAAAAAGGTATCAAACATCTGCACAAGTGTATCAAGATAACATTCTAGAGAAGGTAGTGAAGCCCCTTAACAACACCATGTTCAATAACCAAGAATGTTCCTTCCAGCAAGACTCGGCGCCGGGTCAAAGATAACAAATTTATATTTGTGAGGGTTTTGTCATGGAAGAGGAGGAGCGTACGGGTTAAGTGATTAACCCCGCCCACATTATTTTGGAACACCAGAGGAATCACAGGAGCGGTGCACGCGCCTTTTTATAAGGACTAATTACACAGACCAGCAATAGACGTCTTCTGGCTTCCGGTTGACTGTTTACGATTTGCCAATCAAAATCGGTTACAGTAACAATAGCTTTCCTTTTCTATGTTGCTGTATTTTCGTTAGAGTTCTTCTTCTCTCTTTGCACGCTTTGTCTATGCGCTAGTATATAGTAAGTCTATAATTGTATGCTGAGTTTCTCGCGCCCATTCTTCTCAGGTCTGAGGCAGTCTCTTTTGAATGGGTGGTAGTTTTTGACGTTCAATAAGTGATTTTGAATCCTATTTTGAATAAAAATATTTGAATTTGTATGTATGTCGCCAGTCGCCAAAGTTTGAAACAATGTAAAAAATATAAAATTTTGTAAAACTTTTTTAAAATAGCATAAAGGGTTGCCGTTACTTGAAGTGAATCTAATGTAAGCGCAATTGTCTAACAGATCAAAGGAAGACATCCACCTCGCGAATCTGAAAAAGAAGACGCGGAAGCGGACGAGGAAGTTCGAGATTGATGGCGTAATTGTCACCACCACCACCTCCAAGGTAGATAAGCAGCATTTAAAATGTATTTTTGTCGAGTAGGGATTTATTTAATTACCATCTGCCATATTTACAAAAAATGTCATTTGAATAATGTTACATTTTTTTGTCTATAGCCGTGTGTAATTTATATAAATTATTTAAATCTTTAACAGAAAGTACTTTGAAGAGCTCTTTCTATCCACCATGGCACCAAACGTTGCAAAATTAACTATAATCCCACAATCTTAATGTGTGGCGTTCATCTATAGTGCTTGTAGTAGTGTAAGGAACTTTTGTTCAATTATAAAGCTAGCGACCTGTGGTCTACGGTACGATGGAAGTTTGAGGTGTGCAATCTCAATAGAGAGAGAATAATTGTGTCTGCCACAAAAGTTTGAAGTTCTAAATGATATATTTAAATAGTTAACGACAACATGGTCGATAACTATGGGTCTGATGCGAAAGCTCATGGTCGCGCAAAGGGCAATGGAGAGAGCTATGCTCGGAGTTTCCCTGCGAGAATGAATTACAAATGAGGAGATCCGTAGGAGAACCAAAGTCACCGACATAGCGCAGTTGATTGCAGAACTGAAGTGGCAGTGGGCAGGGTACATAGCTCGACGGACAGATGGCCGTTGGGGCAGTAAATTTCTCAAATGGTGACTACGTAACGGACGACACAGTGTTGGTAGGCCCCCCACAAGATGGACCGATGATCAAACTGGTCAAGATCGCCGGAATACGTTGGATGAGGGCAGTGCCGTACCGATCATCGTGGAGATCTTTGGGGGAGGCCTTTTTCCAGCAGTGGACGTCTTCAGGCTGATAATAAAATCTGCGAAACAGTGATGCTCGGCGGTGTTTTGTTTTGGCAGACAAAAGGCCTTTAGTCGCCTCTCATCACATCCCGGACTTGCGACAGCCATTTTATTCGCAGGGTCCTGTGGTAGTATGGCACGAAAAACTTGACTCATATGCCTATTTTCCTTAAATCAATTACCGCACATAAATCTTGACACGTATGTGTATCTTCCTCGGGAGTGGTATTACATCTCTATACTAATGTCGTTATGACGTGCTGGAAGGAAGCATTGGCCAGGGTCACCAGGAGGGCTACAATTAGGCCAGGTCAATCCTCTTGTCCTATGAAAAATCACCATTATTGGCGTAAACAAACACAATAATAAATTTAAATAATTTTAGAAACAATTTTAAATGAACTTTATTGTGTAGGTTATATGGGGCGATGAGGAGAGCGGGCGCACGTGGGACGACCACGCGCTCCGGAAGCAGGAGCTGCGCGAGATCAAGATGCTGCAGAAACAGGAGCAGAAGCAGTTCCAGAACCTGAACAGCAAGGAACAACAGCTGAGAGAACAGCAGGATAAGAGGTGGGTTGGCTGCTTTTTTGCTGTTGTATTCTTGTTTCGTTTTTTTTTCGTTTTTTCGAAAATAATCGAGTTTAGAGTTAACCTCTATTTTGAGCAATTCTCGCACACTAACACAAAAAGTCATTTTAATCGCGAGTATAAGATGTAGCTTGTCACGCATACTAAAATATTAAACCTGGTCTCTTTTCATCGGTCTAGAAGCAAGAGATTCTATATAGATCTAGATCACTGAAACTTTTGTGTCCTTATTGGTGTTCACGGGTGCACAAAATGTACTCACAATGTCCACTAGCACGGGTTTCCAAGTGGGTGGCAGAATCCAACTCTTGTCTCAATTAAAATTAGGTTTACGGTCGATTTCTATGGCTTCCAGAAAATTGCGAGACACAAAGTTCTTATTGCGGGCCAATATTTCACCCGCAAAACCCATAAAACGAGAGTGAAGCCGAACTGAAAAAAAAATCTCATTAAGTTAGCTGGCTATTTTCAGGTTCGAAGCGGAGTTATCGTCGCTGACGCGCGCGCACGAAGCGGATCTGGACACGTTGGCGCGCGCGCAACGAGCAGCCGCCGAGCGCGCCGAGCAACAGCTGGAGGCCGAGCTCCGAGCGCACGCCAAGAGGCTGAGGGCCGACCACGAGCGGGACCTGCGGCACTTCCGAGACACGCTCAAGCAGGAGCTGCGGCTGTTGAAGCAGGCGAGTTGTCAGCAGTTCTAGTAGAATTCAATTGTCAAAAGCAGGAAATTTAATCAAATCAAAATCACTTTATTCATGTAGCTCAAAGAAATGACAATTATGAATGTTAAAAGCACTATTTTCTTTCTCTACCGCGACTTCGGTAACGGTTTGATGACAAGAATTGCCTGGAAACTCATTGCCTCTTTTAATTAACATTTACAGCTTATCTTTTACAAATAAATTCACTTACAATAAGTAATGCAATTAAAATACAATATAAAACATATAAAAAAATACATATATAAAAAAATTTTGAACATTAATTCCAACTATATTTATCATTCAAATAATCTTTCACATTATTATAGGCCTTAGATGTTAATTTATTTTTTACGACACATTTAAATTTTTTAATAGGTACTATTTTAATTTCATTTAGGAGTTTATTATAAAATATAACACAATCCACTTTAAAAGATTTAGCAATTTTACGGAGCTTAGTAGATGGAATTGCGAGTTTATGTTTATTTCGAGTATTGACACTGTATACATCACTATTCTTTTTAAATTGGCTAATATTTTTATGAGCGTATAGCAGGTTCTCCTATATGTACTGGCAGTGTACTGTCATAATATTTATTTCACTAAACTTTTCTCTGAATGAATCCATTGAACGCATTTTATAGACTGCTCGAATTGCTCTTTTCTGCAGCACAAATATGTTTTAAATATCTGCAGCCATACCCCACAATATAATTCCGTAAGACATGACATCATGAAAGTAGCTGAAATATACAAGTCTAACCGTTTCAACATCTGTCAGCTGCCAATTTTTTTTTATCGCATATACTGCAGAGCTAAGTCGATTACATAAGTTTTTTATATGAGCATCCCATTGTTGCTTAAAGTCTAATGTAATGCCTAGGAATGTTGTCGTTTCTACTACATCAAGTTTGTCATTATTAATTTTTATATGTGTTGGTTGGTGCTTTATATTTGGAAGTGTAAACCTTACACATTTTGTTTTCCTTTCGTTTAAAAGTAAGTTATTAACATTAAACCAATTTACTACTTCAGCAATGTCGTCGTCAACCTGACAGATTTTTTTTGCTGGCGTTTTATTTTAAATATCAAAGATGTATCGTCAGCAAACAGTATTATACATGTTTATTTTGAATAAGCTATGGTAAATCATTGACGTAAACCAGGAACAAAAAAGGACCCAAGATTGAGCCCTGTGGTACACTCATCGATATGATAGAGCCAGTTGATCTTTTTCCACTAATGTCTACTCTTTGAATCCTATTACGCAAGTACGATTTTATTAAATCTAGTGAAACATCTCTAACCCCATAGTGGTGAAATTTTTGAATGATGGACGCAGTGATTTATCCAAGGCATTCGCCTTGGATAAATCACAAAACACTAACGCATCACATGAATCCTGCCAAGCATCCAAAATATTTCTTATTAACTCGATACTAGCATCTGTGGTTGAAAGACCTTGAGTAAAACCATATTGTTTATTATGCATGAGGTTATTGCTGTAAAAATGGTTAATTGATTGCGTTAGTATAATTTTTTCCAAAATAATAATTAAAAACAAGAGTTATTGAGTGTAGAAGATGCTTCAATCGATCGCCAGTGTAGGATTACGATTGAATATTTATTATTTAGATACCGTCGTGTGTGCGTCCTTAAAAGGACCGTCGTTCTCAGCTTAAGTGTGTTAAATTCCACCAGTAATAGTAAGAGAATGTGTGTTGATGTGGCGACAGGAGGTGGAGCTCGTGTCGAAGGAGCGGCGCAAGGACGCGTACCGAGAGCGGCGCGCGCGCCTCGACGCCGAGCACGCGGCTCGCGAGCGAGCCTTCGTGGCCGCGTTGGCCGAGGCGGGCGACGGCGTGCTGCGGCGCGTGCACGGCGCGCACCGCGACCGGCAGGCGCTCGCGGACCGGCAGCACCTGCAGCGGCGGCAGCAGGTACTGACACACGGACACAGGCAGGAGCGAGCCTGAGTGGCCGCGTTGGCCGAGGCGGGCGACGGCGTGCTGCGGCGCGTGCACGGCGCGCACCGCGACCGGCAGGCGCTCGCGGACCGGCAGCACCTGCAGCGGCGGCAGCAGGTACTGACACACGGACACAGGCAGGAGCGAGCCTGAGTGGCCGCGTTGGCCGAGGCGGGCGACGGCGTGCTGCGGCGCGTGCACGGCGCGCACCGCGACCGGCAGGCGCTCGCGGACCGGCAGCACCTGCAGCGGCGGCAGCAGGTACTGACACACGGACACAGGCAGGAGCGAGCCTGAGTGGCCGCGTTGGCCGAGGCGGGCGACGGCGTGCTGCGGCGCGTGCACGGCGCGCACCGCGACCGGCAGGCGCTCGCGGACCGGCAGCACCTGCAGCGGCGGCAGCAGGTACTGACACACGGACACAGTCAGGAGCGAGCCTGAGTGGCCGCGTTGGCCGAGGCGGGCGACGGCGTGCTGCGGCGCGTGCACGGCGCGCACCGCGACCGGCAGGCGCTCGCGGACCGGCAGCACCTGCAGCGGCGGCAGCAGGTACTGACACACGGACACAGGCAGGAGCGAGCCTGAGTGGCCGCGTTGGCCGAGGCGGGCGACGGCGTGCTGCGGCGCGTGCACGGCGCGCACCGCGACCGGCAGGCGCTCGCGGACCGGCAGCACCTGCAGCGGCGGCAGCAGGTACTGACACACGGACACAGGCAGGAGCGAGCCTGAGTGGCCGCGTTGGCCGAGGCGGGCGACGGCGTGCTGCGGCGCGTGCACGGCGCGCACCGCGACCGGCAGGCGCTCGCGGACCGGCAGCACCTGCAGCGGCGGCAGCAGGTACTGACACACGGACACAGGCAGGAGCGAGCCTGAGTGGCCGCGTTGGCCGAGGCGGGCGACGGCGTGCTGCGGCGCGTGCACGGCGCGCACCGCGACCGGCAGGCGCTCGCGGACCGGCAGCACCTGCAGCGGCGGCAGCAGGTACTGACACACGGACACAGTCAGGAGCGAGCCTGAGTGGCCGCGTTGGCCGAGGCGGGCGACGGCGTGCTGCGGCGCGTGCACGGCGCGCACCGCGACCGGCAGGCGCTCGCGGACCGGCAGCACCTGCAGCGGCGGCAGCAGGTACTGACACACGGACACAGGCAGGAGCGAGCCTGAGTGGCCGCGTTGGCCGAGGCGGGCGACGGCGTGCTGCGGCGCGTGCACGGCGCGCACCGCGACCGGCAGGCGCTCGCGGACCGGCAGCACCTGCAGCGGCGGCAGCAGGTACTGACACACGGACACAGGCAGGAGCGAGCCTGAGTGGCCGCGTTGGCCGAGGCGGGCGACGGCGTGCTGCGGCGCGTGCACGGCGCGCACCGCGACCGGCAGGCGCTCGCGGACCGGCAGGCGCTCGCGGACCGGCAGCACCTGCAGCGGCGGCAGCAGGTACTGACACACGGACACAGGCAGGAGCGAGCCTGAGTGGCCGCGTTGGCCGAGGCGGGCGACGGCGTGCTGCGGCGCGTGCACGGCGCGCACCGCGACCGGCAGGCGCTCGCGGACCGGCAGCACCTGCAGCGGCGGCAGCAGGTACTGACACACGGACACAGGCAGGAGCGAGCCTGAGTGGCCGCGTTGGCCGAGGCGGGCGACGGCGTGCTGCGGCGCGTGCACGGCGCGCACCGCGACCGGCAGGCGCTCGCGGACCGGCAGCACCTGCAGCGGCGGCAGCAGGTACTGACACACGGACACAGGCAGGAGCGAGCCTGAGTGGCCGCGTTGGCCGAGGCGGGCGACGGCGTGCTGCGGCGCGTGCACGGCGCGCACCGCGACCGGCAGGCGCTCGCGGACCGGCAGCACCTGCAGCGGCGGCAGCAGGTACTGACACACGGACACAGGCAGGAGCGAGCCTGAGTGGCCGCGTTGGCCGAGGCGGGCGACGGCGTGCTGCGGCGCGTGCACGGCGCGCACCGCGACCGGCAGGCGCTCGCGGACCGGCAGCACCTGCAGCGGCGGCAGCAGGTACTGACACACGGACACAGGCAGGAGCGAGCCTGAGTGGCCGCGTTGGCCGAGGCGGGCGACGGCGTGCTGCGGCGCGTGCACGGCGCGCACCGCGACCGGCAGGCGCTCGCGGACCGGCAGCACCTGCAGCGGCGGCAGCAGGTACTGACACACGGACACAGGCAGGAGCGAGCCTGAGTGGCCGCGTTGGCCGAGGCGGGCGACGGCGTGCTGCGGCGCGTGCACGGCGCGCACCGCGACCGGCAGGCGCTCGCGGACCGGCAGCACCTGCAGCGGCGGCAGCAGGTACTGACACACGGACACAGGCAGGAGCGAGCCTGAGTGGCCGCGTTGGCCGAGGCGGGCGACGGCGTGCTGCGGCGCGTGCACGGCGCGCACCGCGACCGGCAGGCGCTCGCGGACCGGCAGCACCTGCAGCGGCGGCAGCAGGTACTGACACACGGACACAGGCAGGAGCGAGCCTGAGTGGCCGCGTTGGCCGAGGCGGGCGACGGCGTGCTGCGGCGCGTGCACGGCGCGCACCGCGACCGGCAGGCGCTCGCGGACCGGCAGCACCTGCAGCGGCGGCAGCAGGTACTGACACACGGACACAGGCAGGAGCGAGCCTGAGTGGCCGCGTTGGCCGAGGCGGGCGACGGCGTGCTGCGGCGCGTGCACGGCGCGCACCGCGACCGGCAGGCGCTCGCGGACCGGCAGCACCTGCAGCGGCGGCAGCAGGTACTGACACACGGACACAGGCAGGAGCGAGCCTGAGTGGCCGCGTTGGCCGAGGCGGGCGACGGCGTGCTGCGGCGCGTGCACGGCGCGCACCGCGACCGGCAGGCGCTCGCGGACCGGCAGCACCTGCAGCGGCGGCAGCAGGTACTGACACACGGACACAGGCAGGAGCGAGCCTGAGTGGCCGCGTTGGCCGAGGCGGGCGACGGCAAACAGGCAGGCGCTCTTGGACAAATTGAGTGGTTTTAGCACCAATTCTTGCAAGTTCGTCGGCGTATTCATTGTCTTGGATCCCATCGAAGTGTAACTCGTTTTATTCCTCCCAGAGTATTTAGTATAGTCCGGCAGTTGTCTACAAGCTTTGAGACTGTTCTGTTGGAATCTGTAGTGGACAACGTCGCCTGACTATCTGTGGATATAAATACACTTGCCGACGTAGCCTTTATTTAGAATGGTTTACGCACATTCTATTATGGTGTATCCGACTGAAAAACGGAGGCACGATTTCCCAAGTTGACATATTTGCCAAATTTGTGTCCACTCTCCGAAAATTCCCCAGCCAACATCAGATCCCGACTTGGATCCATCGGTATACGATTTAAGGCTCCCTTTTTTCCAAATAATTCGATTGTTTAACCAGTCCTCTCTTGTGGGGAATTCAATACAAAAGTTGCTGATGAAGTCAAATTTCGGCAGCATGGCGTCACTCATCATGTCTAATACATTAATTACTTCTCAGTAAGGATTGCTCAAATAGCCGCAGCGAGTTGGAGAGCCAGTTCGACCGCATATGGGTCATTACCCTATACGCATATTGGCCTTCGCCTCCTTTTGTAGATATAGTAGGTTCAGAAGTGCATAAAGAGCTGCTCCCGGCGTGGACGTCATGGCTCCTGTTGTTATCGCGCATGCAGTTCTTTGAAGGCTTCCTAATTTGGCAATAACGGTCTTTTGGGCAATTTTCTACACCAGACCACAGAGCCATATGATATAAGTGGTCTTACAATGGCAGTGAACAGTCGAAGGGTCATGTTGGGCTTTAGGCCCCATTTTTGGCCGACAAGACGACTACTTAAGGCAAATTTTGCACGTTCACTTTACTATTCCAGGTAAGTTTCTGGTCTAAAATAAGTCCCAGATATTTTACCTTGTCGGAAATCGGTATAGATTTATTATTGAGTCGCGGGGATATGAGGCCTTCCAACTTCCTGGTGCCTTTTACCAGGAAGATTGCAAAAGTACTTGTAAAAGACAGTTTTGTCAGCATTAACCGCCAGTTCATTGTCTTGGCACTATTTGGATATTATAGGTCATCAGTTGGTCTATATCTAGGTTCATCAGGATAACCTTGAGTGTCGATACGAAGTTCATCCATCTTAGAGAAGCCCATCAATGACAAGGGTCCATAGTAGAGGCGAAATGACGCCTCCTTGTGGAAATCCTTTTGTGGTCATTACATCAAGAGAGACTCAGTGTAGCCTCAATCTAACAATCCTACTCGAGAGCATCGAGTCAACCCATTTGACCGTGGTAGAGTCGGCCATTTTATCGGCTAAAGCCTTTATGGGTGTTTTAGGCGCAAAGCGCAATTTGTTTGTCCTCAAGTGCCCTTTCAACCCTGTCTGTCCCGCTGTTTCAGTAGATTTACCTCTACAGTAGGTATGTTGAGTAAGGTGGATGGGGCTATTAGGTAGAACCTTATCTTTGATGTACCTGTCTATCACCTTCTCTATACCTTACAATAAGGATGAGGTAAGGCTGATTGGTCGGAAGGACTTTGGAATTGAGTAGTCTTTTCTGCCAGCCTTGGGAATAAACAGTAACTTGCCCTTAGTTCACTGTTCTGGGATATGTCCACATGGAAAACTCGCTCTGTAGATCCTGAGTAAATTTGGAAGGAGAATGTCAATTCCTTTCTGAAGCAAAACAAGAAGGATGTCATCCTCCCTGGTTGGAATGATTTAATCGCCCATTTCACCTGTGCCGGTCTTATTACTTTGGCGGACATACACCAGTCCTCCCTACGAGTTCCATATGGTGTACTCGCCTTAAGTTCCTCAACCTCAAGATTAAGCGCTCCAGGGAAATGGATTGAGACTAGAAGTCCCAAGGTTTCCTTCTCATCGGATGTGAAGGTCCCATCTGGTCTTTTCAGAAGTCCCAGTTGATCGGGCGTGTTTCCGAGAGCATTTTATGAAGTTTTGCACCTTGAGTCGTACTCATGACGTCCTCACATACCTTCCTTCATGATGCTCTACAGGCCCTCCTTATTTCTTTATTTTGATTAATGCTTTTATACTAAACTTTATTCAATTAAGCTTAAAATAAGCTATTTTGAATCATCCTTATAAGTATTTCTTTTTTCTTTTAAATTACTGAATCTACCACATGTTCAATTTATTTACATTTTTTCAATAAAATATAGAAAAGTATTTTACAATGGCTGTAATATAACATATTTCTTTGTAAGGTGTTGCATCTAATATATGAATCGTATTTAAAGTTAAAAACGTTTTATATATCAAATATTTAATAAACAGTAATAAATAATAAACTGTATAAATATGAATGATCGTATATTGATTGCTTGAATTAATTGTTTAGTTACCTGAAATTAATATGATTAACAGATATTGCGTACCCGCGACGCCGCGCTGTGGGAGCTGGAGGAGAAGCAGATCCACGAGCGGCACCAGCTGGCCAAGCGGCAGCTCAAGGACGAGTTCCTGCTGCGGCGGCACCAGATGCTGGTGCGCCACGACAAGGAGCTGGACCAGATCAAGAGGTGAGTGGGAAGGGGCGTGGCTTGACAATTCGTAGAGAATGCTATTCCGGCTTAAACGAACATAATCACTGTTTCAGTGTTTTTGTTACCGTTCGCGATCGTCTCACTTAGCGAGTGAACTATTAACTGTCCACCGCGTCGCGTGTACTCTTTTATTTCTTATTTATTTATTTACATTAAAGTTTACAAAATAACATACTAAGCATCAGAAAACCACACGGGCTTGTTATATATGCTAACAAAGAGTTAAATCTAGGTATGTTAACTACGGAAGAATGAATAATCCTTGAACCCCGCACGGGACAGCTCTCCAGCTCTCAGAAAAAAATATCTAAAAAAAATAATTCCAAGTGATACCCAAAATATGTTTATTTTAGTAAAACATACGTTTTACGGAAATTTGTGGCGTTTTTTGGTGTCGTCTTATTCCTGATGTCTATCAGGTAGTATAGTCTTATACTACTAGAAATACATTAAGTAATATAAGTATGTATGATACTTTTTTCAAAAACAAAATAAGTACTTGAGTTTTTGACATGAAATTTGATATCAAAATAATTTTGGCATAATTTGAGAGTGGGTCATGTAAAAAAAAGTATGAAAAAGGTTTTTTTTTCGACAAATGCTTGCTAATATAGAAGAAGATCCACAATTCTTTGGAAAAATTCTATGGAGCGACGAAAAAAGACGGATACTTTAATACGCATAATCTGCACAACTGGCAACTCTCGAATCCAAATATAATGCGAGAAGAGAGGTCGCAATACCAGTTCACAGTAAATTATTGGACTGTATATTAAACGGGATAATTATTGATCCTTTCGAACTACCGGGAAATTTATCTTCTCATAGTTATTTAATTTACTACACACTAATACAAAGTGTCATACAAATCACGAGTGTAAGACGTACCTAGTCGCGCACACTAAACTAATATTCCTGGTCTGTTTTTAGTGGTTTTTTAACAGCAAGTAACTATTTATAGATGTATAAATTATCTAAGAGTTAAAGTTTAAGTCAAATTTAATGCTATCAGTAAAGTTGACTCTAACATAGACTGCAGAATGCGTTGCACCATCGTATTCCTTGGCATAGTTAAAGTTAAACAGGTCGCTATGTAGCTATTTAATATTAACAATAGCTTTAACCGGCGAAGTTTGGACGGTTATGGTTAACAGTTATACTCATGACATCATCTAAAAAAATTCACATGGCGCAATGCATTGTTTGGTTAAACGTTACTTCAACATGTTTGTTATTGGTAAAGTTAGTTGGTGCAACCCAGCCTTAAGCTAGCAATTAAACTTAATATTATATAGTGTATCTTTATAATACAGTACTTATTTGAACTCTTATCGTAGTTTCAATAGCGATGCATTCTAATTTGTACAGAATCTGTGTGTAGCCTCAATGTTCATCACTATGTTTATAATACTGCCACAATTATGAGAAAAAATGATAATGATTTTAATGAATTAATTGCAAATATCAATTCTATGAAGTCTGTTTGACGGCCATTTTAAAAGATCGCGAATTTAAAATTGGTCGCCATCGTAGGCATCCGTCCTGTTAGCTGTTACGCTGGTAGCTTCGACTCCCAAATTACTTTATTTCCCAAGCAAATTTTACACGAAAAGTCTTTTCAAACAAAAATGATTAAAAACACGCTAGTAATGGATTTTCAGATAAAATCGTCGTTCCGTCCACATAATTATATAACACTTCGGTCTGTCCGATAAAAACGAAGACATTTTCCGATAATGTGTATTAAGTATAAAGCAAATATTGGGTTTACAGGAAGAACACGCGCAAAGAGGAGGAGCTGGCCAAATGTCAGGCGCTGGAGAAACGGTCGCTGCCGAAGAGGATCCGCGCGGAGCAGAAGGCGCGAGAGATGATGTTCAGAGAGTCGCTGAGGATCGGCGCCGCGCCGCACAGCCACGACGACGAGCGGGAGCGGCTCAAGAAGGTGGGCGGGCCTGGGACGTATTGTAGTAAGGCCAACGAGACGAGATAAAGAATGTACACAAAGATTCAGGGTTTCAGAACATTTTATCACTATCTTTGAATATTTAAAAAAATTGCTTCTTGAACGGTAGTCTAGAGCTGCCAGACAGTGATTCCATAATTAAAATTCACAACTACTTACAATAACAGTAAATATCAACAAGAAAACAGTAAAAGTAGCGGATTAATATTAACATAAAAAAAATACGTTTTACTTAGAACGCAACCCAAACAGGAATGAACTTGTGCACAACATGGCGGACCAAATGTTGACAACTGCGGTACGACCAACGTTCGATATTTCTGCGTAAGAGTGATGGGGACAGAGATAATCGCTCGCTATCGCAATGTAACTCAGTAACGGCCCAATTGCTTACATTCTTTATGTTATCTCGTTGCCCTTTGTAAAGTCCAAATCAAATATATGCTGGAAGCGCACCTACGTGTATTGTCACGAAGCTTCGTGCTACGACACGGTACACGCACATGGGCCGGCCATTATCGGCTATCGTCGCGAATATTCGGGCCGCGAGAGGGAGGCGGTACATCAAAGAGTTTTAGCGCGCCAACATATCTCGCTGCGTGTCACACTAGCGTTGTTCATGATTAGTTCAGATGTGTGCAGGTGGCTAAGTAGTTCGTATCGACCTCAAGCAGCGCTCGTTCACAAGCATAACGGATGGACTAGCCCTCGATCCCCTTGCCATATCGAGGGGATCGACCCGCCCTATTTAAACGAAATGACGAAGCCTAGCAAGTTTAAATAGAGTGACTAACCAATATTGTTAACTTATCGCAGTTTCAAGAGAACGAGAAGCGTCGCTACCGGGCCGAGCAGCAGCGGCTCGCGACCAAACACGCCAAGGCGAGGGAGGAGCTGAGGGCGCAGGGCGAGGTGGGTACTCTCACCAAACATGTGGTTTAGTGAGACCACCTTTTTACCAGTGGGGGCCTTCTTACCACAGGATGTCCTGTGGTAAGAAGGCCCATAATCTTATGGGTACCACAAGGGCGCCTTTTTCTGCCGTAAAGCAGTTATGTGTAAGCATTATTGTTTTCGGTCTGAAGGGCGCCGTAGCTAACACCTCATGTCTCGAGATTGACATTTTCATGTCGAATCGGTTTGCAAACACCGCGCAAGTTTTTTGCGCCAGTTCCACTCATGCATTAAAAGTTTGTGAGTTAGTTTGTGTGTGTGTGTGTATGTAATAAGTGATTTAAAGTCCTATTTTCAAAAAAAAAAAATTGAAATGTTGTTTCCACTAGGGGGTAACTTATATCTAAACAATTTCTTAATTATATTTCGTTTTTAAGAAATATTTGATAATCTGTAACTATACCTTTTTTATATTAAACTTCCTTTCTTTTCCCTTAGTTAGGTACTTCATTTTAACCTTTTTGTACGACTTGTCTTTATTTCCGTGGCAGTTACAACCTGCCTATATTGCTTTATGTTAATATGTTACTTATAAGTTCTGTTGGCGGTTCATGACTAAATAAAAAACCAGATAGATCTTTGGCTAACCGGCTCAATTAAAGTGAAATGTTTTTAATATTAATGGAGTTGTAAACAGGCGTTACTCCGTGAACTGGAACAGTACCAGAACGAGAAGCGCAAGGCGCTCATGAATCACGAGAGTAACAAGATGAAGACCATTGAGGAGAGGTATGCCGCCGAGCTGAAGGAGTTCCGTGCCACGCTTAGCGACCGGCGTCAGGTGAGGCCGCACACACTGACACTACACAGACATTTTGCCCGTGGACATAATACATCGATAACTTTACACAACATCATAACTAAAATTACAATGACTTCATACATGTTCATAAGACTGCAATCATTACACAAGTCTATAATAATGGAATCATTTTACATGTGTCTATAAGACTGCAATCTTCACACAAAATTACTATAATTGAATCATTTTACACGTGTCCATAAGACTGCAATCTTCACACAAAATTACAAAAATAGAATAATTTTACACGTGTCCATAAGACTGCAATCTTCACACAAAATTACAATAATTGAATAATTTTACACGTGTCCATAAGACTGCAATCTTCACACAAAATTACAAAAATAGAATAATTTTACACGTGTCCATAACACTGCAATCTTCACACAAAATTACAATAATTGAATCATTTTACACGTGTCCATAAGACTGCAATCTTCACACAAAATTATAAAAATTGAATCATTTTACACGTGTCCATAACACTGCAATCTTCACACAAAATTATAATAATGGAATAATTTTATACGTGTATTATTATGACACTGCAATCTTATTTTACATAATCATTCACAAAATTAAAAACAATTATTCTGTATTGTATGTGTACACGCATGTTCAGTGTTAATGAAATGCAGATAACACTACGACGATGTGTAAATGTAATGTGTATAGCATGAATGCATGGCGCTTTGTGGTGGTGGTTTCCGACTATAACCAATTTTAATATCAACTGGTTTATCAAATCGTAAGTTTAATATACATTCGATACATGTTTCATTTCAGTAGAGTAACTAATTTGACTAATTTTGAATGAATTTCGCTGAGTTAGGTTATTTTTAGCGTTCGACCTTCGCCCGCCACCTACCAATGTGTTATCTGTTTTCCAATTCACATGAACGTTTATTGGATGCTTTATAAGGTCGGCAACACTCCTGTGATTCCTCTGGTGTTCTCACAAGAGATTATGAGTCGCGGTGACCCGTATGCGTAATCACTTTACCTTCTGAAGTTCTGTTCCATATAAATAAAGAGTAAGAAATATTTTTGGTCATATCTAATTGCATTTATCTTCTTCCGTATAAGGTACATTTACCTGAATGGTTATAAGGATTATTGTGGACCGACGTGTGTGAACTATCTTATCAAAGTAGCTTTTATTTTAGAAACAAAATGCTTTTGTACACACAATTTTAAATTCAACACTATAAAATATGCACAGTTTATATTATTGTGTAACTTTTTTAAATTGACTCTTATTGATTGGTAAACCAGTTAATATGAAAATTTGCTTGTATGCATGTTTATACTGACAGAATGAGTAGGAGCAAGTGAATTGAGGGTAGTTATAGTTTTACGATAGAGTTACAACAGACACGATCAGTTACAACGCGTACACACTCTCCAGCAGATTATGTAACATTTGTGACGTTCAGTCGTGTGCGGTACGTTGAAATTTAATGAGAAATCACATGTCCGTTTGGGGTATACATTCTGATAGACAATTTAGCATAATTTTTTTTCCATTTATTGCACTAAAATATGTACATTGATTTGCGAGTAAATAACTAATGTAGTCTTAGAGAAGTACCGAAAGATTTATTAGAACCAAACTAGGGTGCAGAAAAATTTCATGAATCCGCTAAGAATACGAGAATCTTCCCGAGCACCCAAAAGAAGTGCGTATATGCTCCTTGAAGATCCCCAAAGCTGAGGTGTCAGTTAGCAAAGGTAGCACGTCTAGATACCGTCTCTATCAGACTAAGTAGCAGGGATATAAAACGTCGGGATCAGTACAATCGTAAAGGATATAACACGATAAACGTTGTTAAATAAAGGAATAGAGAACCCAGTAACAATAACATCAAATTTGTTATCTTGGATATTATCATGCGCCGTTATACCAGACTGACGGACAGCCAGAACTATTAGTAATACGGTACTCGTTGGTTAAAACAAGTTTTACTTTGAATGTAAATCATTTTAAACGTTTACCAACTTGAGCTTCTTTGCTCTTAGTAGATATTATGCCAAAAGAGAAAAAAATTATTTAGGTAGTTGTAGGCGTCACAATCCAATCCCACCTTCGTTACTTGTTTGAACTATAATCTTAATAAATAAATATCTATAAAAGATATTTTTCCGTCTCATAAATTGGGTCGTCTTTGTCATTAAATTTCAACGTATTTACACGCGCAGTGTGCGAGTTATATGTTTGTGGCGTCCAACAACGAAACTGCGCACTAAAACCAACTTTTCCGCCCCAGAAACGGATCGAATCATTCGCAAAGGACCTCGACGATCACGAGAAAAAGTTCGGCATTCCGATACCGGACCGCAGCGTCTTCCTCGATGTGCCTTGGCCACAAAACGTGCTCCAGCACGTCCTATCGTCCTACCACCAACGAAACTCCTTTATTGGCTCTTTGTCTCGATCCCGGACAAGTCTTAGCTTGGCGTTATCTCCCACACCTGACATGGAAAGACGACTTTCAAGTCCCTCTAGACAGACTAAATCGGCTGCTTCGAGCGCGAACAACACGGCAAGGAGAGGCAAGTTAGCCAAAGCCCAAAAGTTCGGATCCACTTCGAATCTTAAACTTGTCTCTGAAAAGATATCTGGCTTTTCCGTATTCAATAACGAAGACTTGAAACGACAGCCCATAATGGCGTATGACGACATTCCGATAGAGAGACAGGTGACGAAGATCGAGGAGGAACCACGCAAGCTGGAGCGATCAAAGCTAGTGAAGAAAATAAATCGGCAAAGCCTGAGCGAGCAACTGTTTAGACAAGTGAACACAGATGGAATGAAACGGAGCATCTCGCAGCAGAGTCTGAAACAAGACGTCTCGATGGAGGCAGTTGTGATTGATATGCCGTCGCTGGAAGGCGGACACGATATGGCCTACAAGAATGATGATGCAAGCTCTGTGGGCAGCGATGATGAGACCAAATACCTGAGTAGATGGGGACCAGTGCGTGGTTCTAACAGTTACTCCAATAATTCCAACGTTCCCATCAGCCAACTGTCCACTTTAAACCTGAAAGCTGCTAAAGGGAAAACACCTCCAGACTCGGTTGCTTAGTCAATGAACTCGTTTATTTATAATATATAATTTAATACTAGCTGACCGGACAGACGTTGTTCTGTTCATAATAAAAAAAAAACTTGTAAAACCTGTTCTTACCTGACGTCTACTCGGCGAAATCGTGACGAGTTAATACATAGGTGGCACTTAAATTATGAAAATAGCGATAGCAAAACAACTGCTAAAATAAACATATAGTTCCTAGTTGGTCTGGACTGCGCATAGTCACGAATGTTTTCAAACGAACATCAAATTAATTAGGCGGGCGGAATACTCCCGTTCCTCCATATTCCGTTAAATGCGAAGTTTCAAAATTGTTTTCTTTTTGATGTTTGTATAAATTTCTTCCAAATACTACAATATTTAGCAACCTCGAAATGTAGTATTTAGATACATAATTACATTGCTCAATTTAAATGCCTTTCACGTGGCTTCCGAAATTAGTATACATAGTAGTATAGAGGTGTTTTTTTTTTTACTAATAATATGAAGTAGGCTAAAACGCACTTTATTTACTATAGTGCCATATACTGGCTCGTGACGGTTTTTGGTATAATTAATGATTAAACCAAAACCGTCTTATTAATAAACGCCAAATAAAGTTATTCCAAATGTAAAATTTATTCGGCCCTACAAATAAACTTGGTATATAGAACAAACCGTAAATGGGCAAATGTTTACAAATAGACATTTTGCTTATGATTGGTTTATTCGGACCACAGACATAGATCCAAGTAGATAACGCAAATCCCTCCGTCTGTATGAAAACCAATCTTGCCCTTTTTTTTGTACTTACTGTGACGTCGTTTAAAATGCCAGTGCATCGAGCGTAACGTTTAGCCGCTGACCTCATCATTAGTTGGCGTTTTCAGTACATCAATAGTCGGTATTGATAATAATCAATTCCGACTGGCTGCTTGGCATTCGGAAAACTTTAGAATTATCATTGTATTGACTTTGGTGTCAGCGATATAGTCAATATTTTACATTCGTGGATTATTATCGGGTATAGATTTATACCAAATTTATTTGTAAAACTTTTACGGTGTTATAACAAACAAGTTAAACACACGTTGAACACTTGCTTAACAAAAGTTCCATCACAAATCCGTGTCTTTCTGTTTTTTAGCATCAATCTTTAGACGTCGCTTAAACACGTAGCTAAGCCATGTTTAAATTACTTTTTGTAACAACACCGTTCATCTTTATTTTACGTTTGTCACTGCGGAATTGCATGACAGGGAGAGGTAAATTTAAACTTGGAGTAACTTTTCATTGCGTTTATTAATGAGACATAAAATGTATAAATAATGAAGGTTACAACAGTAATATAAACATAAATCATTGTGCTGACATACAGCATTTTGGCTGAGTCAAACAGGCGTCACTATGCTGCTAGAAAGTATCGAAGTGCCGATGGAAACTATTCGATTTTTCACGAAAACTGAATATAACAAATAGCCAAAATGCGTTTATTTAAAATTATTGTTAATGATCTTTGTTACCATAGAGTTATTCCTACGTCAATATTATTCTATGAAAATTTTTAGATCATGAAATAATTTTTTAAAGAGGAAAAAATATTTAAAAATTTACACCGTTGGTCTGAGCGAATTTTACATAACAGATGACAACAAATGCCAGTTTACTACGTAACCTCATTGAAACCGTTTGCCAAACTATGACGTCACAGTACACATGTCGCAAGCGCGTCAAAATGGCTGACGTGCTTTTTTAAATACTTTGAGTTAAATTTGAACGCTGAATATTTTTTATTATTAGCAATGGAAAATATAAAAAATATGTAGACATATTACCTATTATTGTCGAATTATATGTTAGGTGCTTGCATGCATCTCGATATGTCCATAATTTAAGACTCATTCTTTAATAATTTTCCTCTGGGAGAACATGCGTTGTAAAAATTCATTGCGAATTATTATAAAAAATATACGATACTATCCTAACTTAAATATTCATAATTACAGTTTAACGATATAAAGTTATTAATATGTAGCGATAATCGCGATATTAGAAATTTATAGATTATAGAATTAGTACTGTTACTATTTGTTACCATATTTAAAGGAACAGTAGCGTCCGCACGTCAACTCGACCATACATATATATCTGTAGATATGTGCCCATATATCAAATATGGGCACACGTCTACAGACACCGCGCGACTTGAATGCAGAGTATAGGAATGCGAAATTGCTGCGACCTAATTAAAATTGGACGAACTACAATCATGTCGAAATTGAGTTAAGAACACAAAACTGGTCACGCGATTCATATTAACGGACCGACAAAAAATGGCAGCCCTACTGTCACTCCTTAAATGACATCATGGCTAAGTAGCCCAACCGACATGTATGGAATACACTAATATTTATTAAACTTTAAATGCGCATTTAATTTTATTTGGAACGTTTTTCAGGAACTACTTCCGATTGATGACTTTATTCAGGAGTGTGTGGATAAATTTAAAACAATGCTTTAAGTCTAAGTTTATTAAATCTAAGTATATTTTTTTGTTCTGCCTTCCTTGAACACACATGTCTAAAACATTTTTCGCCATTTCCCGTGCTTGGCGATAAATCGAAAGGTCTTTTTTTTGATTGAAACTGATGGACTGGGATCAGTCATCTTAAAATCAAAATTTACCCAGGATTGTAACTTTAGTATTAACACTGTACCTACACGAAGCGAGGCGTGCGGACTGCATTCAACTCGCGCGCAATCTTTATTTGTATCACTTATTCTTCTTGCCGTTTTGCCTTTAACTTATCGATTATATATTATAAATAGTACATAATATTTGATCGCAGCCTAAATTACGGAAAACACGAACACTAGTTAAAAGTTTTTGTAAAACAAGATTTTGTCACAATTTATATAAGGTTTGTTTGTATTTGACATATAAAAATATGTACTTGGCTTCCTAAGTTGTGTCAAAGTTCGATTAGAAAATATCGTCGCTAGTTGGGCAGACTTCCTAACCAAATTTGATACACTTATATTGCGTCTAAACTGGAAAACGAGCTTCATTCGGTGCTTTTCCTGTTTGATATGATAATCTAAAAGATATAGATTTAAGAAGATAAACATATAGAGCTTGGAATGGACAGATGTACATGCCAGCGGTTTTTGGGCATTACGTTCTAAGATAGTACTTAATTTCTTTGTATTTTTGTAGTGTGTAAAGTAGTGCCAAAAAATTAAAATTTTCATTCCATTATATAAGTAGAGCCTCGCTAAAACGGGCTGTTCATCGCTTATTCATTCTGGGGAGTGGTAAACGCTATCAGACGAGTAAATCATACTTCTTTATGAAGAATATTGTATGTATGTAAATTAAGTGGACCTGTGGTATAGCCGTGGTACAGTCACCGACACAACTTAATGCATGAATTAACTGCAAGATTTTATTTTTTTTTCATTTATTTATTATTTCTTTCTTTAACTTGAGAAAAACTTAGAAACTATTTAAAATACTAAATATTACGTCCAAATGCAAAATTTAACTCGAATTATGTTGACTTCTTGAACTTCTTGCCTCGCACTCCCAATTTATGGAACCTTTTTATAATGACACACAGCGGCGCGGTCGACGCACTTGGGCCGGGGGGTACTTTAAACTCGATACCGCACGCATGTTTACGGTATTGCTTGTTAAAGTTATAATTAGAGTAAAGGATGCCTTCCTTAGCCTTCGCATACCTTAGCTCTGGGTTTTGCGGATGTCCACGGCGGTTGCCTCGCCATATCCCATCCCTATTACCCGTTTGTCCTCATAAATAGTAGGAGGTATACAAAAATATTTACCCTTTGTTAAACTAAAAAATATAACAAAAACGAAACCGCTCAGCAATCATAAAATAAATGAGACTTAAACGTGCGTTAGGACTTGTGTTGGCGACTGTACTAAGGATGTACGCGGAACAGAATACGATGCGGGAGACGCGAGCGCGCATTCCATCGATGATAATATATATCTTATGTTTATATGTACTTTCGATATAATGTAACTAAAGCTAAAGATATATTTATTATAATTAGAATAATATAGCATGCCACAACCTATTCGGTTATTCGAAAAAGTCCGTGTTTTTTACCGTCCGGTTTATTTAGAACCTACCGACATAAGATAAATTTATGACGTGTTAAGCGGCTGCATATTATAATGTCATTAAATTAGTTATAAGGTGTATTAAAAAAATATCTTAAATTATTGTTGAGTTTTAATATTGTGTAATTTAAAAAATGTTTATAAATAAGTTTTGAAATCGTGCCTTGTATTTTGATTTTACTTGTAATTAGAAAATTTATACGGGATACAAATTTTTTGTCAGTATTTCCGAATTGTAGATTAGAAAGAAGCTTACTCTAACAATTTGTTAACGATTAATAATGCGTTAACGTCTGCGTGAAAGAGACGGCGCTGTGTGCGAAAGAGACCGGCGTATCTCTCGTAGCGTCGCCTTATGCTTTTTTTGTTATGGACCAAATGAGCTTATCGTGTATTTGAAATATATTAACTACTGTAATAGATGTAAATAAAGATGTTATGTTTGTAACTATCTCGCTTTATTTTAACGCTTGGTGGTGGTTCAAATAAGTTTACATTTAGAGGGTACTTTGAAAATAAAATATATTGGAACGTTTCCCTATGAATGTGCGTTAGTTATTTAAGTACGTCGAAGGTTAATTAATAAATAATAAAGTTTACATCCTAAGGAAATATTACGACCCAGTAATTATATTTTATTACTTATAAGTTGCGAAAACATCAACATCGGTACAGCATATTTATTTAAATATTCGGTTTTATTAAATTGCAAGTTTAAAGTAATGTAGCGACCGCTAGGGGCGCCGTATTGCTTTTTAAACTTAACAATTCAAGTTAATGTTCGAGAAAAAGGGCCTTCAATAAGATCTTTTATACTTTTAATAGTACTAATGTATATTAAAAATATTTTTTTTATTTAGTTAAAATTTTATCGGTTCAATATATAAATTGCAGTATTTTATTGTGTTATTACAAATTCTCTGATATTAATTGAAATGTAATAACACAATAAAAATGATATTAATTTGACGTAATTAATACAAACAGCATTTAAGATCATCATATCACCCGGAAGACGTCCACTGTTCGACAAAGACCTGCCTCCAAATTGTATTTATGATACATCTTTTTAAATAAGAGCTAACCTTTCTATGAGCTAACCATCTAATATAAAATATGCATATTAAACCTTAAACCCTAGCATGAAGGTGTAAATAAGTTATTGCATGTAATTGGTGTCTGCTACGCATGGACAGGATCTTGCATGGTATGTAATTTTTATATTTAATTGAAATTTGTAAGTAGCAACTAGTGAGTCAACTCGACAGAGCAATGATAAGGTGCGCTATGAAGGAGAGCGTCCCCCTCCTACCAACGATTTACCGGTTCGCTTACTTGCGTATCGGTAATCGTCTTAAGAGGCCTTCGATTTCGGTCAATTTTGTTCCGTGATTCTCAATAGAATATTATCAAAACTGCACTTTATGGATGGGATGGAACTAGAAGGGATTTACAATAATTCACTTCAGAATAATTAATGGTAATGCTTCGATATTTAATGCAATTTTCCACAAAAACTACGTCAGAGTGAAATTTTGACCATAGTTTTAGGAAAAACTATGAAAAATTACTTTTATCTACTCGCCTACAAAGATAAGAAAAAAAAATTATAAAACTACGTCATTCTACGAAATAACTCAATTATTTTAGAAAATAAAAAATAACGCAAATATATCACTTAAGTTATTTTCCTGATAGAAAAAAATATTCAACTCAGCTAGCGCAGCGGGAGGTCGTATGCGGACAGCAGAATAACGTTCATATTTTTGACAATTAATTTTCTTGCCACAACTCTATTTTGTTAATTATAGAAATTTATCATCAAAAGTAATTTTTTATTTATGATTGTATACGATTTCAACATTTCATTGAAAGTTTTTATGACAACCCTTGCATATTTCTTAACGATTTCTAGTAGTCTAGACAATCTTGTAGTTATTTAGCGGAAGAATTTGAGTTGACCCACTATTAGTATTTATTATACATGCCATCACGTAAAAGTTGTAATTTTTATGGCTGTTGCTATATTTAACATAATTAGTTGTCCGTAACACAATACAGTAATATAATAGTAGCGTAGGTCGGCAGTCTCATTGAAATTTATGCCTATGTCTCGGCGGAGCGCTAGGGTTGGTACATACAAAAAGATGGTCGGCGCGGTGCATCTAATTTAACTCTGACAGCGACCAGTCTCGGCGGTGTGCGACGTGTCGACTCAATATTCTTGTTTTCCCAAAATTGCTTATTCGTACCAACCAAGTAGGTACAAATTTCAAGGAGACCGCTGAGTTACGGTACTGTGCTATTACTTGTATTGTGCCAGCGCTCTTAACTTGCGCCGCGAGCATGGAATGTTTGACATTTTGAAATTGGCTTGGAGACATACCGGTGGTGTTATTTTATCGATAAATTATGCAGTGAATTGCACAAATCATATATAGGTATCGTGAATTACTTATAATAAATAGTAGGAGATCCAATTGAATACTACGTGCCTGTTTGATATGTTTAAAGAAATAAAAAAAATATTCAGTTATCTAGGCTAGGCTAAAACTATCAACGAGTAACCTGTGCTATTTACAATAATTAAGTGATCGCTTTGAAAAATTCAATATAGTTTTAAAACAATGTATCAAAAATATTTAAAACGCAAAATCGTCATCAATATTTTTAGTACGACCGAGTCGTCGTATAGTATGTAGGTAAAGTAATTTATCGATAAACCGGTACGCTCTAGTTAATTATTATTATAATTAGTTTGATTATAAAAAGACTCGTCTGTACAGGCCCTTGACGACGAGTTTAACGCTCAACTAGAAGAGCAGGAACGTCTGTCGGCCAATGCCCGCCTGCCACCGCCACCTTCGACGATGCCACAACACAGCTCTACGCTTCATTCCTCTAGGACCAGCTTAACGTCAAGTCATTACGAGTGACACATGCCAGTGTCAGAAATGCCGCCAAGTGTACATTGAAGATATATGACAGATGTCACTGTGACTTATGCACCCGAATGTATTCAGCTTGTAAAGATTATGACGGATAGCGCTAATACGCTCAAAGCGTAGTACCTAGTGAGTACAGCAGTTTCTGAAATGACCAATAGGTCTCGATCTAACTAGATAAAGCCTATTGGAGGTACAATGACGATATGTACAGCAATTGCTAAAGAAAATTTGTTTCTAATTCGTCATGTCAAAGGTGAAGTGTGAAGTTAAATTTGTCGCCAAAAGTTGTGTTTAGCATATAGAGGATACCTACTGTTATCCTAGAAATTTTAATAATGACGTATGTCATTGTCAATTTTGTCGCTGTATGTCAAAATGTAAAGGTGAAAATTACGATGTCATCATTGGCGCCACAGCTGTTGAATTAAAACAAATAACAAGTGTTCAATATGGTCTATGGTTGGGCAAAAGTCTTATACGTTCAGCCGATGTTGTCAGATCCAGGATTTATAAGTGCCAAAATTAATGTCAACCAGTTAAGGCTACTTAATTGCGGGGTGTAATGCACCATAAATTTTAGGTAACGGATTTTAAATGTTTTGCGCGGGTGTCTAGTTGGAGTATTGCTATATAGGCACATATTAATGTTTTTTGAGTGGTGTTTCTTCATGGTTGGATTTCTTTAAAGTTTACTGTCGTGTATTCAAGTAGATTCTATGAATTCGAATTAAGAATGTGCCAGAAAGTTAATAAGTATTATTACTAACTCATCATTATTTTTTTTTTCCTTAAGTACGCAAAATGGAAGGTGCTTAAATAACATCCATATTTATTATTATTAGAAGACACAAAGGTTATCTCAGCTTCTAAACGCATCTCTCCTTGGTCTTCCTGGTAACAACTCAAAATTCCTCATTATCTTTGGTTAGGTTAACTTAGAATTGAACGCGCCATTTTGTTGGTCTGACATTTGACATGGCGCCGGGGGATGTTATAAACATATTCTCATGTGGAAGTGTGTTTTTAAAATTTATTTTATCGCCATAAAGCAGTAAAATAATAATGATGCACATTTGACCAATCGTTTTATTAGTTTGGTTTCTGTTTTTTTTTTACGTTTACCCTCTGGCAAGATAAAAATTATAGATGAGATATTGATAATACTTAACATCCTGACATACTCAGATTCTAGAGATTCATATAGCACGGTACTAAACTTTAACCAAAATTAGTATTAACTTTATAATAACAGTGCGCACTATCAGACATTTGGTGTTCTTAGACTGAAGGACTAGCATCTATTTCATGCAATAAATTAAAAAAAAACTTTGTGTCCCGACGTTTGATAGTGAAGCAACCAAATCTTGTTCTATTGAAATATCTAGGTAGTTTCATACAGTCCTGCACTCCTCTGATAAGTACGTATTATTAGTCAATGTTAATAAAAGACTTTTTAGGAATTGAATTTGCGGTGCTTACTTGAGACTGCTTTAACATCCCTAAGGTGTTTTTAGATAGGATAATAAAAGGCCTTAAGTGTTCCCCTGTTAGGCAACATCGCCACTTAGAAACCCTTATTTTTATCTCTATAAATATTCCATAGTTTAAATGCAAAGTTTTAAATAGTCAAAATTTCTTAGGAGTGTATATTTGTACATACGAGTCGGTTCTACTGACCAGTAGTATAGTGTTTATTGTACAGTGTAATGTGTATCTGTCTACTTAATTTATAGCACTTTGCAAAAGGGTGAATAGCAATCGGGGTAAGTGAATAGCAATAGATATACAAATGGGCGGTTGTTTTTTGCTAATGCAATTAGGAAGAACCAATTATACCAATACGCGATGTTTGGTATAAGTTTACCGATATTTCAAACACTTATCAAATACAGTGATGATACAATGGACACACGGATAGAACAACTTAACCGTAAGCATAAAAAAATAAATCTAAAAATGAAAGTGCATAGTTTAAATTAAAAAACAAAAATAGTGGGCGCTACTCACATAGGCGAAAAGTAGGTGTCAGACTACGCTAGCGCGCGGCTACTAGATTACTTAGGAAGCCAACATGCATACAAATATCTTAATCTATGGACACATTTAAAAATTCTTTTCTATGTTGTGCTCTCCACTTATAGGCTAACTCAACATGCATAGATATAATATACATTCATATAGCTAAAAATAATTTTGAAAAATTTTATAAAAAAATAGCCGCAAGCAAATTAGGTACTTACATAACAAACAAGGAAACCAAAGAAAAAAAAATAATAACTACGAACAATGACTTACCATCTTGCAGTAGGTACTTTTATAAATTTTTAAAAATCTTTTTTGAAACATGGGACAGAAATATATTTTAAAAATTGATTTATTTAGATGAATTATGTATTTTTATGTTTCAATTTATGATAACGGTTAAAAGTAGCTCTAAACGTGTGTTCATTTAATGTGTCCACTGTACACTGACCTCTGCTATATACCACTGGACTGGCGTCTGTCAAGGTACTTTTGTGCCTGTTTGATATTCGCCATTTTGGCGCTGTTGGCCATGTAGCGAGAGTCTGCGGTACTAAAACTAGTGATGGCAACCTCAGCAAACACCGATAGATGGTGGGAAAATATTTATAAAAAAAATGTGTACTTTATTACGTTAATTCTTGAAATATAAATAACACGGAAAACGAACGAAATTTCATTTCAGAGTATTGTACGTTCCTTCGCAGCCATTTGTATTATATGTCAAAATTAGTTCTCTGGACGCTCGCCAGTGGGACAAAAAATAGGAACTGTCAAACATATAGGAACAGCCAGTCCAGTGGTATTTATACAGGTGAGTGCCACTGTAGCACCGCGCTGTATAAGGCAACTTGGTGAATAATTTAGTATTCGATTGTGTATTATGTGAACACGACGTGTTTCACTCTGTCCAGTATTCGATATATTTTGAATGTGTTGTAGACAATGTTAAGAATGTTCTGTCTGAGTGTAGCCCGGTTCATTTTCACCCCATTGTAAAGTAAAATTGATGTTGACGCAAGTTTTATTTCTTTTACTTAATTTTAATAATTATTTAATTAATGGTTTTATACTTTAATCTGTAGGTTAACCAAAGACGAAATTTCCGAATGTAATGGCCTATTCGATTTTTATATCTGATCTAGGAGCGTTGTCTGTGTACAATAATTGTACCCCTAAAAATCGTTTTTTTGTTTCCCATTCGTTTGTAGAAGTTTTCATATTTTATAAGCGAAAGGTAGTGAAAAGACTTTACTTTTGTTTCTTCCAAAATATCAAGCGATTTCTTTATATATTCGATTTGCACTGAGTTGGTGTTTTCGAAAACTTAACCCTAAGTTAATATTAGTACTAACAATCAAAGTAAATAGGTATTCACAAGTCAATTATGCTCTTTCTGTAATGTAAATAAATATATCTGCACTATTTTCACACTCACCGTCTCTCTCTTCCTGCCATTGACCCCAACGCTTAAACCGTCGTTAATATGTACAAACGAATGTCAAGTTATCTCTATGTTGTTTAACGTCAAATAAATTTTTATATATTTCATTGTTAGCGTTACATACGAAGTATTGATTTGTATTTAAGTGTATATGGAATGCATACATTTAGTTTGACAAAGGAATCTCCTATTGCGAGACAAGTCCGCCGCGTTCCACGTCTACGAGCGACTGAGGAAATAATTAGTTTAACCTACCGGCATTTTAGTAATTTATTCTCGGTATTTTATTAATAGTTAATAACGTACGAAGCTCAAACAGTTATTTAGTATTTTGTACATTGATGAGTGCATTTGAGTAATATATTTTGAGATTTCAGCAGTATTTTGTTGTGTACGCTACGGTAGCCATAGCCACATTCATCGTGTATTATTTTGTCTATATGCAAAGTAAGTTATTGTTACTTTTTTTTTCGAAAAATAAAGATATTAATTTGTACTTTCGTTTCATTTTAATTTACAGTTGTTAGTTGTTAAAGATTCGATTCTCGAATTTAGATGTTACCTGATTTTTTACGCAATAAAATAAAAGCTCTAAAGGCCGGCAACGCTCTTGTGATTCCTCTGGTGTTGCAAGAGAATGTGGGCGGCGGTGATCACTTAACACCAGGTGACCCGTACGCTCGTTTGTCCTCCTATTCCAAAATAAAAATAAAACCTCTCTTAATTTTTTTGCCAAACTAGGCAAGTTCTCGATGCTCACGACCACACCACATAACTGATGACAATGGATCTAAATTCTAAGCCTATGGAAGTGCATGACAGAGACATTATATGACCGATGTCAAAAACTACATACACTAGTAGGTACAGTTAGCGCGTGAGTTGAATGCAGTTGGGGCCTGTGGTAAAGAGCGGGAGCATCTCCCCCCGCTGTCCGCACGCCTCACCTCGCACGCCTACAGTGTAGTGCTTATACTAAAGTTGCGATCCCATGTTATTGCATTAATACTAAAGTTGCGATCCCATGTTATTGCATTAATACTAAAGTTGCTATCCCATGTTATTTTTTTATTTTAATAATGACTGAACCGAGTCTATCAGGTTCCATTCCAAAAAAACCAGCTCTTAATCATCACCAAGCACGATAAATGACGAAAAATGTATTAGACGTGTGTTGAAGAAAGACTGAATAAAAATGTGAGAGTTAATTATTAGGTTAAAATGGTTAAGAAATTAATAAAATATTTGCACGATCTGTTTGGTCTAGAGTGACATATTTGAGGACGGCATGCACGAGTGGACGCAAAGAAATCCACCTCTGGAACACCCCATTTTCGAAAAAAGAAAATTACCTCTGTCAACGCAGGAAGAAGATGCCACTCGGGAAGTATCGACTTTGGAGACAGGCGATCGGCTACACCATTGAGTTCCCGGGAATATAATGTGCAACTAAATGAATGTGGTAACGGTGTAGAATTATGAAAATTTTGTACGTCAGGGTCATTAGTGGTACCCATCGACTTCCTCTTTCTATTCTGAGATATGCCGCAACTGACTTGTTGTCGCACTGAAGCAGTAACGTTGAATGGCGTAGTAGGTGACCGAATTGGTAAAGACATTTCAGTATGCTCAACATTTATTTTTGATTCGAATGAATAGGGTATTCTATTTTTCGAGCAATCGCTTCTCACTTGAACACCGTTCAGTTCTGCTCCCCATCCGGCATCGGTTGCGTCTGTTGTTAAGAAGTGAGTCAGAGGTGGAAGGTGAAGTCGAGACGACTTGTTGCAGCTCAGCCTCCACTACTTGAGTTCTTTCAATACCTGTACTGGTAGTGGAATTTTCCTCTCGACATTATTTCGAAGCAGAGTTGCAATGTCCCAAGAGATAACGGAAGTATAATCAACCCTGTGGAACAGTTAAACGGGCAAAGTTCAAGGTACCGAACAAACCTTGAATTTCTGGAAGTGTCGCTTTTTGTTGTGTCAGAAATTTTGCTATAGAGGTTCGTATGCCTATAATTTTCTTCCTGGGGAAGCTTTTCTTGTTGTCCCACGTATCCCATACCAGACCTAGATACTCCAAAGACTTTTGGGGGACTAGGATTGACTTGGATGTGTTCACGATCCATCCTAACTCTCTGAGAGTCTAGAGAATAACCTGGGTCTGCTCCACTAACTTTGACCAGTCCTGACACGCAACTAAATAATCGTCCAAGAATAATACAATTTCAATCCCTTGTTCCCTCAGTATTTGTGCAGTCCGATTTGACAGGGATGCCTTGACAGCAGTTGCTAGACCAAATGGCAAAGAGGTCATCAAAGAGTAAGAGATAACCTCTGTAAATCAATCTTAGAAAACACCGATGAGACGGTGCTATTGGCACGTGATAGTAGATCGTTCGGCTGTAAAAAGTCTGGAATGCGTTGAACCGAGATATGTCTGAACTTTGTCACTTTTACAAATTACTGGTTCAGCCTCTAGAAGACTCAGTGTCATATCTTTTCGGTGTTAAAAAGAGGGTAGATACAAAACTGGGTGTTTCGGTGGCAAACTCTAAAATATTCTCCGTTAATAGATTGTTTATAGTTAGATCCATCCCGCAAGATGACGAAGTCTGATACCGACGGCTGGTGAGGTGCGGTAAGACAAGCGGAGGTCGCGCTTGGAAAGGAATTTTTTAACCTGATATTATGTGCAACAGCGAAGTCGGCGCATCTAACTTTGTCCATATTTCCCCGTAACAGCCCTAATCTGCCTCCCCGAAAATGCTGTTCTTTGTCAAAAGGACATCTCCTTTTGAAACTATTACGTTGGTTGGATGAGCCTTGTTGATTAAATGGTTTACTTGGAATGACCGGGGCTTGTGAGCCCGCGGTAAATGATTGTGCTTCATATAGAGGTCGACAAAATCGCTGGTTTCCAGCATAGGCTGGAAAGTTATAATTAAAAGCATAGGGCTGCATAGGACCATACGATCTGTACGCCTGAGGGGCTTTATAATGTAATACAAACGGTGCCGTGGGGCGACCGATTTGATTATAGCCACTGAAACCAGGTTGCGTAGCCTGAGATACAACTCTCTTTTCTTGTTTTTTTAGTGGTAAACGCGCAAACTTGAGTCTTCTGGGGGTTAAATTGGACAAGGTTCAACTTACCCCATTCCGCGACCTTCTCGAGAGAGGACTCGATAGAAGACACAAGTTACTCCCGGCACCGGTCGACGATTTCCCGAGAGAGACCTGCATGGCCTGTGTATACGGCATCACCAGTGCTGTCGTCTGCATAGCAATGAATGTTGGAGGTGTCCAAAATATCATTGATATGCGTGAAACAGCGTGGGAGATAGCACACAGCCTTGTGGCACTCCAGCGTTCACGGGCTTGGGATTCAAGCAATAACCGTCGACAACGACCTGTATGCTGCGCCCAGTGAGGAAGCTGGAGGTCCACTTGTATAAGCTCTCGGGAAGCCCAAACGATGGAAGTTTTGAGAGGAGCGCCTTGTGCCATATACGATCAAAGGCCTTTGCTATATCCAGGCTAACTGCCAGGCGTTCCCCCTTGCTTTCAATAGACGCCGCCCATCAATGTGTTAAGTATACCAGAAGATCACCTGACACCGACCATGGTGAAAGCCGTACTGTCGGTCGTTGATCAACTGGTGACCCTCTAGGTATACCGAGAGCTGGCGGCTAATTATGCTCTCCATGATTTTGGAGAGCAGGGAGATAATAGCAATAGGGTTGTAATTCGCCGGATCCCAACTGTCTTCTTTTTTTTTGGATCGGATGGAAAAGGGCTGACTTCCATGAGTCAGAGACTACGCCTTTGGAATAAGAGTGCCGGAATAAACGCGTTACCACCGGTGTCAACGGAGTTTTCTTGTGTTAATTCCGCCAATATTTGTCTTTAAACAATTCGACACGTGTTTCGCCTCTACACGAGGCATCCTTAGGAAATGTTAGCTCGCCAAACACTGGCACGAGACTGATAAGCATGTTTGTAGGTACAAAGTGCAATATTCTGATTTCCTTGTAATTTTCAATTATTCAGATGTTTATCTAATGGTTTTCAACGTTAAGGTTTCACTTTCAAAATAAGAAAACACGTAATATCACATATTATTATATTATATTTTATATTATTCATAGATTTTCATGTAAAAAATGTAGCAATGTGGCTTCGTAGTGCTTCGCCGCGTGCATCGCCCGCAGAGAATGCCTCTCACCCGGGTATACCTGCATAAATTACATAATATTATATTGGTAGAGTTTCAGTGGCAGACTTCGTCATGCTAGCTATATGTCATTGCTTGTGGGGGAGTCTGGAGCGGATCGCTCCCTTCACCAAGCTAGGCAGGGGGAGCGACACTATTCAAATTCAATTATTTTTATTTCCAAATAGGATAACTTCACTTATTGCAAGTTTAAAACTACCACCCATTCGAAAAAGTTTATGCCTCAAACCTGAGAACGGGCGCAAGAAACTCAGCGGGCTTCATTATTTCATAAAAATATGGTTACAATGTACTATTGTACAATAAAATTTATTATTTAATAGTCTGAGGGCGGTCGCTCCATTCCCAATCGGTGGTATATAAAGTGATATCCCTCACTTTTCGAATTAATTAAATTAAATCAATTAATAAAGCACAATAGAATAGAACGGTGGAAGCAGAAAGCTCTTGACGGAAAGTTGTGGATAGATTTTAGAATCCAGGCCCAACCTGGGATCCATAACTCAAAAATCGTAAAACTAACAATTATTGTACAAAAAACCTAGATTGAGCAAATTTATACTAAAACACGAACAATATCTGAAATGTACATTTTTAAGTGATATGGAACAAATCACTTTATTATTATTATTACCTGTACTCTGTGTGGTTTCCCAAGTCGCACCAGTTCTGACAGCAGCGCCGCCGTGTGGCAAAAGTGAACGTTCTCGTCGGCCAGACCGTGGATTATGAGCAATCTACCCTCCCTTTGAACAAAGTAATATTTAATTATTAAATAATTTATAGCATCGTGTTTTAAGGACTACATAATACACTTCTGGACACATCTATTTGCCCACCTTGCATTTTCAGTTTCATTTGGTCCTAGCTAAAAATTTATATTAGGTCGAGCAAAAAGTTTTTATGCAGTTTTGAACCTGGCATATCCATAATTTCATCCAATAGTCTTTTTTTGAATTTCGAACACAGAATTTAAAGAAACAAAAGACAATTTAGAGCCTTTTCGTGGATATCAAACATCCGAATACTAAGAAAACTTTATATTATTGGTTTATTTGGATTTAATTCTTGTAAGTGTGATTTTTCTCTTTCGTTTTGCAACAAACATTACTTATTCTTAACATTAAGGTCAGGTTTAAGCTGTGGCACTTATCCAGGCCGACGCAGCCAAAGAAATGTGAGTGCTCAACTTAATTTAAGTCGATCTGCGGTCATTGAGTGACGGCTTTTATCGTCGCCAAGGAAGGCCACGATCTCGGGTCACAGCTGAAAGGCAGGATCGATTCATAGTGACGACCAGCTTAAGAAATCGTCACCTTACCTCCATTGAGATACAAAACCAACTTTGCGACTTCCACGGAGTACCTGTGAGCGCTCGAACTGTTCGGAGAAGCTTAAAAGAACGCGATATGGTACCACACAAGCCAGCTAATGGCCCCGAACTAACGCAAGCCCACCGAACAACGCGCCTTCATTTCGCGCGCACTCATTTAAATTGGACTCAGCAGCATTGGAGCCGTGTTTTCTTTTCTGATGAGTCTAGCCTAGTCTCGTCAGCCAGTTGCATAGACGATGCAGGAGTTGAAAATTGCCATAGAAGAGGAATGGGTGTTGATCCCTCAAAATTTCATAGAGCGGTTGATAAACTCTATGCCTAATCGTATGAGAGCTGTCGTAGATACCCATGGAGGCAACACGCGTTATTACATTAAACCATTATTTGATAAAACATGTTTTTTATTCAAAAATCAACTGCCTTCATCAAGGCGCATACCCGACTTGTTAGGCGTAGCTCCATGTCATATGGTATTCTGAATTCAAATTTAAAAAAATACGAACGAAAAAGTCGGTAAAATGTATCAGGTTTAAAACTGCATCAATAGTTTTTGTTCAATCTAGCAATCATATTTAGGTAGGGGCCATCGAAACCTAAACTCTAAGGTGGGCCAATAGATGTGTCCAGAAGTGTATGTTTACACTTATTTCTGACGATTTAATTTATGGCAAAAGAAAACATAGGGATTACTGATAGCAGTAAAAATATTAATAGTTTGAATATTTTTCAGTTATATTCAAATTTAAAACTTCATAATTTGTGAATTTATGATACTTCCATTGCTAGTCAGTGGGCATATTTCCTGGTCGTAGATATTATACAGTTAAAGATTCGATAACGCAGACGGTTTATTCACAATCATATGATGCGACTAAAGAAGTTTTTACAACTAAAGTGACCTACAATAACTCTGCCGCTAAGCTTTGACCCACCCCACCCTACAAGTGACCTTTATTAACAGAATGACTTTTAATGTGCGTTCAGTTTGCATTCAGACACAGAAAGTGCACCGCGGGACTGCAAATACTTCGAATTGTTTCGTTTTGTGGTGAAAATAGAACAGTACTTCAAAATAAAGTTCAGTGTAGTTGTATATACACCTCGGTGTGACTGTATCTACCGCTCAGTGCAACTTTATGTACCACTCAATGTAGCTGTATGTACCACTCGATATTGCTGTATATATCCCTCGTTGTAGCTGTATGTATAAGTGGCGGCACGTAAGTCTATCGTAAGGTATCTGCGATAATTTTGTAATTGCTGTAATTTTTTTGTTGTTTATTTTAAAGTTTGATTTTGACTGTTAAATACACAAACACTCGCACACACACTCACGCCCACACTTACACACATATTCTATTGTTGAGAATTTTATTGACGACTCTGGCCCGTAATTGACTTTGTACACAGGTACTTAACATTAAATATTTTTCAAAGTATATGCGTTCGCAACAGTAGCTACCCATACGCAGCTATCCTCCACATTTCGCGCTGCGCTTCATTTGTTATGTGCTGCATTACATTAAAATAATGCCACTTATATTATTTAACTATTAATTAATTAAAGTTTTATTTGTATAGTGTACGCGACAGTACCCATGCGCAGCTATCCCCTACTCTACGTTTCATTCAGCGCTAAACTTACGTGCCGCCACTTATACCGCTCAGTGTAGTTTTTATCTACCGTTCAGTGTAGCTGTATCTACCGTTCAGTTTAGTTTTTATCTACCGTTCAGTGTAGCTGTATCTACCGTTCAGTGTAGCTGTGTCTACCGTTCAGTGTAGCTGTATCTACCGTTCAGTGTAGTTTTTATCTACCGTTCAGTGTAGCTGTATCTACCGTGCAGTGTAGCTGTATCTACCGTTCAGTGTAGTTTTTATCTACCGTTCAGTGTAGCTGTATCTACCGTTCAGTGTAGCTGTATCTACCGTTCAGTGTAGCTGTATCTACCGTTCAGTGTAGTTTTTATCTACCGTTCAGTGTAGCTGTATCTACCGTGCAGTGTAGCTGTATCTACCGTTCAGTGTAGCTGTATCTACCGTTCAGTGTAGCTGTATCTACCGTTCAGTGTAGCTGTATCTACCGTTCAGTGTAGCTGTATCTACCGCTCAGTGTAACTTTATCTACCGCTCGGTGTAGTCACGTACCTGTCGGGGAAAAACGGTGCGTGTGCGATGACGCTAGCGCGGTTGTACGCGTGGTGCGTGTCAGCCGGCAGCCCCATGTACCGCTCGGTGTAGGCCGTGTCGTAGAGCCGCCAGCTGGTCACGGGCGCGCCCGCCACGCACACCTGGAAGATGTGAGGCCGCGTCGCCAGCCCCAGCAGGGATAAGTAACCGCCTGGAAATATATAAAACTCATTTTAAGTAATTTTGAGGTCCAAGATGGCAGGTGTGACTTTTTCAATTAAATCATTTTCCTATATATCAAGCATTCAGGTGACTAAATATACATAGATGTGAAGTGTGTGCGTCTGTCTGTCCATACGTACCGTAGCTCCAGCCGTGTATGGCGACTCTCTCCATGTCCACACAGCCGGTCTCCTTCGCCAGCCACTGCAGCACTTCTACCTGTCCACACAATATCTCTCAAAACTTCTTTAAATATTTCATTCTTACTTACAACTAGCGGACCAAATGTTACTCAACTAATTTGAGTATATGTTACACCTCCTAGACAGCTAGCTACATGTGTGTGCGTGTTACACAAAAATTTAACACCTTTTAAAGGATTAAAACGAGTTTAATTGTTCCTGTATTTTTACATTAATAACATTAATTTTTGCGTAAAAGTTGCATTTTTATTATTATTTTAGGTAACCCGACGTTTTTGTCCTTTTCAGAACAGATTTTCAAGGAGACTTCAAGCTCTCGAAACTATGCGTTAGCTAAAATAATTATAAAAATGTAACTTTTACGCAAAAACTAATGTAAGAACACAATTACAATTATACGCGTTTTAGTATAAAAAGTGTTTTATTCAAATCAATAATGATTAAATTTCGTTTGTGTGTATTATAAAATAGGACCCGAGATAATATAAAATGGCTTATAATTTATTTTGACGCAATAAATAGTATTCTTCCTGAGACTAATAAGGTTTAGTAGTATTCAACCTCAAACTCATCCAGTTATATAATTTACCCTTTACCATCATTTGAAAAAAGTTTAGCAGTAAAATTTTAAGAAATAAACATTTTGACTGTTGCATCTCAATTTATTCTTGATAATCCGCTTTTGAACATGAATATGTTCATAAGCGCATTAAGGAATTTGCTAGAAACTGCGACAATCATAATATTAACATGAGGAACAATTTCAATCTTTTTATGCCTATTACTCGGTTAAATCGAGTTAGTAAGTCTTTTATAGGGCGATATATATCTTTTACAACATAATCTCAGAAAATGTACAAAACAAATGTGTAACGAAATTTAAAAGAATTGTTAAAAACGTTGGGTTGGTAAAGGTTACTATAAAATAAATGATTTTCTTAATGATGCCACAGACTGGGAATGTAGTGAACACCCTCAGGCGATTTAATTATATATGTTTATTGTACGACATTGCATTATTATCCCAAATTTTATAAAAAAAAATGCCCGCCGAGTTTGTTGCGCCCGTTCTTCTCAGGTCTGATTCGGCAATCTATTTCGAATGGGTGGTAGTTTTTGTTGTTCAATAAGTGATTTTAAATCCTATTTTGAATAAAGATATTTGAATTTGTATATACAGACCTGATCATCCAGTTCCACTTGCCCCATCTTGCCCCTGATGGCGGCCTCCCACGCCCGCCCCCGGTGCTTCGAGCCTCGCGAGTCTACGGACACAACAGTGAAGCCTCGCGCCGTCAGCATATGCATACGAAGCTGGCGAATACCCTGCACATGTTGAAATATTAAATATTTTAATATCTTGCACATTTAAACAAAACCAGGTCTTGTTAAATTTTTTTATATTGAAGAGGAGGACAAACGAGCGTACTGGTCAACTGATGTTGAAGTAATCAGCGCCGCCCACATTCTCTTGCAGCATCGGAGGAATTACAGGAGCGTTGTCGGCCTTTTAGAAAGGTGTACTCGTTTTTTTTGAAGGTACCCATGTCATATCGTCTCGGAAACACCGCACAAGGAAGCTCATTTCACATCTTAGTTCACGTTGTACAAAGTTCCTTGGAAACCGTGGAAGAACAATTCACACCTGTCATCTGGTAAATGACCACCACAGCCCATACTCTCTTGTGACACCAGAGAATTCACAAAAGCAGTTCTAACCTTTTTGAACATCGCATCTACGCCACGAAAAAACTCTGTCAAAGTTAAGCACCAAAAAGCACCGATTTTTTAAATGTTTTAACTTTGATTTGACAGCACTACTGTGTCTCTCGGTATTTTACACTATAGAAAACTATCGCTGAATCGAAGATGATTAACAAAAATTGGGTTATATTCGCCGATTAACATATATGTACTCATCAGCCGGAAGACGTCCACTGCTACGACAAAGGACAAAAATATATGCATAATAAAACCAAACTATAAAATGTGTAACAATAAACATTTTTAAATATCAACTGAAAATAATATATTTTTGGGGTGAGGAGGGCTGTCTCAAAGGGTAAGAGTACCTAATTGAGTACTGTTTAAGCAACATTGTTCTCATACAAAATTCAGAAAGTAAAATTCGGATGAGTAGGGATCGCGCTGAATTTTGTGTTTATCGCTAAAAATAATATAACAATTGACAAGTTGTCGGAACAAAATCAATTATAATATAACCAAGTGCTAATAAAAAAACAATAGTTATTTATATAACAATTGGTTTAAAAGCATCTAATCCTCCCCAGTAATGTGTGGGTGTGTGTGTGTTTGCACCTCGGGTCCCCCGTACACGTGGAGCACGGTGGGACGCGGCCCCCCGAGGGAGCTCCGCCACAGTGTGTGTGTGTCGTACCTTGTAGCTGTTGGTGACAGTTTGCACCTCGGGTCCCCCGTACACGTGGAGCACGGTGGGACGCGGCCCCCCGAGGGAGCTCCGCCACAGTGTGTGTGTGTCGTACCTTGTAGCTGTTGGTGACAGTTTGCACCTCGGGTCCCCCGTACACGTGGAGCACGGTGGGACGCGGCCCCCCGAGGGAGCTCCGCCACAGTGTGTGTGTGTCGTACCTTGTAGCTGTTGGTGACAGTTTGCACCTCGGGTCCCCCGTACACGTGGAGCACGGTGGGACGCGGCCCCCCGAGGGAGCTCCGCCACAGTGTGTGTGTGTCGTACCTTGTAGCTGTTGGTGACAGTTTGCACCTCGGGTCCCCCGTACACGTGGAGCACGGTGGGACGCGGCCCCCCGAGGGAGCTCCGCCACAGTGTGTGTGTGTCGTACCTTGTAGCTGTTGGTGACAGTTTGCACCTCGGGTCCCCCGTACACGTGGAGCACGGTGGGACGCGGCCCCCCGAGGGAGCTCCGCCACAGTGTGTGTGTGTCGTACCTTGTAGCTGTTGGTGACAGTTTGCACCTCGGGTCCCCCGTACACGTGGAGCACGGTGGGACGCGGCCCCCCGAGGGAGCTCCGCCACAGTGTGTGTGTGTCGTACCTTGTAGCTGTTGGTGACAGTTTGCACCTCGGGTCCCCCGTACACGTGGAGCACGGTGGGACGCGGCCCCCCGAGGGAGCTCCGCCACAGCGTGCAGTACGCAGTCTGCCCGCACGAGAGCGTCATAGAGTATATCTGAGGAGGCGGCACGTCCACGCTACTAAGAGATCTTTCTGGAATCAACAAAATATATACTATATACTAACATTTTTTAAAATTTAGATTTAGTGATTAAAATACACTTAGATCCTAGGATCTATTGTGCTTGCGCTAGAACGCCTACTCTCAAGTCCCTATATCTAAAACAAATGAGATGTGGAAAAAAGAGGCTACTATAGCTAGAAACCTGTGCCGAAGTTTAAATTATATCCTCAAGACCTTTTAGTCTTAAGAGGCGCAGGATTCTCGAACGATTTAGACAGGGCACATCCTCTGCTTTGAGCAAAGGTACTTTAAGTCATCCCAAGCCTGATTTTAGCAATTATACTAACATACTTTTAAGGTTTAAGAAAAGCCAGCAGAAAAAAAATTCCAAAAATCATAACTGAGAATACATATAGGGAAACTGGTCAGAAAAGTCAAGTGATGGGAACATTATATGAGGAAACTCTATTTGGACTAGAGCAGCAAACGACAGGAAAATATGAAAGAAAATAGAGGACGCCTATGTGTCACTCTATTAATAATATTAAATACTTCAAGAATACTAAAATTTTCACAGTTATTTTAATTTGTACTTAAAACTAATCAAAGTCAAAGTCAAAAAATCTTTATTCACTGTAAAACTTTATATGTTATTTAGTGCAAGTCAGGATGTAGTACAAAAGTTACAATAGCATTCAAATGAGTATAACAATATTCATTAACAAAATTTAGAACATTAATTGCAACTAATGTGAAAGATTATTTGAATACTAAAGATTCAAATAATCTTTCACATTATAATAGGCCTTAGATTTTTTTTTTTTTTGATACATTTAAATTTTTAATTAGGTAATCTTTTAAATCAGTTGGGAGTATATTATAAAATATAACACAATCCACTTTAAAAGATTTAGCAATTTTACGGAGCCTAGTAGATAGAATTGCGGGTTTATGTTTGTTTCGAGTATTGATACTGTGTACATCACTATTCTTTTTAAATTGGCTAATATTTTTATGAGCGTATAGGAGGTTCCCTTATATGTACTGGCAGTGTACTGTCATAATATTTATTTCACTAAACTTTTCTCTCAATGAATCCCTTGAACGCATTTTATAGACTGCTCGAATTGCTCTTTTCTGCAGCACAAATATGTTGTCAATATCTGCAGCCCTACACCACAATATAATGTAATGACACTATGAAAGTAGCTGAAATATACAAGTCTAGCCGTTTCAAGATCTGTCAGCTGCCTAATTTTTTTATCGCAAATACTGCAGAGCTAAGTCGATTACATTAGTGTTTTATATGAGCACCCCATTGTAGCTTAAAGTCTAATGTAATGCCTAGGAATGTTTTAGTTTCTACTACATCAAGTTTGTCATTATTATTTTTTATAGGTGTTGGTTGGTGCTTTATATTTGGAAATGTAAACCTTACACATTTTGTTTTCCTTTCGTTTAAAAGTAAGTTATTAACATTAAACCAATTTACTACTTCAGCACTACTACTACTTTTTTTGGCTGGCGTTTTATTTTAAATAACAAAGATGTATCGTCAGCAAACAGTATAATATCATGTTTATTTTGAATAAAATATGGTAAATCATGAAACGCAAACCAGGAACAAAAACACCCAAGATTGAGCCCTGCGGTACACCCATCGATATGATAGAGCCAGTTGATCTTTTTCCATTAATGTCTACTCTTGGAATCCTATTCCACAAGTACGATTTTATTAAATCTAGAGAAACATCTCTAACCCCATAGTGGTGAAATTTTTTAAGTAAGGTTTCATGATGGACGCAGTCGAATGCCTTGGATAAATCACAAAACACTCCTAACGCATCACATGAATCCTCCCAAGCATCCAAAATATTTCTTACTAACTCGATACTAGCATCTGTGGTTGAAAGACTTTGAGTAAAACCATAATGTTTATTATGCGTGAGGTTATTATTGTAAAAATGGTTAATTAATTGCATTTACATATTTTTTTCTAAAATCTTGCTAAAGTGCTGATATGGGTCTAAAATTGGTGGGATCAGCTTTATCTCCCGACTTAAATAGAGGAGTGATCTTGCTCTGTTTCATTAGGTTTGGAAATATACCGCAATCTACATACTTATTGAAAATTAAAGCTAAGTCTGTGGCTACAATTTCTATTACAGATTTCACTACGTTAACAGAGATTCCCCAGAGATCTTTAGTTTTCTTAACGCTAATTAGTCTAAACGTTTTAATAATCTCTATGCGATCAACATGCTTAAATTTAAAGTTTGTATGACATAAAGATACGTTTTACTGTAGCAGTTTCATTGCAGATATAGGTGAGGAATTTTGATATTTTGTCGTAGAGACCGGTATATCAGTAAAAAACTTTTCAAATGTATCTGCGATTTCAGAATCTGTTTTTATGTTTCTGTTACCAATCTTTAATTTGAACTCATTATTTCTCTTATATGTTTTACCGATCTCCTCATTTATAATTTTCCAAGTTGTTTTTATTTGTCATTGCTATTTTTAATCTTTTAACTTATGTTGTGAGACTTAGCTAATTTACAATCGTTCTTGAATTCTTTAGAATATAACCTTACATAATTTTTATATAAGTTATACAATGTTTGTCTACGTTTGTGTAAATCGACGGAAGCCTAGTCATTAAAAGATAAAGTATTTTTTGGAATAAATGATTTTGAAATGAAAATAGAGTTAAACAGTTTAGTAAATGATTCAAAAAATATGTTATACATTGCATTGGCATCCAAGTTAAGTTGAGGTAGGAATAGAGAATTGGAACTGAGGCAATTTTTCAATTATTGATTTAAACGATAATTTGTTACAGGAATACATTTAATTTAAATTATTATTGGTGAACGCTGTAAATTCAGAACTGTAAATAATGTAAATCTTTTTGTACATGTATTAATTATGGATTCTGATGAAGCGCCTACGAAATAAAAACATCAAACATAACCTCAAAAACTTATAGGATCATTAATACCAGTCATTACATTACATTTTATTCAGTCATTTGTTTGTCATTTCATTATTTTATTCATTACAGTCAAGGACTGTAATGTAAATGGGAACAGAGTTGGTTACCATAAACACTTCAGTACAGGCGCGGGCTACTGCAGTAGACCAGGGTACCTCTTTTTGCAATGACAATAACAATCCCTGTATCATGTATGCTCAAGCAATTTGGCTCCAAAAGCACAAAATTTTGTGGCTTTCCTTATTTTAAATGCAGACAGAATCTTCGGGAAGTCTGGTAATATACAGAACACTTAGTTCCTTCTGTCTCAAAAAACCCCACCTAGTGTTTAGTACAAAACTCTTAGGGTACCTTTGGATGCTTGACAAGTCAGCTGTATGTGAACACATAACAGACCGTCCAAACCATTACATCAGCTTCAGCCAACCAAAAACTTTGGCAAAAGAGAATAGATTTCTCCCAAGATTGGTATGTGAAGAAGAATCAGTAGTTATGAAGCCTAATAGAATTAGGTACCTTATTTCAAGTGTTATAATAATGAAAATCACTATTAAGAGGAAAAAGGTGACGAAATTTGTGAAAGTATGTTAAACTGTCAGTAAATTCAAAAATGTCAAAATACCACCTCCGAGGTAATAAATGGCGCTTAACATCACAATGAAAACTATGACAAATATTATCTCAACTCTGTCAACCGCAGCCCTACTGAAAAAGTGCTCTACAAATAATAATAAAAATATAACTTTTACGCAAAAGCACACGCAGTCACAATTACATGCGGTTTAATCTCTTAAAAGTGTTTTATTTAAAAGTACAGTACCTCTTATAAGTCGTGAAACATCGTTTGTGTCTTCACCATTGCCAGTTCGCTCCCAGGCTCCGTTGAAAAGCCGGCTATCCGGAGAGTCTAGATAAGAGATCATTTTATTAAGTTACAAAACTTATTAAATAATAAACTCACTCTAAAAATTAAACAGATTCAATCATTTTATGCTCAAATGCTTCAAACAGCGCGTACACCTTCCTTAAAGGCCGGCAACGCTCCTGTGATTCCTCTAGTGTTGCAAGAGATTGTGGGCGGCGGTGATCACTTAACGCTAGGTGACCCGTACGCTCGTTTGTCCTCCATAAGAAAAAACAATTGCCATTTTCTTAAATATTAATAATAAAATCTGCATGTTCAAAAAATTCTTCATTTAATCTTAGCTAATTTATACATCTAGATAGAGCTACTAGACAGCCGATGAAAACAGTCCAGGTTTATTACTTAAGTGTGCGTGACAAGCTACGTCTTACACTCGCGATAAGTATGTCACTTTCACACTTTTTTTTATGTATACGTCTAGTAATTATATATTATGTTCTGTATGTCAAGAAAAAAATTGTACTTTTAGTTTTTTTTTTAAATAAGGGACTACACGAGCAGGATGTTCAACTGGTGGTACTTGATACGCTCTGCCCATTACAAAGCAGTGCCGCTTAGGTTTATTGAAAAACACAAAAATTCTGAGCAGCACTACAATTGCGCTCGTCACCTTGAGACATAAGTTGTCAAGTCTCATGGAGTTTAATCCCAAAATTGAGAAAAAAATGGAAGCGCGGTATACTTAGTCAATTTTCACAATGATGAAGTAGTGCTGATAAAGCCTTGTCCACACACAAAGTACAAGGGCAAACCATCACCTCACATTTTTTATCTTTCGTCCGTTAACTTAAACTAGCTAAAAGGGGATCTGAGGCTGTAGTATAAGGACCCGACCCATTGCCACCCAATTTTTTTTAAATTAAGATTTAGGGATTTAAATCCCAGGATCTATTGTGGCCCCTGCCCTCCACTCCCATTATCTAAATAGAAAATGAGATGTGGAAATCGAGGCTACTGGCTAGGAAACGGCCCTTACTGTGCCGAAGTTTAAATTATATCCTCAAGACACGTTACTTTTAGGTGTTGGATTCTCAAAGGCTTCAGGCAGGGCACATCCTCTGCTTTGAGTGCACTGCTGCCCATACCTCATGCCCAAATCAAAACATGGCTACGCACATTAGCTGAATATACACACTTAACAAAGAATGCAGTACCGTTGGCATCAAACAAATTTGCTCGAAAATCAACCAAGTATTTACTTTAGGTGTAACGGACAACCCCATATGCAGGGGATGCATGGAGGCAGAAGAACTGCCACTACATGTGCTTACAGAGTGCAGAAGTGTGGCTCAACAAAAGACAAAAGTCAGTCTTGCATCACCAGAGGAATCACAGGAGCGTTGGCTGCCTTTAAGGAAGGCGCGCTTTTTAAAGATTCACATTGTTGTATCGTCCCGGAAACACTGCAAAAGGAAGCTCTCCAGTATCACTCCTGGATGCCTCCAGCAGTCTGAAAAGACTGCTATATTTCTGAGATGGCCTGGGCTGGTTAGAGTAAGAAAAACTGACGCTCACAATGGCCCAATCAAAAGTGCGTAAACAGCCCAGGCAAACTAAATTCGTCTGTTAACTTTCTTTCACTGTCATTTCCTATTTGTATACAAATCCTAATGGCTATATTTCACCGAGACACCACGGTGTCGCAACCCGTCGCCGCTACCAACAAAATATATTCAGCTCTATATGGAGCTACTCAGTTGGTGTTTGGTTTGATGGCGCAACCAGATCGGACACATAATAACTCTGGTGTCTGTATGGTGTCTAGTATGGTAGCTTACGGACACAACAGTGGCGCAACCAGTCGCCGCTACCAACAAAATATATTCAGCTCTATAGGGAGTTACTCAGTTGGTGTCCGGTTTGATGGCGCAACCAGATCGGACGCATAATAACTCTGGTGTCTGTATGGTGTCTAGTATGGTAGCTAACGGACACCACAGTGGCGCAACCAGTCGCCGCTACCAACAAAATATATTCAGCTCTATAGGGAGTTACTCAGTTGGTGTCCGGTTTGATGGCGCAACCAGATCGGACGCATAATAACTCTGGTGTCTGTATGGTGTCTAGTATGGTAGCTTACGGACACCACAGTGGCGCAACCAGTCGCCGCTACCAACAAAATATATTCAGCTCTATAGGAAGTTACTCAGTTGGTGTCCGGTTTGATGGCGCAACCAGATCGGACGCGTAATGACTCTGGTGTTTGTATGGTGTCTAGTATGGTAGCTTACGGACACCACAGTGGCGCAACCAGTCGCCGCTACCAACAAAATATATTCAGCTCTATAGGGAGTTACTCAGTTGGTGTCCGGTTTGATGGCGCAACCAGATCGGACGCATAATAACTCTGGTGTCTGTATGGTGTCTAGTATGGTAGCTTACGGACACCACAGTGGCGCAACCAGTCGCCGCTACCAACAAAATATATTCAGCTCTATAGGGAGTTACTCAGTTGGTGTCCGGTTTGATGGCGCAACCAGATCGGACGCGTAATGACTCTGGTGTTTGTATGGTGTCTAGTATGGTAGCTTACGGACACCACAGTGGCGCAACCAGTCGCCGCTACCAACAAAATATATTCAGCTCTATAGGGAGTTACTCAGTTGGTGTCCGGTTTGATGGCGCAACCAGATCGGACGCATAATAACTCTGGTGTCTGTATGGTGTCTAGTATGGTAGCTTACGGACACCACAGTGGCGCAACCAGTCGCCGCTACCAACAAAATATATTCAGCTCTATAGGGAGTTACTCAGTTGGTGTCCGGTTTGATGGCGCAACCAGATCGGACGCATAATAACTCTGGTGTCTGTATGGTGTCTAGTATGGTAGCTTACGGACACCACAGTGGCGCAACCAGTCGCCGCTACCAACAAAATATATTCAGCTCTATAGGGAGTTACTCAGTTGGTGTCCGGTTTGATGGCGCAATCAGCTCGGACGCGTAATGACTCTGGTGTCTGTATGGTGTCTAGTATGGTAGCTTACGGACACCACGGTGGCGCAACCAGTCGCGCGGTAAAATATAATCCTAATCAGCTAGTCTTAGTTACCACACCCTGGGCATGGAGCAAACACCCTCAGGCTATTAAATTATAAATGTTTATTGTACGAAATTAAAATGTCACCATATTTTAATGACAAATTATAATGCCCGCGAGTTTCTTGCAACCCGTTCTTCTCCAGGCATAAATCTTCGAATGGGTGGTTGTTTTAACGTTAAAGAAAGGATTTAAAATCCTATTTGGAATAAAACTATTTGAATTTTGTTATGTCCCACTCACCCAGTGCTAGTGTACCGTGACGTATAAGTGACACCCTTCCGTTGTGACTAATCCGGTACACCCTGGTAACTCCCACGCTGCTTATATTCGAAGATGTTATTACTGCTACTGACGAATCCTGAAATGTTATAAATATATTCTCACTTAACAATTATGTATGTGACAACCATAAAGAGATATACGAAGTGCGCAAAAGTCTCTAAAAGCAATTTATGATATTATTAATTTATTATACCAACTGAATGTGTAGCGTTCCTCCACAGTGCGGTTTGGAATGAACTTTCTTCCACGAGGGACTATGCTGTGGAATGTGCTTCCTTGTGCGGTGTTTTCGGAATGATACGACATAGGTACTTTCACAAAAAGCGCGTACACTTTTTTAAAAAGCCGACAACACTCCTGTGATTCCTCTGGTGTTGCAAGATAATGTGGGCGACGGTGATCACGTAACACCAGGTGATCCGGTCTTCTCTTCCATACAAAAATAAAATTACGAAAGCAAAAATATTTCTAGATTACAGATAATAGATTCTTATTTAGAAATTATACACGTCTATCATTCGAAAACAACTTTAAGTGAGAAATAATTTACGCTTGTGCAAACAATTGTATTTTTATCTCGCATTTAGATTATGCACGAAAATCGCGAATTGGTAGCCGATTATCATGTCACGCCTAAGAAATAAGGGACGAGACGAGCAGGACATTCAGCTGATGGTAATTGATACGCCCTGCTCATTAAAATACAGTACCGCTCAGGATTCTTGAAAAACCCAAAAGTTCCAATAAGATGTTCTTCTTGTCGTTTTTAAAAAACCCAAATAGGATGTTAAGTCTCATTTGCTCAGTAATTTCACTAGCTACGGCGCCCTTCACACCTAAACACAATAATGCTTACACATTACTGCTTCATGGCAGAAATAGGCGCCGTTATGATTCTATAATCTAGCCGGTATCTTGTGCAAAGGAGCCTCCCACTGGTAAAAGGGTAATTTAAGTCCAAGCTGACAAAGTATCGGTAGAATCGTTGGACACTGACGCAGCGGATGAACTTGCAAGGCATCAGTGACCCAGAGAGCAGCAGCACCTAACTGCAGAGGATGTCTGGCCGAGGACGAAACGGTCACTGATGTTATCCTGGAATGTACGGGGTTGGCCAACCAACGGGCAAAAACCTTAGTCATTAATGTCTGCAAACACGCTAGGAGTGTTCTGAACTTCTGGAAGGAGTTGGGCTGGTTGGAGCGACTGAACGACGTGCGCAAACGAAGTGGTCTAATTGCAAAAACAGGAGCCTCTTTTCCATACCATCGGTAGGATACTTACTAGATGTAAGTCGACTGTATGCGAGTGTCCGGGCTGCGTCAGGAGCACCAGTTCGTTGGGTGCCGGCGGGGTCAGGGACGCGGCATACAGATGGCGCTCCAGCGGCGTCTCGCGGAGCCCGAGGAAGTACACCAGCCCCCGAGTCTCGTCCACCTGCCGGGCAAACAAAATTCAGTCAGTCGGTTCAGTTCGGCAGTCTTATAGCGGAACGGCAAAAGTGTGCTTAAAGACAATGCATACTTTTGCCGTTTCTCAATCGTTGCCGTTCAATGTTTCTCCTTAGTCGTGTGTCAATCAACAAGTCGAATTGTACTATATAACAAAGTGCCCAAATAATACGTTCACGACGCAAAAAAAGATGGTTTCACTTATCACCGGTAAGTTTATTTTATTTGTATAAGATGGGTTGGCAAAATGCGTAAAAGAATTTATCTACATCTATGCTTTAAATCCTCTGTTAAAGATTCTGAAACAGTTAGCTTATTGCCAACATTAAAACACCCAATGTTCTAATAACCATTACATCATCCAAACGAGTGTTGTAATGTTGTACTGTATTTCATAACAACACCCCTATGTTTTTTTTCCGATCCCTTCATGCGCAAGGAGTTTCAACAGACAGCCAGATTCTTATTGCTCGATGCGTGGTATCAGTATGAATTAAAAAAAAAGAACATTTTCGTTTACGCGCGTTCAACACTACCAAGTGTCACACGCCGTAAAAAAAGTAGGTTATTCGAATCCTCGCCATTTTTCTTCAGTATTTTTATTGTTTTGTTTACAAAAAATGAGCGATTAAAGTTTTGACAGGACACCGCCAGATATTTTAAACGCTGCAGAAGAACATAATAGTCAAGTGAATTTCAATAATTGGACTATACAAAATGTAACTTATTAATACTTAGTTTAATTGTATATAATCAGTAATGGATGCTATTAGGTTACTACTAGGACTGGCTGTTTTAATGTTAGCAGTAAGCTGTTTCAGAATTTTTGGAGGTTTAAAATTCTGGGTGTAGATAAAGTCTTGTATGCAACTGTTGATAATTAGGTATTAAAACACTCATGTGATATTATTATAATGATAAACCCACATTCGTGTTTTAATACCCCTTATTACACAACAGTTGCATAAATAACTATAGTAAAACTAATATTTTTTCTAACTAACTAACTAATATGCGAGAAGAACACAGTCAGAAATGAAAATATAGAGTCGCTCTTTATAATATTTATTTTTTAAAGGCCCAGTGAACAAATCAAATCAAAATCACTTTATTCACGTAGGTCACGGAAATGACACTTATGAATGACAAAAAAATATTTTTCTTATTGAATCTACCGCTACTTCGTAAAGGGTTGAGCTAATGAGAAGAAGAAATCATTTCAATTACAATATAATATGTAAAATGATGCAACAAACAATGATTAGCAATATTGTATTTTGTGAACGGAAAGTCATTGCCAGACTAGTGTTAATTTATTTATTTATTTACTTTATTGGAGACAAAAACAGAAACAAAAGATTAAATACATATACAAATTATAACTAACTAAAATAATTACAATTATTCCCTTGGAACGTCTCAGTGAGAACATAGATGTTAAAGATAAAAGCGACATCTGTTTAGGTGCAAGCGTGCACGTCCAATTTACAATACAAGTTAATCGTAGCAAAGGTAAGTAAAACTTGGTAAAAGTAAGCTATATAATTGTAAAACTAGAATGTAGAAAACAGAAATAATAAGATTTAAGGTTGATTAAAACTGAATATTTTTTTAAGATCAGTTTTATAGGTACTACACAGTAATTACATGGTATCACAGACGTATCATTACCTAGTGATAATTGATACTTATTTATACCGCAAATCGATAGACATTTTGCTGCTACATAACCGATGAAAACACACCAGGTTTATTACTTTAGTGTGCGTGACATGCTACGTCTTACACTCGCAACTTGTATGTCACTTTGTGTCTGCATTGCTCAAAATAGAGGTTACCTGTCAATGTTAATTTTTTTCGACGTTTTCACAGCTGTCACCGTCCATCTAGACCATAGGTTCTCAACGTGGGCGATAACGCCCCCTTGTGGGCGTTTGAGACTTTCGGGGGGGTAGTAGAAGACCCAGACAAAATTAGGGGGTGTTGAGATGGCGCAGATGGGGCGTGGGTAGATTAAAAAATATAGTCTAAAAAGGCAAAAACATACACGAAAATACTCTAGAAATAATCTATAAAAACATATTCTCAAAGTGGGCGGTGAGCAAAATAAGGTTGAGAAACTATGATCTAGACGTATAGATAATCTATGGTTGTCGCTAATTGACTATCAGACCATGCTGTCAACTCACCCATATCTTCCGTCCCATCACCTCCCACTCGCCAGAGGTGATCGCCTCCTTGCTGATGATCTTCGGCCGGCTGGCGTACGTCTCATCGGCTTGCAATATGTCTGCCACACCTGAAAATGTTGAGTTGAGGGATTTAGGTTAAATTAGTTTTGTTTGCCACAGATTTTTCCTGAGGGTGTGTGCTATTTTTTAGCCCACATCTTGTGCATATCAATGACATATTGAATTTCTCCAACATTCATTATTTTGTAGATGGCAGCACTGGAGATGTCATGTACAGTTCCCATGCAGGTCTCTCTCAGGAAATCGTCGATCAGTGACGGAAAAAACTTGTATTATCTACTGAGGTTGGGGGATGGAGAGAAATTGACTATTTGTGATAATTTTTGTTTTCACTTTATAAAATATATGCTAATAAATGGAGAGCAAATGTTTTCTTTTGGTTATAGTGCGAAAACTACTGAACCGATTGGAATAATACTTATACCATTAGATGCTGCGTGATTCGAAGATGGTTTAAGTATATGATATGTTGGTGATTACTTATCCGGGGATTATATTTCCTTGACTTAGAAATATCTATATATTAGCAATACAAATAATTAAATGAATGATATTTCATTACACATGAGCGGGCGCGGGGTACTTAATTTATATGGCAAAACAAAGTTTAGTAGGTCAGCTAGTATGTTATATGGCGTCAAATGGTCACGTGACGTCATAACATCGCCCTCCGTAATGAGCGTAGCGTAGTTACGTCACAACGTCCATTCTGCGTGAGTGTCACGCTAAATGTATGTGTACAAAATACAAATTGCAGTACAGTTCAGTCGATAGATAGTGGTCGAAAATATATTTTACCAATTTCTTTTATTTTCAATAGAGCACACTCTACGGTAAAAAAAAATAAAAAAATAAAAACAAGCCATACCAAGATTTACGGTCGATGCGTCACTCGAATGGTTGGCTCAGTCGGTAAGATCGCTCCGACGAAACCCGAGAGGTCACAGTTTTGAGTCCCGCATCGTTCATAAATTTTGGTAACAAATTTAATATGTATAATTATTCTCAGAAGTGAGGAAAATTCCTTTTTAAAAACAACAAATTGTTAAGATATTCTTTAATAAAGTAAAACACCAAGTAATTTATAGTGAGTTTCGCACACCAAGTTTGATTAGACAGTTAGTCTCACCTGTGGGTTTCTGTGTGCCCAAGTCGGCCGAAATCAGGTACAGGTGTAGATGACCCGTCTCCTCGGAGGCCCAGATGAAGCTCAGCCCCTGAGGAGACGGCAGGAAGTGAAGGATGTCGTGCACGTTGATCCAAGCGTCAGGTGCTGTCTCCGTTACTAGTACTTGGATGGGCTGCCAATTAAAATAGAAATGTCTTTATTTAAAAAAAAGCGGACTGGTATAAGTCAAGTCATCTCCGATCGGCTTGATTATCTCTGCATCTTCTACCGCATTTATCACGGGGAGTGCTCAGAGGAGCTATTCGGGTTGATTCCAGCGGCCCAATTCCACCAGTCGCATCACGTTGACGACTGGCATTTAGCAACCGCGCGTTTTGCAAGAAATTTATTGCTACGATTTAGGGAACTTCAAAAAAAGAGCATACTCCCACCTTAAAGGCAGGCAACGCATCTCTGGACATCTGGTGTTGCGGATATCCAGGGGTGATTGACTCACCACCCTCCATAGCGAGAGACTTTTGCCCGGCTCCCCCTCATAAAAAAAAATTGACTATAGTGGTGATGTAGAGATGATAAAGTATGTGATCATCAAATGGAGTAAATATTGACTGAAGTAACAGCAATATTGGGAAAATTATCAATATTTGGATATAGTTATCATAATGATATTGTTATCTTAGGGCATTTGCCAGTGGGGGCTTCTTAGCACAGGATGGCGGCTAGATTATAGGTACCACAACGGCGCCTTTTACTGCCGTGAAGCAGACATGTGTAAGCGTTATTGTGTTTCCGTCTGAAGGGCGCCATAGCTAGTGAAATTACTGGGCAAATGATACTTTACATCTTATGCCTCAAGGTGATTAGCGCAATTGTAGTGCCGCTCTGAGTTTTTGGGTTTTTCAAGAATCCTGCACTGCATTGTAATGGACAGGGCGTATCAATTACCATCAGCTGACCGTCCTGCTCGTCTCGTCCCTTATTTTTCATAAAAAAAACTAAATTCACCTGTTCGTTGCAGGCTTCAACCTCGTCCGCGAGCACGTTGGGCGGGCCCGCCAGTGCGTACCCGGTGCGTACACAGAACTCACTTAGCGGTATCAACGCCAGTTCGAGTTTCTGCTGTTTCCTGTCCAGTAGTTGCACCCATACACTGAAACATTTATTTATTTATTCATTCATTTGGTAATCTTGCAGCGATACAATTAAATATAGGACATAGTTCATAATATGGCCTTAAGTTTTTTATTTATTTATTTATTAACATATATCAACTCACATTTAAATTACATTTATTTACTCGCCAAACGTTACGTTTATCGGCGAGATGCACTCATTAATTTTATACATAACCTAATCATATACAAACACAACATAAAATGCTTCTAAAATTAAAGTAAAACAATGCAGGCTGCGAATAACTATATTACTATGGTATATTGTATTTCTATACTTATTACCTAATATTGTCTAATAATACATTCTTAAGCTTTTTCTCAAGTAATCCAATTTTTGTGGAGACATAGTTGATAATAGTCTAAAAATTACACATTTTTAACGAAGGGTCAGGCTGTTCGTGTGTTGTATATGTGTGTGTGTGTGTGTGTGTGTGTGTGTGTATTCTTATAATTTCAGACTTTATTTCGTAATATTACGAAAAATGATATATCTAAGTTGGAATAATCATTGTACCAATGACTTTTCTGTTTTCCAATTCTTATGTATATTTTTTTCACCTTGATAAGGTCGGTAAAGGAAAATAAAAGAGAATGGGCAGCGGTTATCTTGTACAGTCAGGTTACCAGAATTGTGGTATGAGCTTCCCTTCTATAAAAAAATTACTATTTTAGATTGCCATTATTGGGTCATCACTCTTGACGCCATCTTGGATTTTCATTTGTTGCTATGGCGACAATACTATCTCACAAAATTTTATTTTACTATGTCGGTTTGTTTTTCATTAATTGTTCAAAATCCCCGTATTATAAATAACTAGCTGACCCGGCAGACTTTGTACTGCCTCAATCGATAAATAAAAGACCTAAACTGTTGTATGTACGTCAAATAGTATTGTTTGCGATCACAAATTTAATTTGTGACAAAACTTAAGATATCTCAATCTATATAAACATAATCTGATAGATGGTTAACAACTGTAGTTAATCTACCAACTATAGTTAGCTAAAATTATGTTTATTTTTTACCTCCTGAGAAAGGTAGATATATATAAAAACTCATAAACTATAGTTATTTATTTTAAACTATTCTTTCAATTTGATTTCTGAACGACGGGGACACATCAAAGGTAAAATAAAATTGTTGGTTTTATTTAATTCCGAGCATTTTCATATTTAATAACCTTCTAAACCTTCCCTGGACTTCCACAAATAATTCAAGACCGAAATTAGCCAAATCGAGCAAGACTAACGAACAGCAATTAATTTTTATATATATAGATAATGACCTAAAAATATATTAATTAGCTACAGGATCTACTTTACAGTTGATAACGTGCTCAACCCTAATAATCGCATAAATGGGATTTTTACTTGTAATGTCGCTCTTTCAAATCTAAACAGTCTATTTTTAAGTGATATCCCTTACTTCAAGGATTAAAATTATGCAGATGCATGCACTTCGCCAATAGTTGTTTGTTATCCTAAATATAGTAATGTAAAAAAAATAAAAAAATGACGGAACCTGCTCGATGTGCACTTAATATTTGATTTAAATTATATTTTTATAACACTGATGTTCCACGGATAATAAAAAAAAATAAAAATCTAAGTGAACTACATTTTACAACTTTAGTAAGGAATCTAACTCTACCGCATTTATCACGGGGAGTGCTCAGAGGAGCTGTTCGGGTTGATTCCAGCGGCCGAATTCCTCCATCGGACATTACGTGCAAAGTACCATCCGCATCACGTAGACGTCTGGTATTCCACAACCGCGCGTTTTCTTCGAAATTTATTGCCTCGCACAGCCACTTTGTGGAATCAACTACCGGCAGCGGTCTTCCCGAACAGATACGACTTAGGGACCTTCAAGAAAAAAGCATACTCCCACCTTAAAGGCCGGCAACGCATTTCTTGACACACCTGTTGTTGCGGATGTCCATGGGCGGTTGCCTCACCTCTCCCCATCCCGTGAGCCTCTTGCCCGTTTGCCCCCTCTCATAAAAAAAAAAAAAAAATAACTCACTACTTCCCGCACGGCGTCCACCCAACTCTCGCAAGGTACTCGAACCACGGAAACACCTCGCTGAGCGGCCTCCGCATCTCGTACCATCGGATATCCGTTACTTCCATACCCTCGCTACTAGATGGCGCTGTAAAACAAAACATCAAAATTTCAAAGTACCTTCACGTAACGTATACCTAGAAATTTAATAAATTTTAATGTATTTAAATACATTCTTATCATCATCATTATAATTATAATTATCAATACAGTATAGAAAATAATCTAAAGTTTCAAATTACTTAGGGCCGTTTTCAATAACGTATCTCAAGTTACGGATACATTGCTGTCACCGTTTCATGACAAGATCTTATCTATCCATAGTTATGTCCAATATAATTATAGTCCAATGATTTATATCGATTGGTTATTGAAATGTAAGTAAGCGTAAAAGGATAGATTTGCTTACCTCTAGTAAGTTCAACTAAGAATAGATAGGTTATTGAAAACGGCCGTTAATAAATAATCGGAGGCAACCCGAGAGGTCGCGGGTTCGAACACCGCATCGTTCATAAATTTTAAAAATAACAAATTGTTTCTTAATATGGATAAAAAATATTACTTACGAAGAGCCTCCGAATGTCCTTCATTATAATAATCTAAAACAGTGGATGTTGCTTTCTGCAGCCTAAATGTTACCAACTTGAGGGCTGACTTGGCATTTGGTGTACCGGCCCTAGGAAACCTGAAATAGTATTGTAACAGTCATGTAGAATTCTTACTAGAACCATTAAATTGTATTACTACCCAAAGGGATTCTAGATTTTATGTCTGGCTTAAGCAGGGATGCACCAACTAACTTAAGCAATAAAATACAGTCCCGGTTAAGCAGTGGGAGACTCCTTTGCACCGGATGTCGGCTAGATTATGAGTACCACAACGCCGCCTATTTCTGCTGTGAAGCAGTAATGTGTAAGCATTACTGTGTTTCGGTCTGAAGGGCGCCGTAGCTATTGATATTACTGGGCAAATGAGACTTGGCAACTTTCATAGGCACATACGTGAATTTGCCAGAAACTGTCATAACCATAATGTTGACACCAGGAACAGACATAAGCTTATAATGCCTACTACTCGACTTAGTCCAGTTAGCAGATCTTTTGTGGGGCGATGTATATGCTTTTACAACAGGATCTCAGAAAAAGTATTACGTTATTCAAAAGAATTGTTAAAAAACGTTTGTGTGGTAAAGGTTACTATAACATAAATGACTTTCTTAATGATACCACAGATTGGGAATGGAGCGACCACCCTCAGGCTATTAAATAATAAGTTTAATTGTACAATGTTACTTTGTTACTTTGTAAATGTTACTTTAATTGTAAAACATATTTTTGATAAAAAAAAGGCCGTTGAATATGTTGCGCCCATTCTTCTCAGGCTTGAGGCATTCATTTTGGAATGTGTGGTAGTTTTTTGACTTTCAATAATTGATTTCACATCCTATTTTGAATAAAAATATTTGAATTTGAATATGTCTTAAGGTGACGAGCGCAGTTGTAGTGCCGCTCAGATTTGGGTTTTTCAATAATCGTGAGCGGCACTGCATTGTAATGAGCAGGGCGTTAAAATTACCATCAGCTGAACTTCCTGCTCGTCTCGTCCCTTATTTTCATAAAATAAGTTGAAAGAGTTGCACCATTTGACAACTTTTAGATGACATCATAACTAACTCTTACCGTAACCGTCCAATCTTCGCTGGTTAAGGTTAATGTTAAATAGCGACCTGTCAAGTTTCAAATAAATATTAGATATTGACTTGATATTTCACTATTTAACTTTAACTATGCCAAGTAATACGATGGTGCAACAAATTCCTCAGTCGATGTTAAATGGTGCAACCCTTAGCTTATTTATATGTCTAGATAGACTATGAAAGCTGTGAAAACGTCAAAATAAATTGTATTCAGAATTAACCTCTATTTTGAGCAATGCACACAACACAAGGTATCATACAAATCGCGAGTGTAAGACGTAGTTTGTCACGCACATTAAACTAATCGTACTCATACGATTCTGAAGCTGTTAGCTTACTGCTAACATTTAAAAAGCCAATTCTAGTAACCACTACATCATCCAAACGAGTGTTGTAATGAAAACGGATGATATAATGTTGTACTGATCTTCATTACAACACTCGTTTGGATGATGTAATGGTTATAAGGACATTGGGTGTTTTAATGCTGGCAATAAGCTAACTGTTTCAGAATCCTTAATAGAGGATTTAAAGCACGGGTGTAGATAAAGTTCCTTACAAAAGTTGCAAAAAAATGTACTTGCCTTGTCTATTTAAATTAGTTATATGGGCTGGGCTGCATCTTAGATACTTTAAATGTCTAGACAGAGCCTCTTGCTGTTGGGCAAATCATGACAATGGGCTAGGTTTATTACTTAAGTGTGCATGACAGCTACGTCTAGCGATACGTCAAACGTCACTTTGTTTTAGTGTGCGTGATATTCCTAAAAATAGAGGTCAACAATTGGCAATATTTTTCAGAGCTCTCACCAATGACGTTCTATACATATAGACAATGCACCTCAAACAAATCAAAGCCGAAATATGGCACATGCCACAAATGACACCATAATAACCTTCGACTGCTATGTCTATACATTCCTGATTGTGTCCATTCATCTGTGCCATTCTGACAAGCGGGTCTTGTCTGGGACTTGTCGATAATATTGTACCATATTTAATGAAAAAATATTCGTTTTATTAAATTACTTCCGCTTTTTGCATATCAATCTTATATAATAAAATAACCTTACCGATGATAAGTCACACCATCTTTTTTTGAGTCGTTAATGTATTATTTAAGCACTTTTTATAGCACACTTAGGCTTGTTGATTGACACACAGTTGGCACACGACTAAGGAGAAAAGTGTGCTTACAATGTCTTTAAGCACACTTTTGCCGTTCCGTTATCAGACTGCGAATGATATGTCCATATGTGTAGAACGGCATTGGCTCTCACAGTCTATTTAGACGTATAAATTATCGAATGGTTTTACTTCGGTGGATCTGCGAGGTACATGTAGTAAGATCATAATCACCTAAACTCTTCCACTTCACCGCTACTGCTGCTGGAAGATGGAAAGCTGAATATGTTCACCAGACTCTCATCGACTTCTTCATACACTATCCTGTACACATCATCTGAAAATAACACCTGAAATTTTATATTAAGTAAACTGTGCAACTTGCTCCAGTACAACATTAATTACTTCGTAATCTTAACACATATATTAAATCGACGTTTCGTTATCTTGTGAGTTAGCATGATGACGGATGCTTATATTTATATGTATATGTACTATTCACAGCATATTATGTAGGTATATTTGCCAATGGGAGACTCTTGCGTGCACAGGATGCCGGCTAGATTATGGGTACCACAACGGCGCCTATTTCCGCCGTAAAGCGTAAACATTACTGTGTTTCGGACTGAAGGGCACCGTAGCTAGTGAAATTACTGGGCATACGAGACTTAACATCCTATGTCTCAAGGTGACGAGCGCAATTGTAGTGCCGCTCAGAATTTTTGGGTTATTCACGAATCCTGAGCGGCACTGCATTGTAGTGGAGAGGGCGTATCAATTTTCATCAGCTTAACGTCCTGCTCGTCTCGCCCCTTATTTTCATAAAAAAATATATCACTCAAAGAAATTTATTTGTTATTTTTACTTGCAAAATCTTTATATTAATACGTAAAACGAAACTTTGAAACCCTTTTTTAACATGAAACTTAACACAGCTAAAGTTTATATGGAAAAGAAGTGCATTAAGCTATTTTTCTTACATAAAATGCCTTATGAATACATTAAATTAATTTAAATAAATATTACACACACTACTGTTTGAACGACATACAACATACACACATATATCATAGAGGCCGAATTTCGTCCTCTGAGATTAAAACACGAATGTGGTTGAAAAATAGTATCACATGAGTGTTTCATACCTAATTATCAACCAATAAATTAAGTTTCAATACCTAATCCTCTATAAAAGATTCTGAAACAGCTTACTGTTAACATTCAAAAAGCCAGTCCTAGTAACCATTTCATCATCCAAACGAGTGTTGTAATGAAAACGGATGATGTAATGATGTTCTGAATTTCATTACAACACTCGTTTGGATGATGTAATTGTTATTAGGACATTGGGTGTTTTAATGTTGGCAATAAGCTAACTGTTTTAGAATCTTTAATAGACGATTTAAAGCATGGGTGTAGAAAAAAATAATTATACAACTCCAGTCTGGCCTTACCATCAGTTGAAGGCTGCCACCAGAAGCCCGTATACCTCGAGAACTCCTCTTGCATGACATAGCACGGAACTCCAGCCTGCATCGGGTCATCAGACAGACTGAAACATTTTTACATATATTGAAACTCTGAAAAAAGATACAAGATGGTATGTTATACATAATTACTTGATGGTAGGCTTACATAATCTATACGTCTAGATTAAGTCTCTTGCTGCTAGACAACCGATGAAAACAGGCCAGGAATATTAGTTTAGTGTGTGTGACAAGCTACGTCTTAAAATCACCTTATTTATTCTAATGAACCTGTTTCATACATAGATACAGGAAGGGAAATTAAAAGTTATATCACTTTCTTAACTTGAAATAAAAAATATACGAAGACTGACCGTTCCTCTCGGCCTTTGCAAGCGTACGTGAGCCTGGTTGGTCTCCGTAGACAGTCGCCCGCGAGCCAGATGTCTCCGCGGGCCGCGTGTGCCACCAGGTTGGCGGAGGGACACATCGCCGGAGTCAGGGGTGCTCCACCCCCCGTGTTCAGCGACCGCGGGACTAAGGGTGGGGACTGAAATATAACACATAATACATTTATAAAATTTTAAAGCGATGCGGGCCTCGAACACGCGACCTCTTGCGTTCCATCAGAACGCTCTTATCAACTGAGATAAGCGTTCGAGTGAAAATAGCAATTGTATTTAAATTTTTTTTTAAGGAATAGGAGGACAAACGAGCGTACGGGTCACCTGGTGTTAAGTGATCACCGCCGCCCACATTCTCTTGCAACACCAGAGGAATCACAAGAGCGTTGCCGGCCTTTAAGAAAGGTGCACGCGCTTTTTTTGAAGGCAACCATGTCGTATCGTCCCGGAAACACCGCACAAGGAAGCTCATTCCACAGCTTAGTAGTACGAGGAAGAAAGCTCCTTGAAAACCGCACTGTGGAGGACCGCCACACATCCAGATGGTGGGGATGATATCCTAATTTGTGGCATGTCGTGCGAAGGTGGAATTCGGCGGTAGGAATCAGGTTAAACAGCTCTTCGGAACACTCTAGGCGAGGCTTTAAGGGAAGTGTTGTCGAAGAGCGGTGATACGGCAAATCGTTTTTTTTTTTAGTGGTAAATGCGCAAACTTGAGTCTTCTGGGGGTTAAATTGGACAAGGTTCAATTTACCCCATTCCGCGACCTTCTCGAGAGAGGACTCGATAGAAGACACAAGTTTCTCCCGGCACTGGTCGACGATTTCTCGAGAGAGACCTGCATGGCCCGTGTATACGGCATCACCAGTGCTGTCGTCTGCATAGCAATGTATGTTGAAGGTGTCCAACATGTCATTGATATGCAGAAGAAACAGCGTGGGAGATAGCACACAGCCTTGGGGCACTCCAGCGTTCACGGGCTTTAGAATCGAGCAATAACCGTCGACAACGACCTGTATGCTGCGCCCAGTGAGGAAGCTGGAGGTCCACTTGCATAAGCTCTCGGGAAGCCCAAATGATGGAAGTTTTGAGAGGAGCGCCTTGTGCCACACACGATCAAAGGCCTTCGCTATATCCCCCTTGCTTTCAATAGCCACCGCCCATCTATGTGTTAGGTATACCAGAAGATCGCCAGTCGACCGACCATGGCGAAAGTCGTACTGCCGGTAGTTGATCAACTGGTGACCCTCAAGGTATACCGAGAGCTGGCGGTTAATTATACTCTCCATGATTTTGGAAAGCAGGAAGGTAATCGCTATAGGCCTGTAGTTTTCCGGATCCGAACTGTCTCTTTTTTTGGATCGGATGGACAAGGGCTGACTTCCATGAATCAGGGACTACGCCTTTTGAATAAGAGTGCCGTAATAAACGCGTTAGCACCGGCGTCAACTCAGGGGCACACGTTCTAAGCACGATTGGAGAAATCCCATCTGGCCCGCTCGACTTCCTGACGTCCAACGAAACAGAGCTCGCCGAACAGTTTTTTGTCTGAACTGTATAGTATTTCAGGCATGGAGCTCTGACACCGCGGGATGGTCGGCGTTGTTTTTCCGTTGTCGTCAAGAGTCGAGTTGGAGGCAAAAAGAGTGCACAGGAGATCGGCTTTCTCTTCTAGGCACGGTTATATTTCCTCTTCAGAACTTTGCAGTTCGGATCCTTTGAGCCCGGCGCCGCAACCCAAGTTCGATACGCCATACCAGGGCTGTGATCTGCCACCGATCGGTACTACAGAGCTTGGTATAAAAATATCCATGCCCTGCAGTATCACATCGGCTACTGCAACGGCGCAGGCACTAGGATCATCCAAAGGGAAACAAACCTTGCCCCAAGGGTAGGATGTAAAAAAGGAACGCATCCTATCCCAATCTGCTGACTTGTAGTGCCAAACGCGGCGGGTCGCTGGTGGTCTGCGACGTTGGCGTCGGATAGGCACTACACTCCTGACCAGGCAATGGTCGGACGTTCCGAGAGGGGCGTCGACGGTGACCTGGTAACTATCGGGATGTGTAGTCAGCAGAAGATCTAATAAGGACGGCATTTGGCTATCCACATCCGGGAGCCGCGTTGGCGACTCAACCAATTGGGACAGACCATAAGCCAATGCAAAATTATGCACAGATCGCCCTGTGTAGTCTGTGGTACGTGATCCAAGCCATTCGGCATTGTGCCCGTTGAAATCACCCAAGACTACGATATCAGCGGAGGGGATCTGTGCAAGCACGTCATCAAATGCCGCTTGAACGCAGCCCATGAGGTGATCCGTTTCTGCGTTACCAGTATGGGACCTGTAGACACACGCATAGATGCGGACCCGGTCTTCTAAATCTATGCGGAGCCAGAGAGTAGACAGGTCCTACCCTCAAAATTGCCGAGACGGCGACAGCAGATATCCTCCCTAACGTAACTGCCGTGGTGTTGCTGCCCTGTTTGTCCTGTGAAATGTGCGGTACTGTGTGTACCTCCCCAGAATACGAGGGGCAGCCCGAGCGCGAATACTCGGGGAGGGATTCTCCGGCTCTGGTAGAGCCGGTACCCTCCTGGGGTAATACCCTTTTTAGGACCGCTCGCATATTTTCGTTGGGGGGTGATGGGGAAGGGGAGGGGGGGAAGGGATGGCCTCCGGTCCTCGACACTAACCTATGCGAAACATAGCGGCACTAGGCCGCTACTTCACGCTGGTATTCTGTGCGTAAATTAAATAAGTTAAATAAACAACTGTTCACTTTACATATAACAATTGCTTAGATTCATTATTCCTCCTGCTGAATTCCACCTTCGCACGACACGCCACAAGTTAGGATATCATCACCACCATCTGGATGTGTGGCGGTCCTCCACAGTGCGATTTTCAAGGAACATGTAGTATGTATGTAGGTACATTCATAGTACCTTCAAAAAAAGCGCGTACACTTTCCTTAAAGGCCGGCAACGCTCCTGTGTTTCCTCTAGTGTTGCAAGAGAATGTGTGCGGCGGTGATCACCTTACATAATATGATCTGTTCTCCTCTAACATAAAAAAACTAGTGCTCTGTGAACAGCTCTATCACCTGGCGTTGCGTAGAGACGTTAATACATGCCTTCATTGTGTCTTCTACCGTATTTATCACGGGGAGTGTTCCAGTCCTGACCTATCCAACGGAATATATTCCACCTTGCCAGTGATAGGATTCCAAAATGATAGAAGGCAACCTTCATTTGTCTAAGAATCGCGGTTAGTTTACCGTGGTCACCAATAGTGACACAATAGTTTCAGTGATACCGTGCTCGTCATCACGCACTCCGCGGCCTCCACCCTGTCAAGCCACGCATTACGAGCACAAGTCCGCAGTATGAGACGGGACATCACTGCGAACTCGCTACACTCATCCTGATGAAGGACCTCCGATTGGTCCCAAACTAGTCGATACAAACTCCGACAAACCGTTTCAGACAAATAAAGTTTATATTATAATGTCTGATGAAAGTTTTAATATTTCAACTGGCAACCTTCATGTAAACGCGCATATGACTGAATCAAGACAAAGATCACGCGCATCACCTGACTAGGTCCCTCTTCTGCGACGAACAGCGAAGACGCACAAGGGAAGAGAAGTCTCCCTGACTGCGGATGGAGTTCATACGACGCGATCCCCCAGGCGGCTACCCGCTGTCTCTCCCACAGCAGCTGCTCCTCACGAGACCACTTGCCCGAAGACACGTCCAGCGCTACATTCGACTCAATAAGCGGCTTCCAGTCAATTCTGAAATTTGGAAATTGCGAGTTACTATCTGGTTAGAGATTTCCTTTCAGGGAAATATGTGGAAGGGGTGGTTATTTCAACACAAACAATTGTTGTAATCACTGTATTTGGGCAGACTTTCCACTTTCAATTCATAATAATTAGTGAATACTCTAACTTAGCGAAAGAGGTCACTCGTGGAATCTAACTCAGATGGGCAGCATTCGAGAAGCTCCGTAAAATCTTCTCGTCCCAAATACCACAGTGTCTGAAGACGAAGGTTTTTAACCACTCTGTGTCGCCAGTGATGACTTACGGTACGCCGACGTGGTCGCTAACTATGGTCCTTATGAGATAGCTCATGGTCGCTCAGAGGGCAATGGAGAGGGCTATGGTCGGAGTTTCCCTGCGTGATCGAATCAGAAATGAGGAGATCTGTAGGAAAACCAAAGTTACCGACATAGCCCAAATGATTGCGAAACTGAAGTGTTAGTGGGCACCGGATACGCTGGATGAGGGCAGTATGCCCCCCACAAGATGGACCAACGATCTGGTCAAGATCGCCGGAATACGTTGGATGAGGGCAGCGCAGGAACGATCGTCGTGGAAATCATTGGCCAGCCTTTGTCCAGCAGTAGACGTCTTCCAGCTGATGATGATGACTCTAATTTATATAGGGCACGACAGCCAACCGTGATAATGCTACCAAATGTTGGTTGGCACTGCTGTAGTGTCAAATAACTTACACAAATCAAATTATTATTAATTTAACTAAAGATCTGAATAGTTATTCACCTACATATAATCTTTACACCAAAGTAATTATATAAAATAACATTACTAAAACAGTAATGAATAACAGTAGTTATTTATATTTAATTATTAATTGGGATATCTTATGGTGTTCCATGACGTTGGTAACATTTGATAACAGATTAACTAATCAAAATAATAATATTGCTGAGGAATATATGACATATATTTAACTCCGTTTATGTTCTGAAGGGCTATTTGAGGTTATCCCTGACACTGCACCATTCAATAACAACTTGCTTCATGTGCAGTATGGTTTTTGAACAAATTCTATTCGGTATATGACAGGGGTATATGCAATATACCCTGATTTCTCTGGTGTTACATGAGGGTATGTGGTGTATGCACATTAGTGAATTTACTAGACACTGTGATAATAACAAAGATAATAATAACAACACTAGTGCCTAGTTGCCAGTAGGCAACAAGATTGTTTGCACCTAGGCTTACTAACTCAACTGAGTACGATATCAGTTGAATTTGTAAGTCTTCTGTTGACCCGAGATCATGTTATAAAAGCATAAACATCATTTTTATGACATGATCTCGGAAAATATTTAAAACTGTGTTGTTACCAAATTCAAAAGAATTTTTTAAAAAAAGTTTGTGTGGCAAAGGTTACTATCACATACATGATTTTCTTAATGATACCACAGACTGGGAATGGAGCAAACGCCATTGGGCTATTTAATTATAAATTTTATTTAAATAAAAAACAGAAGAAGCCCACTGAGTTTCTTGCTCCCATTCTTCTCAGGTCTGAGGAATACTTTTTCGAATGTGTGGTAGTTATTCACTTTCAATAGGTGATTTCATATCCTATTTTAAATAAAAAAAAATCAATGAAATGTGATATGTCGCCAACTGTACCGGTCACTACACTTGTGATGGAAGTCCTCATGTAAGTGTAGTTGAATGTCCAACAATTGATTATTATTCATATTGGTTTCATCCATTAAACACTCAAAAGCAAATAAAGAGTGATCAAAACCTAAACATGCCTTCCACTGACCTCTACCATTTACCACTGGACTGGCGGCTGTCAAAGTGCTTTTGTGCCTGTTTGATATTCGCCATTTTGGCGCTGTTGGCCATGTAGCGAGAGTCTGTGGTACAAAAACTAGTGATAACAACCTCAGCAAACATTGATAGATGGTTTGAAACTATTTACAAAAAATAAATGTGTACTTTACTACAATGATTCTTGAAGTATAAATAACACGGAAAATGAAGGAAATTAATTCAAAATGCAAAATACTTCAGAGTATTGCACGTCAAAATTAGTTCCTTGGACGCTCGCGAGTGGCGCTTCAAATAGGCACAAAAACACATTGTCAAACACATTGAACAGCCTGACTAGTGGTATACAGGTCAATGATGCCTCCACACTACCCTATGCACAATACAATTAATGATCAAACGTCAAAAAACTTAGATAATTTACATCTACAGTTAGCGCGCGAGTTGAATGCAGTCGGGGCCTTAGATAAAGGGCGGGAGCCTCTCCCCCCGCTGTGCGCACGCTTCGCCTCCCGCCCCTATAGTATAGTGCTGTGTACATTGTTATCGCGTTAATATTGAAGTTGCCAGCCCATGTTACTTTTTTTTTGTTTTTGATAATGACTGATCCGATTCCATCAGGTTCTGTTCCAAAAAAAAGAGTTTTTATTCATCACCAAGCAAGAGAAATTGCGAAAAATGTTTTAGACATGTGTTGAAGAACGACAGAACAAAAATTTGAGATTTAACTATTACGGTAAAATGGTAAACTTGAAGCATTGTTAAATTTAACGACACACTCATGATTAGAATCATCAATTATAATTAGGTCACAGCACTATCACATTCCTGAACTCTACATTCAAGTCATGCGATATGTGTAGATAGAGCCTCTTGCAGTTGCTGTTAGGCAATGCACGACAACAGGTTTATTACAGTAGTGTGTGTAACAGCTATGTCTTATACTCGCGATAAGTTAAGCACTTTGTATTAGTGTTTGTGTGTAGAGTAACAGATAGCCGTTATTTCCTTCGATGTGTTCACAGATGTCAGTCTATCTAGCCATTTAAATAATCTAAAAAAAAAAATTAATTGAGTAGGTAATCTAAAAAAGTTGAATTCATATTAAACCAGTTTGTATCAACATGCACCATATTATTCAACATTGTTTAAAATGTAAAAATAAAACAGAATCAATAAATTTAAATAACTTAAAGTGGTAATTATTCAATATATAGATTAGCTGATACCTGAGACTGTGTCACCATACACACATCACATGTAATGATTATAGAAATCGTAGTCAAAACTTTAATAACTTTATATTAAATGAAGATATGATATGATCCCAGAAAATGTACAAAACAACAGTGTTACGAAATTTAAAAGAATTGTTAAAAACATTTGTGTGGGAAAGATTATTACAGCACAAACGATTTTCTTAATGACACCATGGACTGGGAATAAAGCGAACACCCTCAGCCTCCTTAATTATAAATGTTTATTGTACAATATCACATTGTAATCCATATTTAATATTTAAAAAAAAAAAGCCCGCTGAGTTTCTTGCGCCCATTCTTCTCAGGTCTGAGGCTGTCTCTTTTGAATGGGTGATAGTTTTTGACTTTCAATAAATGATTTTAAATCCTATTTTGAATAAAAATATTTGAATTTGAATATAATATGGTATATTTCTTATTTGGATAAGGGTGAAATATCTAAGGAATAAAAGTTAGAAGACTTACTTGAAGTCTAACCAAGAATTTTTGGTGATGCAAACCATAAATGAAAACCTCTATCATTTTATTTATATCTAAGATAAAGTATACATGATGCTACAAGTTTGAATCAATAGTGATGTGTTATGTAATTTGCAAGATATACAAAACAGTAAAAAAAATAGTCTTACAATAACATTTCGAAGACCTGAATAGCCGAGTGGTTAGCGATCCTACCTACTAAGCTAGAGATCCTGGGTTCGAATCCCGGTAGGTGCAATCATTTATATGATGAATATGGATGTTCCTTTCCGAGTCATGGATGTTTATATGAATTTATGTATGTTTAAGTAAGTATATTGTATTAACACCCATAACATACCATAACACAGGCTATATATGCTTAACTTGGGGCAAGATAATTGTAAAAAGTGTGTCAATATTATTATTTCATATAGATGTCCTGTAAGTCCAAACTTGATGGAAGAAGTATAAAAGTTTGACATATAGTTTTCAACTTAAGCAAATTTTATGACAAAACATTCAACTTGTAGTGGTTAAAATGATCACAATTGCACACTAAAATGAACCAAAAATAGAAAAGATTTTCTCGTGGTAGTTGGATTTCCAAAGTCAGTGAAAAAACAGTTGGATGAAAACATTTCTTACAAATGCTGTTTTAACAATGAGATATATGGTTGTTTTGTATATTTACCTATTCATGTTGCATCATCGGAACACCAACTATTATGGTTACACTGGTAAATACGGACAAAGTCACAGGTAACAGATAATACTCTATAAGTTTAAGTGATTAGCTATACCCAACCTGACATGATAATACATATTATATATCCCTATACACCGTGGGTTAACTTATTAACATTTCTGACTCAAAATTAAATAAAATTTCTAGGTAAAAATTTTGAGGATGACTAAATTTTAATATGAAAAAATATTTTTACAAAACATTAAGCTAAATAAACAATATACTACTATAATTATATTGTTTTTTGCAGGAGGAGGACAAATGATATGTATGATGACATACAGGTCACCTGAAGGTATGTAATCACGGCAGAACATACTCTGTATCAGCTGCACTTTACAAATGGCAAATGTAGCTATAAAGTGCCTGTTATGAAAGTAAAACAAATCTATGCAAACCTTATATTAGAGAGTTGTAGGGTAGGAAGTACGTCTGTATACAGTAAGGTAACTTCCCATCCGTTCTGAGGCGTTCGTAGAAAGTATATCCTGGTCTTTCCATTCGCTAGTTTTCTGAAAGATATTGACATTGGCACCATAGTCGACAAGGACGATAACTCTTTCCGTAAATCATGTACAGCCTGCCGTACTTCCGCCCAGCTGTATTTCTTCGGTGGGTCACGATCATATTCATCAGAAGCAGCCCCGTCCCCTGCTTCCCTCACTTCCATTTTTAGAAATTCCATACAAAACTAGCACCCTTCAAAAATTTTTCATTGCACCATTTGTAACAAAGAAACGCCCTACCTACCTACGAATTACAGTTGTATATTTTAACTAAATACATAATACTACTTCTGAGTGTGTTATTGCGACAATATACGAATAATTAACGAAGTTACGAGATTATTTAACTAAAATTAAATTTTAGCCAACACACTACTTTTGACTTTCGTGAAATACAGATAAAAAAGTGTTCATTGATGATTGCAGTCATTGAACTTCTCTAGGTTCTCTAGGTAGATACACAGCTGTCATTATGTTATATGTTGTCAAATACAGCTGATTTTTTTTAAAGTTATTGCATGACTCTGGATCTTAGAAGTCCTTCATGCGGCACATCCGATACATTATTGTGCTTTGGGCATCTAATCAAATAATGATACATTAAATCTTAAATAGTGTATTTTTAAATTTATATAAAATAAAATGTTTAAAAAAAATTATAAATCGGAAATGACAACATTTTCTTATCCGATATCTCATATCCGCAGTTCCGGCAACAATTGCCGCCCAACTGTCACCCGAGGAAAACATGTCTAGGACGTAAAATAAAATTCAGTTGAATTTATATGCTTTGGTTTGCGTTAAAAATATGGCATTCGTGTCAAATGCCTTACGGACTTGTGGTTTAATATTTTACCTATTTAACGTATTGTGTTTCGCCGAACATAGATCGAATGAGCCATGGATAGTATCTTTTAAAATAAGTGCAAAAGCTTGTGTTGATTCAAAATGTAAATATTTATTACTGGTACAAGGTGGTGAGTTCCTTGGTCATAACTCTTGGAGTTTAACCTCCAGTGAAGGTGCTAGAGGTGCTAACTGTGATATATTGTTTTCTAATTACGAAATAAAAGAAGTTAAAACTGAAAAATGGATTTCTCAAATGGAAGTGCTTGTGCCGATGTCTGCTAAGAAATTATACTTTTGCTTGAACCACAGCGGTGGTAAGAATCATCCTTTCCATGGAAGATGGGTCCATCAAGGCCAATATTTATTTTTGGATCCCGTAAATGATACGACTTTTACAGTAAAAGAGAAAACACATACGTAAGTAAATAGCGATCGTTTTAATCTAATTAACAATCGCAACTGTTTGTCTTTCAGCCTAAGCTATTAACTATTTTTTTTGGGTCTTTGATTAACCCAACATAGTTGAAGTATGCATAAATTACACAAGAAACCTAATGTGTGGCTTTTTACTTGAAACGGCTGGAACTATTCTCATGACTATTTCAGGCAATATTCAGATTAGCCCAACTAGTCATTGTAATTGGTGGTGTAGGATGAACACATTTTTCTTGATGTTTAATGTAGTCGCTATACTTAATACTATAAGAATTAATCACAATTAAGTGCCTGGGTAATGTCAATGGAATGTAAAGTTATTACGAAATTTCGAATTTGATTAAGTATATTTTTTGGTGGCACATCTAAGTTTAATGTTAACTATTTTGATCTATTTAAGTATTCTCATACATCATAATCAAATTAAACCAAAACTTGTATTACTCCTCTGCTTTATTCCAATTAATGAACAAAGTGTAAGGTACTCCTAGTGTAAGATTACTTCACTCTGTCATGTAATTCTGTAGTGACAAAGGTTAGACAAAAACAAAAAGTTTTAAACTTGGAATAACTACTTCACATTTATTAATTACACAGCTGAAGTTCATTGTTTCATGGCATTATACCGTCCGTTGGGCGGCCTATGCCAGAAAACAAATGGCGCCATGGCCAGTCTTAAGCCGCGCGTTACCAACTTTTTATATTTTATGATTTTTTTAGATTTACCTACAGATTACATTTCGATTATTACTAATGAATGTAGTAATTTTTTATAACTAAAAAAATACTTCAAAGTTACTAATTAGTAATAGAACAGTTACTAAAACATCATAGATAATACAAAAAATAATTGTTAAATTGACTGCTACAGATAATTTTTACGGCTGACCACATTTTGATGGCTTGTCGTATTTTACACAGATAAAGTTTTAAAATTAAATATTTTTACTTTTATAGTCTGTTAAATTACCTTTCTTGTGGTTTAATTAACCTTCCAAAATCTGTAAGTGCCCCAGGGGACTAGATTTTTTAGATACACGAAAATTGAACGTGCAGTACGGAACAATCCCTACACAAGTTATTATTATATTATATTATTCCCTTATTCTGTTTATAAGATGGTTTATTTCGCTTGGTCTTATAGCTTGTTTCAATAGCTTTCAAATACATTCTCTCAAAACACCATATTTATGCAATGACACAGTTAACTTAATTTAAAATATGGACCGCCATCCGCCGTTGCGCCTTGCATAAAGACTATCCCCCTTATTCATAATGACCCGCTAACTTTAAACAGCCGCTTAGGAGTGTTTTTTCTCATTCTGACTTAGGTTAATAGAAGAAGATAGAGTGATAATTAGCAATGCTTTAAATTAGCAGACTATTATGAATAAGGGGGCCGGTTTTTATTATGATTTAATGACAAGTGTGTTGTTTTCAGACTTTTCCCTATACTTACAGTATAAGACGGTATCATTTGCCGAACATAGTTCTAGATTGACAGATAATACCCTATAAATTTTGATTCCCTTGAGGGTGTGGAAATATACATTTTTTGCGACATAAACGGCAGTATAATTTTTTATGTTAACTTAGAATCTTGATTTTTTCACAGCTTTATGAGACTATAGACTTGAGTTTTTATATTTAATTTCAACTCGATATCTTCACACTTTCCCGAGATAAGGGTTCTTGACAGACAGATGAACAGACAGACAAAGTGTTACCATCGGGAGGCTCCTTTGCACAGGGTGCCGGCTAGATTATGTGTACCACAACGGTGCCTATATATGCTGTGAAGCATTAATGTGTAAAGATTTCTGTTATGGTCCGAAGTGCGCTAGTGAAATAACTTGCGAAATTACTGGGCAAATGAGACTTGACATCTTATGTCGCAAGGTGACGAGCGCAGTTGTAGTGCCACTCAGAATTCTTGGGTATTTCAAGAATCCTGAGTGGCACTGCATTGTAATGGGCAGGGCGTATCAATTACCATCAGCTGAACGTCCTGCTCGTCTCGACCTTTATTTTCATAATAATACTGATCCTATTAGGGTTCCGCATTTTTCGTTGTCAGGTACGGAACCCTACAAAAGAATCGGTCTGGGTTAAGGTAACCGATAAACGCACCACTAAGTTACGCGTGAATCTATTTCGTATTGTATAGCGAACTATTTTAGTAACGTCTATAAAAATTTGGTGAAGTGCCAACTGGAACGCCGTTTATAGCATAATTACGTTGGGAAATATTATGATTTAATAAAAGGGCTTACATGAGTTACATAATTATTATTGTTTGAACTTTCTTGACTACCCCACAGCCCGATAAAGTGTGACCAATTAAACTCGTCAAAAATACCACAGTGTCTGAACATGAAGGTTTTTAACGAATGTGTGCTGCCAATGATAACTTACGGAACACAGACGTGGTTGCTAACTTTGGGCCTTATGAGATAGCTCATGGTCGCTCAGCGGGCAATGGAGAGGGCTATGCTCGGAGCTCCCTGCGAGATCGAATCAGAAATGAGGAGATCCGTAGGAGATCCAAATTCACTGACATAGCCCAAATGATTGCGAAACTGAAGTGTTAGTGGGCAGGGCACATAGTTCGACGGACAGATGGCTGTTGGGGCATTCCCCTTCACATGGACTTACCAACCTTTCGGTTTCCAAGATCGACATCCCATTTGCGCCAAGCCACTACGACTCCGACACCAATGGAGGGGCACTGATATGGGGCAGTAAGGTCCTCGAATGGCGGCCACGTACCGGAAGGCCTATTGTTGGTAGCCCCTTACAAGATGGACCGACGATCTGGTCAAAATCGCCGGAGTAGTTGGGATGAGGGCAGCGCAGGACCGATTGTCGTGGAGATCTTTGGGGGAGACCTTTGTCCAGCAGTGGACGTCTTCCGGCTGATGATGATGATGAATTAAACTTGTCAATGTGTGCATTAGCAAGTGGTTTAATATTCAAAATACTATGGAGCGAATATCAATCGTGGCTGACTGTTTACGACATTTCGTCGATTAAAATTGGTTACAATAATAAATTTTCTTTCTTCTCTATCTTGCTGTATCTCCGTTAGAGATGTTCTTCTTGTTGTACGTTTGTTTTAGTATGTATATTAATAATATTGCTATGTATGAGAGTCTGATGAGTATGCAGAGAGACATGTCTGCCTGAGAAACTAAAAAACCAACTTTTTTTATGACAATAAGGGACGGGACGAGCTGGACGTTCAGCTGAAGGTATATGATACGCCCTGTCCATTATAATGCAGTGCCGCTCAGATTCTTGAAAATCTCAAAAATTCTCAGCGGCATGACTACAATTTCGAATGTTACCTTGAGAGATAAGATGTCTCATTTGCCGAGTAATTTCACTAGCTACGGCGCCCTTCAGTCCGAAACAACATAAATGCCCTTAGTCGCATCTTACGACACCCTTGGGCCTGGGACTTCCCTATTCTTTTTATATCGGATTGTTACCTTCTCATAAATATGATCGAAGAGATCAATGGTTGTTCCAAATGGCTCTTTCTGTTTTTTATATATATCTTCGTAAAGGGTACCGTTTTTTTTAAATACTTCGAGTACTCCGAAAAGTGCTTAAAACAGCTTAATCATATGGCTGCAAACAGAGGCCTAGTATACAATTCCTTCTCATACAGTTTCAGTAGAAAATTGCCGAGAGCGAAACGCTGATTTTTTAGTTTTTATAGACCGACGACTTCGTGCGTGACCGTCCCGCAGGGTGACAGGCGGTGGCGAGAACGGGGAACTAAAGATGTCAGCGGGTAGCGAGTGGTGTAGCTCAAGAAAGTTAGCCCCCCAGATTTTTAATTTTTTTTATTTTTTTATTTTTTTTTATTACATCGTTAGTTCGCCATTTGTTCTTGATTGTTCTCTATAACCATTTGTTTGTTCTCGATTCTTTTTATTTAAATTTGCAATTCATTAAAATTGGTTAGGTTAGGTTATGTTAGAACAATTAAAACAACGCACGAGCCGAGCGTAGCGTGCCGCGGCAGGGGCGGGCGAGTGCCAGAACCAAATAGTAGGCGTTTCCCCCCATTTTTAATTAATTGTTTTTAAATAAACAACAAAAGAACAAACAATTATTTATAGCGAACAATTAAGAACAAAATACGAACTAACGATATGCGATATTGAAAATTCAATAATAGAAAAAATTTTTTTTTTGGGGGGCTAAGTTTGATGAGCCGAGTGGTGTTGCGTTGCGGGAAGGGCCACGCGTGAGACTGTAACATCCAAAGAGTATAATAATATATAGGGAAGAGAGAGCCCTCTCTACGCATTATGAGCTGTCTGTTTGAAAACTAGCGCCATCTGGAGATTGGCCCCGAAAATAACTATATATAAGCTCCAAATTATAAAATTCATTTTTAATATTGTGACGCAATTAAATAAGTAACTCTACTTTTTAATGTAGGTATCGCAATTTTTTACCATGTTGAAATTGCGCCTAGAGTTAGTTATTCAATTTTGTCACAACATTGAACATAAAAGATGGATTTAGTAGTGTAATTAAGCAAAATGGAACAGCTAAGTAAACGCTAGAAGTAGCCGCCATTTTATGACCAGTGGGCAGTGACACAAATAAAGAAAAGTTGAAAGGTTTCAAAGTGAGTGACAGCTCACAAAGGTTTCAAAGCGAGTGACAGCTCACAAAGGTTTCAAAGCGAGTGACAGCTCACAAAGGTTTCAAAGCGAGTGACAGCTCACAAAGGTTTCAAAGCGAGTGACAGCTCACAAAGGTTTCAAAGCGAGTGACAGCTCACAAAGCTTTCATTTTCGGCCCAACTAACAGATTGCACTACAGTCTTCTGAAAACGTCACTTTAAGGAGTCTGTCCCACCCCTGGTGACATCTTAGTACCTACCCCCTCCCGGCCACCGTCTGTCACCCCGTGGGACGGTCGTGCACGAAGTTGTCAGTCTATACTTAGTTCACGATGAATCTGAGAAAAGCACCAGCTAATCCTAATGACTTGTAGCACAAGTATTCATTACTATATAAAATTTGTTATTTTTAAAGTATACCTCTGTATACAAGTATACTTCTGGGATTAATTATTATAAAATAACAAATTGTTTAGATTTGAAAGAGCGACATCTCAAGTCAATCTCCTAAGATGCAAATATTGAGGTTGAGCAGGTTATCAACTGTAGGTCCTATAGATGGAGCCACAACCTGAGAGTTGGACAAGATATACTACAATCTACGATCCTTGCGCACTCGAACAGTTGGCTCAGTTGGAAAGAGCTCTCGGATGGAACCCGACAGGTCGCGGGTTCGAGTCCCGCATCGTTCATAATTTTGGTTACATATTTTAAGTTGTATTCATTAACCTGTTACCTATTTCAACCATTTTTATAATAGTACTTGTACCATGTCTAAATATCGATATAGGTATAAAGAAATTAGAGAATCTTGAGAGAAAATATATACTTATACTAGCTGCCCCGACAGACGTTGTTCTGTAGATAATAAAAAAATACTGTTTTATAGGAATTTGCCAATAATATTTCAAAACATCAAGAATTATTTCTTAAAAAATGCTCCCTGTTGTTATAATGAAACTGTTTCACAGCGGAACTGTCACACCGTGCGTCAGTAAATTCTCTCATAGAAAATATGTCCATACAAAACAAATACTGAAAATGAAAATAATTATGGGCCCCGAATCGAAATAAAAACTATCCTATCTCTCAAGTTGGATTGAACTGCACTCCATGAAGTAATCCCCATTAAAATCCGTTCATTAGTTTAGGAGTCCATCGCGGACAAACAACGTGTCACGTAATTTATATACAGGGTCTGTCGTAAATAATGGATAATCCGATAAGTGGAGGTAACCCCGATGTCAGGCTACAATAAAATCTAGTTCTTACGTCAGTTTTACCAACAGTGTAAAAATGATGCATACTTTTAGTTTTTTTTCTAAATTTTTGCTCCTTTGAACATTCAATCGGTTGCCATTTCTTTAAAATTAGGTATTTTTGTGTATTTTTTTTTGCATCGTACTCCTAAAGACTTGTTTTATTAAATTTAATTACATTTATAGCCGTTGTTATCGTAAAATATTATTAAAACTAACATTTTAAGTAATTTTTTCCCGTTTTTTTGTAATTACTTGTAGTTTTGACCCTTGATTGTGAAAAAAAAGTATGGTGCTATAGCTGCCCATTATCTTAAAAACATGGCTAGTATGTTAAGATTCTAAAAAGGTATGATAGTGGGTACCTTAGCAAATAATATTAGCTCCAGGAGCAAAAGAACTAAGCTAGGTCGGGATTTCAATTTCTCAAGTAATGGAACGCAACGCTCTTGTGATTCCTCTGGTGTTCGCCAGCAGTCAGGTAAAAAAAAACAACAGATACACATAGTCGCATGTATTTTTTACGAATGCAAATTAACAGATGATTAGATACTTGCATTCTTAATGGAATAAAATCATGTCTTGGTGTGTTATAGCTTGAATCACGAAAATTATGACATTTTTTTTTATGGAATAGGAGGACAAACTAGCGTACGGGTCATCTGGTGTTGCTGGCGAACACCATAGGAATCACAAGAGCGTTGCGTTCCATTACTTGAGAAATTGAAATCCCGACCTAGCTTAGTTCTTTTGCTCCTGGAGCTAATATTATTTGCTAAGGTACCCACTATCATACCTTTTTAGAATCTAAACATACTAGCCATGTTTTTAAGATAATGGGCAGCTATAGCACCATACTTTTTTTTTCACAATCAAGGGTCAAAACTACAAGTAATTACAAAAAAACGGAAAAAAATTACTTAAAATGTTAGTTTTAATAATATTTAACGATAACAACGGCTATAAATGTAATTAAATTTAATAAAACAAGTCTTTAGGAGTACGATGCCAAAAAAAATACACAAAAATACCTAATTTTAAAGAAATGGAAACCGATTGAATGATCAAAGGAGCAAAAATTTAGAAAAAAAACTAAAAGTATGCATCATTTTTACACTGTTGGTAAAACTGACGTAAAAACTAGATTTTATTGTAGCCTGACATCGGGGTTACCTCCACTTATCGGATTATCCATTATTTACGACAGACCCTGTATATTAAGATATTTTATATTTGAATGAGTATTTTAAAATCTTACGGTAAAAATAGTTTATCTTTAGTATGAGCCACGCAACCTTGTGATGATTTCTAAGACCTTGCGAGACGAAGATCGCGTCGTAAAACTGATACGGACTTTCAATATTTGGATGATTGATGTCTTGTGCCACTTTTAGGGTTCCGCAGCTCTTGAAGATAAACCGATCAAGTGTGAGTTGGGACTGGTACATAAAGGGTTTCGTATATAATATATATGATGAATAAAATATGCTAGAAAAAGCGTTATATAATTCTAGAAAAATTTGAATTCATAAGATGGGCTGGAAGTCTTATGCAGCCAAGTTTTATATGAATACTAGCTGACCCAGCAAACGTTGTATTGCCGATATTAAAATCGCGATACAAAAGTAACTGTTGAACATAGATGGGTGAAAATTTGAAGTTGTATGTATTTTTTAATGCTGACATAATCAAACAAGTTTAAAAAAAAATGTCAAAAAAATAAAAAAAAAATTGGCGGGGACCACCCTTAACATTTAGGGGGATGAAAAATAGATGTTGTCCGATTCTCAGAGCTACCCAATATGCACTCAAAATTTCATGAGAATCGATCAAGCCGCTTCGGAGATCGATCGTAGTCTAACAATTTTGAGGTAGATGGCCAGTAGTTCAAGCTAAACCACCCATGGTCTATAGTCACTATAAGCGACAATTTTCATATCAGTGTCACGGTAGTAAAAAAATAAGGACTCCGTGTCACCTTACATAACAGTGTAGCAGCAAAACAAGCCGATTAACGTGTAAATACATAGCCCCACGCACACACTTACACTACTACAGGCCGATAGGCGGCCATTATGAAAATTGTCATAGTCTGTGACAGATCAGTTTGCGTCTCAATAAAATATTTTAAAAATGCCGTCGTGCGTTGTGAATAAGTGTAAAAACGATACTATATAAGTATTTGTGGCCATATATGATTATTTAAGGGAGAAAAAATTGTGTAACTAGTATCCGTAACCGCACAGACACTAAAATAACGGTGCTTCACTTGCTAATATCACGGCGCAGAGTCCTTCTTTTTTTATTCGTCCGTGATCAATCTATAAAGACTCTTACGCTATTATATTCTAATTCTATCGTATAACATTTTCATTTGGATAAGAAAAATTAAAAATACCACCGTGATGACAGCGAAACATTTCATAACTCGGCGTTCAAAGTAATTTTCTTGAAATGTTCTGACCTTGGTCGGTTTGTACATTATGTAGGGAAAACGGATGCTTTTAGGTCAAACGGTTGTTAAATGCCAGGTGATTATGTAGCAAACTACTTTTGCAGCCATTTTTTTATTTTTTACTAGCTGACCCGACAGACGTTGTTCTGTATATAATAAATAAAATAATGTTTTTATATGAATTTTTCAATAATATATTATCATAACATCAACAATTACTTCACGTAAAATATGCACCCTGCTGTCGTAATGAAATTGTTTCACAGCAGAACTGTCAAACGTGCGTTTATAAATTCTCTCATAGAAATTATGTATGGACACATCAAAGGAAAAACAAATTTGTTGTTTTTCTTTAATTTAGCAGCATTTTCCTATTTATTCACCTTTTAAACCTTCTCTGGACTTCCACAAATAATTCAAGACCAAAATTAGCCAAATTGGTCCAGCCGTTCTCGAGTTTTAGCGAGACTAACGAACAGCAATTCATTTTTATATATTTTTTATTGAAACCACCAACACCATAAATGTTATAAAAATCTTCTTAAAAATGAGGGTAGGTACAACAATTCATTTTAAGGCTTATTTTAAACTACAATATAATAAGCGAGTTCTGGCAGAGGTCGATGCACAGACTGTGTTTATTTATCAGTTGGATGAGCACTCGCACGGAACGTGAGAGGTCGTGGGGTCGAGTCCCGCATCCTTCATAAAATTTTATTTTTGTATTAATCCCAGAAGTGAGGGTTATCACTTTGAAAACATAACAAATTGTTAGATTTGCAAGAGCGACATCTCAAGTCAATTTCCTAATATGCAATTAATGGGGTTGAGCAGGTTATCAACTGTAAAGTAGATCCTGTAGATGAAGCCACCACCTGATAGTTGAACAACGCTTACAAGATTCTATGAAGATACGTCACTCGAACGGTTAGCTCAGTTGAAAGAGCACTCGCACGGAACGCGACAAGTCGTGGGTTCGAGTCCCGCATCGTTCACAAAATTTTAATCAAATTTTATTTGTGTATTAATCCCAGAAGTGAGGGTTATCACTTTGAAAACATAGAAAATTGTGTTTATTTATTTAAAAATTAATTCATATCACAAAAAGATTAATAATAATAATAAGCCATTTATTCCATAACCCATAATAATATACAATCAAATGTTAGTAATTTAAAGTTCTTAAAATCTAGTGTTAATTTTATTTAAAGTGACCAGTTTAATTATTTATTCTATATAATTTTGGTTATGGACCCCATTTTGGGTATAGGCCTCCTCCTAAAATCAACTTTATGCAATAAGTAGGTATGTGTAGTTTTAAAAAACATTATAAGAAAAATTAAGCGTATTAATGCGAACGGAAATCTTTCTTTTATCATATGTTATTGTGTTTATGTTTGAATGTGTATGTGGGTATTTTTATTATCTAATATATAAAATTCTCGTGTTAAACTTTGAACTCCTCTGAAACGGCTTGACCGATTCTCATGAAATTTTGAGTGCGTATTGGGTAGGTCTGAGAATCGGACAAATTTTTCATCCCACTAAATGTTAAGGGTGGTTTCACACGAATTTGTTTTTGAAATGTTTTTGACATTTTTTTTTAATTTGTTATTTATGAGTCAGCATTAAAAAATACATGCAACTTCAAATTTTCACCCATCTACGATCAACAGTTACTTTTGTATCGCGATTTTAATATCGGCAATACAACGTTTGCTGGGTCAGCTAGTTATTATATAAGAAAGGGCAGACGGGCAAGAGTCTCTCAATACGGAGAGTGGTGATGCAACTGTCCTAGGACATCCACAACACCAGGAGTCAAAAGATGGGTTGTCAGCCTTTCAGTTAAGTATATACTCTATGATTGAAGGTCTTTAAGCAGTATTATACTTATGTATTATTATATAAATGATTTGAGTTTTCTTTAGTGTTAATTCCGCCAATATTTGTCTTCAAACAATTCAACACGTGTTTCGCCTCTACACTAGGCATCCTCAGGACGTGTTGTCTCGCCGAAATCTGGCACGAGACTGAATCAAGTGCATACCAACGCAGCCTAAGTCTGCGTTGGTTATGTGGGACTCACGTGAAAACCTAGGTGCCTACCCACTAAACACCACTTGCAGTTGGCTTTGGGCAGGTGCCCTCTAAGCCTACATCGAAGGCGACCTTCTCATGGGGAGAGAGAGGCGCAAGCGGCACTCCCTATGGAGTTTCCGCTGGGATATTGCACGAAGGATGATCACAAAAAAGAGGTGAATCTAAATGCGTCTGATTGTCCCCGGATGCCAAGAGGCGTTCCAGGTCAGACGAGAGTTTGTTAGGGGGATCGGAGAGGGCGTGTCTGGGCCTCCTGACTTGATAACGTGAAGGAGGGGAGGCGGTATAATCCGCTGCCTCCTTAATCAGGGGATTTGGGTGATTGTCTGAGGACTTAAAGAAAGTTTCAGACAAGCACTTAAGGTGTTGTTGGATGGTGGGGAGCTCTAAGTCCCGGTGAAGGTCTGCGTTTCTAACACACCAGTGGGCATTGACAGCCTTACGGCAGAAAATGGATTGAACTGTTTGTAGTTTGTCTATAATATTGGATTTCGCATGAGCGAAAACTGGAGCGGCGTTAGTCATAACCGGTCGAATGCAAACCTTGAAGAGTGTTCGCTTGTTCCTAAAAGACATTTTACTGTGCCTACCTAACATACTGTTTAGGCGGTACAGATAGATGCGGGCGGTTCCGGTCACCTTCTTGACGTGAGGCCTGAAGGTGAGTTGGGAGTCGAGGGTCACACCCAAGTACTTGGTTGTGGACCTGAAGGGGATAGGGGAGCCTAATAGATGAATGGGTCGATCCCGGCAGAAGCGTCTGCGCTTAAAATCAAAACGGACTGCGGAGCTTTTATCCGGGTTGACCTCAATACGCCATTTCCTAAACCAGTCACCTAGTTCATTAACTGAGCGTTGGAGCCTGGAGAGGACTGAAGATATCTGTTGGGACTGGACGTAGAGAGCGGTATCGTCAGCGAAAAGAGAGAGTTGGACTCCATTTCTAGGGATGGGAATATCGTTGGTATACGATATGTATAGAAGTGGTGAGAGCCCTGTGGTACCCCAGCCGTGAGCAGGCGAGGGGAGGAGAGGACACCTTCGTGTCTAAAACGAAAGGTACGTTTGTGAAGATAAGAAGCTACTATGCGGACTAATCGGGATGGGAGGCCTAGAGCGTGGAGTTTATATATTAGGCCTTCGTGCCAGACTTTGTCAAAAGCCTTGGCGACGTCGAAGAAGGCAGCGATTGTCTTCTTACGTTTGGGATAGAACCCGCTGTAGATGTACTCTACAATGCGGTGGACTTGCTGAGGACAAGAGTGTTTAGCACGAAAGCCGAATTGTTGATTTATTATTAAGGGAGGGCCGTCCGTTGGAAAGAGATGCTTTCTCATACGGAACAGTATAACCCGTTCAAAGACTTTCCCCATAGCCTTGAGGAGGCTGATGGGGCGATGGTTGGAGGGGATATTGAGGGGTTTTCCTGGTTTAGGGATCCCTATAACTATGGCCTCTTTCCAAGCGGTTGGAAAGAAGCAGTGGTCGAGGCAGGCGTTGAATAGGAGGACAAGAAAGAAGATCACCTGCTCGGGGAAGTGTTTGAGCGCCAGGTTGGAAATACCGTCGGCTCCTGGAGCTTTGCGAGGTTTTAATCCACGGATGATGGATTTAACCTCCTCTACAGTAGTTGGAATGGGATCATCGGTGAGAGGCATTGAGTTCAGACGGCTGACCTCATTCTCCACCGACGCTACGTGGAGGGGTTCAAAAGAAGAAGTGCTGGGTGAGCATTGTGAAGCAATGCTTTCAGCAAAACACTCCGCTTTATCCCTGTCCTCGAAAGCTGTACTGCCGTCGGGGCGTATCAAAGGCGGAGTGTGGAATATTGCGTCAGTACGAAGGGCTTTCGCCACTTTGTAATACGCCTGGTGTGAAGGGGATATGTTCTCCATGAGTGAATCCCAATTGGAATTCCTCAATTCGGAGAGACGTAACCTAACTTGGCTCTGGAGGAAGTTAGCGCGTGACCTATAGTTGGGCGTTGGGTACTTGGCGGCTCTTCTGAGAGCTGCATTCTTGGCTCTAATGAGGTTCATGACAACAAGCGGGAGCTTATGGCTGTTAACCTTAACCACCCGCTCGTTGTCATGGAGAGCGGACTGCACTGTTTGAGTAAGTGCTTTTACCGTGATGTCAATCTTATCCGTACTATCGAAATAGTTGGACGAGATTGCATTCGGTGAATTGTGGACATCAAAAGTTGATGCAAGAGACTCCCTATAACCCTCCCAGTTGGTGAGGGTTTTAGGGTGTGTGGTGGTAGGGGTGGGGGCATGGGGCCCGAGCTTGAGGGAGACTGGACGATGGTCGGAGCCCAGGTCATCGAGTGGTTCAATCGCCCTTAAGTTAAGAGCGACACCCTTGACCAAGGCGATGTCTAAAATATCGGGAGAGTGTGCTACGTTATCCGGGTAGTGTGTTGGAGAGGTGGGACTTAGGACGTCTAAGTCCATAGACCTAATTAGACGGCGGAGCTTGATGCCATTCCCGTTTGTGGATAGGCACTTCCAGTCAGCGTGTTTGGAGTTGAAATCCCCAAACAAGATGACTGAGTCACCTAGAGAGAGGAGAGTCTCAAGGTCGCTCTGGAGAGGGATCTTGAGAGTAGGGAGGTAGATTGAGGCTATGATCAGAGATGGATGACCTGACATGCCCAACTGACAGACGGTTGCTTCCATGTTGGTAAGCACTGGAGTAGCGATTTGCGAGCAATGAAGGGATCTCTTGTAGTAAATGGCTGTGCCTCCGCCACGACGGTCGTCGGCTCTGCCATTGTGTACAAGAGAATAGGAAGGGATCGATAATCCCTTTGAAGCGTCGGGTTTAAGGAATGTTTCTTGGATAAGCAATAGGTCGATGTCCTTATTGCGAACAAATTCCTTAATCTCTGGGAGGTTGGTGCGCAGGCCGCGCGTATTGAATGAGACATGTGATAAGCCCTGAGGCTTCACTCGCCCCATGTTCGGTGTTGAAGCGTTACGCGATTGGGACATTAATACATAGAATTCACCAGGTCTTGGTGCTCTATCATTGCAATAAGGCGCTCATGTGGAGACCTAGCTGATTTGAATTTATTGGCGAGAATGTTGAATTCTTTAATGTCGAATTCTCCATTCTTCAAGAAACTCAGGGGGTTATGCACTCCTGAGTCTGGTTGAGTAGGTGTTGCCCATCTGCGGCCACTCGGGGTGACTTGCACGGGGCGGGAATTGACATTAGATGTCTGGGAGATCGGGGCTGCTTGTCTCCAAGAAGTGGAGAGTAAAGGCCCGGTTGTCCTGTTCCTCAGTTGAGGGAAGTTCGCGCCAGTGGCCGGAGGTGGCCCTGGTTTTGAAGACTGCTTCTTAGCAGGCTTCGTTGTTGAGGGACGAGGGGCGCGGGGACATCCGCGGTAGTTCGCGGGATGTCCTTCCTGCCCACAAAGGACGCAAGCGGGAGGAGTCTCCGCATCGCGGGTGCGTTTGCACTCCTTGGTTGTGTGTGGCTCTAGGCACTTGACGCACCTAGGCGGGGCTGAGCAGTTTGCAGCTGCGTGGCCATAAAGCTGGCAGCGATGGCACTGCCCTGGGAAGCCCCGTCTGTGTGGAGCTTCTACACGGATGTTTGAGAGCCCACATACGATGAGCTCTCTCTTGAAGATTTCCCTCGACTCGGGGACATTGGTGAGGATAACCAGAGCCAGTGGGTATTTCCTGCCGGATCGGCTGTACATTTTGTGTACAGCCTCGGCCTTGAACCCTTGCTTGGTCAGGTCCTCTAGGATGACCTCACTGGGGAGCTCATACGGGACGCCACGTAGAATGGCTTTCACTTTGCGCTCTTCCGGGAGCGCATAGGTGTGGTAAGCAACACTCTTATGAGTGAGGAGGCGAGTGAGGACTCGGAAGTCCTCCGTAGTCGGGACGACTACGCGGATGGCTTCACCCGTGTTTGTGGCTCGGGTGTATTGCACCTTTTTGTCGGCGCAGAGCTGTGCAACATAAGTCCACTTTGCCTTGTCTCGTATGAAGATAGGCGGTGGGGGCTTATTTGCAGGGAGGACAGGCGTGCAGCGCGTGGCTGGCTTCATAGAAGAGGTGACAGAGACCTCGGACAAGCTAATGTCGAGAGACATTAGAGGGACAGGGGTTGCCGCGGAGAGTACGTTATCCGACGTAGTGGCTGAGCGCTTGGACTGGCGCTTCTTCCTGGATTGAACCAGTTTGAAAGGTTCTCCAGAGGGACAACGGGAGGTGTTGACAACGGAGCCAGTGACGGTTCCGTTGTCCTCAGAGGAGGACTGGACTGGCCGCTTTCGGCCGCAGGAGGCGGAGTCGGAGAACTCCATGTCCTCGGAAGTAGGTTTGTGAGCGGAGGGCTCATCGGGGGACGCGGGAGAGTCAGCAAGGGGCTGACTTGGAGTGTTGACCACGGAGGAGACGCTATCGACTAGAGACTGGTCGAATTGGATATTTGCGGCTTTAAGCAAAGCCGCAATCTGGATTATAAGGGCGTTGCGAGGGTCCGCTGATGGAGCCATACTGATGAAGCCTCCCTGCCGAGGGCAGGGAGCAACGGGGGTTGGAAGTGGCACGGCTATCCCTAATGGTTATAGCCGCGAACCGTCACCCTTGGGAAAGCCCAAGTGCAATGGGATCGGGTCGTCCGGTTTCTCTCAGGTCAGGAGGCCTGAGAAACGCACCGGGTCAACGTTAGCCGAGTTAGTTGTCACCGTTAGGTATCCTTCAGCTCAACCGCGATGACACGCAACTCACTTACTACAATAAAAATTGCTGTAAACAAGCTGCGGGCCGGAACGAATTCGACGTAACCAGTCGAACTTGGCGTAGTATACCTCGTACCACACGTAGCGGAGCTGCGTAGCGTAGCACTGGGCGTAGCGTGGCGGCGTAGCGGAGCGTGAGCACAGGCGCGTGTAGTAGTCTGCTCGGCGCGGGGGCCGAGACAAGAATCCGGATGATCAAGTGAGCTGGAAGCCGCTCTTTTATAACCATGATTTGAGTTTTCTTTAGTGTTAATTCCGCCAATATTTGTCTTTAAACAATTCACACGTGTTTCTCCTCTACATGAGGTATCCTCAGGACTTGTTGTCTCGCCGAAATCTGGCACAAGACTGAATCAAGTGAGCCGGAAGCCTACATCTATAAATTTCCTTATGTCTTATTTGTAGGTTGCCAATGCTTGTTGTACAGTTCAACAAGTTTTTTCTCGGCATTACGCATTTGTTTAGTATGAAACTCAGAAGAGATATTCTAATAGCTTGGAATCGTTATGTGTAGGTACATTTATACATATTAGTATTCAATAACAAGGATTGTAAGCATATAAAATGTTTGCGCCTGCCAAAAAGTCGCGTTTTTCACGTAAAAATTTTGCTCAAAAGATATAATCAGGCGCTTCGTTATGTGTTGCAAACGATGATGCTCGAACAGCGATGTTGCTAAATCTTACACTTACAGTAACTGCCTACCTTCACATACTGACGCGCGTGTAATATTATAAGTTTTCTAATGCCTATATTAGGTATTATTTTTATTAAATAAGAGACGAGACTAGCAGCACGTTCAGCTGATGGTAATTGATACGCCCTACCCATTTCAATGCAGTGCCGCTCAGGATTCTTGAAAACCCAAAAAATTTTGAGCGGCTTCAATTGCGCTTGTCACCTTGACACATAAGGTGTCTCATTTGCCCAGTAATTTCACTAGCTATGGCGCCCTTCAGACCGAAATACAGTAATGTTTACACATTACTCCGTCACGGCAGAAATAGGCGCCGTTGTGGTACCCATAATCTATTTATTTTTTATTTTATTTTTATTTATTTATTTATTTTATTTTATTCGGGAAACAAACAGTACAACTTAATACACTTAAAAAATAAAACTTAAAATATAAATCACTGACCAATAAAAGTTTCCACAATTAAATAGTACAATAGAAAAATGCGAGCAAATTAATTACAATTTAAAAGTACCTATTTGTAATGAAAATAATAAATATTAATTAAATATATTGAATTGAAAATAACAAAATATTTATAGAAAATTATATATGATTTTAGTAATAATATTAATAATAATAGCATACATTTTTAAGTTTATAAAGAGATGCAATATTTATTATATATAATACTAATGAGAATTAATTAAAACTAAGACATTTTCTTAATTTGTTCAATCAACTTCTGTACCGACCCTGAAAAGTAATCAATTGAACAGAATTCTTTGTTGTATACTAAACAAGAACGATGAATAAAGGCATTTTGTGCATAGTTAGTGCGTGTAGTATGTAAATTAAATAAAGATTTAATTCGCGAAGATTGTCTTGGACATCGGAAATTAAGGCAATTAAGAAGAAGTGGAGAGTCAATCATATTATGAAGTAATTTTAGCAGAAATGTTTGATCCTTTACCTTACGACGTTTTTCCAGGGAGATTAAGTTAGGGACATATTGATCGATAGCGGAACACCTAAATTTTAAATGCTTTAAGAATTTCGTTTGAATTTTCTCTATTTCTTGAATATGGACATTGTAATGAGGATTCCAAATTACCGAGCCGAATTCAAGTAAAGAACGCACAAATGCATTAAATAGAAGAATCAAGGTGGTAATATGTTTAAAATCTTTACTGACTCTAAGAACAAACCCAAGCATGCGATAAGCTTTTGCAGTCACACATCTATAGTGGTGAATAAAGGTTAACGAGGAGTCAAGGTGAACGCCCAAATCTCTCACCCATGAAACCCGTTCAATAAGATTTTTATTTAAAGTGTACTTGAATTTAATAGCATTTTTTTTTCGAGAAAAGGATATTACGTTACATTTTTTAATATTAAGTTGTAAGAGATTATCATTGCAATATTTACACAATTCATTCAAATCATCCTGTAATAAGCTACAATCCGAAGGTTTACTTATTGTTTTATATATCTTCATATCATCAGCATAGAGAAGAATTGAAGAATGTTTAAATACTGCAATAATGTCATTTATGTATAGGTTAAATAAAAGGGGTCCAAGATGAGATCCTTGAGGAACACCAGAAGTAACAGGCACGAACGTAGAGCAGTAACCTTTAACTGTAACAGCCTGGCTTCGATCCCTGAGGTATGAAGTAAGCCAACGGAGCAGGTCGCCATGTATACAGAGTTCTTCAATTTTACGAATTAGGATAAGATGACAGATTTTATCAAAAGCTTTTGAATAGTCGGTATACACAACATCCACCTGGAAGCCTTGATCCATTGCAGTAGTTACCTGATGAACAAACTCACATAAGTTGGACTCCACAGATTTATTGCTAACGAAACCATGCTGTTGAGGAATAATAATGGGTCGTAGAATAGGAAAAACACAATCAAATATAATTTTTTCAAAAAGTTTAGCGATAGTACATAATTTGGATATGGGTCTGTAATTTTTCACATTGTGCTTGTCACCTGATTTAAAAACTGGTACCACATAACTTTGTTTCCACAGTTGAGGCATAACGCCACTACAAATAGATTTGTGGAATAATAAATAAAGAGGAAGGGATAGAGAGGTACGACACGTCTTCAAAAAAATAGGAGGCAAGCCATCTGGCCCACTTCCCTTATTAATATCCAGTTTACTGAGGTATCTCTTTACTATAATAGGAGAAAGTGAAACTGATCCAATGCTAACAGAGCTATACTTACTCGAAGCACTTACACAATTATTATTGTAGGTTAAGACAGGTGATTCATAAATGGATTCAAAATATTTACTAAAAAGGGAACAAATATCATTTCCATCACTTGCCGTTAATTCGCTTAAATTCATAATATCAGGGATATAACTAGAAGAGTTTTTCGCTCGGACAAATGACCAAAAGAATTTGCTACAATTTTTTATTTTGTTTTCAGAATTTGAAATATACAAGTCATAATATTTAGTTTGTAACCTTTTTTCGCGATCACGCAACAGACTAAACGTATCATAATCAGAAATTCTGTTATAAATTTTCCATTTCCTATGATACTTTAATTTTTCTTTAATAACTTTTATTAAGCATCTAGGGTACCAGCAGGGAAACTTATGGGTACTTCTTAAAATTTTGACTGGAATAAAATCATTTACAATTTTATGCATTATTTCATTAAAAACATTAACTGCATCCAAGATATCACGGCCATCCAATAATTCAAACCAATTAATATCGGACAGTGCATTATTGATTTCCTCGTAGTTAGCACGGTGAAAAAGTCGAATCAATCTAGCATTTGGCTTAATTAATCGTAAGTTCTGGATAGAAAATAATATTCCCAGAGCTGGGTGATGTGCATCCTCTTTAACAGGCGGTTGAGTGCAACGACTAACGGAACAGTGGCAGTCACTAAAAACAAGATCTAAAAATCTGCCATTGACATTATGAACTGAATTAAATTGCCTCAGATCAGCAAAATTCATAAAGTTGGCCAAGGCATACACCAGACTATTATCGTCGCAAATGTTACACAGGATCATGTCATTGTCATTCCTATCCCACTGCGCAGTCGGGACATTAAAGTCACCCAACACCAAGAAACTATCGTTAGGATAATTTAGCTTCTCATCCGAAACCAATTCAAAGAAATCAATAAGCCTCTCACAATGATGGTTAATATTAGGGAAATAACAGCAATATATATGAAGTGACCTGGTTATTGCAGTAGACATCAACGATACTGTTACTTTCACTATTTCAGCTGAAAAGTTGCTCAATTGAATGGATGTCGACGAACGAACTGTTATGTTAGACTTTAATGCGATAAGTACACCGCCACCCATTTTGTCACCACGTACATTATAATTTCTATCACATCTATGGACAGTGTATCTTGAATCAAAGAGTTCGGAATCAAAAATACCATCATACAACCACGTTTCGCTAAGACAGATAATATCATACTCCCCATGCAACATTGCCCTGAAGAACTTATTAGTTTTGGTACGCAAGCCTCGTACGTTTTGGTACAAAATGTTTAAATTATATCCCATGATTTAAAAAGTTTAAAGCAATTACACGTACAAAAAAATTCTGTAAAATAATAATTATAACTCCACTATTCAATATTTGCCTGGTATTAAAAGAAAAATTATAATATATTACATAATAAATATAAAAAATAACTATAATAACATACATTAAATAGATTCCGCGACTAAAAACCCATATAAAAGATAACTTATAAACACAAATGCCTTCACAAACGTTAAAAATTAAAATTGAACAAAATGCATTATAAAGATATAAACAACTATAGCAGGAAAACAAAAAGACTCCATAACATGATGTGCCATAGGTAGATATATAAGTAATCCTTATACAATTTTGTTTAAATCATTCACATTACATATATTTAGTACAGCGCTATTTTCGGAACGTCTTAACATTATACTGCAATTTTTTATCCAAACGTATTTATAATTCTTCTCCTTTGCTATTTTTTTTACAGATAGCAGCAAGGTTTTATTTGAACTTGTTAGATGCTCGTTAAAGTAAACATTATTATAATTGTTTGAAAAACCTAAATCATTACCCTTTATCTTTAGTTTTCTTGCTTGTGCAAGGAATTCATCTTTTTTCCATCGACTTAAAAATTTCACAATGATAGGTTTACACTTTTTAGCATACTTATTTTTGTTTTTGGTGGCAACTCTGGTGATAAAATCAATGTCGGTGCTGGGATCAATTTTAATGGAGGTTTTGCTGGCAACATTTTGTAAAATAGAATACAGATTTTCATTTTTATGTTCAGGAATTCCATAGATTTCAATATTCGATCGACGAGCCTATTGCTCACGATTATTGTTTTCTGTAAGTATTGATTGCATTGTAGATTTTACTTCCTCAAACTCAGATAACTTTTCAGTATGCTGATTTAATTCTTTTTCACATTTTTCAATACGTAAAATTAAACTATCAAATTTTGAATTAAAGAAGTCCAAAGATTCCTTAATACAATTGAAATCCTGTCGAATCGATATTAATTCATCTTTGAGTGGAACAAGTGCTGATTTAAATTCATCCTTCAAGCTTGAAAACTCCGATGTGACAACCGTCCTAATCAACTCCAGTAAATTGTTATCATTTTCGGCTTCTTCACATGACGTGTCCACATGAATACGCGAAAATGAACTAGCCAGCTTCCTGTGCAAAAGAGCCTCCCACTGGTCTTCAGGTAGGTCCAAGCGTTTTCTTCTGTGTTTTATTAATTTGTTATATATATGGCGAGCGGGCATTTAGTTGCGCCTGCACCTCTTTGTACCTCAACAAAAAGTATATATTCGTATATGTGTTTATAGGATGAATGCCATGCCATAAATACTTTTACAATTAAAAATAAACAAAATATTACATTTGAATTTGGAATCTGTCATTTTTATGTGAAGAATTCATTGAGTTTTCTCATTTTGGCGCCAATACATTCTGCCCTGGTAATCGAAAGGGCAGTAAGTCAAAGGTGGCCATTTTTTTTATTACTGATTTGGAATGTTCATCAAACGAGCTTTCTTCCTATCTAGGTTTCATACATCTACGTTTATTAGAAATGCATTTTCTTTTTTGATGAATAGCAGTAAGAACGGTAAAATAATTTAGTTAACTAGGTAAAAGAGCAGTATTTCATTGATATACTGCCCTTTTCATTATTATATATAGTATTCACATATTTCTTAACAAAAGAGCAGTAAATTTCTGACATACTGCTCTTTACGTAAGTATTAACCAAAGTACCAAATGAATTTCACTAGTTAAATCTACAGTATGTGGCTGTACTGCGCTTTAAGATAGTAATTATAATGAATGACTCATAATACACATTAATATAAACACAGAATCATCACTTACTGCTTTTATAACATAGCAAAAGATGAAATAATTTAATAGTTTTGTAAATCAGGAGAGCAGTAAGTGGTTGTTACTGCTCTACTAGGTAGGTATTAATGATCAAAATATTCGGTCATTTCGCTTCAAGGAGCGCGGTTGAGTGGTGGTCGTCTGATTTTATTTTATTTGCGCCATTTTGTGACGCGTTGGCGCCAAGTGTAGGTATAAGGTGAGTAATTGTTGTTTTTTTTTAAATATTGTAAGGAATCCTTATATTTAATATGCTTTGTTATGTGGAATAAACATCTTACTTAAATGGAAAATAAATCTAATTACTAATCCGTTTTGAATAATAATATTTTATATTTGAGTTTGTCCTCGCGCTCGCTTGTCACGTTTTTAGGGCTTTGAAGTTATCCATGCCCGCCGCGCGTTTTTGACTCTGTTTTACTATGTACTGTGCTCTAAAACAAATTCTAATTCTGACACTTCACTTGAGTTATTAAATTAATATTTGCATTATTATTGTTTGTAATAGGCTACATCTTATATTACTTAAATAAAACTAATACTTTAATTAATACACTTTATTCATTGTTGTTTTAGATTAAATTAACTACAAAATGAAGCGAATAGACAAAATTATAAATATGACCAAAAATCGAAATGAATCTACCATAAACATGAATCAATCAGCAAAGCCTATATCAAAATTTCACAAGAATTCTCAAAATCAAAAAGTATATACTAATAATATAAAAATACCCAGGAATGGCGATGGCAAAATAGAGGAATGTGCAATGGCTGAATTGTGGGCTGTCCAATTAGATTACAAAGACTTTCAGGCGATACGACCACTACATGTAGAAGTAGCCTCGTCTTTTATGAGTTCTCAAAACGAAATAAATCAAATTTTGCTCTTAAAAGAAGTAATATTAAACCCGATTATAGATCAACCTATACCTAATGTGCTATGTGAAAATAAAATATCAGCAGCCGAGACAAGTGTTGCTGCCTTGGGAATTACTGAATCTGTACCCAACTTATTTTGTCAGGAAACAATATTAAAGACAGCCGAAAAAAATGTACAACCCGTTGAAAATAATAAACCTACGCTTAACTTAGCCTGCGAGGAATCAATGCCAGATTCAGAAAATGAGATCACTTTTTATGAGGATTCCGATGACTCGGTCTTTGATAAAGACTACGTGCCGCCTCTATCCTCTCCATCGACCAATTGTAGCATTAATACAGTCAATAGAGAACATATACCAATAGTATCAAGACAAGATGATAGTGACAAAAATAAACAACATAGTGATGATAATATAGAATATTATGAAGAAAATCAACAGATCAATAATCCGGAAAATAGAGATCAAATGCAACCAGAGTTAGGACGAAATGAAAACAGTTTAGTACAAAATTTTTGCCCAGAAGAAAATACAAACAATCAAAATATTGACATTCAGTACACTAAACAAGGAACAATTAGGAAACGAAGAAAAATGAACACTAGTCTAAATGAAAGGAAAAATGCCAAGCTTGAAGAAAGAGAATTAAAACAGAATATTAAAAGCCCATGTACTCAGAAATGCCCAAAAAAATGTAAGGATAAATTCACTCATGATATGCGGTTGAAGATACATGATAATTATTTGAACCTTGGTTGGGAAGCACAAGGAGTAATGATAAAGAACCTTACATCCGAAGTCAAGGTTCAATCAAGAAAAAACGCCAATGAAAGCAACACTTATAAGCGCAATAAAACGTACAAATATTTTTTCTGACATCTGATAATGAGAAAATCGAAGTGTGTAAAACTTTTTTCCTGACCACGTTAGGATATAATAAAAAAAATGACAAAAGATTATTAAAAATATTAGAAAAAGATATATCTGATCAAAAAGATAAGAGGGGCAAACATAACAACAGACAAAAAATAAACACAGAAAATTTAGAAAACCATGTTCTTCAGTATAACCCAGTCATATCACACTATCGAAGAGAACATGCTCCGAGAAGAAGGTATTTGTCGAGCGATGCGACTCTTAAGATTATCTACGAGGATTACAAAGCAAAGTATCCAGACCATAAAATTTCATACGAATTTGTAAGAAATCTCGTTACAAAACAAATGAATATTTCATTTGCAACTCTTTCTAACGAAGAATGCGAAATTTGTACAGGGTATAAAATGCATAAAGAAGAAACTATGCACAGTGAGGAAGAAATATCTTCAGATTGCGTAAATTGCAATGCCTATCTGAAACATAAAGAAAGATACATTAACAGCAGAGAGGAATATCAAAATGATGTGAAAAACCAGGAAAGTAATGAAGAATTAGAGTATACTTATTTTTCAGCGGATCTTCAAAAGGTAGTGATGCTTCCACGTATAGATATATAGATGTTCAAAATTGTTTTGTTTACCCCTCGTATTATATGATTCAACGAGAGCTTTGTGCCTTTAAGCAAATTCACAGATAAACAGAAACCGGTCGGTGTTTTGTGGAATGAGGTGATATCGGGACGAAAACAAGAAGATATTGCCTCTGCTTTTCGTGTTTTTCTTTTGGAACGACGCGATGATAGGAATATAGTTATATGGACTGATAATTGTTCCTCACAGAACAAGAATTGGACGTTTATGACATTTTTAGTACAAATGATAAATAGCAATGAAATCACTGCAGAGAAGATATTAATAAAATATCTCGAACCTGGGCACACATTTATGTCAGCCGATAGTTTCCATCATTTGGTTGAAAAATCTCTACAAAAGCAAAGGAAGGTTTATGATTTTAATGATTATGTCAATTGTGTCGCAACTTGTACGAAAAATGTTACTGTTAAAAAAATGAATGTCACCGACTTCTTCCAGTTTCAAGATAAATCATCTCAGCATAGGCTCCGTAATACTCAGCCCAGGGTATACTTGAAAGACATAGTTGCTGTACAAGTTATCAGAGGGAGTTAAGATATTCATTACCAGATTAACCATAAAGATGAAACATTCCGATCATTAAGCTTTTTACAAGTGAAAGTTCTAAAATTAAAAGAAATACCTTATCCTGATCACAGAATTATTGAAAGAGGAATTGCTGACGAAAGGAAAAAGCAGATAATTCAAAACTTGTGTCCATTAATGCCTGTTAATCGTAGATTTTTTTGGGAAAATTTGTTTGTAAATAATGTTGAAAACTTGGCAATCGAGGACGATGAAGTCGGAGAAAATGAAACACAGTAGCTTATAAAGTGATGAATTATATTTTTAATGATTGTTAAAAACTGGAGCAGAGCGTATTTTATCTTATAATACCTACATGTTTACGTGCCTTAACTTTTGCATTTTTTTATTTTATAGAAATTATTTTATGTTAAAAAAAATATTTTATGTTAAAGCTCTTTGAAGTTAGCTACTTTTGTTTTGTATTAAGAGTAATTTTGTGCCAAAAAAGGTGATATTTGATAATAAGTATATTACAAGATATTTTTTGGATTTTAATTAAGTATAATATTATAAATGTTATGCCAAATAATTAGAACAAAGACTATTGATCTCATTGATTATATTTTACAATTAAAGCGATAGATTGTAAGAATAATTTTGTGCCTAGAAACCAATACCATTCTGTGATATTCAATCTGTCTGATTAGCTTTGATAAATAATTTTAAAGAAGTTTTGTTTTTTATTAGTTAAAGTTTATTAGTTTATAGCGTTATGCCAAATAACCAGAACTAATATTGTAGGTCTCTTTAATTACATTTAATGAATAAAACGAGTTTTTAATGTTAATATTTTTATCGATTTTTTATTTTCCCTACTATTTACAGACATACTGCTCAAGAAATTCTGAAAATACCTCATTAAAAATACTACTCTAAAAAGCAGTAACGTCCTTTACTCCATAGTGAAATAGTCAAAATATAATTAAAAATCTAAGGTAAAGGGCAGTATAATGCCTCTTTGCTGCTGTTTTAAGTAGTAATTTAAATTTATTATTTTGGATTCTGTAAGCAATATAGCAGTATGAAGTAATACTAAGCAAGAGTGCATTATCTATGGCAGTTACTGCCCTCTTACCTAAATATTGATTAAAATAAGTTAAGAATATGGTAATAAAGACACGATTTGTGATGTTTTAGAATAACCCTATTAAAAATGTTAAAACAATGTTATTCTACTGTAAAGAACACATTTTTTCCTTTTTTTTGACATAAAGAACATAAAAATCGAGTGTAAAATTTTGTCACAAACGCTTAAATTGTGACAAATACTTTGCGCGCTGTTTTCTCGAAACCACCTTTTCTGACTTACTGCCCTTTCGATTACCACGGCAGCATTGTACAATAAAGGGTGATAAAGAGAACCCAATCGCTGTGATTGCTTTACACAAAGTAGATATGGAGCCAAATGCAATTTTTAAAACTCTCCATACGCTTGGTATTAGTAAAATGTTTGTGTACCGGACTATTAATTGGTACTATGAGACCTCCTCTGTTTGTGGCAGAAAAACGCAGTGTTCATACGAAAAAGGTGGTCAAAGCAGTAAGGTAAAGAATTCGAAGAAATCCTGTCCGAAAGCAAAAGATTTTATCTTTAGCACCTAGAAACATGTCGCGTATTTTAAAAGATGACTTAGGACCTGCAGCTATAAGAGATGTACTGGTACCTTCTTAACTGTTAATTTAAAAAATAATAAGATGTTAAAATCGAAACAACTACTGAAGCGGTACACAAAGGAGGATTTTTTTATGGCTGGGATTTTTTTTACAACTGAGCAACATTTTAACAATCAAAATGACCGTATTTATGTTCAAAGCTCTAAGGAAGCTTCCCAATTAGTCGACAGAGTGCAACGTGAGCACTATCCGTGTTCAGTGATGGTTTGGTGGGGTATTAGCTATGAAGGAGTCACTGAGCCATACTTTCAGTGAAAAAGGTATCAAAACATCGGTACAAGTGTATCAAGATACCATTCTTGAGAAGGTAGTGAAGCCCCTTAACAACACCATGTTCAATAACCAAGAATGGTCCTTCCAGCAAGACTCGGCGCCGGGTTATAAAGATCGGTCTACGCAGTCTTGGTTGGAAACGAACGTTTCGGTTTGTGATTTATGGTCAGTTTTAGAGATTCAAATTGCTCTAAACGCCATGATAATTTGAAATCCATATAACAATCAGTACGACTGGCAGTGAAGAGTTTTCCCATAGAAAGAGTGCGTGCTTCTATTGATAACTGGCCTCAATGTTTAAAGGACTGTATTGCAGCCAATGGAGACCACTTCGAACAAGCTTTATATATTTTAAATTGTTGTTGAGAGTTGAACAAAGCAAACAGTGTAACGGGGCGGTACTCGAACGGTTAGCTCAGTTGCTTAGAGCACCGGCACGGAACGCCAGAGGTCGTGGGCTCGAATCGCGCATCGTTCATAAAATTTTGTTTTTCAAATTTTATTTGTGTAATAATCCTAGAAGTGAGGTTTATCTCTTTAAAAACATAACAAATTGTTAACACTTTCTTATTCAAATATCTTTCGCCCATACACATTCTCATTATCAGATATATTTCTGACTCTGCTTCCAGCTAATTAGTCGTTATTAAATTTAACGGCTTTGTTTATTGCACATACAGAAACGATGTTGAAGCATTCCTTTGTTTCTTTTATAACACCGTCATATCGGTTCGTGCTACAAATATAAATATAATAGCTGACCCGACAGACGTTGTTCTGTTATATAATAAATAAACTAATGTTTTTATATGAATTTGTCAATAATATATCATAACATCAAAAATTACTTCGTAAAATATGCACCCTGCTGTCGTAATGAAATTGTTTCACAGCAGAACTGTCAAACCGTGCGTCAATATGCGTATAAAATACTGATTTTTATGAATTTGTCAATAATATTTCATAACATCAAGAATAATGTCGTGAAAATTGTATAATGAAATATTGTTTCACAGCAGAACTGTCAAATCGTGCGTCAATAAATTCTCTCATAGAAAATATGTCTATAGAAAACAAATATTGGAAATAAAAATAATTATGGGTCCCAAATCAAAATAAAAACTATCGTATCTCTCAAGATGGATTAAACTGCAATTCATGAAGTAATCCCCATTAAAATCCGTTCATTAGTTTAGGAGTCCATCGCGGACAAACAATGTGTCACATAATTTATATATATTAAGATATATACCATAGGGAGTAACAATAACGTAACATATTGTAACAGCACTCGGTAAATGTCATCTAATATATAAAATTCTCGTGTCATGGTGTTAAACATTGAACTCCTCCGAAACGGCTTGACCGATTCTCATGAAATTTTGAGTGCTTATTGGGTAGGTCTGAGAATCGAACAACATCTATTTTTCATCCCCCTAAATGTTAAGGGTGGTCCACACGATATTATTTTTTTTAATTTTTTGACATTTTTTTTTAAATTTATTTGATTATGAGTTAGCATTAAAAAATACATACAACTTCAAATTTTCACCCATCTACGATCAACAGTTACTTTTGTATCGCGATTTTAATATCGGCAATACAAATAAAGTTATTAGTACCAAGCGATACTTCACAGCTCTGTGAAGTGAAATTCCCTTCAGCGGTGGACGTTCAAACTGAAAAGTGAAAGAGAATTTAATTAGTAAATGATGTAATTTTTAACATTTCAAAATAGCACCACGGATTGACTTTGAAATTTTTTTTTGAATTTTTGAAAGTTAAACAAGGTCAGTATTCTCACTCAAATTTTGTTTTTATTATAGTCTACCTTGCCTTTTTCCTTCTGCTGGTTGACCCCCAAGTAATCCTTCAAATCCAATCTGTGGGGCACGACCGAGGGGGTCGACGAAAGACACTGCGTTAGATGCCGGCTAGATTATTGGTATCACAACCGCGGCGCCTGTTTCTGCCGTGAAGCAGTAATGTGTAAGTATGAAGCGAGCCGTAGCTAGTGATATTACTGGGCAAATGAGACTTAACATCTTATGTCTCAACTTGAGAAGCGAGACTTTTTTCTGAAACTGGCCTTATTTATGAAGAGAAGCGAAACCGCTTGCTACCCCTCAATGCAGAGAAATTAGTATTTATCCAGTGCAGTATGAATACTAATTAATATTTTTTTTTCTATTACATTAATTTACTATGGTGTGATTAAAAATATAATGTAAAAATATATTTTTACTAATTTTTTTTTAATTCGGCCTGATGCCTATCCGGCCGAATAGTAGGTAGTTATCCGGTATTCGGTCAGATAGTATTAAAGCCGCCGGATAGGCCGGATACCGGATAGTTACCGGATATCCGTTTCATCTCTAGTCTCAAGGTGACGAGCGCAAGATTTTTTTTGAAAAAATTTTTCGAGAATCCTAAGCGGCACTGCATTGTAATAGGCAGGGCGTATCAATTACCACCAGCTCAATGTTCCTCCATTTTTATTTTCATTATAAAAAGCCATACAATCCGAGCGGAGATGACTGGATCGTCGATGATTCAAGCCGCTGTTTGATATAAAATGATAGTAATATTATCACACTTTACACAAATTATCTTGCCCAAAACTAGAATTAGAATATAAAAGTAATATGGCCTGTATGATTATATTCTACTCTGTGTATTGGGCTGAACTGATGGCGAACGTCATCTTTCAAAGTGTGTTTGAAGTTGTCACTGTGTACGTCACTGTCGGTGTTGAAGTTAGTTATTATTGTCCATGAGTAGAGCGCTCATTGAGAAGTCGCATTCGTCTTCAAGCTAGCGCCCGCGCCGGTTGTGCGCACTGATCGACTTAAAACAACATGGTGGATACCAACACCGTGACGCCCGATTTTAACACCGAATAAATCTCCGAGATACTTAAAGAAGAGATATTATAAGAAACTAGCTGACCCAGCAAACGTTGTATTGCCATCATAGTTAACATCTGTAGTTATTCTACCAACTATAGTTAAAATTAAATTTGTTAGTTAGCAAGATACAAAGATTCTAATTAGTTATTCATTTTAAACTATTCCTTCAATTTGATTTCTGAACGACAGGGGACACATCAAAGGAAAAACAAAATTGTTGTTTTTTTTTAATTCCAAACATTTTCTTATTTATTCACCTTTTAAACCTTCCCTGGACTTCCACAAATAACTCAAGACCAAAATTAGCCGAATCGGTCCAGCCGTTCTCGAGTTTTAGCGAGACTAACGAACAGCAATTTATTTTTATATATATCGATTTCTTTTAACTCCGAACATTTTTAACAACGAACATTTTGAACAAGTAGGCGTTACTTTGCGGAAATCCATAATTATATAAATGATTTGAGTTTTCTTTAGTGTTAATTCCGCCAATATTTGTCTTTAAACAAATCGACACGTGTTTCGCAACACGAGGCATCCTCAGGACGTGTTGTCTCGCCAAAAACTGGCACGAGAATTCTGAATTTTGAAAACTCAAATCATTTATATATTGTTTCCATGAAAAGGGTGTCGTGAGTAGTGTAGTGACATAATATTTGCTGGGCTAATGTCATGTTCACGAAGCATCCTTACATAAACAATGAATTCATGCTCTAAAGGTTGATTTATTGATTTAAATAATAATATCCTTATGCATCCAATATTCGATAATCTATATGTATGCAGTTTATTCAATACAAAAGTATTACGTTATTCAAAAGAATTGTTAAAAAACGTTTGTGTGGTAAAGGTTACTATAACATAAATGACTTTCTTAATGATACCACAGATTGGGAATGGAGTGACCGCCCTCAGGCTATCAAATAATAAGTTTAATTGTACAATATTACTTTGTAAACATATTTATTCGATGAAAAAAAAGCCCGCTGAGTTTGTTGCGCCCATTCTTCTCAGGTCTGAGGCATTCATTTTGGAATGGGTGGTAGTTTTTTTGACTTTCAATAAGTGATGTCACATCCTATTTTGAATAAAAATATTTGAATTTAATTATTTATTACTGTTTATGAAATATTTGATATTATTTAAACACCAATCCTATATTGGTTATAGCACCTTACAAAGTAATTGTTATGTATATTACAGCCATTGTAAAAACCTCAATTTTTTTTATAGAATACGAGGACGAACGAGCGTACGGGTCACCTGTTGTTAAGTGATCACCGCCGCCCACAATCTCTTGCAACACCAGAGGAATCACAGGAGCGTTGCCGGCCTTTAAGGAAGGTGTACGCGCTTTTTTTGAAGGTACCCATGTCGTATCGTTCCGGAAACACCGCACAAGGACGTTCATTCCACAGCTTTGTAGTACGTGGAAGAAAGCTCCTTGTAAAAAAATATTCAAGATTTATTAAGATTAAAAAGAGTTGAGTTTCTTGTATGTCCATCTCACGAACTCTATTCTTTCCAAGCATAATATAGTAGAATCAGTATTTTACACCCTATATTAGTACTCTTCTTTAGGGACCTTCCCTTCAAGAAGTCTTCCGCAGTGCACCATACAACAGTGACGATCACACTTACATGGGCTAATTGACCGTAGATATTTTGAGAAAAACCCTGTGTGAACGAGACACGGACGCGCTATTCCGTCACAGAACCGTGATAATGAAAATGAAAAAAAAAAATGAAAAATAAAAAAATATTTATGTCAGTAACTAAATTGGTACAATCAAAATAGCGGACGTGACCTTCTATTAAGTGAGGAACACCTGTGTCAGAAGGACACGCTCTTCCATATCAATTAAAATGAACAGTACCAAAAACTAGGGATCACAAATTAAGTCTATAAAAATATAATATAACAAAAGAAAAATATTCTACAAAGAGGATGTTTGTGTGCGTGTGTGTGTGTCATTGTTACTTTTCGTAAAACACTACTTATTGTACTATAAAGAAGGTAAACCTAAAATTTACTCCATGTAGTTAAATAGCTCTTCCATTTCAACATAATTCATAGATTTCAACCAAGTGGTTAAACTTCGTCTACATTCCACTTTGCTAAACGTAAAGATCTCGAGTTTTTCATTTATAAGGTTACTAGCTGACCCAGCAAACGTTGTATAGCCGATATTAAAATCGCGATACAAAAGTAACTGTTGATCGTAGATGGTTGAAAATTTGAAGTTGATTTTTTTTTAATGCTGACTCATAATCAAAAAAATTAAAAAAAAAAGTCAAAAAAATTAAAAAAAAAATTTGGCGTGGACCGCCCTTAACACTTAGGGGTATGAAAAATAGATGTTGTCCGATTCTCAGACCTACCCAATATGAACTCAAAATTTCATGAGAATCGGTCAAGCCGTTTCGAAGGAGTTTAACTACAAACATGAGAATTTTATATATTAGATAAACATGTTCTGATTGTTTCGTAAACTGTATAAGAGAGCATATTATACGGTTATACTTCTACTAAATGACCCGACAGACGTTGTACTGTTCAAAAAAAAAAACTCTTCGGGGGAATAGGTGTAAAATATTCTAAACTGACCTCCACTCGCCGAAAGGAATATTTTTATCAAATTTCAAGTCTCCACGCCATATAATAATAATATTGACACACTTTTTACACAAATTATTTTGCCCCAAGTTAAGCATATAATATAGCCTGTGTTATGGGTTACAAGACAATGATATATTTAATACAATATACTTACTTAAACATACATAAATACATTTAAACATCCATGACTCGGAAACAAACATCCATATTCATCATATAAATGCTTGCACGTACCGGGATTCGAACCCGGGACTTAGTAGGTAGGATCGCTAACCACTCGGCTATACAGGTCGTCATATGGTTCCAGAGATATAGTGATGAATCAATTTATAGGTGAAAATCTCTTGACCGTCATGTTACTTAAACGGATATCTGTTTTTAATGCAATTTAAGTTGCATTCGCAATCCGCCGTTGACCTAAAACATCTGGCTGGGTCGCAACACAAGTCATAGAACAGTAGTGTTACTGAGCGGTCTCCTTGAAATTTATACTTACGTCTGGGCGGAGCGCTAGGGTTGGTATGATAAAATTTATCAGGCTTGGGAAGCTTCCTTGCACAAGATTGGCTAGATTATGGGAACCACAACGGCACCTTTTCTGCCGTCAAGCAGTAATGTCTAAGTATTATTGTGTTTCGGTCTGAAGGGCGCCGTGGCTAGTGAAATTACTGGGCAAATGATACTTAACATCTTATGTCTCAAGGTGACGAGGGACAGTTGTAGTGCCGCTCAATTTTTTTGTTTTTTCAAGAATCATAAACGGTACTGCATTGTTATGGATAGGACGGAAACCATCAGCAGAACGTCCTGCTCGTCTCGTCTCTTATTGTCCAAAAAAATACTACTATGGCAACCTCTGTTCTGTCACTAAATTACATCAATGCCGTCTAGACCGCGTAATGAATATTTTAAACAATTGGAGTAAATGCGGCAATGTATGGATATAGCAGTCGAAGATTATTTTGGTGTAAGTTCTGGCATGTTCCATTCCGTTCGGCTTTGTTTTTATACGACGTGATTTGTCTATATATATAGGATCGTAACTAATAATTATAATAATAATATTGACACACTTTTTACACAAATTATCTAGCCCTAAGTTAAGCATATATAGCCTGTGTTATGGGTTACATGACAATGATATATTTAATACAATATACTTACTTAAACATACATACATTCATATAAACATACATAAATACATTTAAACATCCATGACTCGGAAACAAACAGCCATATTCATCATATAAATGCTTGCACCTATCGGGATTCGAACCCGGGACCTCTAGCTTAGTAGGTAGGATCGCTAACCACTCGGCTATACAGGTCGTCAACTATAATCTATCTTTGAGTTTAAGATTGATACAGTCACATAAAGTATATTTTAATAAATTCAATATTTGTTCACAGTCTTGGCGATCAAGAGATGAAAATAAGTAAACCGAATAATGAAGGAAGTAGCTGGGCAGATCTTTCCCATGATATAGATGTAAATTATATTACAAATGCTGCGAGACCCACACGAGAGGAACAGAAGGATATTGAAGTTTTGTCTGGTGATAAATATGTACCGTTGGATGATGAGAAAGCTGATGAAGATGAAAATATAATAGATAATGATGATCAAAATATGAATGATAAAAGGAAATTACAATATTTAAAAGACGATGAAATGTTGATTGGTAGTCGATTTGTACCAATAGGTGAAGTGAAAGTAAGTGGTAATAGTGGGAATCGTAACGATGGTATGGATCAAAATATGTATAGTATCGAATCCGATGTCAGTAATTTTTCTAAAAGAAAATTACAATATTTAAGACATTCCGTTAGAAATATAGCATTGAATGTACCTGATATAAAAGACGATCTTAAGGATGTAATTAATTCAGATATTGGTACTAATGAACATGATTCCGATAAAGATGATAGTTTTTTTAGCATTTTCGATAACAATGATTTAGTAAACGATATTAATACCAAAGTATTGAATAAAAAAGTTAGCATAGGAAGACTAAAATATAATAGGAAAGAAAACGATGAAAGTAATTTTTCACCAGTACCTGAACAAGCAGAAAAGAATGGCGATTTTAATGATTTTGGAAGTAAGGGAAAAGCACTCAAATCTCACAAGGGCAACGATATTGACTTTGAAGAGGTGCAATATTTTAGTGATAAAAATCCTGGAGGTATGAGGGGTAAACGGCAGGTGAATTTTGATGATTTTTCTGTGGTGAGAGCGGATCCTGCTGTCCATATCGATGGACTCAGAGTGGAAGTCTCGTCCAAGGATCCGAAGTTCAGTGATGACGGTATACCAAGCGTGCTGGCTGATTCAAAGGTTACACTACGGTATGTTTTTATATAATATTTTTTCTACTCCCGTACTTTTATCTGTCATTTATACAGCCACGGCCAAATTAATTTTGTAACTGAAATTTATAAACAAAACCTCACGGGTTCCGTCCAAGCGCTCTTCCGTTCGAGGGACGTATGGTTCGTAAATCTTGGTGTGTCTTGTTCCACTCTCAGGTTGTGGCTCCTTAAATTTTAGTTACTAATTTATTTAATTAATCCCAGAATCAGAGGGAAATCACTTTAAAAATAATAATAATATAATAATAAATATAAATAAATAATAAATGAACTTACCTAGCCGTAGAAAAATTATTGTATGCGACACGTTGTAAAGCTAGATCATAAAACACGCCACTCACGTATTTTGACACTTCTTATACATCTGTTGCATAAAGTATTATTAAAGTTCCCGCGCCACGGAAAAATACGTTGTGTTCTTTTTACGTGGAAATCGTAACGTAAATACTTGCGCCGAAAGAACTATAAAAGACGCGCCGTATATCAGTGGCACCGCGCTATTGGTCGAGACGTTGTCGGCATCTTAAAAATACTGTCGCCTACATAAGTTTTTACAACACGAATTCGCAAAATGAAGAGAAATTGTTCATGTTGTTTTTATATCAGTCGAACAGGCTAGATAGTGTTGATACACCTTTCATTTAACTATCGTGGGTATTGCTTTTATTTTATAATTTATAAATTTTTACTACATAGATTCCTATGTACTAAAAATTTATAAATAAACATCTATAAGGTATACCTTATAATATACAAAACAATTACTACTCTTTATTTATGCGTAGATAATATTTGGATGAATAGTAAAACTTATATTTTAGTAATTTAAAGTAATGGTTTATGTGATATGGATCTCAATCGTGCCTGCAATAAAATAATTGTATTTATTAAAAATATATATTTATGTGCGCTGTACACATGCGCGATCGCAGCCACACCGCGATGCACAGGGTGAGGGGCGGGCGGGGACATAACGCGCTACGCAGAAATGTGATTGAACACTCCTTGTGATATTTTCTGTATTTTGTGGATTTAAGTTAGTTAAAATTAAGTAACATCGTACAGTAGGGTATTATGTAGAATATCCTGTTTTTGTTCAGGTTATTCGGGCAAGGTTTGACCCAACGCACAGTGATAGCTTTCACCTACGACGCCCTGGAGTACGGCCTGCCGTGTAAGTTTCTACTCAAAGGAGAGTACCTGGTGAGTGGTCTATAATATACTATTTTTCGCAGTAGCACAGAACTTACTTTCTATTTGATCTCCTTCTTCCTTCCAAATGGTAGAACCATTTGGATTTCTGGCATTTATGCACAGTACGGTTCTGCCGCTCTTTCGCGTAGAGAGAGAGAGAGAGAAATATATTAAACAAATTTCTTGACAAAGAAAGCTTCCCTCCTTTCCTTAATGACCGGCAACGCTCTTGTGATTCCTCTGGTGTTGCAAGAGAATGTGGGCGGCAGTGATCACTTAGCACCAGGTGAACCGTACGCTCGTTCGTCCTTTTCCATAAAAAGGCTTACTATGGTATAATAGATTATATAGAAGATAATAATGCATGGTCATTGACTGGTTCTGCGCAGGCCTCCTAAAATTCTATGGTATTATATTCTTATGTATATTATATTATGTAGGCTAAGCAATTTTTTTAGCTTCGTCTAAGTTCTCAAACCTGAGCAATTCCTATTCTGATTAGCTGGTAGATTCCAAAGTTCATTGAGAGATTTCAACTTATCGAATTAATTTCGAATTAATTAATTGTATTATAAATAAATTGAGTCCTTTTGAATTCTTTTTGATGTCATTTCTAATATACTAGATACTACTACCGCTTCGGAAACAAGTACTTGCAAAACAAGCGCGTACAGCTTAAAAGATTACAACGCTCTTGTAAAATTTCTGGTTTTAAAAGGAAGGACCGGTAACAGTGATGAGATACCATAAAGTGACCCAAGACTCCTATGATTTGGTATTCCATAAAATAATCTCCGGAAACAATGCTTTGCGGGTAGTTTGATATCAGAACTCCTATTTCAGGCTAAAGAAGACTCCGTTACAGCAACGTCAGCTCTATTCGAGTTCACAGCCCCATCACCAATATCCGCATCCAAATTATACATCTGCGCGAAAAACCTCAACCCAGGCATAACAGACCCGACGAAAGATGAAGACAAGTACTTACACCAAGGAATGGAGAGTTGGAAGGTCATATCAACCCACGACAAATTGCTGCCATTGTGGGCCACTCTGGTGCTCATTCTCTTCTGCCTGGGCTTTTCGGCGCTGTTTTCTGGACTCAATCTTGGCCTGATGTCCCTGGATCGTACAGAGTTGAAGATAATCTCGAACACTGGGACAGAGCAGGAGCGAAAGCATGCTCGTGCGATAATGCCGGTTAGGGATCATGGGAATTATCTGCTGTGCAGTATACTCCTGGGGAATGTGGCTGTGAACTCCACTTTTACCATTCTCCTGGATGATTTGACGTCTGGGCTGTTCGCTGTGATATTCTCAACGCTGTCCATCGTGCTCTTTGGCGAGATCACTCCGCAAGCGATTTGTTCCAGACATGGTCTTATGATAGGAGCACGAACGATTATGGTTACTAAGGTAAGTGATTATAATTAGTCTGGACATAAATACTTATTGTAATAACTTAAAACTTTCATTTTTTTTTATTTCAGATTTGTAACGCGTTTTTTTTGAAAAAACTTTGATCATTTCGAGCCATTTCACATATGAGGTTAATATTTAACCATAATAATTGAATGGGACGGTAAAGAACAGAGAATTGCAGTGATTGCCTTGCATTTCCTTGCCTTCAGTATGTTCGTATATCATAGATATATATTGATAGATATACCAACATATTCTCTATCGAAAACTATCAAAGACTAAATAAAATTCATTAATACTACTTTCATATGTTAAAAAAAATTACTCATTAAAGCAATGACGTTCTATACATATGGACATATCATTAGCAGTCTGATAACGGAACGGCAAAAGTGTTCATAAAGACAATTTAAGCACACTATTCTCCTTAGTCGCGTGCCAACTGTGTGTCAATCAACAAGCCTAAGTGTGCCATGAACAGTGTTTTAATAATTCATTAACGACTTAGAAAAAAGGTGGTGGACTTATCATCGGTAAGGTTTTTTTTATTTATAGAAGATTCATATGCAAAAAGAGTAAGTAATAATAAAACTAATATTTTTTCATTAAATATGGTACAATAATTATTGACAAGACCCGCTTGTCAGAATGGGACAGATAAAAGAACACAGTCAGAAATGAAAACAATAGAGTCCCTTTTTTAACCGACTTCAAAAAACAATTCATCAGTATGTTTCTTTTTATGTTTGTTACCTCAGAACTTTCGTTTGGGTGAACCGATGTTAATATTTTTTTTTATTTGAATGCTGGTGCTTCCCGTGTGGTCCAGTAGGTCCAGATCTGACAATGGCAGCCATGAGAAAACCATAAGTCTTAAATTTTCTATAACTATGTGCGCAACAATTTACGAATAACTCAACATCGATAGTTATATTATGTAAAGGTAGTTTGGTGATAGTTTGGTTAGGTTCTGCTTATGGGATCCATGACAAAGTAACGGAACTGTTCAATTATTAGGAGAAAATTAACGATACTAGGCTGAATCTTTTTTATGATATCCGGATATTTGAGTCACCTACAGTAACGTCGTTATGGTCAAGTAATTGTCGTAGTAAAAATGATGATCAATGGAACTCCTTAACGACTTACAAGTAGGGTGCAATCTATGGCAGAACTGTCTGTAACGAAATTGCAAATCGCGTACGTTCATCGTTGCGTTGCAAAATTAAATAGATCTACACAAATTTAGACAATTTAATAGTTAGTGTAGTTCAGATTCATAAAAAGTCTAAAAATAAAAAAAATATACAAAACATATTTTTGGAGTCGGTGTCAGCTAAGGTAGGTTTTGTAACTACATACATAGTTATAGGTGAGATGTGCTTGAGTCGCACACACGACGTGAGGAGGCGAGAGGCGAGAACGGGCTGCGGCGGAAGGACACCGATTCAAAAATAACAATAATCGTTACTAGAATTAGATTTATTATTTAGATTGTATAAAAATACGCATTTTTTATACTTTTTAGTGTATATTATATCTATTGTTTTGGAAAAGTGTTTTTGAAGTCGGTTGTTTTATTTTAAAGGCCTAGTGAACAATGATTAGCAGTATTTATTTATTATTTTTAACCGACTTCAAAAAAGGAGTAGGTTATTATATATTTTTATGTTTGTTACCTCAAAACTTTCGACTGGGTGAACCGATTTTGATAATTCCTTTTTTATTTGAAAGCTGGTGCTTCCCGAGTGCTCCCATTGTAATTTGGTCCAGATCTGACAGTGGAATCCATGAGGAAACCATAAAAGTCTTAAATTTAGCTGCTATACATACGTATAGCAAAGTGTATGATAAATTCTCGAATAACTCAATATCGCGCCAACCGATATCGATGATTCTTTTTTTTATTGGAAAGCATATACTTCAAAGATAGTTTGGTGAGAGTTTAGTTAGGTTCTGATTACGGAATCCATGACGAAGTAACGGAACACTGTCTGTAATCAAATTGCAAAGTACTTACGTGCATTGCTGCATTGAAAAATTTAGTATATTTACACATATTTAGACAAATTGTTAGTAAGTGTACTTCAAATTCACTAAAAATCATAAAATAAAGAAATATTTACAAAAAAACAACCGCCTTCAAAAACACTATTCCAAAACAATATACATATATAAAATGCATTAAAAAGTATAAAAATAATTGCGTATTTTTATACAATCTAATTAATTTATCTTATTCTAGTTACGATTATTGTTAGACCCCAAAAATTACAATAATCTTAACTAGAATAAGATTAATTAATTAGTGTTTTTGAAGGCGGTTGTTTTTTTGTTAAATTTTTTTTGTGTAATGTGAAAGGCTTACAAGAACATGAACACTTACATACTAGTGCTACTTACACGTTATCACGGAAGTATCATTACCTAGTGATAATTGATACTTATTTACATCGCAAATATGTAAAAGCTAATATTTTTCAGCTTTCCCGTATACGAGATAATGAAAAAGGATTGACGCCAGTTGGAAGCAAGAGGGAGAGAGAGATGTAAAGAAATATACAAATCAAATAAGCATATTTATATTTCACCGCTAAAGGATTTAAGTTTTATGGATTTAATCACATTTAAAATTTGACAAAAGCAGTCATACAAATATATGTTGATGTCCGCTTACGCTACATATACCAAAAAGATTCCCTGGAAAAGATATTTAAGTCTAATAGGCAAATTTTATTTAATTCAACGAATTAAAATTTAAATAACCAGTTCAACTTATTATTTTATGTAAATAAGAATATTATATTTGAGTATTAGTTTCTCTCATTAAAGGTTACCTTAACTTGTTAAATCCAAATCACTTTAGTACGTAAAGAAGAAACAAATATAAACACAAGCCAATACATAAACATACAAACTTTCCCCTTTAAAATATGAGTGTAATTTTTGATTAAAAACGTAAAAAACCTCGGACTGAACAGATCTTGATCGGAAAATAGGGACAGACGGTGGAACGTAAAAGTTATAGCAACCGCGTTTTTCGTCTGGGTTTAAGAAAATACCTAACTGCTACTCCACTGATGTCACTGTCCAAATCGAGTTCTAAATTCAAAATAGTTGAAACTGAAATAGTGTTTACATTGCTGCCTATTGACCAATAATATTTAAAAAAAACTGGAGTAAACGCAGAAATGTATAAACATAGCAGTCGAATGTTATTATGGTGTCATTTGTGGCATGTGCCATATTTCGGCTTTGATTTTGTATGGGGTGCATTGTCTATATGTATAGAACGTCATTGCATTAAATAACATAACTGGGAATAAGAAATTGAAGGTCGGATTCTTAGCACATGTCGATATAACGTTGTTATTGATTATAAAAGAATGTCGCAAACGTCAGAAAATATCTGAAAACTAAATAATAATTTATATATACATTTAAATGAACAAATACACTTGGAGGTTAAAAAAATTACGGTGCAATTTTTTTTTTTAAACTATTACATTTTAAGGGTTAAGAAATTGATACTTACCGTTTAATTTTTTTCATAACAGACTACTATTCAAACAGTTCAAAATGGGAATTAAAAACATAAATGAGAGTTTCCGATAACAGAAACTAAATCTAGAATTTAAAAAAAATGCTTGCATATTCGCACTCAAAGTGGCTGGTCATATTTCAGGCTGTAATGGCGCTAACTGCGCCCCTCGCTTTCCCAATCAGCAAGTTATTGGATTACTTCTTGGGCGAGGAGATTGGAAGTGTGTACAACAGGGAAAGACTCAAGGAGCTGGTCAAGGTAAGATTTTTGCATAAAATTTCGAAATATAATTAAATCGTAGTTGCCCGTTGCTTTCGCAACTAAAGGTTTTATCTCAATAAAATGTTTAAGTAGGGATAACAGAGAGACTTGTCATACTGGAACATGCAGGGCAAGCCTGTCAGCCATTAATTTGGCATAGCGACATCCCATTCTGCACGGACGCACGCCAAGAAATGAAAGATATTAGTAGGATAATAATATATATTCTTTATATATTCTTGATAATGTTATGTATGTACATAGGCACATCAGTGAATTTGCTAGAAACTCTCATAACCATAATGCTAACACCTTGAACAGACGTAAACTTATAATGTCTACTACTCTGTTAAGTCGAGTTAGTAAGTCTTTTGTGAAGCGATTTAGATGCTTTTACAACAAGATTCCAGGAAATGTTAAAAAAATGTAAGTCTTTAGTTTTAAGTGAAACTTTGCCCTGTGCTTCCCTGGGGCATAAAAAGAATAGGGAAGTCCCAGGCCCAAGGGTGTCGTAAGAGGGGACTAAGGGCATTTTACCAGTGAGAGGCTCTTTTGCACAGAATGCTGGCTAGATTAAGGGTACCACAACGGCGCCTTTTTCTGCCGTGAAGCGATATTGTGTAAGCATTATTGAGTTTCGGTCTGAAGGGTGTCGTTGCAAGTCACATTACTGGGCAAATGAGATTTAACATCTTTTGTCTCAAGGTGACAAGTGCAATTATTGTAGTGCTGCTCCGAATTTTTAGATTTATCAAGATCGGCTTGCATTAAAATGAGAAGGGCGCATCAATTACCATCAGCTGAACGTCCTGCTCGTCTCGTCCCTTATTTTCATAAAAAAAAACTTTTGGAATTGTGAATATTAACTTGGAGATGTATACTAGGTTACAACAGACGTGAACGATCTGGATAAGGACGAGGTGAACATCATCTCCGGGGCCCTGGAGCTGCGGAAGAAGAAGGTGACGGAAGTGATGACGAAGTTAGAAGACGTATTTATGCTGCCAATCACTTCGATCCTGGACTTCGAAACAATGTCTGAGATAATCAAATCAGGTTTGTGCAAATTGTTTTCTAGGTAGGTTAGAAAATTGTAGGATTTAAAAACTGCATTGGGACATGTCGTATCAATTACCACCAGGTGGTATCAATTACGTGTGACGACGACCTGTATAGCCAAGTGGTTAGCGATCCTACCTACTAAGCTAGAGGTCCCGGGTTCGAATCCCGGTAGGTGCAAGCATTTATATGATGAATATGGATGTTTGTTTCCGAGTCATGGATGTTTAAATGTATTTATGTATGTTTATATGAGTTTATGTATGTTTAAGTAAGTATATTGTATTCAATATATCATTGTCTTGTAACCCATAACACAGGCTATATATGCCTAATTTGGGGCAAGATAATTTGTGTAAAAAGTGTGTCAATATTATTATTATTATATTACCACCAGGTGAATTTCTTGCTCGTCTCCCCACCTCTTACCACGAAAATACCAGAAAATCTACTGTCAATACTTATTGGAAATTACTTTAAGCATGATTTGAAATTAATGTATGACGCGTCCTAGACGATGGGAAGTCCTATTTTAGGGCTTTGGAAGTATTCCAAAACACTCGCGCAGGGCCGTAAACAATTTCTATACATAGAAACCACTACATGTTTGACTTATAGACTAGATTATTTACAACGCAGCATTTGTCAGCCAACAATGTAAGCAATATATGGGATATCTTCGTTTTTGCTTTTAATACATACATACAATCACGCCTCCTTCCCGTAGGGGTAGGCAGAGACCGCTTCTTTCCACTTGCAACGATCCTTACATACTTATTTCGCTTCGTCCACTTTCATTATTCCTTTCATACATGCTCTTCGATTTAGGCATAAAGGCATTTAGTTTCTCAAAATTGATTCCTTTAGAATTCTTTTTGATGTCATTTCTAATAACTACTAGACACTACTACCGCTTCGGAAACAAATGGCGCTCTGAGAGAGAAGAAGCGGCGCAAGAAACTCTCCCAGCATTCTTTTTTTGCACTCTTTTCAATAAAAATATACAATATTGTACATTCATTTCTATCGCTATAAAATAATCACAATCTAGTCCCAGGCTGTCCGATCATTTAGAAATTCAGCAGCGGAGTAATAGGATTTACGACAGAGCCATTATACATTTACCCTTAAAGCTATTATGTATCTTATGAAGCCTACTAGAATTAGTTACAAGCAATCCCTTATTTCTTGTCTTATAATAATGAAAAATCACTATTAAGAGCAAACTAGGGTACTCTTGACCTGGCCTTTTTTCTACGCAACGCCAAGTGATCCAGCCGTTTACAGAGCACTGGGTCCCCGACAGTTCGAGCTGCTCTGCGTTGCTCGCGGTCAAATGGATCGAGCTGATACTGGGGTGCGCCAGACCAGAGATAACAGCAATACTCCATGTGTGGCCGGACCTGCGCTTTTTAGAGCGCTAGAATGTGGGCCGGCTTGAAGTATTGCCGTGCTCTATTGATGACGCCCAGCTTCTTCAAAGCCAAATTGGCTTTGCCCTCCAGATGGCCACGAAATTGGCAATCGCTCCAGATTTCGAGACCCAGTATTCCGATACTAGGCGAGGCTTTAAGGGAAGTGTTATCGAAGAGCGGTGATAAGTCTGTTGAAGTATACTTATTCGAATGAGTGGTAGTAGTAGGTATAGTAATCGGATTTCAATTTCAATCGATTCAAAGGCATAAAAAAGGCATTTATTTTCTCAAAATTGATTCCTTTAGAATTCTTTTTGATGTCATATCTAATAACTACTAGACACTACTACCGCTTCGGAAACAATTGGTGCTCTGAGAGAGAAGAAGCGGCGCAAGAAACTCTCCCATCATTCTTTTTTTGCGCTCTTTTCAATAAAAATATACAATATTGTACATTCATTTCTATCGCTATAAAATAATCACAATCTAGTCCCAGGCTGTCCGATCATTTCGATATTCAGCAGTGGAGTAATAGGATTTACGACAGAGCCATTTTTTTATAAAACATTTAAATTTATTTATAGATAATGCCTGAACAGTGGCTGAGCTTTATTATAGAAGTTTATACATTTACCCTTAAAGCTATTATGTATCTTATGAATCCTACTAGAATTAGTTACAAGCAATCCCTTATGTCTAGTGTTATAATAATGAAAATCACTATTAAGAGCAAAAAGGTGACCATTTTTGTGAACGTATATTAAATTTTCATAAATGTACTGACAATGAACAGTCATAATATTTATTTCTTTAAATTTTTCTTTGAGAGACTGTCTATAAACAAGCTGATATATATCACGAACAGCTCTCTTTTGCAGAGCAGACACTATATCAATGTCAGCAGCAATATGGGGTATATTAAAATACCGTACGTCATGATGCTGTGAAAATAACTGAAGTACACTAATCTAGCGGTCGCAACATTCGTGTACTCTCTAATCTTTCTAACTGCATATGCCGCAGAGCTGAGTCTATCTGCTAGATGGGCAATATGTGGAATTGTATCTAAATCAAGGTATAACGTTTAAGAGGCGCAGAACCATCAGGGGGCTCAAGTGGGGTAGGTTCATAGCCTGCAGTGTGAGGATTGTGAAGGCAAAGCGCTCTCACTGTGGCCATACCCTAACTCTTGAGTAGGGTGTGTTTATTCATAGGCCTCGTGGCAGAATCTGCATAGGCTGGATTCACTGAGACCAATTTTTGCAAGGCATCTAGCCTTTAATTATTGCAGGTCAATTTTTATTATATATATTGGGTATTTCTATCACGTATTGAAAGTTTACAACCATTAATTTGAAAAAATACGCCTCAGACCTATTTTTGAAGTGAATAATTCTTTTGGCGCACCGCTCGTACATTTTTCGTAGGTAGTAGGTTAGGTGAAAGGTTCGATCAGATGAGCTTTGGTCCGCCGAGTGAGTTGCCAATGATGTTTTCACTTCTGCCGTGCGGTCTTCAGCACACACTCTATTTTATAGGTTCTCAACGTGGGCGATAACGCCCCCATGTGGTCGTTTGAGTATTTCGGGGGGGCAGTAGAAGACCCAGAGAAAATTAGGGGGCATTGAGATGGCGCAGATGGGGCGTGGGTAGATTAAAAAATATAGTCTAAAAAGGCAAAAAAATACACGAAAATACTCTAGAAAAAAACATATTCTCAAAGTGGGCGGTGAGCAAAATAAGGTTGAGAAACTATGCAGTATATTTTTTTATGTAAGAGGAAGAAGGTTAAGCAGACATGCAGCTACTATACCAGTAGCTGTATTGATCACCGTGACCCATACAGTGGCGTGCCTAGGGTTATATGAAAATAAGGGACGAGACGAGCAAGACGTTCAGCTGATGGTAATTGATACTCGTACGCCCTGCACTTTACAATGTAGGATTCTTGATAAATCACAAAAATTCTGAGCGGCACTACCTACAATTGCGCCCGTCGCCTTGAGACATAAGATGTTAAGTCTCATTTGCCCAGTAATTTCACCAGCTACGGCTTCCTTCAGTGTTTATACATTACTGCTTCACGGCAGAAATAAGCGCCGTTTTGATACCCATAATCTAGCCGGCATGCTGTACAAAGGAGCCTCCAAATGGTAAAAGGCCGGCAACGCTCCTGTGATTCCTCTGGTGTTGCAAGAGATTGAGGGCGGCGGTGATCACTTAACAACAGGTGACCCGTACGCTCGTTTGTCCTCCTATTACATAAAAAAAAGAAGAAAGAATAAGTATTTATCACACACAACAAAAGTATATATTCAAATTCAAATATTTTTATTCTATTTTCGATATGACATCACTTATTGAAAGTCAAAAACTACCACCCATTCCAAAATGAATGCCTCAGACCTGAAAAGAATGGGCGCAACAAACTCAGCGGGCTTTTTTTCCAAAAAAATATGTTTACAAAGTAATATTGTACAATTAAACTTATTATTTGATAGCCTGAGGGCGGTCGCTCCATTACTAATCTGTGGTATCATATAAGTAAGTACTTTTTTCTAAGGGAGAATAATATGATTTTAGAATCATTATATAATAGTTATCCTTGATGTGCAATGTGTCTTATAAATTAACACAATTCTGTATTTTTATCATTATTTAATGTTCACCAATATATTTATATCTCATTTATAGAACCTAATGCCACCTTTATTATATTATATACAGTTACGTTTAGATTATACTATGATTTAATATTTATTATTATTACAATTATTTATTTATTTTTATTTTATTACACTACTTACTTTGATACCTACACAAATTAATTTGCAATGGGAAGACTAAAAGAACTTTCTACTTCAAATGTCACGAGGGGCTGCTGAAAACCAGTGTTGTGTTGGTGTCTTCTGCACTGACACAACAATATACTGAGTCAGCTCCTTTTAGCAGGGAATCACGCTCACACTGTTATTTTTATATATTTCTTTAATTTAGAATTTTAAGATTTTAATTAATATTGTAAACTATTGTGTTTTTGTGTGAGTATTTTTTTATTGCTAATAAAGTGTTTGTATTCTATTCTAAAATAAGTTGAGTATCTATTCAGGTTACTCCCGGATCCCGGTGTACGAGAACCACCGCGGCAATATCATCACGGTGCTCTTCATCAAGGACCTGGCGTTCGTGGACCCCGACGACAACACGCCGCTCCGCACTCTCTGCCAGTATTACCAGAACCCCTGCAACTTCGTCTTCGAGGACGTCACACTGGACATCATGTTTAAACAGTTCAAGGAAGGTGAGAGCAAATTGTTTTTGAAACTATACTAGTTTGGATGCGTTTGGGTAAAATTATCAGAGTGAGTTTTTACGATGCGCGCGCACACGTCACGCAAATTCGACACCTTGACGTTAGCTGGTCAACTAGACCATTTGTATCATACTTAAGCTACTAAGCCTCGTGTAACACATATGTCTACTGAACCACAAACAATGGACGAGAAATAAATTAATTTCGAAATGTTAATGTTATGTTTTTTTTTTCAATTGTATAAAAGCATTAATTTACTTGTTATTTAACTAAATTACGCGGTATAATATATATTGACGACCTGTATAGCCGAGTGGTTAGCGATCCTACCTACTAAGCTAGAGGTCCCGGGTTCGAATCCCGGTAGGTGCAAGCATTTATATGATGAATATGGATGTTTGTTTCCGAGTCATGGATGTTTAAATGTATTTATGTATGTTTATATGAATTTATGTATGTTTAAGTAAGTATATTGTATTAAATATATCGTTATCTTGTAATCCATAACACAGGCTATATATGCTTAACTTGGAGCAAGATAATTTGTGTAAAAAGTGTGTCAATATTAAATATATATAATATAACATTTTCTTTATTACAATATTGTTTCTTGTACCTACTATATAATACGTTAGAATAGCACGAGGAATAATTTTTTTAAGGATTTTTGTTTTGTTACGCCAAAGAAGAATATCTTCTTGCGCGCGTACATACGTGCACAGTTTTTTTTTTATAAATTCAGTCAAATCCGTGCAAGATTTCTTTAATCAAGAACATATATGCCCAGTGTGAAGACCACTGTTGGCTGAGCCTGGACCAGTCATTCGCCGATGCCTTTCTGCACGCTCTTGATACCAAGTGAACCCGATCCGCTCGCAAATTTTCGCGCCACGAAACGAATTGATTCCTGCCACCGAATTCCACCTTCGCACGACACGCCACAAGTTAGGATATCATCCCCACCATCTGGATGTGTGGCGGTCTTGCGTGGAAGACCACAGTGCGGTTTTCAAGGAGCTTTCTTCCACGTATTACAAAGCTGTGGAATGAACATCCTTGTGCGGTGTTTCCGGGACGATACGACATGGGTACCCTCAAAAAAAGCGCGAACACCTTCCTTAAAGGCCTGCAACGCTCCTGTGATTTCTCTGGTGTTGTAAGAGATTGTGGGCGGCGGTGATCACTAACAACAGGTGACCCGTACGCTCGTTTGTCATCCTATTCCATAAAAAAAGGAGGAAAAGCGCTTGAACCAGTTGGATTGCAAAAAAGGCCTGGATTAAGTGTTGGCGACAGTCCTTAGTTCCATTCCATACAGTCCATAATTACGCAAGAAGTCCACTGAACTGCGGTTGTATTGCTCAGTGGTCTACAAGATTACCTGGGCACAAAATGTGAGAAATAAATTAAATCTTTTTTGACAAAGAAGGCTTACTATAGTATAGAAGATAATAAATGTATGGTTCTTGACTGGTTCTGTGCAGGTCAACTTAAATTGTATATTTTTTTCATTTAGTGTTCAAAACAAAGCATACAATAAAATAACTATATCTAAATACCACGAAAACCCCTAATGGGTTTATCTGGGTAAGTTGATTTGGTAGATTATCTGGCAAAATATTGGTGGTTTAAAATATTTGATATTATATTCAAATTCAAAAACACTTTATTCATGTAGGTCACGGAAATGAACTATGAATGTCAAAAAAAAAAAAAAAAAATATTGTTTCTTATTGAATTTACCGCTACTTCGTAAAGGGTTGAGCTAATGAGAGGAAGTAGCAACAAACTCATTGCCACTCTTTTAAGTCAAGATTTACATTTTAATTGTTTTACAAATCATTTCAATTACAATATATTGACGCAACAAAAATACTCAAATGTCAAAAAAAGAAAAAAAAAAGTAAATTAATACTTATAAACACAAGTTTTATTGAGTATAGTAGATGCATCAATCCACACATACCGTAAATAAATAGAGGCATTATGTGAGCATTTCATAAAATAAAATAAAATATATAACTTTAACTTTAAAGGAAATAATAATAATTAAAAACACATCAAGCAGACCTCCCGGTAACGAGATCATCCAGCCACCACGAGTAGCACCCGTTCACGAGCATGACGCAAGGACCAGCCATTGCCTCCCTCGACCATATTTTCGGGAAGGGAACGACCCGCCCCACGTCGCCGCCACAAGCAGAGGCATTTAAGCGAGCATGACGATACCTGTCACGAATAATCTATTATATTACTTAGCATTCTTGAGCCACTGATGTGTTTGGTCTATGGAATGCAAAATCTCTTAGATTTTATTAAGTTTCTTAAAGTAATTAATTAGGCTAAGTTGTTATGTGATTGAAAAGGTGGACTGGCCGTTGCACGTACTTGAGATTCATGTATTTACAGGTCACAAGGGGCACATGGCGTTCGTACACCGCATCAACAGCGAGGGAGAAGGTGATCCCTTCTACGAGACCGTCGGGCTGGTGACCCTGGAGGACGTGATAGAGGAGATGATCCAGGCGGAGATCGTGGATGAGACGGATGTGTTCTGTGAGTGTTGATATAATAATAATAAGCCTTTAATTAATTCCAACAACGTTCAAATACATAATAATATAATCTTAACACTTTGTTATATATATAAAAATGAATTGCTGTTTGTTAGTGTCGCTAAAACTCGAGAACGGCTGGACCGATTTGGCTAATAATTTTGGTCTTGAATTATTTGTGGAAGTCCAGAGAAGGTTTAAAAGGTGAATAAATAGGAAAATGCTGCTAAATTAAATATAAACAACAAATTTGTTTTTCCTTTGATGTGTCCATACATAATTTCTATGAGAGGATTTATTGACGCACGGTTTGACAGTTCTGCTGTGAAACAATTTCATTACGACAGTAGGGTGCATATTTTACGAAGTAATTTTTGATGTTATGATATTATATTATTGACAAATTCATATTAAAACATTATTTTATTTATTATATACAGAACAACGTCTGTCGGGTCAGCTAGTATAAAATATAAAAGTGTTATTGGGACCCCACTGTGGGTATATGCCTCCTCCAGCTTACTCCATGTATCCCTCCTCTGTGCTTTTCCTCTCCATTCTTTTCCTGCTATTTTTATTTTGTCATCTACCCATCTGCTTCTTGGGCGGCCTCTTTTCCTTCTGCCAGATGGTCCTGCCCAAATCGTCGTTTCTACTGTCCATCTTTTGTCCATGAATTTCGTCACATGACCTTTTGCGTTACAGCGTACTCAAGAGCATCTATCAAATCTGTCCTTTTCCTAATGACAGCATTAGGATATAAGATAGGCTTCTAATCTTTTGAATTTTTCTGATTTTCAACATATTCCTTTCCATCGCTTTCTGGCAGGTCGCTAGTTTTGTTTTTATTTTTGTATTGTGAGTTTTTGTACGTTTGGAAATAACCAGCTTTGAATTCGGACTGGCCATCAACAGAATTAAAACTAAGATGATGATAGTAGACCGCGTAAATAACAACAGGGTAGAATTTCAACACATTGCCAACTGTGAGGTGGTGCCAACCTACACCTATCTTGGTTCTACTATCTCCAATACCGGAGGTTGCGAGCTGGAAATCCGAAGGCGATGTGCTATAACCAGATCTGCGGTAGAGAAGCTCAATAAGATCTGGAAGGACAGAAGGATCACCAAAACCACCAAGGTTCGACTTATGAGGTGTCCTGTGTTTCCAATCTTCCTCTACGGGGCTGAAACCTGGTCCCCTAGACTTCAAGATCGCCGCAAAATTGATGCCTTAGAGATGTGGTGTTGGAGACGACTCCTGAAGATCCCTTGGACGGCTTTCCGAACCAACAATTCCATCTTAAAAGAACTGAAGATAAAAGAAAGGCTATCGTCGACTGTGCAACTACGAATTCTGAAGTTCTTTGGTCACATCTCCAGAAATGAAGGACCGATTGAGCGGTTGATAGTGCAGGGCAAGGTGGAGGGGAAAACAGCGAGACGACGCTCACCCACGCGATGGACGGACCTTATCAAAACAGTGACCCAGACACCTGTTGTGGAGTGCTCCCGCAATGCTGCAAACCGTCTAAAGTGGAGGAGCATCGCGAGGGAGGCAGTGCGACCCATAACTGTGGAGACCAACGGCGACTAATGTTGCGTCATCTTGGCAACCACGACCACTCTGACAAGAGTGACCGATTGAGAAGAATTGTGAGTTGTATTTGAGTGTTGATATGCAGCATGAAAATTACTTTGAGTCACTCATGATTGTGTGACCTTATACGTGAAATAACTTACATCTATATTCAGGATGTAATCGTTAAGTGTGACCGGGTAAAACTTTTAATTGATATTGAAAGTACGGTAACTGATCCGTAAAATGACATCAATAACTTTAAAAAAATAATGATTACTTGCGCGTTTTGCGAGAAATTTCTTGCCTCGCACAGCCACTTTGTGGAATCAATTACCCGCTGCTGTTTTCCCGAACAGATACGACTTAAATGAAATGAAATGATTTATTTGTATGAATTGTGGTAACATAGTTGTTAACAATTAATTGGTGTACAGCACAATTCGCCAATAGATCGGCATACAAATATTTGATTGTCAATATTGGAATTTTTATATTTATACGTCACTAATAAACATTACATAGCTTTAATTCAGTAATATAATATAAAATAAACATTAGTTTGTAGGTACCTCTCAAAAAATTACATTATTTTTGGCTAAATAATTCTTTTAAACTATAAAAGCATTTATCTAGCCATAATTTTAATTTTTTATGCATTAATGTTTTAGGCATCTCTCTAAAATAGACCTTCAAGAAAAAGGAATAGTCTCACCTAAAAGGCCGGCAACGCATTTCTTGGCACCTGTTGTTGCGGATATCCATGGGCGATTACGTCACCTCTCCCCATCCCGTGAGCCTTTTGCTCGTCTGCCCCCTCTTATTAAAAAAAACGGGAAAAGTTGAGTTGGTCTGCTAACCTCTATACAAAACGGGAGTGTAAGACGTAGCTTGTCACACACACTAAAGTAATAAACCTGGCCTGTTTTCATCGGTTGTCTAGCAGCAAGAGGCTCTCTAGACGTATAAATTATATAAGTATACTAGCTGACCCAGCAAACGTTGTATTGCCGATATTAAAATCGCGATACAAAAGTAACTGTTGATCGTTGATGGGTGAAAATTTGAAGTTGTATGTATTTTTTAATATTGACTCATAATTAAAAAAAATTAAAAAAAAATTTGGCGTGGACCACCCCTAACATTTAGGGGGATGAAAAATAGATGTTGTCCGATCCTCAGACCTACCCAATATGCACTCAAAATTTCATGAAAATCGGTCAAGCCGTTTCGAAGGAGTTTAACTACAAACACCGCGACATGAGAATTTTATATATTAGATACTAGCTGACCCGGCAAACGTTGTTTTGCCATATAAATTGTATTGAGTAAGAGATGGCGCTAGTTGTATTCATTAGTAACAATCACACTTCTTTTATATTTTGTATAATTCACACTATAGTTTTATAAATTATAGCCTATTTTTTATTCTGGTGTGTAAGCTATATTATTGTAAAGTTTCATCAAAATCTATTCAGTAGATTTTGCGTTAAAGAAGTTCAAACATACATACAGACATACAAACTTTCACATTTATAATATTAGTAGGATAGATCAAGCGAGGATTTTAAGTCTCCTAAGATTGACACTTTATACCAGAATTGTTTGGTATCTTCGGTGGTCTTGCGGGATCTTGTGTTAAGAGGCCGTGTCATCGCATCTTCCATTAATTTATGATTCCAGTGGACAACCGCACCAAGAAGCGGCGCAATCGTCCTCAAAACAAGCTGCAGGATTTCGCGGCGTTCGCGGAGCGTCACGAGAACCAGCGGATCCATATCTCACCGCAGCTGACTCTGGCCACCTTCCAGTTTCTGAGCACCAGTAAGTCTCTCACTACATCTGTCAGCACTCTCTTTGTTCTGTGCTTCGGGGAAAAAAGAATACGGAAGACTTGAGGCAACTTAGGGTATTAACCCGTGGGTGGTTCCTTTGCACAGGCTGCCGGCCAGATTATTACAACAGCGCCTATTACTGTGAAGCAGTAATGTGGTAGCATTATTGTGTTTCGGTCTGAAGGGCGCCGTAGCGTAGTGATATGAGAGCAAATGAGACTTAACATCTTATGTCTCAAGGTGACGAGCGCAATTGTAGTGCCACCTTTTTTATCGAGTTTTTCGAGAATCCTAAGCGGCACTGGATTATAATGGGCAGGGCGTATCAATTACTATCAGTCTCGTCCCTTATTATTATAAAAAAGTGTGTGTGTAGTTACGCATTCACGCAAGAAGTTATACTTCTTAGGCGTGACAAAGCAAAAATCCTTAAAATTATATATTCCTCGTGCTATTCTACGATAATAGAAAGAACAATATTGTAAAATCTTGCAAAGATGGCTTTGACAATTAATTACTAAACGAATACGGCTGTATGGTCTTGAACCCTTTGCCTGTCCTAATAATGGACGAAGAAACCAAAAAAGAAGAATGTCGCAAACGTCAGAAAATTTAAGGAACCAACTTCACCCTGTTAGTTTTGTGTTACAGTCATGCACGCACATCTTAAAATTTCACTCACATATTTTTTTCATAACATTTCAGACAACAAGGCATTTCTTTTTGTTCTCGGTGTTAATATTATAGACCAGTGTCGATAATTTTTTAAACCAAATAATATTTCAATTCTAATAAATTACAGTGTAATTGGGACATAAAGAGGTAAATTTTCACCAAATTTCGTGAAAAGAAATTAGTTTTGGAAAAGATAAAAATAAAATACCAATAACTTGGTTTTTGAATTTTTCACATAAATTTTGAGGTTATGTAAAAAAATTGCCAAAACATAAGTTGTAGATCTTTTTATTACCTACAACTTTGCCACTTGACTTTTTTCCATAGGACTTGCAGTTATGCCGATGGAGATAAACCGTTTTTTACCTTAAAACACCCCCCCCTTTTACACTTCCCGACCTCAGATCGCCCGTAATTTTTTTTTTTATATTCTCTTCCGTTTCCAATTGGTTTCAGCCTACTTTTTTTTTTCACTTTTAATCATTTTCAAAGCCTTCAGCACTGGTCTATTATAATAATAAAAGTATCAAATCGTTTTTTAATTGTCTGTCGCCAGGTGTCGATGCATTCAAACCGGACATAGTGTCTGAGACAGTTCTGCGGAGGCTGCTGAAGCAGGACATCATCAGGCACATCAAGGTGAAAGGCAAGAGTAAGAAGGATGTCAACACTTTTGTGTTTCAACAGGGAAAACCGGTGAGTATGGTTTGTATAAGAGAGGTTCTCACGCTGAATGCATTGAAAAAACCCATTTCTTAAAACGAGTCGTCTAGTGAAAATGTGAACGCGAGAAGTCGTGGGTTCGAGTCCTTCTCGTTCATTGAATTTTGTTTTCAAATTATCACTTTTAAAACATAACAATTTTTTTAGATTTTCAAGAGCGACATCTCAAGTCAATTTCCTAATATGCAAATATTGGGGTTGAGCAGGTTATCAACTGTGAAGTAGATCCTGTAGATGAAGCCACAACCTGAGAGTTGAACAACGCATACAATATTTTATGATTACGTCACACGAACGGTTATCTCAGTTGGAGAATTAGGAGAGCACTCAAACGGAACGCGAGAGGTCGTGGGTTCGAGTCCCGTATCGTTCATAAAATTTTGTGTATTAATCCCAGAAGTGAAGGTTATCACTTTAAAAACATAACAAATTGTTTAAATGTGTACCTTTATATAAATATATACTTTAACGGAACGATGGCTGGTCCACGCGTCAACTCGTGAACGGGTGCAGCTTGTGGTGTCAGGTCGACCTGTTATAGTTGATAAATCATTGTGTTTGTTGGATGTGATTACTAATTATGACAGTAATCACGACCATCATGTTCACGAAGCATCCGTACACAAACAATGAATTCAATCATGGATGTTTAAATGTATTTATGTATGTTTATATGAATTTATGTATGTTTAAGTAAGTTACCTCCTCCCCTTCGTAATATAAATAGTGTTTATACCTTTAGAAATAAATATAAAACGTATTTGTTTACACTTCAGTTGGGCCTCTCTCAAAATAAATCTTAATATGTAGTTTAAAAAAAAAAATCACGCCGCAAATCTCTTTCATAGTTTGAATGAATATATTTAATGTGTATATGTATATATGGATATATATGTTTATATATTTATATATTGGGCATATAAAATAAAAAATATAAAAAAACCCGTATGCACACAAAATTTCATACAAATTGGTGCAGCCGTTTCGGAGGAATCTGGTAAGAAACACCGGGACACGAGAATTTTATATATTATATAATCAACATATATCTAATAAATAACTGTTACGATCTAGCCGTCTACTATCATATTATTTTTTACCTTATGTTTTGAGTACTATCATTTATTTATTTATTATATAATTATTGTATTTAATAATGGAAGCACTTGTGGCTGTCATCGCGACGGCCGCCTTATTGAAGGTAGCTACTGAAAATCAGTGTTGGGTTATACCCTGTGGTTATACCCAACTAATATGCCGAGTAGCAAACCTTTTTGGGACATAACACTGCAAACACCACCTTATTATGTTGATATAGAATAAGCCTTACTTTAGTTTTTAATGTATGTTAGTTTTAATTAGGCATATTATAGTAATTTTCAAGATAAGTTATTTCATATTGTTTGTTATTATATTTTGTAAATGTTCACGTGTATTTGTAGTGTTTGTTCCAAATAAAGATATACTTACTTATATTGTATTAAATATATCATTGTCTTGTAACCCATAACACAGGCTATATATGCTTAACTTGGGGCAAGATAATTTGTGTAAAAAGTGTGTCAATATTATTATTATCCATTATGGTATATACCATAATTTATATTTATACAATTAATTGTTTATTATTTTTTATGAAATATTTGATATTATTTAAACACGACTCATATATTCGATGCAACATCTCACTAACTAATTTATTATGTATATTACAGCCATGGTAAAATACTCTATTTGATTGAAAAGAGTGGCCGTTGAGTTTCTTGTATGTTCTTCTCACGGGCTCTACTTTTTTCGAAGATATGGTAGATTCAGTAATTCAAATTTCTTATATATTTTTAATACGATTGACACGTGTTTCAATTCGATTTTTATCCTCAGGAGATGTTACTCGCCGAACTCTGGCACGAGACACGGGTCTCCATAATCTTAACATATATAAATTACGTGACACGTTGTTTGTCCGCGATGGACTCCTAAACTAATGAACAGATTTAAATGGGGGCTACTTCGTGGAGTGCAGTTTGGTCCAACTTGAGAGATAGGATAGTTTTTATTTCGATTTGGGACCCATAATTGTTTTTATTTCCAATATTTGTTTTGTATGGACATATTTTCTATGAGAGAATTTAGTGACGCACGGTTTGACAGTTCTGCTGTGAAACAATTTCATTATAACAACATGGAGCATACGTTAGGAAATAATTCTTGATGTTATGAAATATTATTGGCAAATTCGTATAAAACAGTATTTTTTTTTATCTACAGACCAACGTCTGTCGGATAAGCTAGTAATAATATAATATCTAAAAAATTATTTAATTGTGCCTCAGGTGGACCACTTTCTGCTGATACTGGAGGGCAGAGTGGAGGTGACGGTGGGAAGAGAGAACCTAGTGTTCGAAGCAGGACCCTTCACCTACTTCGGTGTCCAGGCGCTCACCCAGAACGTGGGACTTGGTGAGTTGTCAGGACTGGTGAACCTTTTAGGGGCGCCAGTAATGTATCCAGTAAGTCGTTAAATAACGGGACTTTAATGAGACTTAGCATAGTATGTCTCAAACTAAATCAGCTGTGAAAACGTCGAAACAAATGGTTGACAGTTAACCCCTATTTTGAGCAATTCACGCACACTAACACAAAGTGACATACAAATCGCGAGTGTAAGACGTAGCTTGTCACGCACACAATAAACCTGGCCTAAGAGTTATTTGATGTATATTTTTTTTTAAGACAGTAAAGAACGAGACGACAGTAGAGAACGAGTTCAGCTGATGGTAATTACTTTGGCGATAGAACTTTAAAGAAAAGAATACCATATCTGCTTAATAGTTTGCCAGACGACATCCGACGGGAACCAAACAAAAACAAATTTAAAAAACTATTGAATCAATATTTATTGTTGAAGTAACATTTGTAAAATAGGCTTTAAGATTTATTTTATGAGACTCGCTCGATCCTGTAGATAAACTGTGTAAACAGTTTTACAGGACTTTATATTATTTTAAGAAGAAACTGTATATTTATAAATAAATAAATAAATAAAAATTTATACGTCCTGCCCATTACAATGCACTACTATTGCGCTCGTCACCTTGAGATATAAGATGTCAAGTCCCATTTGCCTAGTAATTTCACTAGCTACGGAGCCCTTCAGGCCGAAACACAATAATGCTTACACATTACTGCTTCAGGACAGAAATAGGCGCATAATCTAGCCGGCATCCTGTTCAAAGGAGCCTCCCACTGGTAAAAACGTGTGTTTGTGATTGTGTGTAAGATTATGTATGTGTGTACCTATCCCTATGTGAGAATGTAAAGTATGTGAGACCTCGCCTTATATAGACATCTTCACTCTCTCCTTTCACTTTCTACAATATACATGATGGTTTTTTGAGAAGGGCGGTGATGGCCAAGTCGGAAAATACGAGTATTAGAGAAAAGTCGTGAAAAGAGTTATGCCCTCGATTTATAAGAAAACAATAACTGCACATTAAGTTTTTTACAATTTCTTGAACATAAGACGGAAATCGACCAGATTGTTTTTTCAAGAAAAAAATATTCTGTATTATTGGACCATTTGACTTTGTTGCTGATAAGGATCAATATTTGCAAAGAAATGTATTACTTAAAATGAAAGGAAATAGGAAAAAAGGCCGGCAACGCTCTTGTGATTCCTCTGGTGTTGCAAGAGAATGTGGGCGGCGGTGATCACTTAACACCAGGTGACCCGTACGCTCGTTTGTCCTCCTATTCCATAAAAAAAAAGGAAAATTCACGACTTTCCTCTAAGTCTCGTAGTTTCCGACTTGGGCCATCACCGCCCTTCTCAAAAATCCACCCTATATAGATTAACTACCATTTATATCGACCATCAATCGCTTAAACTGGTGCTGTGTTTGAAGTTACAATTTGTCATTTGCCCAGCGGAGTCCCCAACGCCATCAGCCATGGGATCACTGCAGAACATCAACATGGACTCCATGTTGCGGCACACCTTCGTGCCCGACTATTCCGTTCGCGCTATCACCGAACTCTATTACCTAACTGTTAAAAGGTAATATATATATTAATTTCATCATCATCACATCAGCCGGAAGACGTCCACTGCTGGACAAAGGCCTCCCACAAAGGTCGCCATGACGATCGGTTCTGCGCTGCCCTCATCTAACCTATTGATCGTGTGTCCATCTTGTGGGGGGCCTGCCAACACTGCGTCTTCCGGTACGTGGTCGCCATTCGAGGACTTTACTGCCCCAACGGCCATCAGTCCGTCGAAATATGTGCCCTGCCTACTGCCACTTCAGTTTCGCAATCATCTGTGCTATGTCGGCGACTTTGGTGCTCCTACGCAGTTCTTTAAAACGTACGTACGACATTTGACAATAAGTCAAATAACATAATTTTTGCACTTCACGTAAGTCTATTGTGAAACTTCCACAAACTACCACAGAATAAATAACAATTTACAGATAGTCTACATTATACCTATTATTGTGCATAACTTAGGGTCGCTTTCAATAAACGATCTCTATATCTAACATTATTTTGAATACATATGTTATGTTATCCGCCAAACGATGTTGAAACTGTTTTTAAATATTTCAATCTTCAAAGTCTAAGTGAAATATACTTTTTTATTAGGCTAGGTATATTCCAAAGGTCACATAATTAAATCTAAATTGTATCGTTCATTATGTTCATAATCTTATTATTATGTTTTTGCTATGGAAGAGCGGGGCCTCCTACGACAGGCAACTCTTTGCTTAAAAGGAGACCCCAACACTGACATGGTATATTTTGATTTTGTTGTAATAAATAAATATTTATTATTAAATACTAGCTGACCCGGCAAACTTTGTTTTGCCATATAAAGTATAATTCACGCGATAGTTTTATAAGTAATAAAATATTGCCTATATTATAGCCTGTACATCATTTTGTTCTATTGTCAATAGTTTTTGCAGCGCACGCAAAAATAGGTTTTCGATTTTACACCTTGTGTTACAAAATAGCAATTTTATTACGGATCCCTAATTTTCCAAAAAAACATAGCCTATAGCCTTCCTCGATAAATGGACTTCCCAACACTGAAAGAATCATTCAAATCGGACCAGTAGTACCAGAGATTAGCGCGTTCAAACAAACAAACAAACACTGCAGCTTTATAATATTAGTATAGATTTGTAATATCGTAATCAAAATATTAATTATTCAAATACCTTAAAAACGAATTAAAAACTCGTTAGAAATGGATTCAATACAAAATGTCCGCCCTCCACCCTATTTACAACGTTAACGGTAATGGATTTTAATATAACTTTTCCTCCTGCTAAACAACGTTAGTAAGAAATTTTAATTTCCGCCAATAACGGAGTTATTAATAAATTATAAATTCCGCATAAAAGGCATTATTAATAAAAAAAAACCGCCCGCTAAAACGTTAGTAATGGATTAATGGATTTTACACGACACACTTTCACCCCAGTTGACAATTTACTACATAAGCACTTTCCAAAATGGTGTGGTAAAAATATAATCAATAATTTTAATAATTTCAGGACACTATACTTGGCTGCAAAACGGGCGACCCTTATGGAGAAGGGCGCGCTGTCTAAAGGCGCGATAAACGAACAATTTGACACTGAAGTCGATAAGGTAATCACACTTATATATTTTAACGAGCAATTCTTGTATATATATAATCTGAATCTCGGAAACGGCGCCAACGATTTTAATGAAATTTAGTATACAGGGGATCTAGGGTGCGAGAAATCGATCTAGCTAGTTTTAGGTAAAAAAATGTAGTATTATCTGTGTTTTAGTGAGAAACAGCTACAATAACATTAGAATACAAAGGTAAATTTCGCCATCATATGCAAGACTATAATAGCTCAGATGGGACATTGGGTGATCCGGAAAGCAGAAGATCCCAGTTCGAATCCAGATGTCCTAGTAGTGTTTTTTGTTCAAGTTTTGTACCTTCTTAAAAATCCGAGCAAGGCAGATATTATTATTATAACAGGGATCTAGTCGTGCTTGGAAACCGAAAAAATTTTAACTGGTTATCGTATAAGTACATCGAGAACTTTTCAATCGGTTTTGTTCTAACTTGAATAGAACATTTACGGTTGAAACTATTTATGTTAATTATGAAGGTTTCGTTGAGTAAACCGGTTTAAATCGGTTTTTGTATTCCCGAGTCATTTGTTTATCACCATAAACTTAGAACTTACTAGCGTATCTAGACGTCATAGATATGTTCTTCTCTCTCGTTCGCTTTGTTTCTAGTTCCGTGCGGTTTTGTTAAACAATTAAGGGTATGTTCCGATATGCACTGCGAGCACTGTACAGTGTGACGTCAATTTAGCATACTGTGAAGCCGTTCCCTTATAGCCAGTTATACTTTTTTTTTTTTAAACCATTTATTTCTGATACAACATTACAAAGCGATGTAAACATATTATTCTGCCAAACTGCGCAGCAGTTTGTCGGCAGTAATTCTCGTGTTTTTAATTCATTTATTTATGTAGGTATTACCCATTGCATGCTACGCATACCGTAATAATTACATATTTTAGGTACCACTAGCTTGTTTTTGTTAGATAGCCGAGTTGAGTAGGTATGCACTCTCTGTACTACAAATTTATTTATATCTCGATATTGTTCGATTAACGTTAATAATTTTACCTTTCTATCAATTGGAATAATATTACATATTTTAAACAAGCGTTCATAGTTCCCGTTAAGTTTGTTTTTTATATTTCTGTTCAATAAGAGCTTTAATGTTCTTATTTGCAAAGTTTTGATTTTATTTTTATTCGTAGTAAAAGTTAGTCCATAGCTACTCAATCCGTAACTAATTGTTGCCTCGACCAAAGAGTGATACAGGGTGTACAAAATATTTTTACTCACCGATGACTTTAAGTGATAAATTTTACCAAATACTGTGCGGAGTTTCGAACATACTGAGTTAACATGTGCATTCCATGAGAAATTTTTATCAACAATGAGCCCTAGATATTTATACGACGTTACCTGTTCCAACTGACTACATTGACATATTTGTGAGGAACTATGCAAGCAAGAGTACCTATGTCCTATTACTACTGTTTACTGTTTAAAAAGGAACGCAATCCCGTATACTGTCCGCAACATACAAATGAGTTTATTAAAGTTTTCTAGTTCATTAAAAAACTGTTGTTGGAGTACTGTCAAACTAAAAATATTAGGCGTAAAAACTAGGCACTCGAGTGGTTTTGACTGATCACGTGATCAAAGTACTGCGATTACCTTAATTCGAAAACGCCAGTGTTCGCAGTAGAATATGGCGGCGATTGATGACGTCATATATTACCCTGGAGTACTGCGGAAGTATACTGGCAGTCAATAACGGCACGAATTTTTCTACAGTGCTAGCACTGTACAGTGGTCGCAGTGCATATCGGAACATACCCTTAATTGTTTAACAAAACCGCACGGAACTAAGTAGAAACAAAGCGAACGAGAGAGAAAAACATATCTATGTCGTCTAGATACGCTAGTAAATTCTCAGTTTATGGTAATAAGTGTAACTTTTGGAATTGTGAACATTAAATTGGAGACTTGTGCTAATTGTTAATAAAATTGTAAAAGCCTTGACCTGATGTGTAAGGGACATTTAATAGCCTACACTAAAAACTTGTTATGCCTACTACTCGGTTAGTTATTCAGTCTTCAGTTTGCGCTAGGCGAGCGCACTTCCGTTTTGTCTATTGCGGCACTTAGGCTTCATTCGGCAATTTCTAAAATAAGTTTTAAAAGTAAAACCTAATAAAATTTGGAGTGCCGATTTGCTGCATTTCGAAACTTATAACGGATGTTTTGCGTAAATATAGTCTTCGGTTATATAGCGAAAACTACAGAACCGATCGGATTAATACTTATACCAGTAGATGCAGCGTGTTTCGCAAAAGGTTTTAGTATAATATGATTATTTGGTGATTACTTATCTGGAACCTATATTTTTTTGACTTAGAAATACCTATACAAGTAATTCAGATGTACTGGACTCTCAGTTCATCTATCAGCACTCTCTTTGCCCTCTGCTTCGGGGCATAAAAAGAATAGGGAAGTCTTACGCCCAAGAGTTTCGTAAGAAGGGATCTACCCGTGGAAGGCTTCTTTGCACAGGATGCCGGCTAGATTATGGGTGCCGCAACGGCGCCTATTTCTGCCGTGGAGCAGTGCCGTAATGTGTAAGCATTATTGTGTTTCGGTTGGAAGGGCGCCGTAGCTAGTGAAATTACTGGACAAATGAGACTTAACATCGTCTCAAGGTGACGAGCGCAATTGCAGTGCCGCTGAGAATTTTTGGGTTTTTCAAGATTCCTGGGCGGCTCTGCATTGTTATCAGCCGAACGTTCTGTTCGTCTAGTCCCTTATTATCATAAAAAAAGCTCTTATAAAAAATTGAACCTATACGGAATAAGAGGTCTGGCGCTCGAATGGATAGCCAGCTATCTCGGTCAAAGACAGCAATGTGTAGAGATATCCCAAACGAATAAAGAACAATGTAGTGCTTTTCGTTCTGTTTGCAAACAACAAAAACTGTTCGGTGTACCGCAAGGAAGCATACTAGGGCGGCTATTATTAGTAATATACATCAATGACCTATCTAACTATATCAGCCAGTAATGCATCTTATATGCTGATGACACAAAAATAACTATAAAATATAAGAATCTCCTAGTTGATAGTTGGCACAACCCAACCTAAGTGTTAAAGAGGTGTCACGTTCGAGAGTTCACACTCTCGTTCGACTTCGGCGAGTCAACATCACCTATGGATTTAAATAAAACACTCAAAGGATTAAAACGCGTGTAATTGTAACTGTTTTTACATTAGATTTTTCCATCTGCAGTCCCCCTGAAAACGAGATCTGGAAAGGTCTTGAAACGTCGGGTTAACTAAAATAAAAGTGTGATTTTAACGCAAAAAATAAAACATGTGTTTTAATCATTTAATAATGTTTTATTAAAATGTGTAACACTTGCGTTAATCAAAGAAAATACTATCACTTATGGATGCCTCGTGTAGAGGCGATCTGATTAAAGCAGTTTTACGTTGCCGATTATCGACTCTTAGCAATGCGGTTGGACTTACAACTCTTAGCGGAATCAACACTTTAAGATAACTCATATCATTTAGATTATTATGGATTTCCGCAAATAACGCCTCAACTCAATTAATTTCCAAACTTCCATAGGCCACTGAAGAGAACTCTGCCTTATTATCGCTGTTTAACGCGACGCAATCGAAAGATAACCTCACGAAAGACGAAGCCGATGACGATCGTACACAGAGATATGTTTCGGCCAGCGGGCTGTTCATACACTCGCCGAGGAAATCCACCATCGATAAACCGGATAAGGTTACTTTGCTCATGGTCCATATGCAGTTATTCATGATGAACTTATGTAGTTATTTTTGGGTGCATAAAAAGAATAGGGAAGTCCCAGGCCCAAGGGTGTTGTGAGAGACTACTTAAAGCATTTACTAGTGGGAGACTTCCTAGCACAGGATGCCGGCTATGTTATGGGTACTACAACGGCGCATATTTCTGCTGTGAAGTAGTAATGTGTTAGCATTATTGTGTTTCGGTCTGAAGAGCGCCGTAGCTAGGAAAATTCCTGGACAAATGAGACTTTACATCTTATGTCTCAAGGTGATGAGCGCAGTTGAAGTGCCGCTAAGAATCTTTGGGTTTTTCAGGAATCCTGAGCGGTACTGCACTGTTACGGGTAGGGCGTATAAATTACCATCATCTGAACGTCCTCCTCGTCTCGTCCCTTATTGTCGTACAAAAAAATCTTTGAATTTTTCAGTACAAAACGGCTATTTAATATTTTAACCATACCATTTTAATAAAATACACCAAAAACTAGGCGAGTGTTCATAAAATTTTCCTAGAAATTTAGTTACCGTCGGAATTTGTATCATGGTTATTAAATCTGTAGTTCGTTTGTAGTATTGAGTTTTGTCTTTAATGTATCTTTTGAAAATATCTTACCATAACTCATCATAAAACTGTTGCGTTGTCCAACTCTCTCTCTGGTCTGTCTAACAAAGTCCTAATATAATCACTTCTATTAACCTTCAGAATGGCAAGTACTCAATTAATTTAATTCAAATCAAAATAAAAAAAATGTTGCCAAAAACCAAAATCGAACGATCCTACAGACAGAGACGACGTCAAGAGAGCCAGATGTTGCCAGTGCTACATCGTTAACTAGAGGTGATAGACAGACAGCAAACACTTCCAAGCAATGGACGTCTTCTCAGCCTTCGACGTCCAAAGACTATCTAAAACTGAAAAGAGACAGATCTAATACTTCGCTGAACTATTGGAACAGGGACGGGTCTGAAAACGTTGGTCCTAATGATTTAAGGGAAGCAGCTTCCAATGATGAGATCGAAAGAAGAGGTGTGTATTCGACTTTATCAGCTTTTGTTAGGGTTACCAGCCAGTTGGTTGACTGGTATGTCCATCGCGCAACTTGTCGTGACTTCCATCCCACTTCTGATGTAACGCATCAGAAGTGGGATGGAAGTCCCTTCTGATGCGTTATAAATTCACTCCACGTGTTAGCGTTTCTCTTGTCTCTCTCGATTTTCCGGGTTATAAAAATGTTTAATAAATTCTCAACATTCAACGAACCATTGTTCTCATGAAGTGCTTATCAAACGTTATGGCATCAGTTTGTCAATCTGTCTAGTGCAATTATATAGAATAGCAAAAAAACTAGGCCCTTAACATAATAATTTACTTTATATCACCAAGGAACGTACTCTTGTATTTTAAAAATTATTATCTACTTTTAAAGGGTCTTTCTTATACATTTTTTTTTATATTTCTTTTTATATCGTAATTACGTATTCTTTTTTATATATATGTAAATTAATATTTTTCACCGTACTGGTGATCTTGTTTAGAATAATGTTAAAGTTATGAAAATATGAAATTGTCAGTTTCTAGATACGTGTGCCACTTGAACATCTTGAAGGGGAAACCACGTTACTTATATAGATACACATAGGCGAAGATATTATAATGCATATAAATTCTTCCAATAGTAAAAATGACATCTTTTATATTGAATATGCAACACATATAACAACGTCGAATCCAAATCACAATATCTCACTGCCCTATATTTTGATTTCCGATAAAAAATAGACATAAGTTAAATTTATTTTTAGTAATATTGACATTATATTTAGATAAAAAGAAAGCAAAGTTCCGCACTGAAGAATCTCTCGTTTCCTTTCACCCCAACGATTCCAACCAACCAGCACATATCACTAGCCAAGACATCAAATCCCTAAGAAAATCTATAAAGGAGATTGATGATAAACTGAAAAGATCATTCGATGAATCAATTGTATCGAATGACCTCAATAATCGAGACACATCCGTTGATAATCGAGATCTTGACATGCGATTCGCTGACCAGTTGATACTATCGAAGTTGACGAAGATCATTCGACTGCTGGAAAGAAAAAATGAAACTTGAGGATTGAAGTTAATATCAAAATTACCCCAGCGAGGTAATAATACCTAATACCTTAGTTATAAATATACAGGATAGGTTCTTTATAAATCAGCCAAATAATATTATTATAAATTATTAATTAGTCTCTTATTTAATTTAATCAAAGAGTATTTTTAGAAATCAAGTAGATAATATGATTAATATATTTTTTATAAGTTAATCGAAATAATGACAACTAAAATTATACTGTAACTAATAGACCGAGGTAGTTGTGATCGAAGTAATGACAACTAAAATTATACTGTAACTAATAGACTGAGGTATAAGTGATCGAAGTAATGACAACTAAAATTATACTGTAACTAATAGACTGAGGTAGAAGTTGATCGAAGTAATGACAACTAAAATTATACTGTAACTAATATATGGAGGTAGAAGTTGATCGAAGTAATGACAACTAAAATTATACTGTAACTAATAGACTGAGGTATAAGTGATCGAAGTAATGACAACTAAAATTATACTGTAACTAATATATGGAGGTAGAAGTTGATCGAAGTAATGACAACTAAAATTATACTGTAACTAATAGACTGAGGTATAAGTGATCGAAGTAATGACAACTAAAATTATACTGTAACTAATAGACTGAGGTATAAGTGATCGAAGTAATGACAACTAAAATTATACTGTAACTAATATATGGAGGTAGAAGTTGATCGAAGTAATGACAACTAAAATTATACTGTAACTAATAGACTGAGGTATAAGTGATCGAAGTAATGACAACTAAAATTATACTGTAACTAATAGACTGAGGTATAAGTGATCGAAGTAATGACAACTAAAATTATACTGTAACTAATAGACTGAGGTATAAGTGATCGAAGTAATGACAACTAAAATTATACTGTAACTAATAGACTGAGGTAGAAGTGATCGAAGTAATGACAACTAAAATTATACTGTAACTAATAGACTGAGGTATAAGTGATCGAAGTAATGACAACTAAAATTATACTGTAACTAATAGACTGAGGTATAAGTGATCGAAGTAATGACAACTAAAATTATACTGTAACTAATAGACTGAGGTATAAGTGATCGAAGTAATGACAACTAAAATTATACTGTAACTAATAGACTGAGGTATAAGTGATCGAAGTAATGACAACTAAAATTATACTGTAACTAATAGACTGAGGTAGAAGTGATCGAAGTAATGACAACTAAAATTATACTGTAACTAATAGACTGAGGTATAAGTGATCGAAGTAATGACAACTAAAATTATACTGTAACTAATAGACTGAGGTATAAGTGATCGAAGTAATGACAACTAAAATTATACTGTAACTAATAGACTGAGGTATAAGTGATCGAAGTAATGACAACTAAAATTATACTGTAACTAATAGACTGAGGTATAAGTGATCGAAGTAATGACAACTAAAATTATACTGTAACTAATATATGGAGGTAGAAGTTGATCGAAGTAATGACAACTAAAATTATACTGTAACTAATATATGGAGGTAGAAGTTGATCGAAGTAATGACAACTAAAATTATACTGTAACTAATATATGGAGGTAGAAGTTGATCGAAGTAATGACAACTAAAATTATACTGTAACTAATACATGGAGGTAGAAGTTGATCGAAGTAATGACAACTAAAATTATACTGTAACTAATAGACTGAGGTATAAGTGATCGAAGTAATGACAACTAAAATTATACTGTAACTAATAGACTGAGGTATAAGTGATCGAAGTAATGACAACTAAAATTATACTGTAACTAATAGACTGAGGTATAAGTGATCGAAGTAATGACAACTAAAATTATACTGTAACTAATATATGGAGGTAGAAGTTGATCGAAGTAATGACAACTAAAATTATACTGTAACTAATAGACTGAGGTATAAGTGATCGAAGTAATGACAGCTAAAATTATACTGTAACTAATAGACTGAGGTATAAGTGATCGAAGTAATGACAACTAAAATTATACTGTAACTAATAGACTGAGGTATAAGTGATCGAAGTAATGACAACTAAAATTATACTGTAACTAATAGACTGAGGTATAAGTGATCGAAGTAATGACAACTAAAATTATACTGTAACTAATATATGGAGGTAGAAGTTGATCGAAGTAATGACAACTAAAATTATACTGTAACTAATAGACTGAGGTATAAGTGATCGAAGTAATGACAACTAAAATTATACTGTAACTAATAGACTGAGGTATAAGTGATCGAAGTAATGACAACTAAAATTATACTGTAACTAATATATGGAGGTATAAGTTGATCGAAGTAATGACAACTAAAATTATACTGTAACTAATATATGGAGGTAGAAGTTGATCGAAGTAATGACAACTAAAATTATACTGTAACTAATATATGGAGGTAGAAGTTGATCGAAGTAATGACAACTAAAATTATACTGTAACTAATATATGGAGGTAGAAGTTGATCGAAGTAATGACAACTAAAATTATACTGTAACTAATATATGGAGGTAGAAGTTGATCGAAGTAATGACAACTAAAATTATACTGTAACTAATATATGGAGGTAGAAGTTGATCGAAGTAATGACAACTAAAATTATACTGTAACTAATAGACTGAGGTAGAAGTGATCGAAGTAATGACAACTAAAATTATACTGTAACTAATAGACTGAGGTATAAGTGATCGAAGTAATGACAACTAAAATTATACTGTAACTAATAGACTGAGGTATAAGTGATCGAAGTAATGACAACTAAAATTATACTGTAACTAATATATGGAGGTAGAAGTTGATCGAAGTAATGAGAACTAAAATTATACTGTAACTAATAGACTGAGGTATAAGTGATCGAAGTAATGACAACTAAAATTATACTGTAACTAATAGACTGAGGTATAAGTGATCGAAGTAATGACAACTAAAATTATACTGTAACTAATAGACTGAGGTATAAGTGATCGAAGTAATGACAACTAAAATTATACTGTAACTAATATATGGAGGTAGAAGTTGATCGAAGTAATGACAACTAAAATTATACTGTAACTAATAGACTGAGGTATAAGTGATCGAAGTAATGACAACTAAAATTATACTGTAACTAATAGACTGAGGTATAAGTGATCGAAGTAATGACAACTAAAATTATACTGTAACTAATATATGGAGGTATAAGTTGATCGAAGTAATGACAACTAAAATTATACTGTAACTAATATATGGAGGTAGAAGTTGATCGAAGTAATGACAACTAAAATTATACTGTAACTAATATATGGAGGTAGAAGTTGATCGAAGTAATGACAACTAAAATTATACTGTAACTAATATATGGAGGTAGAAGTTGATCGAAGTAATGACAACTAAAATTATACTGTAACTAATATATGGAGGTAGAAGTTGATCGAAGTAATGACAACTAAAATTATACTGTAACTAATATATGGAGGTAGAAGTTGATCGAAGTAATGACAACTAAAATTATACTGTAACTAATAGACTGAGGTATAAGTGATCGAAGTAATGACAACTAAAATTATACTGTAACTAATAGACTGAGGTATAAGTGATCGAAGTAATGACAACTAAAATTATACTGTAACTAATAGACTGAGGTATAAGTGATCGAAGTAATGACAACTAAAATTATACTGTAACTAATATATGGAGGTAGAAGTTGATCGAAGTAATGAGAACTAAAATTATACTGTAACTAATAGACTGAGGTATAAGTGATCGAAGTAATGACAACTAAAATTATACTGTAACTAATAGACTGAGGTATAAGTGATCGAAGTAATGACAACTAAAATTATACTGTAACTAATAGACTGAGGTATAAGTGATCGAAGTAATGACAACTAAAATTATACTGTAACTAATAGACTGAGGTAGAAGTGATCGAAGTAATGACAACTAAAATTATACTGTAACTAATAGACTGAGGTATAAGTGATCGAAGTAATGACAACTAAAATTATACTGTAACTAATAGACTGAGGTATAAGTGATCGAAGTAATGACAACTAAAATTATACTGTAACTAATAGACTGAGGTATAAGTGATCGAAGTAATGACAACTAAAATTATACTGTAACTAATAGACTGAGGTAGAAGTTGATCGAAGTAATGACAACTAAAATTATACTGTAACTAATAGACTGAGGTATAAGTGATCGAAGTAATGACAACTAAAATTATACTGTAACTAATAGACTGAGGTATAAGTGATCGAAGTAATGACAACTAAAATTATACTGTAACTAATAGACTGAGGTATAAGTGATCGAAGTAATGACAACTAAAATTATACTGTAACTAATAGACTGAGGTATAAGTGATCGAAGTAATGACAACTAAAATTATACTGTAACTAATAGACTGAGGTAGAAGTGATCGAAGTAATGACAACTAAAATTATACTGTAACTAATAGACTGAGGTATAAGTGATCGAAGTAATGACAACTAAAATTATACTGTAACTAATAGACTGAGGTATAAGTGATCGAAGTAATGACAACTAAAATTATACTGTAACTAATAGACTGAGGTAGAAGTTGATCGAAGTAATGACAACTAAAATTATACTGTAACTAATAGACTGAGGTATAAGTGATCGAAGTAATGACAACTAAAATTATACTGTAACTAATAGACTGAGGTATAAGTGATCGAAGTAATGACAACTAAAATTATACTGTAACTAATATATGGAGGTAGAAGTTGATCGAAGTAATGACAACTAAAATTATACTGTAACTAATAGACTGAGGTATAAGTGATCGAAGTAATGACAACTAAAATTATACTGTAACTAATATATGGAGGTAGAAGTTGATCGAAGTAATGACAACTAAAATTATACTGTAACTAATATATGGAGGTAGAAGTTGATCGAAGTAATGACAACTAAAATTATACTGTAACTAATAGACTGAGGTAGAAGTTGATCGAAGTAATGACAACTAAAATTATACTGTAACTAATATATGGAGGTAGAAGTTGATCGAAGTAATGACAACTAAAATTATACTGTAACTAATAGACTGAGGTATAAGTGATCGAAGTAATGACAACTAAAATTATACTGTAACTAATATATGGAGGTAGAAGTTGATCGAAGTAATGACAACTAAAATTATACTGTAACTAATAGACTGAGGTATAAGTGATCGAAGTAATGACAACTAAAATTATACTGTAACTAATAGACTGAGGTATAAGTGATCGAAGTAATGACAACTAAAATTATACTGTAACTAATATATGGAGGTAGAAGTTGATCGAAGTAATGACAACTAAAATTATACTGTAACTAATAGACTGAGGTATAAGTGATCGAAGTAATGACAACTAAAATTATACTGTAACTAATAGACTGAGGTATAAGTGATCGAAGTAATGACAACTAAAATTATACTGTAACTAATAGACTGAGGTATAAGTGATCGAAGTAATGACAACTAAAATTATACTGTAACTAATAGACTGAGGTAGAAGTGATCGAAGTAATGACAACTAAAATTATACTGTAACTAATAGACTGAGGTATAAGTGATCGAAGTAATGACAACTAAAATTATACTGTAACTAATAGACTGAGGTATAAGTGATCGAAGTAATGACAACTAAAATTATACTGTAACTAATAGACTGAGGTATAAGTGATCGAAGTAATGACAACTAAAATTATACTGTAACTAATAGACTGAGGTATAAGTGATCGAAGTAATGACAACTAAAATTATACTGTAACTAATAGACTGAGGTATAAGTGATCGAAGTAATGACAACTAAAATTATACTGTAACTAATATATGGAGGTAGAAGTTGATCGAAGTAATGACAACTAAAATTATACTGTAACTAATAGACTGAGGTATAAGTGATCGAAGTAATGACAACTAAAATTATACTGTAACTAATAGACTGAGGTATAAGTGATCGAAGTAATGACAACTAAAATTATACTGTAACTAATATATGGAGGTATAAGTTGATCGAAGTAATGACAACTAAAATTATACTGTAACTAATATATGGAGGTAGAAGTTGATCGAAGTAATGACAACTAAAATTATACTGTAACTAATATATGGAGGATTTTCCGGGTTATAAAAATGTTTAATAAATTCTCAACATTCAACGAACCATTGTTCTCATGAAGTGCTTATCAAACGTTATGGCATCAGTTTGTCAATCTGTCTAGTGCAATTATATAGAATAGCAAAAAAACTAGGCCCTTAACATAATAATTTACTTTATATCACCAAGGAACGTACTCTTGTATTTTAAAAATTATTATCTACTTTTAAAGGGTCTTTCTTATACATTTTTTTTTATATTTCTTTTTATATCGTAATTACGTATTCTTTTTTATATATATGTAAATTAATATTTTTCACCGTACTGGTGATCTTGTTTAGAATAATGTTAAAGTTATGAAAATATGAAATTGTCAGTTTCTAGATACGTGTGCCACTTGAACATCTTGAAGGGGAAACCACGTTACTTATATAGATACACATAGGCGAAGATATTATAATGCATATAAATTCTTCCAATAGTAAAAATGACATCTTTTATATTGAATATGCAACACATATAACAACGTCGAATCCAAATCACAATATCTCACTGCCCTATATTTTGATTTCCGATAAAAAATAGACATAAGTTAAATTTATTTTTAGTAGTATTGACATTATGACAACTAAAATTATACTGTAACTAATAGACTGAGGTATAAGTGATCGAAGTAATGACAACTAAAATTATACTGTAACTAATAGACTGAGGTATAAGTGATCGAAGTAATGACAACTAAAATTATACTGTAACTAATAGACTGAGGTATAAGTGATCGAAGTAATGACAACTAAAATTATACTGTAACTAATATATGGAGGTAGAAGTTGATCGAAGTAATGACAACTAAAATTATACTGTAACTAATAGACTGAGGTATAAGTGATCGAAGTAATGACAACTAAAATTATACTGTAACTAATAGACTGAGGTATAAGTGATCGAAGTAATGACAACTAAAATTATACTGTAACTAATATATGGAGGTATAAGTTGATCGAAGTAATGACAACTAAAATTATACTGTAACTAATATATGGAGGTAGAAGTTGATCGAAGTAATGACAACTAAAATTATACTGTAACTAATATATGGAGGTAGAAGTTGATCGAAGTAATGACAACTAAAATTATACTGTAACTAATATATGGAGGTAGAAGTTGATCGAAGTAATGACAACTAAAATTATACTGTAACTAATATATGGAGGTAGAAGTTGATCGAAGTAATGACAACTAAAATTATACTGTAACTAATATATGGAGGTAGAAGTTGATCGAAGTAATGACAACTAAAATTATACTGTAACTAATAGACTGAGGTATAAGTGATCGAAGTAATGACAACTAAAATTATACTGTAACTAATAGACTGAGGTATAAGTGATCGAAGTAATGACAACTAAAATTATACTGTAACTAATAGACTGAGGTATAAGTGATCGAAGTAATGACAACTAAAATTATACTGTAACTAATATATGGAGGTAGAAGTTGATCGAAGTAATGAGAACTAAAATTATACTGTAACTAATAGACTGAGGTATAAGTGATCGAAGTAATGACAACTAAAATTATACTGTAACTAATAGACTGAGGTATAAGTGATCGAAGTAATGACAACTAAAATTATACTGTAACTAATAGACTGAGGTATAAGTGATCGAAGTAATGACAACTAAAATTATACTGTAACTAATATATGGAGGTAGAAGTTGATCGAAGTAATGACAACTAAAATTATACTGTAACTAATAGACTGAGGTATAAGTGATCGAAGTAATGACAACTAAAATTATACTGTAACTAATAGACTGAGGTATAAGTGATCGAAGTAATGACAACTAAAATTATACTGTAACTAATATATGGAGGTATAAGTTGATCGAAGTAATGACAACTAAAATTATACTGTAACTAATATATGGAGGTAGAAGTTGATCGAAGTAATGACAACTAAAATTATACTGTAACTAATATATGGAGGTAGAAGTTGATCGAAGTAATGACAACTAAAATTATACTGTAACTAATATATGGAGGTAGAAGTTGATCGAAGTAATGACAACTAAAATTATACTGTAACTAATATATGGAGGTAGAAGTTGATCGAAGTAATGACAACTAAAATTATACTGTAACTAATATATGGAGGTAGAAGTTGATCGAAGTAATGACAACTAAAATTATACTGTAACTAATAGACTGAGGTATAAGTGATCGAAGTAATGACAACTAAAATTATACTGTAACTAATAGACTGAGGTATAAGTGATCGAAGTAATGACAACTAAAATTATACTGTAACTAATAGACTGAGGTATAAGTGATCGAAGTAATGACAACTAAAATTATACTGTAACTAATATATGGAGGTAGAAGTTGATCGAAGTAATGACAACTAAAATTATACTGTAACTAATAGACTGAGGTATAAGTGATCGAAGTAATGACAACTAAAATTATACTGTAACTAATATATGGAGGTAGAAGTTGATCGAAGTAATGACAACTAAAATTATACTGTAACTAATAGACTGAGGTATAAGTGATCGAAGTAATGACAACTAAAATTATACTGTAACTAATAGACTGAGGTATAAGTGATCGAAGTAATGACAACTAAAATTATACTGTAACTAATAGACTGAGGTATAAGTGATCGAAGTAATGACAACTAAAATTATACTGTAACTAATAGACTGAGGTAGAAGTGATCGAAGTAATGACAACTAAAATTATACTGTAACTAATAGACTGAGGTATAAGTGATCGAAGTAATGACAACTAAAATTATACTGTAACTAATAGACTGAGGTATAAGTGATCGAAGTAATGACAACTAAAATTATACTGTAACTAATAGACTGAGGTATAAGTGATCGAAGTAATGACAACTAAAATTATACTGTAACTAATAGACTGAGGTAGAAGTGATCGAAGTAATGACAACTAAAATTATACTGTAACTAATAGACTGAGGTAGAAGTGATCGAAGTAATGACAACTAAAATTATACTGTAACTAATAGACTGAGGTATAAGTGATCGAAGTAATGACAACTAAAATTATACTGTAACTAATAGACTGAGGTATAAGTGATCGAAGTAATGACAACTAAAATTATACTGTAACTAATAGACTGAGGTATAAGTGATCGAAGTAATGACAACTAAAATTATACTGTAACTAATAGACTGAGGTATAAGTGATCGAAGTAATGACAACTAAAATTATACTGTAACTAATAGACTGAGGTATAAGTGATCGAAGTAATGACAACTAAAATTATACTGTAACTAATATATGGAGGTAGAAGTTGATCGAAGTAATGACAACTAAAATTATACTGTAACTAATAGACTGAGGTATAAGTGATCGAAGTAATGACAACTAAAATTATACTGTAACTAATATATGGAGGTAGAAGTTGATCGAAGTAATGACAACTAAAATTATACTGTAACTAATATATGGAGGTAGAAGTTGATCGAAGTAATGACAACTAAAATTATACTGTAACTAATATATGGAGGTAGAAGTTGATCGAAGTAATGACAACTAAAATTATACTGTAACTAATAGACTGAGGTATAAGTGATCGAAGTAATGACAACTAAAATTATACTGTAACTAATAGACTGAGGTATAAGTGATCGAAGTAATGACAACTAAAATTATACTGTAACTAATATATGGAGGTAGAAGTTGATCGAAGTAATGACAACTAAAATTATACTGTAACTAATAGACTGAGGTATAAGTGATCGAAGTAATGACAACTAAAATTATACTGTAACTAATAGACTGAGGTATAAGTGATCGAAGTAATGACAACTAAAATTATACTGTAACTAATATATGGAGGTAGAAGTTGATCGAAGTAATGACAACTAAAATTATACTGTAACTAATAGACTGAGGTATAAGTGATCGAAGTAATGACAACTAAAATTATACTGTAACTAATATATGGAGGTAGAAGTTGATCGAAGTAATGACAACTAAAATTATACTGTAACTAATATATGGAGGTAGAAGTTGATCGAAGTAATGACAACTAAAATTATACTGTAACTAATATATGGAGGTAGAAGTTGATCGAAGTAATGACAACTAAAATTATACTGTAACTAATAGACTGAGGTATAAGTGATCGAAGTAATGACAACTAAACTTATACTGTAACTAATAGACTGAGGTATAAGTGATCGAAGTAATGACAACTAAAATTATACTGTAACTAATAGACTGAGGTATAAGTGATCGAAGTAATGACAACTAAAATTATACTGTAACTAATATATGGAGGTAGAAGTTGATCGAAGTAATGACAACTAAAATTATACTGTAACTAATAGACTGAGGTATAAGTGATCGAAGTAATGACAACTAAAATTATACTGTAACTAATAGACTGAGGTATAAGTGATCGAAGTAATGACAACTAAAATTATACTGTAACTAATAGACTGAGGTATAAGTGATCGAAGTAATGACAACTAAAATTATACTGTAACTAATAGACTGAGGTATAAGTGATCGAAGTAATGACAACTAAAATTATACTGTAACTAATATATGGAGGTAGAAGTTGATCGAAGTAATGACAACTAAAATTATACTGTAACTAATAGACTGAGGTATAAGTGATCGAAGTAATGACAACTAAAATTATACTGTAACTAATAGACTGAGGTATAAGTGATCGAAGTAATGACAACTAAAATTATACTGTAACTAATAGACTGAGGTATAAGTGATCGAAGTAATGACAACTAAAATTATACTGTAACTAATAGACTGAGGTATAAGTGATCGAAGTAATGACAACTAAAATTATACTGTAACTAATATATGGAGGTAGAAGTTGATCGAAGTAATGACAACTAAAATTATACTGTAACTAATAGACTGAGGTATAAGTGATCGAAGTAATGACAACTAAAATTATACTGTAACTAATAGACTGAGGTATAAGTGATCGAAGTAATGACAACTAAAATTATACTGTAACTAATATATGGAGGTATAAGTTGATCGAAGTAATGACAACTAAAATTATACTGTAACTAATATATGGAGGTAGAAGTTGATCGAAGTAATGACAACTAAAATTATACTGTAACTAATATATGGAGGTAGAAGTTGATCGAAGTAATGACAACTAAAATTATACTGTAACTAATATATGGAGGTAGAAGTTGATCGAAGTAATGACAACTAAAATTATACTGTAACTAATATATGGAGGTAGAAGTGATCGAAGTAATGACAACTAAAATTATACTGTAACTAATATATGGAGGTAGAAGTTGATCGAAGTAATGACAACTAAAATTATACTGTAACTAATAGACTGAGGTATAAGTGATCGAAGTAATGACAACTAAAATTATACTGTAACTAATAGACTGAGGTATAAGTGATCGAAGTAATGACAACTAAAATTATACTGTAACTAATAGACTGAGGTATAAGTGATCGAAGTAATGACAACTAAAATTATACTGTAACTAATATATGGAGGTAGAAGTTGATCGAAGTAATGAGAACTAAAATTATACTGTAACTAATAGACTGAGGTATAAGTGATCGAAGTAATGACAACTAAAATTATACTGTAACTAATAGACTGAGGTATAAGTGATCGAAGTAATGACAACTAAAATTATACTGTAACTAATAGACTGAGGTATAAGTGATCGAAGTAATGACAACTAAAATTATACTGTAACTAATATATGGAGGTAGAAGTTGATCGAAGTAATGACAACTAAAATTATACTGTAACTAATAGACTGAGGTATAAGTGATCGAAGTAATGACAACTAAAATTATACTGTAACTAATAGACTGAGGTATAAGTGATCGAAGTAATGACAACTAAAATTATACTGTAACTAATATATGGAGGTATAAGTTGATCGAAGTAATGACAACTAAAATTATACTGTAACTAATATATGGAGGTAGAAGTTGATCGAAGTAATGACAACTAAAATTATACTGTAACTAATATATGGAGGTAGAAGTTGATCGAAGTAATGACAACTAAAATTATACTGTAACTAATATATGGAGGTAGAAGTTGATCGAAGTAATGACAACTAAAATTATACTGTAACTAATATATGGAGGTAGAAGTTGATCGAAGTAATGACAACTAAAATTATACTGTAACTAATACATGGAGGTAGAAGTTGATCGAAGTAATGACAACTAAAATTATACTGTAACTAATAGACTGAGGTATAAGTGATCGAAGTAATGACAACTAAAATTATACTGTAACTAATAGACTGAGGTATAAGTGATCGAAGTAATGACAACTAAAATTATACTGTAACTAATAGACTGAGGTATAAGTGATCGAAGTAATGACAACTAAAATTATACTGTAACTAATATATGGAGGTAGAAGTTGATCGAAGTAATGAGAACTAAAATTATACTGTAACTAATAGACTGAGGTATAAGTGATCGAAGTAATGACAACTAAAATTATACTGTAACTAATAGACTGAGGTATAAGTGATCGAAGTAATGACAACTAAAATTATACTGTAACTAATAGACTGAGGTATAAGTGATCGAAGTAATGACAACTAAAATTATACTGTAACTAATATATGGAGGTAGAAGTTGATCGAAGTAATGACAACTAAAATTATACTGTAACTAATAGACTGAGGTATAAGTGATCGAAGTAATGACAACTAAAATTATACTGTAACTAATAGACTGAGGTATAAGTGATCGAAGTAATGACAACTAAAATTATACTGTAACTAATAGACTGAGGTAGAAGTTGATCGAAGTAATGACAACTAAAATTATACTGTAACTAATATATGGAGGTAGAAGTTGATCGAAGTAATGACAACTAAAATTATACTGTAACTAATATATGGAGGTAGAAGTTGATCGAAGTAATGACAACTAAAATTATACTGTAACTAATAGACTGAGGTATAAGTGATCAAAGTAATGACAACTAAAATTATACTGTAACTAATAGACTGAGGTATAAGTGATCGAAGTAATGACAACTAAAATTATACTGTAACTAATATATGGAGGTAGAAGTTGAACGAAGTAATGACAACTAAAATTATACTGTAACTAATAGACTGAGGTATAAGTGATCGAAGTAATGACAACTAAAATTATACTGTAACTAATAGACTGAGGTATAAGTGATCGAAGTAATGACAACTAAAATTATACTGTAACTAATAGACTGAGGTAGAAGTTGATCGAAGTAATGACAACTAAAATTATACTGTAACTAATATATGGAGGTAGAAGTTGATCGAAGTAATGACAACTAAAATTATACTGTAACTAATATATGGAGGTAGAAGTTGATCGAAGTAATGACAACTAAAATTATACTGTAACTAATAGACTGAGGTATAAGTGATCGAAGTAATGACAACTAAAATTATACTGTAACTAATAGACTGAGGTATAAGTGATCGAAGTAATGACAACTAAAATTATACTGTAACTAATATATGGAGGTAGAAGTTGATCGAAGTAATGACAACTAAAATTATACTGTAACTAATAGACTGAGGTATAAGTGATCGAAGTAATGACAACTAAAATTATACTGTAACTAATAGACTGAGGTATAAGTGATCGAAGTAATGACAACTAAAATTATACTGTAACTAATAGACTGAGGTATAAGTGATCGAAGTAATGACAACTAAAATTATACTGTAACTAATATATGGAGGTAGAAGTTGATCGAAGTAATGACAACTAAAATTATACTGTAACTAATAGACTGAGGTATAAGTGATCGAAGTAATGACAACTAAAATTATACTGTAACTAATAGACTGAGGTATAAGTGATCGAAGTAATGACAACTAAAATTATACTGTAACTAATATATGGAGGTATAAGTTGATCGAAGTAATGACAACTAAAATTATACTGTAACTAATATATGGAGGTAGAAGTTGATCGAAGTAATGACAACTAAAATTATACTGTAACTAATATATGGAGGTAGAAGTTGATCGAAGTAATGACAACTAAAATTATACTGTAACTAATATATGGAGGTAGAAGTTGATCGAAGTAATGACAACTAAAATTATACTGTAACTAATATATGGAGGTAGAAGTTGATCGAAGTAATGACAACTAAAATTATACTGTAACTAATATATGGAGGTAGAAGTTGATCGAAGTAATGACAACTAAAATTATACTGTAACTAATAGACTGAGGTATAAGTGATCGAAGTAATGACAACTAAAATTAACTGTAACTAATAGACTGAGGTATAAGTGATCGAAGTAATGACAACTAAAATTATACTGTAACTAATAGACTGAGGTATAAGTGATCGAAGTAATGACAACTAAAATTATACTGTAACTAATATATGGAGGTAGAAGTTGATCGAAGTAATGAGAACTAAAATTATACTGTAACTAATAGACTGAGGTATAAGTGATCGAAGTAATGACAACTAAAATTATACTGTAACTAATAGACTGAGGTATAAGTGATCGAAGTAATGACAACTAAAATTATACTGTAACTAATAGACTGAGGTATAAGTGATCGAAGTAATGACAACTAAAATTATACTGTAACTAATATATGGAGGTAGAAGTTGATCGAAGTAATGACAACTAAAATTATACTGTAACTAATAGACTGAGGTATAAGTGATCGAAGTAATGACAACTAAAATTATACTGTAACTAATAGACTGAGGTATAAGTGATCGAAGTAATGACAACTAAAATTATACTGTAACTAATAGACTGAGGTAGAAGTTAATCGAAGTAATGACAACTAAAATTATACTGTAACTAATATATGGAGGTAGAAGTTGATCGAAGTAATGACAACTAAAATTATACTGTAACTAATATATGGAGGTAGAAGTTGATCGAAGTAATGACAACTAAAATTATACTGTAACTAATAGACTGAGGTATAAGTGATCGAAGTAATGACAACTAAAATTATACTGTAACTAATAGACTGAGGTATAAGTGATCGAAGTAATGACAACTAAAATTATACTGTAACTAATATATGGAGGTAGAAGTTGATCGAAGTAATGACAACTAAAATTATACTGTAACTAATAGACTGAGGTATAAGTGATCGAAGTAATGACAACTAAAATTATACTGTAACTAATAGACTGAGGTATAAGTGATCGAAGTAATGACAACTAAAATTATACTGTAACTAATAGACTGAGGTAGAAGTTGATCGAAGTAATGACAACTAAAATTATACTGTAACTAATATATGGAGGTAGAAGTTGATCGAAGTAATGACAACTAAAATTATACTGTAACTAATATATGGAGGTAGAAGTTGATCGAAGTAATGACAACTAAAATTATACTGTAACTAATAGACTGAGGTATAAGTGATCGAAGTAATGACAACTAAAATTATACTGTAACTAATAGACTGAGGTATAAGTGATCGAAGTAATGACAACTAAAATTATACTGTAACTAATAGACTGAGGTAGAAGTTGATCGAAGTAATGACAACTAAAATTATACTGTAACTAATAGACTGAGGTAGAAGTTGATCGAAGTAATGACAACTAAAATTATACTGTAACTAATAGACTGAGGTATAAGTGATCGAAGTAATGACAACTAAAATTATACTGTAACTAATATATGGAGGTAGAAGTTGATCGAAGTAATGACAACTAAAATTATACTGTAACTAATAGACTGAGGTATAAGTGATCGAAGTAATGACAACTAAAATTATACTGTAACTAATATATGGAGGTAGAAGTTGATCGAAGTAATGACAACTAAAATTATACTGTAACTAATATATGGAGGTAGAAGTTGATCGAAGTAATGACAACTAAAATTATACTGTAACTAATAGACTGAGGTATAAGTGATCGAAGTAATGACAACTAAAATTATACTGTAACTAATAGACTGAGGTATAAGTGATCGAAGTAATGACAACTAAAATTATACTGTAACTAATAGACTGAGGTATAAGTGATCGAAGTAATGACAACTAAAATTATACTGTAACTAATATATGGAGGTAGAAGTTGATCGAAGTAATGACAACTAAAATTATACTGTAACTAATAGACTGAGGTATAAGTGATCGAAGTAATGACAACTAAAATTATACTGTAACTAATAGACTGAGGTATAAGTGATCGAAGTAATGACAACTAAAATTATACTGTAACTAATAGACTGAGGTATAAGTGATCGAAGTAATGACAACTAAAATTATACTGTAACTAATATATGGAGGTAGAAGTTGATCGAAGTAATGACAACTAAAATTATACTGTAACTAATAGACTGAGGTATAAGTGATCGAAGTAATGACAACTAAAATTATACTGTAACTAATATATGGAGGTAGAAGTTGATCGAAGTAATGACAACTAAAATTATACTGTAACTAATAGACTGAGGTATAAAGATCGAAGTAATGACAACTAAAATTATACTGTAACTAATATATGGAGGTAGAAGTTGATCGAAGTAATGACAACTAAAATTATACTGTAACTAATAGACTGAGGTATAAGTGATCGAAGTAATGACAACTAAAATTATACTGTAACTAATATATGGAGGTAGAAGTTGATCGAAGTAATGACAACTAAAATTATACTGTAACTAATAGACCGAGGTATAAGTGATCGAAGTAATGACAACTAAAATTATACTGTAACTAATATATGGAGGTAGAAGTTGATCGAAGTAATGACAACTAAAATTATACTGTAACTAATATATGGAGGTAGAAGTTGATCGAAGTAATGACAACTAAAATTATACTGTAACTAATAGACCGAGGTAGAAGTTGATCGAAGTAATGACAACTAAAATTATACTGTAACTAATAGACTGAGGTATAAGTGATCGAAGTAATGACAACTAAAATTATACTGTAACTAATATATGGAGGTAGAAGTTGATCGAAGTAATGACAACTAAAATTATACTGTAACTAATAGACTGAGGTATAAGTGATCGAAGTAATGACAACTAAAATTATACTGTAACTAATATATGGAGGTAGAAGTTGATCGAAGTAATGACAACTAAAATTATACTGTAACTAATATATGGAGGTAGAAGTTGATCGAAGTAATGACAACTAAAATTATACTGTAACTAATAGACTGAGGTATAAGTGATCGAAGTAATGACAACTAAAATTATACTGTAACTAATAGACTGAGGTATAAGTGATCGAAGTAATGACAACTAAAATTATACTGTAACTAATAGACTGAGGTATAAGTGATCGAAGTAATGACAACTAAAATTATACTGTAACTAATATATGGAGGTAGAAGTTGATCGAAGTAATGACAACTAAAATTATACTGTAACTAATAGACTGAGGTATAAGTGATCGAAGTAATGACAACTAAAATTATACTGTAACTAATAGACTGAGGTATAAGTGATCGAAGTAATGACAACTAAAATTATACTGTAACTAATAGACTGAGGTATAAGTGATCGAAGTAATGACAACTAAAATTATACTGTAACTAATATATGGAGGTAGAAGTTGATCGAAGTAATGACAACTAAAATTATACTGTAACTAATAGACTGAGGTATAAGTGATCGAAGTAATGACAACTAAAATTATACTGTAACTAATAGACTGAGGTATAAGTGATCGAAGTAATGACAACTAAAATTATACTGTAACTAATAGACTGAGGTATAAGTGATCGAAGTAATGACAACTAAAATTATACTGTAACTAATAGACTGAGGTATAAGTGATCGAAGTAATGACAACTAAAATTATACTGTAACTAATATATGGAGGTAGAAGTTGATCGAAGTAATGACAACTAAAATTATACTGTAACTAATAGACTGAGGTATAAGTGATCGAAGTAATGACAACTAAAATTATACTGTAACTAATAGACTGAGGTATAAGTGATCGAAGTAATGACAACTAAAATTATACTGTAACTAATAGACTGAGGTAGAAGTGATCGAAGTAATGACAACTAAAATTATACTGTAACTAATAGACTGAGGTATAAGTGATCGAAGTAATGACAACTAAAATTATACTGTAACTAATATATGGAGGTAGAAGTTGATCGAAGTAATGACAACTAAAATTATACTGTAACTAATAGACTGAGGTATAAGTGATCGAAGTAATGACAACTAAAATTATACTGTAACTAATAGACTGAGGTATAAGTGATCGAAGTAATGACAACTAAAATTATACTGTAACTAATATATGGAGGTATAAGTTGATCGAAGTAATGACAACTAAAATTATACTGTAACTAATATATGGAGGTAGAAGTTGTTCGAAGTAATGACAACTAAAATTATACTGTAACTAATATATGGAGGTAGAAGTTGATCGAAGTAATGACAACTAAAATTATACTGTAACTAATATATGGAGGTAGAAGTTGATCGAAGTAATGACAACTAAAATTATACTGTAACTAATAGACTGAGGTATAAGTGATCGAAGTAATGACAACTAAAATTATACTGTAACTAATAGACTGAGGTATAAGTGATCGAAGTAATGACAACTAAAATTATACTGTAACTAATATATGGAGGTAGAAGTTGATCGAAGTAATGACAACTAAAATTATACTGTAACTAATAGACTGAGGTATAAGTGATCGAAGTAATGACAACTAAAATTATACTGTAACTAATATATGGAGGTAGAAGTTGATCGAAGTAATGACAACTAAAATTATACTGTAACTAATAGACTGAGGTATAAGTGATCGAAGTAATGACAACTAAAATTATACTGTAACTAATATATGGAGGTAGAAGTTGATCGAAGTAATGACAACTAAAATTATACTGTAACTAATATATGGAGGTAGAAGTTGATCGAAGTAATGACAACTAAAATTATACTGTAACTAATAGACTGAGGTATAAGTGATCGAAGTAATGACAACTAAAATTATACTGTAACTAATATATGGAGGTATAAGTGATCGAAGTAATGACAACTAAAATTATACTGTAACTAATAGACTGAGGTATAAGTGATCGAAGTAATGACAACTAAAATTATACTGTAACTAATATATGGAGGTAGAAGTTGATCGAAGTAATGACAACTAAAATTATACTGTAACTAATATATGGAGGTAGAAGTTGATCGAAGTAATGACAACTAAAATTATACTGTAACTAATAGACTGAGGTATAAGTGATCGAAGTAATGACAACTAAAATTATACTGTAACTAATAGACTGAGGTATAAGTGATCGAAGTAATGACAACTAAAATTATACTGTAACTAATAGACTGAGGTAAAAGTGATCGAAGTAATGACCACTAAAATTATACTGTAACTAATAGACTGAGGTATAAGTGATCGAAGTAATGACAACTAAAATTATACTGTAACTAATAGACTGAGGTAGAAGTTGATCGAAGTAATGACAACTAAAATTATACTGTAACTAATATATGGAGGTAGAAGTTGATCGAAGTAATGACAACTAAAATTATACTGTAACTAATAGACTGAGGTATAAGTGATCGAAGTAATGACAACTAAAATTATACTGTAACTAATAGACTGAGGTATAAGTGATCGAAGTAATGACAACTAAAATTATACTGTAACTAATATATGGAGGTAGAAGTTGATCGAAGTAATGACAACTAAAATTATACTGTAACTAATATATGGAGGTAGAAGTTGATCGAAGTAATGACAACTAAAATTATACTGTAACTAATATATGGAGGTAGAAGTTGATCGAAGTAATGACAACTAAAATTATACTGTAACTAATAGACTGAGGTATAAGTGATCGAAGTAATGACAACTAAAATTATACTGTAACTAATAGACTGAGGTATTAGTGATCGAAGTAATGACAACTAAAATTATACTGTAACTAATATATGGAGGTAGAAGTTGATCGAAGTAATGACAACTAAAATTATACTGTAACTAATATATGGAGGTAGAAGTTGATCGAAGTAATGACAACTAAAATTATACTGTAACTAATAGACTGAGGTATAAGTGATCGAAGTAATGACAACTAAAATTATACTGTAACTAATAGACTGAGGTATAAGTGATCGAAGTAATGACAACTAAAATTATACTGTAACTAATATATGGAGGTAGAAGTTGATCGAAGTAATGACAACTAAAATTATACTGTAACTAATAGACTGAGGTATAAGTGATCGAAGTAATGACAACTAAAATTATACTGTAACTAATATATGGAGGTAGAAGTTGATCGAAGTAATGACAACTAAAATTATACTGTAACTAATATATGGAGGTAGAAGTTGATCGAAGTAATGACAACTAAAATTATACTGTAACTAATAGACTGAGGTATAAGTGATCGAAGTAATGACAACTAAAATTATACTGTAACTAATAGACTGAGGTATAAGTGATCGAAGTAATGACAACTAAAATTATACTGTAACTAATATATGGAGGTAGAAGTTGATCGAAGTAATGAGAACTAAAATTATACTGTAACTAATAGACTGAGGTATAAGTGATCGAAGTAATGACAACTAAAATTATACTGTAACTAATATATGGAGGTAGAAGTTGATCGAAGTAATGACAACTAAAATTATACTGTAACTAATAGACTGAGGTATAAGTGATCGAAGTAATGACAACTAAAATTATACTGTAACTAATAGACTGAGGTATAAGTGATCGAAGTAATGACAACTAAAATTATACTGTAACTAATATATGGAGGTAGAAGTTGATCGAAGTAATGACAACTAAAATTATACTGTAACTAATAGACTGAGGTATAAGTGATCGAAGTAATGACAACTAAAATTATACTGTAACTAATATATGGAGGTAGAAGTTGATCGAAGTAATGACAACTAAAATTATACTGTAACTAATATATGGAGGTAGAAGTTGATCGAAGTAATGACAACTAAAATTATACTGTAACTAATAGACTGAGGTATAAGTGATCGAAGTAATGACAACTAAAATTATACTGTAACTAATAGACTGAGGTATAAGTGATCGAAGTAATGACAACTAAAATTATACTGTAACTAATAGACTGAGGTATAAGTGATCGAAGTAATGACAACTAAAATTATACTGTAACTAATATATGGAGGTAGAAGTTGATCGAAGTAATGACAACTAAAATTATACTGTAACTAATAGACTGAGGTATAAGTGATCGAAGTAATGACAACTAAAATTATACTGTAACTAATATATGGAGGTAGAAGTCGATCGAAGTAATGACAACTAAAATTATACTGTAACTAATAGACTGAGGTATAAGTGATCGAAGTAATGACAACTAAAATTATACTGTAACTAATATATGGAGGTAGAAGTTGATCGAAGTAATGAGAACTAAAATAATACTGTAATCTACATTATATTTGTATAATAGACATTCTGATAAACTGAGATTCATCGTTCGATGAATCTCAAATTTGAGTAAATTTTTGAGATTAAATGTTCATTTAATCTCAAAAATTTTTTCTTTATCGTCAGAAGTCATAGGACTTTTTTATTTGTATTTTAATAAAGATAAAAAAAATATCCGGTTGAAAAAATAACAATTTCTTGCAATTGTTTCAACAATATGGCACGGGGTTGCCACATGGCAACATGCTTTTATATCATCAGTAGGACAATTTGAAGAAATCGCGTAAAAAGATTGAAGTGGAATAGTTTTCGGTACTCATGCGCCGACTCCACCTGTAGTACCTGTAATAGAACCTGTATATTTCTGCAGTAATAATATTTTTTGTTATTCGCAGCTATTGGAGGCAGTCGACGAAGATATAAGCATAAGTGGTGAACACAAAACGCCATCCAGACAGGTAAGTTGTAGCATACTTTATTGTATTTTAGCCTTTGGGGTATTGAAGCGAACAGATAGAGCTAGACCTAGAAGTCTAGAGATAGAGCCTCTCGCTGCTAGAAGACTACTGATGAAAACGGGCCAGATTTAATACTTTAGTGTACGTGACAAGCTACGTGTTACACTCGCGAATTGTGTGTCACTTTGTGTCAGTGTGCGTGCATGGCTCAAAATAGAGGTTAGCAGTCAGCCGCATTTTTTTTACGTTTTCACAGCTATACTGTGAGTATTAATGATCTAAGCAAAAAACATTGAGGCTGCGAAATTTCATATTAAATTGAAATATTATTTTATTCCGGTCAGTGTTTACGCATATTCCTTTTTCGTGCTAAACTGGGATTGCCCCTAGTAGTGTGCATGTGCAAATAGACATTCTGATAAATTTTAATTTAATTATATAAATATATTTAGTTACCATAGGGAATGGGAAACGACATTAAGCTATATCAGTTCGTAAAAGGGCTTTGACATGGGGAGAAGAACTGATAAGAAACTCCCAGTCCATCTTTGAAATCATATAACAACTAATTCTATTTAATATAATAAAATTAATTAATAAAATTTGAGGTAGCCTGTGTCTGCGCAAGCCACCTAAAATTGGCTGATCTGACCATTGAAGAACCATCCATAACTATCCTCTTACGGCCTATCCCAATATATTATGTACAGATAGAGATAAATTACTACCTTCCACTGTCAATAATCTGAAGCTGTCCCAATATACCCGATAAGTCATTCTTATCGCCTTATATTGGGACGCGTGATTGCAATTTCCATACAAACTTCTATCGCTGGTAAACTATACGTCGTCCCATTGACAGACAGCGTGTACGGATAAGGTGAGTTACCGTCGACAAGTTTATTGGGACAGAAAAGTCAACGATAGTTACGATTTTTATCTCAAGTAGATAGACTGATTATTGGGAACGGCCGTAAATAATCTACTAAAGTATAGTAAGTAAAAAGGCTTACTATAGTATAGTAACTGTACTATAGTAACACTTTCTTTTTAAATAAGCGTTAATATATTTCTTGAAATTATACTCAGTGAGTCCAGTATACAATCTGGAAGTTTTATTATTGCATTGAATACCAAGACCGATGAAAGAACCCTTAAGTCTAGCTAACTTATATTAAATATTTAATATATTTGGTCGTAAATAGTCAAGGAGATACTCTTTTAAATTTACAAGTTATAATTTTATTTGTATAAAAAACTTGTTTTGTAGATGCTGTTGTATTTACATCACAAATTATACTACAGCATGCAACAACTACTCCCACCTTCAAACTATACGCGACACACATTGTATCATTATATCGACACATCACCATCTGGATGTGTGGCGTTCCTCTAGTGCGGTACCTACAAAAAAACCTCTCAAACTCTCCTCTTTTCTGTGATTCCTCTGGAGTTATAGAATTTTGTGTTATCATTATTCCTAAGAGGTACTGCATTGTAATCACAGACTGTATTGTTAATAAACGCAGTGAAAATTACTCCTCCCTGTCATGTAATTTGTGACAAAGGTAAGATTCCTTCCTTAAAGACCGGCAACGCTCCTGTGATTCCTCTGGTGTTGCAAGAGAATGTGGGCGGCGGTGATCACTTAACAACAGGTGACCCGTACGCTCGTTTGTCCTCCTATTACATAAAAAAAAAGATAATGACGAAAAAAGATTTAAACTTACTTCGCGATGATTCACTATTGAAATTGTTCAACTTGAGAAAAGCTTGGGTTATTCATTAAATTTAATGTATATTGATAATGTAAGGAAAGGGTATTTATAAAATATTTTATTAATTTGTTATGTTTTTACACAAATGAAACTGAACTGTTCCGTGCGAGAACGGAACGCGAAAACACCTTTATTGACAATTTTTGAATATGTATCATTACTTAATCTATTAAAGTAACAATTGGTTAGAGGCAAACCACAGCCGTATGCGTCAGAGAAAAGGAAGCCAGACAGACTGGCGCCGTAACGCGTTACGTTACAAACCCTGTTTAACCTCCCATAACAAGTTAACCATAAAACATATTAAAATTCAACATTTATTATTGCAGGTGTCACCAAACCCGGCACTTCCGAACGCAATTGCTCGACCGTCCCTAACTCGCTCATCGCCTGAACGGAATGGAGATTTATTTGCAGCAAGAGACGAGCAGGAGAAACTACTTAAATAACGACTAGATTATCCATGAACCCCTTGTAATCTAATCGGCTTAACCCTTATCAAACCTTATATACCCTTATAACCTCAACACACTGTAATCCTAACTATTTCTTCTTAAAAACCTATTATATTTTTATGTGTCTAGTAGCGTTTGATGGAAAGCAAGAGTTATTTATAGATTATATCAGATGATAAAAGGGGAGGGATGTATCAGAGCTCCTGGACATTTCGCCCGAAATTTAAATTGTTAACATAACTTCTGTCGTTATTAACCCATGCAATGTGAACCCCATGCATTCATAACCCGTGTAATCTTAACCCAGTGTAATTCTACAGTTTACGACGTGAACCCTTGTAACCCTTATTATATTTCAAAAATATATTATGTTATCAATATGTAAAAATAAATAGGACAATAATCATAGGGTCACATACCTTCTAGAAAGAAAAATACAAAAAAATTCTGAGAAAGAAGAAAATTACAAAAAAGAAATCAATTTCTTTTTTAATTAGCGTGGCGGCAATTTAAATTGGCCATCTTGGTTCTTATTTTTTGGTTTGTAGCTGAAACACTGTCGGTTTATCAGATACACCTCGCTGACAGATACACAGACGGCTCGTAGTATCATAGGGTTTCCGTTATTTACTTTTTTAACTTTAACAAGGACTTAAGAAAGAAGGTAACGACTAGATAGAGCCTCTTGCTGTTAGACAACCGATGAAAACGGGCCAGGTTTATTACTTTAGTGTGCGTGACGAGCTACGTCTAACAAGAGATTTGAATGTCACTTTATGTTAGTTCGCGACATCGCGTGCATTGCTGAAAATAGAGGTTAACTGTTAACCTCTATTTTTTCGGCGTTTTCCCAACTTTCACAGCCTATCTAGACGTATAAGTGAACTAATCTGTGAACTTTCTTTCTTAACTCCTTGTAATCTTGTGCCCAATCCCCGTGACTTCAAACTTGAAGTAAAATTCCCAAGTCCAATTTAGATGTAAAAGACCAACCTTCCAGTATTAAAAGTATCCGAATTCTTCACGCCAACCGTACTATCGCCGACTTTTGTCGTCTCTTTCTAACGTAAGTGTATTCTGTGTAATTAGAATGGGACGCACTCGTTTTTGGTAGATTTAGCCCGTGCACTTTTAGATTTGACGTAAATGATATAATCGTTACAATGTGTTATTTTAAGTGTTTCCCTCACTACTGTTGTCGTTTGTGTAAAATTTATGGACGATGCGTGACACGCCGCAGTGCTACAGTGTATATATATCAGCTAAAGCAGTATAGAAACTACGTACAAACGTTCGAAACGACGGATGCACGCACACAGACGCAGGTCTCAACAAGGCCAATAAGCGAAGAGACATTCATGACACCTGCTTATGTGTGCGTGCATTATATCTTACGTAATTTCCATAATGTTTCAACTAATATATACTGTGACAGTACTTTCATCACGTAGCCACGGTAATGTTATACAGGGTGTCCCAAAGTTATATGACATGAAGGGAAAGTTAGAATTACTAACTTTTAAAAATAACATAAAGTCTTATTTCAGTAAAATAGCCTATCTTCGATATTTAAGGTACTTTCCCTTCATGTCTCATAACTTTGGGACACCCTGTATATATGAATACTGTATATTCTAACTCGACTCCTTGTACTTAATACTTATGGCATCCGCGTGGTACGTAAACAGCGATAGGGCTGTCGGCTTAAATTATATTAATTTCATCTACTTTCTAGTTTTGTGGCTGTAAATATTATCGGTGTGTCAAAAAAATAATTTAAACATGGCTTAGGCACGCGTTTTGTTAGTGATCTAACACTAACGACGTGACGTCTAAAATGGTGCCTATAATAATAATAATAATTTTATTTTATTTTTCCAGTAGAACATTAATAATAATCTCTAAAGAATCTTATAAACTCTTAGAGAAATCTTAAAAATTCAACGTGGTGATATATAATTTATTCTATAAAAGTATTTTCAATTCGCACGCTCACAAAACCACCACAACGTTCGTTCATCACTGCGGTATATTCGCGATCGTCTTGTGTACTGAGTGTCTACCGAATTCGAGCCACGTGGGCATAAAATGATGACGGATAATGCGTAAATCTGGTACCTATGTTTGTTGAACTTTCTATTTTTGATGCCAATTACAGGATCTACATAAAAATTGTATAATAATTTCTTATTGTATTAGATACTAGCTGACCCGGCAAACGTTGTTTTGCCATATAAATTGTATTGATCATTTGCTTGCTAGTTGATAAGAGATGGCGCTAGTTGTATTCATTAGCAACAATCACACTTCTTTTATATTTTGTATAATTCACACTATAGTTTTATAAATTATAGCCTATTTGTTATTCTGGTGTGTAAGCTATATTATTGTTAAGTTTCATCAAAATCTATTCAGTAGATTTTGCGTTAAAGAAGTTCAAACATACATCCAGACATACAAAGTTTCACATTTATAATATTAGTAGGATATTCCTAGTTTTATACTTACTGATATTTAACAAATCAATTCCGGCGAGTCATCCGAAGTACACCAGTTTCCTTAAAGGATAGGCTTTTCCGTAAAGGGTTTATACAGTTTACAGTATTCATAAGGTACAGACGGAATATATAAAGTACAAAGTAGGGACAGAAAAACAATATATTTATACATCCTTAATATTTAATCGGCATTAAGTACTTTATAAACTTATAGAATTATATAAACATTTTGGTAGTTACACTAATTGCCAGTGATTGGTATGACCTACGCACCTCCGGACCTAGCGAAGCGTTACTGTCAACAACTTCTCGATTTTTCCAATCTGTCCCAATGGAAGGTGCGATGGCAGCTTGTATGAGCTTTCTTATGTTACATAAAATATTGATACTTACCTTGTTTTTAGACTGATTTTGAGTGCATGCTAGTCGTAAATACTCAGTATTAATAATACTACCGTCAAAATTACAACTTATGTTTTATATAGCGTGGAGATTCAATGGCTTCTTATATTCAGTTATGTGTTATAGTTATTTAGTTTTAGTTAGATACCAAGTTTCAATTATTTGCTTTAATTTGTAGACATTATTTTGCGCCAAAACAATTTTTTGAAGTTCTATTTCTTTAGGCACGTTATGAAAAAATTATAGGAGTGAAATTTTAAGATGCGCGCGCATCACTATAACACAAAAGTAACGGGTGAAGTTGGTTCCTAAAATTTTCTGACGTTTGAGACATTCGTTATTTTTTTTTTGGTTTCTTCGTCCATTATTAGGATAGGCAAAGGGTTCAGACCGTACAGCCGTATTCGTTTTTTAATAATCAATAGTCAAAGCCATCTTTGCAAGATTTTTACAAAATTGTTCTTTCTAAAATAGTTTAGCTCGTTAGGCCAAAGAAGTAGAACTTCTTGCGTGCATACACACACTTTTTTTTTAAATTGAGAAACAATCTTATATCCCTGGGGACTGGAGTTATCCAATCCTAACTCGAACACCGATAGTCAGATGTAAAAAAAACTTTGTACAACCCGTGAATTGTTAATATTAAATCTTTTGATCAAAGTACTCATTCCATGTTATTTTCTAACATTCGTCTCGAATCGGTACATTTTTCCTTGGCTAAACTATACACCTTCTCGTTACATAAAACGTATAGATATACTAGAAAAGTAACAAATTTACCATGACATTATATTTATGACATTACAAAAATCAGTAGTATTGAGGGTAGAGGCCAGGAGATTCATCTCATATGGGAGTAAAATGATGAAAAAGTGTCCAGCTTATGCTGTAAATAACAGTTCAAAAGGCATCCACAATGGCGCTGGTGTAGACACAAGATATGGTATGAAGTATGGTGAATGCAGCAATTATAAACGAATTGAAGTATGCAGAGTTAAAAAAGCTAATATTATTGTGGACAAAAGTAGTTAATTATTGAAGATTTCAACAATTTACGTTGTACAAAATAATGTAACATAACCTTAAAGAATTATTATAGGAAAACGTACACCTAGATTGATTAGTATTATTTTGTATTTGGCGCTACTTTAAAGATTAACCTGATGCTCCCCTAATTTAAAGCATTTTGATGGACACTTTCATATACACAGATAATTCTCCTCTACCCTCCATAATCAGTAGGTACACATAATAGACATCAATATTTTTTATATTCTATGAAATCAATATTAACTAACAATTATTTGTACTGTACTTGAAACAATTTTTTGATAGAAATCAAAAATCCCGAAACCTGAGTTCCATCAACAACCGTTATTTTAAAAAGTTGTTATTTTGAGGGTAGAACAAAATATCTCAGCTTATATTTTCGTTTGTAGGATTTGCGGCCTATTATAATTAGAAGTATATTAGATGCATTTATGTGAATAATAATAATTAAGAATAATTTATGTACTTATTGTTTTGAATAAATGAATATTTGTTTTATGTTGTTTTTGTTTTTCACTTACTATTTGTCTAATATAATATGTCTCAAACAAAAGTAAACAATATTTATACGAGAAGTGGAGTGATAAAAAATGCGTGCGTACATCATTGTCAGAAGTGCACCTTTTTTGGCAAACTAATTTTTTAAATCTCTTTTATATTTATACTAATCTGTTCTCTAAATCTAATGTTTGTGTCCATATAAGAAATTATCAATTTCTTAAATTAAAATTTAGAAAAGAGAATTTATGAAATAAATTATATCAAATGAAAAATAGTATATTAAATTCTCAAATGACGAGTGGCAAATTAAAATGCCAAATGATATTTGTAAATATTAAAATTTCCTAACCTAATCAAAATTGTAAAGTAACAAATATATTACTTACTCTGAACAACTGCTTAGTAAAACATGATTTACAAATTAATCACAAATGTTTATTTAAAAAATTTAACTCACTGTATACACATTAATAGTAATATAAATAAATAAAATAGATATGCGTTTACTGTTGTACCTTCAAGACATTATGCGACAGAATTGCCTTCTAAAGTTCTACGGCTTTACAAATAAAATTGGCATAAAGTTATAACGAAGCATAAACCAAGAATATGTAAAATGTTTACAAATAGACATTTTGCTTACTAATGGTTTTTTCGGACAATAACGTTTCCCGCGTTTATTTTCAAGGCAGCTTGTCATTCGGAAACCTTCAGAATTATCATTGTATTGACAGTGTTGCCAACGATATTGTAAACATTTTGCATTTTCTTTGTTTACCATCAGTTATAACTTTATACCAAGTTTATTTGTAAGGCCGCTAATATTTAACTACTAAACGCATACATCAACCACTAGAAGAGCCTAGTACAAAAATGTCCCACATTTTCGTTTCACTGATATTGCGTTTCATCCATGGTGTGCCACAGTTCTCGAATCGACATCGAACAACGGAATTTTCACATTCAATAAATGCTCTTTGATAACATATAGTCCTTTTCACTGACTGACCTCCGAGCTGAGCCTATATTTTCCTAACAAATACCGGCACCTCATCCACGGAAACTGCCCAAGTCGTGGCTTTGCTGGATTCATGGCCATGTTTTGGCTGTACGATTGTATCTTAGACTCTGTGTTGCCATCAGCGTTATCATAAGACTGCTTACTAGCTACCTATAGTATCCGCGCGCCCGTAGGTATATTTTCGTATCTAAAACGCAGCAACGTCTGGTATTTTACCATCACTCGACCTTGATCGTTGTATTGAATTAAAAACACTAAGTATAGTTTTGTAATATATATTTAATTCAGTATATAAAATTGGAATTTTAAAAATATTGCACAATATCAATAATAAACATATTTGAACAATTTCAACTATACATATAACATAATATTGCTTTATATAAACATATCCATATGACAAACTTACACTAAAACTTAGACTAAAATAAGTATAACGTAGGAACCTATAATTGCATACAAGCTAGAGTTGCCAACTTTTTCTAAAAGAAGTAGAATATATCTGATTTCAGACAAGGTAAGGTAGAATAATAAAAGGGGGGTCATTTAGTTAAATTACTAGTTCCTAAAGCTGCAACAAAGGGTCCTGAGCTTGCAAGACAATTAAAAGCAGTAATTACAGAGCTACAAGATGCTGGTGTAGCAACTGTGCAATATCTTTTACAATTAGAGACACGAGGTACACTTATAAGAAGGGCAGAAGAACCCAGAAACAATTTAATTTTAATAAATCACCTCATGCAATGAAATTTAGAAATAATTTTATTTTCAAACTGAAATATGTGATAAACACTAAAGTTATCACCAATTGTTCAACGGTGGCATTAATATTAAATATTTTATTTACTTAAATAATAAACTATATAGTCACTTAGCCACAGAAACCATTCGAGATAAATCTCAAAAATCTACTAACTGTGCCCTGTTTTTCATTTTCATGAATGATTTAATTTGTTTGTTTGTTAAACTTAACTTAATTACTTATACAGCTTGCATCCTCAGATCATTTATTTGTCTACATAGACTGTAACAGCTGTGAAAACGTCAAAAAACATTGAGCTTGACATTTATTTTGAGAAAACACTAACGCAAAATGACATACAAATCGCAAGTGTGAGACGTAGCTTGTCACGCACACCAAAGTAACAAACCTGGCCTGTTTTCATCAGTTGTCTAGCAGCAAGAGGCTCAGTTATCTACACGTATAAATTATATAATTTTGTATCTAATCAAGTGGAAGTATTATTGGGTTTTTCCATTACATATTCCTCAGTATCAGTTTGGTGTTAACATTTGTGCCAGGTTAATGACTAACGGTGATATTACAAAAAATCTTATATTTTTAAACGAGCAATTCTTGTATATATATATATATAATCTGAATCTCAGGAACGGCTCCAACGATTTTCGTAAAATTTAGTATACAGGGGATTTCGGGGGCGATATATCGATCCAGCAAGCTTCAATTAAAAAAATAGTTTTATCCGTGTTTTAATGAGAAACAGGTACAATAACATTAGAATACAAAGGTAAATTTCGCTACTATTCAAATATGTATTTTTATTCAAAATCACGTCTTACTTTTTAAAATACTTCTAAAGATTGATTTAACAACAGAAAGACACGGATTTGTAATAGAACTTTTTTAAAACAAGTATTCAACACGTGTAACTTTTTTGTAATAACACCGTAAATGTTCACCCTCTGACTAACTCTGGGGCGAACACTGACATTCCAAACATATCTCTACTTTTATTTTTTAACTTATTTAAATACACAATACCACCAAATACAATACAACTTTATTTATCATTTGCAGATAAACACATTCCCGAGCAAGTTAAAAATACTGCTGACATTATAATATTGTTCTTTGATCAACTCTTTCAGTTGAATTCATGGGAAAAAAAATATGTATATCTATAGTGTAACACCATCTTCGATACATCATAAAACATGGATGGAGTCCAAAAACTCCCAGAAATTATGAACTATTATTTTTCCACAGTAAATAATTTGATATAGACATTAGAAGGTATAGAATTATGATTGGACATTATTGTGGCATCTTAATCAAGATCCAATTGAAAACTTGTTTGAGTCTTTCAGGAGTTGGTGATGGTTGATACCGCAACGTTAACACAACACCCGTATATTTTTTTTATTACCTTAAGGGCCGAGACGAGCAGGACTTTCAGCTGATGGTAATTGATACGCCCTGCTCATATACGGCACTACAATTGTGCTCAGCACCTTGAGATATAAGATGTTGTTTCATTTGTCCAGTAATTTCACTAGCTACTGCCCCCTACAGACCCAAACACAGTAATGCTTACACATTACTGCTTTACGACAGAAAGAGGCGCCATTGTGGTACCCATAGCCGGCATCCATTGAAAAGGAGCCTCCCACTGGTAAATTTGAAGCAGCATTTGCACCACTGCTTATTAATATCCTGTCTAGTGTGGACCCCTGGAGCAAATTGTGAAGTGGATACAGGTGGGGACAGCAAAGCCCAAAAAAATTTAGATCTCATGAAGAAAAAAATGACCCAAGAAAAATTGGACGGTTACAACATGTTAGTGGGTATTTTATTAAATGTGGAAGAGAGATGTGATGCCGGCAAAACATATTTAATACCACACAGCGAGATATGCTCAGGCTATTTAATAATATTATACTGTGATGTAGTTTTATTTAAAAGAAAAGACGGTTTGACTTTCTTGCACCCGTTCTTCTCCGGTATCAGGCATAAATTATCGAATGCAAAAGTCTATTTTGAATAAAAATAATTGAATTTACAAAATACGACCCGCCCCTTGCAAAAGTGAACGTGCAATAAGCGACGCTAAAATACAGATTGAAATTAGTAATTGAGCGAAAACAATTGTTAGGACTTATGGTATTATCAAAATGATATGAGTTTTTCTTTAGTGTTAATACCGCCAATATATGTCTTCAAACAATTCGACATGTGTTTCGCCTCTACACGAGGCATCCTCAGGACGTGTTGTCTCGCCAAAATCTAGCTTAACTTAACTTAGTCTCGTGCCAGATCTCTCAAATCATTTTGATAATTATGGATTTCCGCAAAGTAACGCATACTTCAATAAATTTACTTATGGTATTAACTAATTATCAATAACAATATTGTTAAGTTGTTCAGGTTAACACCAAGTCCCGATTTCCAAGATGTCGACGTCGGGTATTCTACAATTGTGATGAGGAATTTCTTGCCTCGCACAGCCACTTTGTGGAAACAATTATCGACTGCTGTTTTCCCGAACCGATACGACTTAGGGACCTACTCACAACTTAAGGCCCAGTATCCACCAAAGTGGAGAGAGGAGGAGGGGGGATGCGTTGTGATAACCAATCAGATTTCGTTATTTCCACATCTCCTCTCCGCTTAGCTTCGGTGGAAATGGATCAAGCGGAGAGGCGAAAAGATGTCTCATTTTTCTTTGATTTTATACCTCGAGCGAGCAAGTTGCGCCGCAGAGCGGAGATGTGAGATGTCTGTAGCCGCTCACGCACCCCTTTCCCCGCACCTTCTCCCCGCGTCTCGCACACCGAAAAGCGTCATTTATTCGACTGACTGATCTTAAATTACTTGCTGTCTTGTCTTGCTGTACATAATGTTTAATAGTAGGTTAATACTGTAGATTTAGTTTAATTGTAAGTAGTATTATCTTTCCACGAGAGCTGCTGCCTACTTACGTAGTTTGGCAGACTGTACTTATGAAATTTATGAATTAACAAAAAAAAAGAGTGCAAGGCGTTCCTTTCGTATTTATCAACCGACTTTAGTAGTTTAGCGAAGTATTTTAACACAAAAAAAGGAGGAGGCTCTAAAAATGTTCTTATAGAATTGTGCTTCTTCAACCTCTGATTCCTCTTCCTCAAGCAAATTAAAATATAACTTTTTGTTGTTTCCTTTCGTAGATATCAGTTGACTGATTTTGAGCACTCGCAGCTCCTCTCCGCTACACATCTCCTCACCGCTTTGGTGGAAATAACTTGATCGCTTCCCGGCTAATCTCCTCTCCTCTCCGCTTTGGTGGAAACCGGGTCTAAAGGCTGGCAACGCCTCTTCTGACCTCTAGTATTGGTACTGCTAAAGTTCTACCATTAGCAGAAATGGATCTATCTTTTTATTTTTAATACACATATAGATTTTACTTAGCAATATAGGCACATAACGAAAGTACATATCTTAGTAGCGATTGTCCAAAAACTTAAGCATTAAAGACTATATCAAACTCCGTTCATGCACCTTTAAATGACCCTTTAACGTGCACTTCTGAGTGAAAGCCCTCCCACACACGGGACACACAAACCTCTTATCATTGTCATGAATCCGCATGTGCTCCCTCAAAGTCTTCTTACGCTGGTACGACTTATTGCAAATCACACACGAGAAAATTCTCTCCCCATCATGTTTTATCATATGCATCTTCAAAGAATTCCTCGTATAAAAGGCCAGATCACATTTGCTGCACTGATGATTCCGTTCGTTCAAATGATCTCTTCGGACATGGCTCGACAAATGCCCGGGAGTAATATAACTCTGGGTACATGCTTTACACTTATATCGCTTCAATTCTTCATTATGCACTTCAGCTAAATGCTTCTGTCTTGCATAAAACGAGGTCAAAGAAATCCCACATCGCTTACATGAATATCGCACACCAGATTTATGTTCCTTCGACACGTGATTTTCTCTTTTAGTAATCTTATCAAATACTGCATCGCAGAACCTACATGGAAAGTTTCCAACTTCATGTGTCCGAAGATGCCCTCTTAATCTCGAGCCAGATGCAAAAGCTTTGCCGCAGCTCTCACATGTATAATTGGGATAATGTACATTCATATGAGTATTCAACGTAACAAAGTTCAGAAACTGCTTTTTGCATATCGGGCAATCTAACTGGTCCTTTTCTAATTTGAACGGAAGCTTATTCCATTTCCTCTCAACTTTCCAGGACACACACATTTTTATATGCCTCTGTAGTTCTTCATAATTACTAATATTTTCCAGGCAAGTTTTACAAGTCAGCATTGTTGAATTCCGTTTGAATTTGTGAGCATTTGATTGTTCCATTTTTCTAAATGCAGGCACGACAGTACTCACATCATGGCCAGAGACATGTGATTTCAAATTGTCTAGGTTTTCATACTTTTCACAGCACACTGAGCATAAATAGATTCCATCTTTGTTAATTTTGAACGGAAACAGTCCAGCGCTGAGCAATTGTTTGACTTCTTCGACATCTGATATCTTTGGATCTGAATACAGTTTTTTCTTTGCTGAAGGTTTCTTGCGTCTGGTCTTCGGTTGGTATTCATCTTCAGATTCATCATTATATAGATCATGTAGAACTGTAAAAGAGAGAATTAATTAGGGGTTGATCAAATTCAAAGTCAAATAAACTTCGTTCAATTAGGCATAAACTAAGCGCTTTTGAATCGAAACTATTTCTTTCGTAATATTTTTTTAAATTACTGAATCTACAATATGTATCAGAAAACATAGGGCTTGTTAGAAGAATATACAAGAAACTCAACGGCTACTCTTTTCTTAATCGCTCTCCACCACCACCTTGAGACGGCGCAGCCGGCCTTGTGTTTCCTTACGGAGACGCAGATATCTCGACCTAGCGATACATCATATTTAACCTATTTGTACCCCAGGTACAAAATTGAGCACAATTTTTTGCTGGGGTATGTTTGTACGTTAGGGAGGATACCTGCTATCGCCGTCTCGGCAATTTTGAGGGTAGGGACCTGTCTAGTCTCTGGCTCCGTGTAGATTTTGAGGACCAAGTATCTATGCGTGTGTCTACAAGTCCCAAAGTTGTAACGTAGAAACGGATCACCTCATGGGCTACGTTCAAGCGGCAATTGACGACGTGCTTGCACAGATCCCCTCCGCTGATTTCAACGGGCACAATGCCGAATGGCTTGGATCACGTACCACAGACTACGCAGGGCGATCTGTGCATAATTTTGCATTGGCGTATGGTCTGTCCCAATTGGTTGAGATGCCCAGATGCCGTCCTTATTAGATCTTCTGCTGACTACACATCCTGATAAATACCAGGTCTCTGTCGGCGCCCCTCTTGGAACGTCCGACCACTGCCTGGTCAGGAGTGTAGTGCCTATCCGACGCCAACATCGCAGACCACCAGCGACCCGCCGCGTTTGGCACTACAAGTCAGCAGATTGGGATAGGATGCGTTCCTTTTTCGCATCCTACCCTTGGGCAAAGTTTGTTTCCCTTCGGATGATCCTAGAGCCTGCGCCGTTGCAGTAGCAGATGTGATACTACAGGGCATGGATATTTTTATACCAAGCTCTGTAGTACCGATCGGTGGCAGATCACAGCCCTGGTCCGATGCGTCAGTTAAAGCAGCAGATGCAAAAAACAGGCGTATCGAACTTGGGTAGCGGCGCTGGCCTCAAAGGATCCGAACTGCAAAGTTCTAAAGAGGAAATATAACCGTGCCTCCAGATTTTTAAGTGGCAAATCGCCCGTGCGAAGTCGAAGCATGTCGTCAAAATCGGCGAGCAGCTTTCCAGTTACCCGACCCGAATACGCAAGTTCTGGTCGTTGTCGTCGTCGGTTCTGCTCTTGGTAACTTCAACCAGCCGTCCCTGCCGCCGTTGCACACGAGGAATGACACACTGGCCCATACGGCAAAAGAGAAAACCGATCTCCTGTGCGCTCTTTTTGCCTCAAACTCGACTCTTGACGACAGCGGAAAAACACTGCCGACCATCCCGCAGTGTCAGAGCTCTATGCCTGAAGTATAGTTCAGACAGAAAACTGCTAGGCAAGCTCTGTTTTCGTTGGACGCCAGGAAGTCGAGCGGGCCGGATGGCATTTCTCCAATCGTGCTTAGAACGTGTGCCCCTGAGTTGACGCCAGTGCTAACGCGTTTGTTCCGGCACTCATATACAAACTGACTCATGGAAGTAGGCCCTTGTCCATCCGATCCAAAAAAAAAGGAGACAGTTTAGATCCGGCAAACTACAGGCCTATATAGCTTTTACCTCCCTGCTCCCAAAATCATGGAGAGCATAATTAAGCGCCAGCTCTTGGTATACCTAAAGGGTCAACAGTTGATCAACGACCGACAGTACGGCTTTCGCCATGGTCGATCGGCAGGTGATCTTCTGGTATACCTAACACATAGATGGGCGGCGGCTATCGAAAGCAACGGGAAGGCCTGGCAGTCAGCCTGGATATAGGGAAGGCCTTTGATCGTGTATGGCACAAGGCGCTTCTCGCAAAACTTCCATCATTTGGGCTTCCCGAGAGCTTATGCAAGTGGACCTCCAGCTTCCTCACTGGGCGCAGTATATGTTGGACACCTCCAACATACTTGCTATGCAGACGACGGCACGGGAGATGACCGTATACACGGTCTCCCTAGGGAAATCGTCGACCAGTGCCGGGAGAAACTTGTGTCTTCATCGAGTCCTCTCTTGAGAAAAAATTTATAAATTAATTAATTAATTTAAGTAAATTGAACTTTGTCCAATTTAGCCCCCAGAAGACTCAAGTTTGGGCGTTTACCACAAAAAAAACCATTTGTCGTATTACCGCTCTTCGACAACACTTCTCTTACAGCCTCGCCTAGTCAGAATTCTAGGTCTCGATATCTCGAGCGATTGGCAACTCCGCGGCCATCTGGAGAGCAAAGCCAAATTGGCTTCGAAGAAACTGGGCGGCATAAATAGAGCACGGCAATACTTCAAGTCGGCCCACATTCTAGCGGTGTACAAAGCGCAGGTCCGGGCACATGTGGAGTATTGCTGTCATCTCTGGTCTGGCTCACCCCAGTATCAGCTCGATCCATTTGCTCGCGTGCAACGCAGAGCAGCTCGAAGCTATCATGGGGGGTGTTCCGAAGAGCTGTTTCACCCGATTCCTGCCGCCACAAGTTAGGTTATCATTTCCACCATCTGGATGTTTGGCGTTTCTCCACAGTGCGGTTTTCAAGGAGCTTTCTTTTACGTACTACAAAGCTGTGGAATTAACTTCCTCGTGCGGTGTTTCCGGTTCTCTTCGCTCCTGTGATTCCTCGGTGTTGCAAGAGAAAGTGGACGGTGGTGATCACTTAACACCAGGTGACCCGTACGCTCGTTTGTCCTCCTTATCCATAAAAAAAGGCCGCTCCATCAAATAAAATTGTCATAACATACAACAACGTATTTATAAATGAAAAGATTTTCTAACTATGCGCTTCATATTTTAAACGACAATTTAAAAAACTGTTCTGTCTGTCTGTTCACTGTACCTTTTATAAAGTATTCCATGATTAGGTTTTTTTTTCTTTTTTTTTTTTTTTGACTTCTCACATTGTAATATTTATATTGTACTTACTTACTTTACTTTTTGGTTGTTTTAATTTTTGTGTTTTTTTTTTGTAATATTTTTTAGTAATTAAAGTTTTTAAAATTACTACTTGCAAGGAATATATTGTTTTTCAGTTCTTCTTTACATATTTTATACTTAACAATTTCTATCATAGATACATAAAGTGTGCTCTAGTATAAGGATTAATTAATAAAGATATTTTTTTTTTATGGAATAGGAGGACAAACGAGCATACGGGTGTTAAGTGATCACCGCCGCCCACATTCTCTTGTAACACCAGAGGAATCACAAGAGCGTTGCCGGCCTTTAAGAAAGGTGTACGCGCTTTTTTTGAAGGTACCCATGTCGTATCGTCCCGGAAACACCGCACAAGGAAGCTCATTCCACAGCTTAGTAGTACGAGGAAGAAAGCTCCTTGAAAACCGCACTGTGGAGGACCGCCACACATCCAGATGGTGGGGATGATATCCTAACTTGTGGCGTGTCGTGCGAAGGTGGATTTAACAAAAACACTTACGGTCATCGCCTATATTGTCCCCGTTGAAATCACTGTCAACCGATTCTTGCTTCAATTCCTTCATAAGTCCACTACCATCACCTGAAAACGTATAATATTATTAATAATGTACAGGACAATCCGTAAATATATAATTCAATGTGAAGACTGGACCACCTGACGGTAAGAGTCACTAAAAAAAAACAAAAAAAACAATGACTCCAAAAAAATACTATTCCAAAACAATATAATAGGCACTAAAAAAGTTAAAAATTAATTGCGTATTCTTATACACCAAAACAACTTATTTTTAGAGTTGTTCTAAGTAAAATGAAATTAAAAATATTGGACTACCTAAAGGTCAATCAAATTATTGCGGCCATATAGCGTAGTTATGATCATTGTTTTTTACTAACATTAAAAATTGAACCACGCGGGAAACACCAGCCTTCAAATAAAAAAACAAATCACAAAAATCTGTTCACCAGAATCAGAAATGCTTTGCCGGCTTTTACCTGAGAATAAGCTTTCAACAGAAAGTGGCTTAGCCATATCACTCGATTATACAGTGTCTGTGCGATGCAAGAAATTTCTAGCGAAATCCGCAGTTGGAATATATGATTCTCGTTGAGATCTTTATTTTTAAAAGATAATCTGATTGCGCTTTTTATTGTAGAAGGCGTTACTTTGCGGAAATCCATAATTATACAAATGATTTGAGTTTTCTTTAGTGTTAATTCCGCCAATATTTGTCTTTAAACACAAAAATAACATGTTTACATTGTTGAATGAACAAACAAATTTAGTCCCATCACCTTTGATACGTATCTCTTCCGGGGGTAATACGTCACAACAGCCGACCAATCACAGCGCGTCATTTCATAGGACGAGGGTATAAAATAGCAGCTTACGGCTCATTTGATTCAGTCTCGTGTCAGATTTTGGCGAGACAACATGTCCTGAGGATGTTGTGTAGAGGCGAAACACGTGTCGAATTGTTTAAAGACAAATATTGGTGGAATTAACACGAAAGAAAACTCAAATCATTTGTATGATTGCGCTTTAACAAATCAACTTTTCAGTCATTGTAAATAATAATTATACAGATCATAGAATAATATAAACACAACAAAATTGAATATATCGCTAACCACCGAAAATAATGTCTAGAAACCATAGTATTGCTTAAGTTTATCTAGACTTTGACGTCACACTGCGCTTCAAACAATAGCATTGCGTTTCGAATTTCGATGTAAAATATTTTGCGCGTATTGCACTTTTGTTTATTTAATATTTCTTATTCGGCAGACATTTAATAAGAAAAAACTATTTAACATAATACCAATAACAATAATGATTAAAAATAATAAAATTTTAACTAAATATACAAGTAGTTGATTAACGCGGGTGTTACACATTTAAATAAAATACTTTTTAAAGTATTAATACGCGTGTAATTTATCTTAATCTGTACAGTTTAACACACCTCTTCTTTGTAATAAATAAAGTAATGCTTAATTGAACCACTTACTTTGCCCTGTGCTTCGCCAGGACATAAAAAAAATAGGGAAGTCCCAGACTAAAGGGTGTCGTAAGATGCGACTAAGGGCATTTGGGCACCAGGGGGCTCCCTTGCACAGGCTGCCAGCTTGATTATGGGTACAACAACGGCGCCTATTTCTGCCGTGAAGCAGTAGGGCAAATGAGACTTAACATCTTATGACTCAAGGTGACGAGCGCAATTATAGTGCCTCTCTGAGTTTTTCAAAAATCCTGAGCGACACTGCATTTTAATGGGCAGAGCGTACCAATTACCATCACCTAAATGTCTCGTCCGTTATTCTCATAAAAAAAAACAAAAACAGCTAATACCCCAAAAAAAATTAATGAATTAGGCGTTACTTTGCGGAAATCCATAATTAGACAAATGATTTAAGTTTTCTTTAATGTTAATTCCGCCAATATTTGTTTTTAAAAAACTTTTAGTCTCGTGCCAGATTTTGGCAAGACAACACGTCCTGAGGATGCCTCGTGTAGAGGCGAAACACGAGTCGAATTGTTTTAAAAACACCCAAAAAGTTCTATCAAAAAAATTCGATGATTTCAGTGTCTTAAACAAGCTCACACTTTCAAAGCCTACAGCTACTTACTGCTCAACTGATTGTCCAAATTGTCTTCAAGGTTTTCCTTTTTCACCCTCACAATAGAGAGCTTCTCTTCTTCTTCTGCCTCTGAAATCACAACAAAATGAATTATTATTATTTATATGGCAGAGGAGATTGTTATGTTTTTAAAGTGATAACCCTCACTTCTAGGATTACAAATAAATTTAGATTTACAAAAGCAACATCTCAAGTCAATTTCCTAATATGCAAATATTGGGATTGAGCGGGTTATCAACTGTAAAGTAGATCCTGTAGATGAAGCAACAACCTGAGAGTTGAACAAAGTATACAAGATTTTATGACGATACGTCACTCGAACGGTTAATTCAGTTGGTTAGAGCACTAGCAGGGAACGCCGGAGGTTGTTGGTTCGAGTCCCGCATCGTTCATAAAATTTTGTTTTTCAAATTTTATTTGGTAGAGGAGTTTCTAATTAAAAGATATAATCATAGAACTTTTTTGGTACAAATTAAATTTGAATACTTAATCCCAGAAGTGAGGGTATCACTTAAAAATAACCAGCTGTTTAGATGTGTGTTTGTTCAAATCTCCAGGCGCCGTCACTTGTCTAAGTGGTATCCCAAGAGATGTGATTTTAAATCCCACATCCTCAATAAATTTATTTATTTAATCCCAAAAAGTAAGAGATATCACTTAAAATAACAAATTGCTTGTAATATTACCTTCATAATACAAATAACTATATTATGTTTAACTTAGAATTGTTTAAACGTCATAAACAATAATATTATATACTATTCATATAATTAATGTATATTTTTTACATACTTTGAAGCCTCCAACTTGCTTCCAGGGATTTGAGAGAAAGCTCCACCTGTTTCCTAAACTCATAACAAGACATTAACTGTTGCATACACATCTTGCAAATAAAGCACTTCGTATCATCCAAATCCAGAGTTTGTATCTGCAAAGATCATATTATAAATTTGATAAAATAATCCTATACAAACAGTAAAAGGTGCAGTTGTACAAGAAGCAAAATGATGTGTCCGTAAACATTGATACAAATAATTAAATCTTAGGTGTGAAGTATAGTAAATAAACAACAATGTATGTGGGTAAACTGGGAAAATGTTTAGAACAGGCCAGTTAGTAACATTGCTAATGAAAACTTTTTTTGAATTTCAATTTTAGAACTCTTTGGTAACCTAATGTAGTATATTGCATTCATTTGTCATTTGTTTTTGTGAATTGGCGGCAATCTTACACGTGAAAATGAACCTAACGCGATAAAATTTTCGGTCAATGATATATTATGACTTTCGTTGTGGGCTTACTCAACAACAAAGCTATGATAGGCTGCGATTAGCATTCCTTAATGAAACCCCATCTCGTGCCACTATTTACAATTGGTTTAACGAGTTTAAGCGTGGACGTAGCAATCCCAATAATGATCCGCGTGAGGGACGTCCTTTAACACCGACTACTGAAGATAACATCAGTGCTGTGCGACGCATGATAGAGGAAGATAAGAGAGTGACCTATCAGAAGATAAGGGTAAGCCAAGGCATTGGTATGAGTCAAATTCAAAAAATTTAGGCATCAGGAAGCTTTGTACCAGATGGATTCCCTATACTTTAACCGACGACCAGAAACACCTTCGCATGGACTGGTGTCGCCAAATGTTAGATAAGTTCAACTGTGGTGACTCAAATCCTGTATTTGACATCGTCTCAGATGATGAAAGCTGGATACGTTGCTACGAACCCGAAAGCAAAAGACAAACAGCTGAGTGGGTGTTTCCTTTCGAGGATGGGCCAACGTAAAGAAAGGAAGAAGTCAAGGAAAAAAGATGATTGTCCTCCTTCCATCCTTCTTTGGTCGGAAAGGTCATTTCGCGACAGTTGTGCTAGAAGATGGATGGACAGTTACTGCAGACTGGTATTTCAATCGCTGTATACCTGGTAAAAAAATCGACAGCAGCACCCTCGAAGCAGGATCCTCCTTCACCACGACAATGCTTCAGCACACTTCGCAAAACGGACTTTTGAATATTTGACTATGGCAGGTGTCGAGATAGTGAGTCATCCGCCATACAGCCCTGACCTGGCGCCCTGCGACTTTTATTCATTCTCAAGAACTAAAGATAAAATTCGAGGTATTTGCTTTACGAGCCCTGAAGATGCGGTGAAAGAGTACGAAAATGCCATAGAAGAGACTCCTAAGGAAGAATGGACCCACTCCTTTTCTTAGTGGTTCCATCAAATGTGACGATGTGTAGAAAGGAACAGAGATCACTTCAAAATACAATAAAAGTATTGGCAACTTACTAAATTAAGCCGTTTTTCATTTTCTAAACATTTTCAGTGTTACTAGGTATTCTTATATTATTTAAAAAAAAAAAAACAATTTATTGGTTTTGACACACTTATGTGTGCAGTAATCTCAGAACTGGCTAAATAAATTTGAAAGTGAATTTCACTTAAGCAATTTTTGTAAATGTAAAAGGTTTTTTGTAAAATTATCGACTATAACATTAATATGTATTTGTTGTCCGTCTAACATTATTATATTTATATAAAGTTTTTTCTTTATAATAAGAAAATATTTATTTTTATAATATACATTTTCTTATTAAAAAACCCAAGAGCTGGCAGCTATTTCAGTATTGAATAGTAAATGCTGCCAATATTCTTGGTACACTTCCTCATAATGATAGTTTAAATTTTATGTAATCATAGTGTTGTAAATATAGATATACAATTTGTTTTTTTTTAATAAGTTAAGAAAATTTATTGAAGTAGGCGTTACTTTGCGGAAATCTTTAATTATCCAAATGATTTGAGTTTTCTCGAGTCAACACGTCCTGAGGATGCCTCATGTAGAGGCGAAACACATGTCCAATTGTTTAAAGACAAATATTGACACTAAAGAAAACTCAAATCATTTGGATGAATAAGTGACCTATTTTTATGGAAAAGGAGGACTAATGTGTGTTTGGGTCAGCTGGTGTTAAGTGATCACCACCACATTCTCTTGATAGCACCAGAGGAATCACAGGAGTGTTGTTGGCATTTAAAATGTACATTTTTTTTTAATGAACTTGTTAAACCATGAAACACATGATGTAATTTAATTATGACTCATGAGTTATAATTCATTAGTACATGTAGTCTTTCCCACCTTCACTTGGGGATGATTCATTAATAAAAGTAAAGAAAAGTATAAGAGAGAACATGTAGTTAGTACATTATATGTATCATAAATGGTTTTCTCAGATAACACACAATAATGATTTAAATATTCTTAGAATTATATATAACACTAGCTGCCCCGACAGACGTTGTTCTGTAGATAATAAAAATAATACTGTTTTATACTAATTTGCCAATAATCAAAACATCAAGGATTATTTCGTAAAAAATGCTATCTGTTGTTATAATGAAATTGATTCACAGCAGAAATGTCAAACCGTTGCAAATATTGAAAATAAAAATAATTATGGGGCCCAAATCGAAATAAAAATGTGTCACGTAAATTATATATATTAAGATTATAACTTTTAGATGAATCTAATTATTTATCAATTTATTTTTATTTATAAATTACAGGTAATGTTGCTAGTTGATAAGTCAGTTTTACATAATCAGATATACTTATTGAGTTTTTACATCACAAATATATTGATGATGGAAGGAAAAAAATAATAAAATAACAATAAACCTATCAATCAAGTATAAATGTTTCAATAAATATTTTGTAGCTCACAATACAAAAATTAAAATAAAGAAATTTCTAAGCATAGAGCAGCGGGATTCTCTGCATACAGCATTTATCATCCTCAAAATGTAATTTTCCACCAGCATAATGTTGATGTACTTAATAACTGTATGTTTAGCAAGAAACTTTTTGCCCCACACAGCCACATGGTGCAATTTACAACCGGCTGCATTATTAATATAGATTATGACATAAGGACCTTTAAGAATTGAGCATACTCCTATTAAAATGCCGTGGTATCTATTAATTAATTACATAAATCATTCATAATTAACATTTTAATTACTTACATCAATGGAGAAACATTTGTGTAAGACACTGGAATAATTCTCCGTTTCATTTCCTATATCTTCCTTTATTAACATGCTTTTTACTAGGCTTTCTTTTAAACATAAGCAACAATTACCAATTAATGGCAAACCTTCTACCAAAATGCCACTATCCATTTCAAAGAATATTACGTTTTTATGATATGTATTATGAATATAAAATGAGTTATAATTTAACAATATATAATTATTTACATTATTCTATGCATAATATTCTCGGCATTCAACAATATTCAATAATTTACTATATTTCTATTTTCAATTTACATTTTACACTATTAAAGTTTGTTTTGTTTGTTTGACACTTGGGCCTTGGCACATTTGTCATTAGATTACATACCAGACTGGGGTTATGTTCCGATATGCACTGCGACCACTGTACAGTGTGACGTCAATTTAGTATACTGTGAAGCCATTCCTTTATTGCCAGATATACTTGTTATTATTTAAAATGGAATGCAATTCCGTATGACAACAAAATATACAACAAAATCACAAACATGTACGTGACTAAACAGAACCTAGAGAAGTAATAACGAGTAGTAAGAGCTGCACAGGCTTGACTTACCTAACCTACGCGAAACGCAATAGGCTGTGGGTACAAAAGTGACAGATATATCTCACCTTGTCTATCTTGAAATACAAAACAATAACTTGAACCACTTTTTAACCGACTTCAAAAAAGGAGGAGGTTCTCAATTCGTCGGTATGTTTTTTTATGTTTGTTGCCTCAGAACTTGCGACTGGGTGAACCGATTTTATAATTCTTTTTTTTTAAATGAAAGCTGTTGCCCATGCCCATGTATTCATTGTAATTTGGTCCAGATCTGATAATGGCATCCATGAGAAAATCATAAAAGTCTGCCCTAATATATGCATGATAAATTTACGAATAACTCAATATCGCGCCAACTAATTTCGATGATTCTTTTTTTATTGGAAAGAATATACTTCAAAGGTTTGGCGAGGGTTTGGTAAGGTTATGATTATGGTATCCATGCCAATAATACGGAACTTCAATTCTTAGGAGCAAATTAACGATACACGGCCGAATCTATTATATTTTACATATCATTATTCAGTTTTTAATATAGTTATATTATAGTATTATAATTAATCAATATATTTAAATGTGGAAATAGAAGACATCATGCATTTAATTGATATATATTTTAAAAACTATTGAATTAAATTATTTTTACTTATACATTGTTATTATAATATTTATTAATTATTTTGAATTGATCCTCCAAAACTACCAATTCGTCTCTATCTGTGGTATTTTCTTTCCACAGTTTACCAGTTGTGCCTTCAATGTCGTCAGCCCATCTGCTTTTAGGTCTTCCTCTTTTTTTATTTCCCCGGGGCCCCTCTCACTCATTCTTCCGACGTGGCCCGTCCATCGCTATTTCAATCTCATTGCATGGTTTAGTGCGTCTATTACTATACTATGGTTGTTTCTCATATAGCAGAGTTGCAAGTTTTCGAATTTTTATCATACTTCGTTGACATGAGTGTGTTTAATTTGTTCATTTTCGATTTAAAATGTTGTAAAACATTGTATTTTGAATTTACTTTGCGAAATTTTTATGATTATGGTTTCCGTATTTGAATAAAAAACTCATATTATAGCTATTTTTTTAGAAAAATATGCCAAATATTGGTTTCATAGTGTTGTGCAGTTACAATTTTGCTATGGATAAGACGATCATAGAAGCAAATAGTAAATATGACAACAACAAATAAAAAAGATCAGATTAGACAACATACCTACCAATATGTATGTTCATAAAACTGGGATTAAAAAGTTGCCATGTCCTTCTTAAGATATATTATATAAAGAAACAGAAAAATAATTTTATTCTATCGATTATATTAAGTCATTTTATTTGTAGGTTCCCGACGGTTGAAAAATTGAAATATGTCTGGATGACTGTTCTAAATAGGCAAAATTGGCAGCCTTCAAAGCATTCTCAGCTTAGTTCAAAGCATTTTTTTAGAAAGGAAAAGTTTGTTGCACAGAAGCCGTGCTGGCCATATTCAAAAGATATCCTAAATATTTATAAAACGTATAATAAATATAGCCCTTTTTACACTGTTGAAAATAAACGCAGGTGGTGTTTATTTTCAATTGTCAAGTTTGATTTTTTGTATTTTTTCTTTATTACAGTTTAGTTATTATTTTGCCAGAAAACCTCATCAAGATTGGTCGTTGCGGAGATTACCTGCAATAAATAAACAGACTTTGTAAAGTACTGGTTCAACTATCATGAATATAAATCTTTATTATTAACACTTGTACATACCAAATATTATTTTGTATAGGTATCTTATATCTGTTTTTTAATTACAGAAAGATTAGAAGTAACCCACAAATAATATAACCGACTCACAAGAAAAGCTTTGACCTACCCCTAAAAACCCCTTCAAACTAATATAGATTAACCAAAAACGTCAAGAGATTCAAAAACCTCTCATCATACAACTACTTGATCCAAACTTGATACCTTTGCCTACAGGTTAGGGTTCCTCACATATAAATTAGGAGGTCCTTAGTTTTAAGATCCCGTCTAAAAAGCAGAGACATACCAAGATATTTGTAGGTTTCAGTCTCACTAAGCTATTTGAGAAATAATTATTACTATGAGAGTTGAATATGATCGTTGTTTAAAACCCTGCCTGCCTGAGCACATGGTCTTGTTAAGGTCGCACATTTATCCACACCAAATTCCATTTCGATTTCATGACTAAACTTTTGCGTGACATTTTAGAATGAAATCAAGTCCGTTTATTCTTAGCATATAACTTGAAATTATGTCATCTCTTCTGCGAAACTACTAAGTAGAATTCCTAAGGGATTCAAAGCCAGGCAAAACCTCGCTATTTTTATTATACTCTATAGGGTTTGATAATTTGAAAATCTATATCTCTATAAAGTGTATGACTCAAACACTGTATTAGAGTAAAACAAAGTTCTCGCGGCTCAGTTGCGTGCGCGTGTATCTCTAGCGGGCCGTATTACGTAACTGAAAACGGTCCCCGTCGTCAGCATATAGCGTGGGGGTACGGGTATTATTCTTATAACCTTGGAGGCACGCGTCACACACGGGAGTTGCGGGGTAGGGTAATCAGGCTGGGCGCTATAACTCTTTATTATAATTTCATCTTATTTTCTACAATTATTAAGTAGATTATAGGTCTAATGACTGAGGTGTAAAGCCATAGGGTTAGTTTAGGATTTAGTTCCCATTTCTTTTTGATTCTTCGGCATTGCCAGAAGACAATGCTAGCTTTGTTAATTTTGTTATCTAGGTGTTCTGACCATTTAACCATTCATTTTACCTTAGTAGTTAGTGTAAGGGTATAGTTGCCAAGTGCTCGTTTTTTGTGAACATTATTAGTTCCGTTTTACTAGGATTGGATAAGTTGTAATCAGTGCACCATTTTTCAATAATGATAGGGCAGTTTGTGTTACTTCACAAAAATTCTTAAATTTGCTATTCATATGTGGATGATAAATTTACGAATAACTCAATATCGATTTCAATCATTTTTTTATTTAACTGCTGTATTAAAATATAACATATTGACGCGTGAGTGGGTTAGGGATTGAAAATAATACTCCGCTAATAGGAACGAGTGTTTATTTGCATTCACTTTTCTGAATACGCCCTTCACTGGTCTGCCGCTGTTCCTCTGGTCGGCTAAGTCTCTTCCATCTTCTTCTTCCTATTTCACCTGTCCACTACTTCGGGATTGCGTTCCGTTTTAAATAGTTACCAATATAACTGGCTATAAAGGAACGGCTTCACAGTATACTAAATTGACGTCACGCTGTTCAGTAGTCGCTGTGCATATCGGAACATACCCTACGAGTATTGCTGACGGAGCTGTTGAAATTATCAATGTCTTGAAGTTTGACAACTCTCGTCATATACGTTGCTGCACGATATGAAGTTTGACAACTCTCGTCATATACGTCGAAGCGTTGCTACGCGACAATATTTTCATTATTTATTATGGTATTTAAATTTTGTTTACACTATTTTAAGTTTAATAAGTTTATTACACTTAAAATAGTGTAAATGTGCAAAAAAATATTTTAAACCTATACATAAGGGTTGACTTATTTTTGTTAATGTGTTTTTGTTCATATTTCAGATTTAGGACCTACGCCTGTGACTCAAACAATATTAATTGCAACACCTGAAAAATGAAATCCAATGACTGTCAAAACCGAAACTACTACACCATGCAAAATAAAACTATTGAACAAATATTAGTGATGTTAATTGTTCTTTTCTTTTAGATAACTATAAACGTATCCCTGGTATCCCTAAACTTGTTAAACTTGGCTTAGAACCAACCTTAAAATTAACAAAAGGAACCCTAAACCTTAATATTAGAACACATTTATTGTTACTGTCGATATAAGAATACACATATTATTTTGTTTAAATAGTTAAATATCGATAAAAATTATGGATTAATTCCAACCCTTGCATATTTTTTTGACTATATTGTCAGCTCTGCTATTACGTCATTACTCATTAGGTGATTATGTTGGTATCAAGACAGTACGCATTTCATATAAACGAGAAGCGACATTTCTCTTAATTTTCTATGGCCATGGCTCGTTAGAGTAATAGTGTTCTGTGTCTATGGCACTCCCGTCTCTTGAACGTAGCCAGAGAACCTAGTTTATAAATTCTCTTTGCTTGTTTCTTTGGCTTCTATAGTTCTATCACTGAATATTCACTTTTACGTCATGTTAACACTTAACTTTAAACTGTGATAAATATCTTATATTGCTAGTTTAAAAATTTAAATCGTTTGCATTTCATTATGAAATAAAATTTTAATGCAGGCAGTGTTTCGAAATTCGATTATTGTGAACAATTAGATTAGGTCTTTCTACATCCAACGCAGAACGGAGTCCACGGAGGATAAGCTGATCTAACGCTGAATCTTTTTGCTTGCGTTCTTGAATATTTTATCTTGCAAAAGAATTGCCTTGATATTCATATTTGCAATAAAGAAATTTGCTTTGAATCCCAAGTAAAGTAAACAATATGTTTTACTATGAGCAGGCATCAGTCCGCCTGAACAATTTATCATCATTGCTGACATGATTTGTGATACTTACCAACTAAATAAATAGTTATTGACTTTTGGCAAAGTGCAAGAACCACTTCATATCACATCATTTAACCTCCTTTGTACATTTCGACTATTTGACATAGCTCTGACTTGTCAATCTAGCTGTTCTTTAGCAATGTTTCTATAGATTTTGTTTAGAATTCGCATGAATTCCTTCTTTCACAGTGTTATTGGCTGGGTGCCAATGTCCATTTTGTTGTAGAGTAAGTACCTCTGGACATTGCCAAGCAGTAACAATTGTCATTTCTTGTCAAGTCATCATTTGTTTCAATTGGTCTGGTCCTATTGCTGTGTTTATTTCCCATGGAAGTATGAGCCCTACAGTTACTATATAATTTTCATTTGATTTTAGGAATATGTCTGTCTAATATCCTCATGCTGGGATTTTAAAGTTTTTCATACATATACATCAGCACTGTTGATTTAGGTGGTTGTTATTCAAAATCATTTCTAGCCTAAGATTAAAAAACCACAGTTGTGAGGGCTTTCAACTATATTAACCACACTATAACTGCATACTACTTTTAAATAACTGAATTCAAGAAAAATCTTCATTTGAATTTATTCAATTCAAGATGAAAGAATAAATTGTACATGCTGTTTCATAAGTTAGCTAGAGTTATGGGCTCCTTTATAGGTCTTGTTGTACCACACAGTATAGACTTTTTACACTTGACAATTTCTTTTTGATAATTTCCTATCAAACCCTTTATGAAAGAAATTAACATAGCTCAAGTAGCTATGAAAAATACTGGAATTAATCCTTTTGTTAAGATCAAGCTACAAATTAACCTGCAGGAACGTGAGTTTTAGGTACTCAAAGTAGTGAGGATGAATTTGAAATTTGGTATTTTTATATCTTATTACAGGGAAATAAAAAAACCAATTACATAATATGAAATTGGTTTTTTAGGCTAATCATAATATGATTATCCTCTTAATATTTATATAAATTAGTCATTAAAACAGTCTTTAAATTCAAACAATCCTGCACATTATAACAAAATATTGAAATCAGGAACTAAAATTAGATGCGAGAAATATGATAAGACTTACTACCTACCTAACTACCCTTAATGATCTTCATTTCAGCCGGAAGACGTCCACTGCTGGACAAAGCCCTTAATCAAACAAAATTTTTTTTTGAGAAAATTTAAAACTGGAAGAGGTTTGTAGGTCACTTGGTTGTGGAGATTTCTAAAAAAATACTCCTTTTTCTATATAGAGGGGGGGGAAATGGGGGTTTTGCGGAAATTATTTCCAAGTATCCATTATTTCGATGCAAAATATAATTAAGTGGGAAATTACTTACCAATATCCAGGACAGCCTCAACTTTTGCTACACTTTTTTTACAAGTTCTATACATATTAGTTGCTCCTACTTTGCTTTTTTTTTTTATCTAATATAATAAAATAAAAGAGGAATATTAATTCGGTCCTTTCTCCTAATGAGTCTTAGCAGTCCCAAAATGTCTGTCACATTGTAGAAACGAATGGCCACGGACAGGAAAGTATTGATATATTTTCTCAAAACGATTTATTCCAACAAGAGTTAGTAAGAATCTTATAAGAGTGTTATTTCTATTTTGTCCTCCACAAGCATCGCTAAAAACGTGTAGTTCTTTGACAGAGGGATCCATATTCTGTACAGTCTTCCACAATAAACTGCGTACTTCATCTATGCCCCGTTTAGCTATGCTTAAGCTATGAGGGTAAGTGTAGAAATCAGCAGAATTCGTCTTTAAGTCGTGAACACAAAACACATACAGCCATAGTTTTCTCAAATAAAACATCTCTTGAACTGGTATCTTAGGAATCGGCAGATTTTGCATATAATCAGATACAATGGCTCCTACATCTTCTCTTTCTTGACACAGTGCCAAAATTTCTTTCTGTTTATTATAAAACTTTTTAGCACGTTTAAGATGTATCATTTTTGTTGCAACCGCCATACTCTTTACATTTGCATTGGGTGATGGACTTTTTATTTTTGCATCGAGTTCTTCGCAAGTTGAGCAAACGTCTACTTGTGGGCGACCAAATTTATAGCCATGATTATCATTAAAATATTTTCTGTAATAGTCTTATTTTACGCATTGAAATTGGCGGTATTTTGTCAAAAAAAGTTCATGCATTATTTTGACGTTTAGGTTCGCTTCTAAATATTGTATATTTTTGCTGCTGTAATGTGATTGTTTTAAGGGAAATGACCGGATATGTTCATCAATAGCCGCAATTGTTTCGTTTGTTAAGACATTACCTCGATTACGATGCTGCCGTCGTTGATGTTCAGGTAATTTTCCCTCCGTTTTAAGGGAGGTAAGGCGAAAAAGAGCCTTATTTTTTATACCATATAAAATGGAGAAAGCTTGAAGGCATACCTGATTTTTTTCATTTCCTTTAGTAGCAAAATACGTGAACGAACTGTCACGCTTTTTCGGATTTTCGTGTTTTGAACAATGGCGATTAACCCTTGCGTATTCAATGAGACTCATCATATATATGTCTTGCTCATTTTTCGGACGTCCATTGTAAACGAATTTAAACAATTGCTGTTTTTCTTCAATGCTAAACTGCTGAGTGCATTTTTTATTACAGACACAGTTACTATTAGATTTTGCTGACACTAACCGCACCAGTACTTGTACTCACATAAGATTTGCCAAGTAAACGCTGTGTCTTCTGCTTTTCTTTTTTGTATAAATGGATATTTTTAACATCTCTTCTCTTCTTTTTCGGAGTCTCAGCTTCTGACTTATTATCAAGTGAATTGTTACAGCTACTTTCACTGCTCATATTCAAACTTTAGTATTGAAATAATAATTAAAATGTTAATAATCTTCACTACGCAACGCTCACCGAATGCAGTCTCAAAGACAACTAAAATGGCGTCAATTAGATCGTAAGTGTCGCGCCCCCCACCAATAACGATGCGTTTTTGTCTATCGATAAATAAACAAGCAAAAATAATCACTAACTTTTATACTCGTAACGTTGATAGTTGGAAGAAAAGAATACAGACAGGATTCGTTCTTCCAACTAAACTTTTTCATGGCCGCATGAATCTATACAAAGTGAGTGGTTTTTGTTCCTTTTTTCGAACTCACAATTTAGCGCTACGTCTATATAGAATATAAAAGTGTATAAAACTGAATATGGTTGTTCATTTTGAGTTACTGGTTTGCAGTTCTTGCTACTTTTCTGATGGGCGTATCAATGTGTTTGTTCCACAATGAAAACAATCAGTACATCAGGAAAAAACCGTTCGAAAATACTTAGTGGTGATGTTTTGTGCGTGTCATTAGCGCCGGGTTTAAAACATTTTCCAAAAACGGGAATACGGGTTTCGGAGTGTTATTTTTCATTCTGACTTAGAGGTCAATAGAAGAAGACAGAGTGAGAATTAGCAATGGTTTAAGTTAGCAGACTATTATGAATAAGGGGGCCGATCTTTAGTTTTTTCCTATTCCTGAGGTGATATAAAATATAATACGTAGGTACTGAGGTACCAATTGAAAAACTTTGCAGTTGGTTAACACATTCAATGCCACCACGATTTTCTAATACTTCCCAGCGATGCCGCCCTATAAAAAACGCAAACATGCTAGGTGTGCTCGCGGCACTGCAGGATGGAATTACGTAGCACGCTAGGCGTGTTCACCGGCACTGTTAAGAGGTAAAATCAAAGAAAGCGTTATTTCGGCTTCAACCGTGTTTATTGATCAGTCTTTCTCGAGTTACTGAAGAGATATTTTGTTTTTAGCAGTGTTTGTGCTTTTGAAAGTTAAATTATGGCAGTTAGTAGATTCCAAGGTAAGTATTTATCGTAATTTGATCAGTGAATTTCAACCTTTGGTTACTTATTTATGATTTTTTAGGGAAAACAAAATATGTGCAAGAAACAGTGGAATATGATGATGATGCGACGCAAGCAGATAGCCCACCCTCACAAAAACGCCCAAAAGTAGGAGGTGAGCCGATAACATATTTCTCTTATCTTGTCTTAAAACTTTTAGTGCACTTATTGTGACGTAGTGGATTAGTGTTAAATTGTAAATCATTCGGTCGGTACCTGGTACCTACTTTATGATATGCAGGTACCTATAGATAGCACATTATATTGTCAATATTAACGTATTTCATAAGGTTTTTGAAGCAGCACCGCAAGTAATTAACCGCATCAATTTTACACAAAAGAATTAAGGAACAAAAAGATTCTTAAAAAACCGACGATTGTGTTTGAAAACATTATTTGCACTGTTATATATTATCGCTAATAACACAATAAACAAGCCGTGCTGACTGCTGACGCATCTATTGTTTTACAAATAGGCTGATAACATTTCAACTCCAGATGTTTAAAACGTTACAGGAATCTGTCTACAATTCTAAGAAGTTTAGATTTTAATTTGGAGACAGTAAATGTTTTGAACTTATTGTTTATTAAATACTAGCTTTTGCCTGCGACTTCGTCCGCATAGAATAGTTAATGTCGTTACGTTACGTTAGTATATTTTTGGTTTTTTCGCCTAATTGTTTTTTTTTTAATAAAAATGACATTTATTAAAAGTTATAGCCACTTTATACGACTTTAAATAATTGTTGATCATTATTTGCTTTCAGAATACATCGCGAACGCATCAAGCTCACCGAACTCATCGCAAGATATATTTACAGAACTACAAGATGTACCTTACTCCCAAAAATGGACATATTCGCAACAAATGGATGAATATGACAAAAAGGATGTAAACACCATGACTGACGGAAGACCAACAATTACTAAATATAAAGAAATTGGTACCATGACTGAACCAGGGTTGACTTGTAACAACAATACTAATATTGAAATTCGATGCAATGAATATTTCGGAAGTGTTGTAGCATGCGAGCTAGCAAATTATCACGGTCGCGTTCGTTACGATAAAATGAAAGCTATCATTGATATTTTTAAAGAAAAGTGAGAAATTAGTTGCCTTGATTGTTTAAAAGGTTTCTATGATTCTCTTGAGGAAAGAAATGGAGTTCCTAAGGGTTGTGATTTCAATTGAAATAATAATAGTGATTTGAGAAATCAACGTCTTTATTAAAGCACTTATTGTGTGTACAATATTATAGTTACTACTTATGTTAAAGATAAATGTTAAAAAATCAACGTAATTAGACCAACAATATTATACAATAATTATCAATAGAAATTGTCCTTTTCTTTGATCAAATGCACATTGGAAAAATTTTTTTTTTGATAAGTGGAGTACAACTCTTACTTAATCAGTAGGTATCTATGAATAAGTTTAGTACCACTTAATATTTGTGATACGGTCTGAAACATTCCATGCACAAGCCTGGCTGTTGCGGACAGGTGTCGCAACCAAATAGCGACATTACTCTTCCTTTTTTTGTTCTCCAGCAATGTACGCATCTTTTTCGTTTGGTTTTTCCGTGATAATTTTTTTCCAATTTCATCAAGCAATGTACCTGTCTATGTAATGGGATTTGTTGTTCCCGTTCTATGTAGGGTTCCACGATGGATTTTATGACGCTTAATCGGAAATCATATAAGCTTAATTTTCGAGTTGAATACTCATTGTACAGGAAATAAGAGTTGATCATGACGATCTGCATGATGTGAATGATAACTTTTTTATACCACCGCAAAGATTTATGCTCGCACGTATAATATGATAGCATTTGGTCATGCTTATCTATTGCATTCATATTTTTATTATATTTTGTTATCATTTCTGGTTTTGCTTTACTTTGCCCCCTTCGATTAGTAATAATGTTAAAGTTGCCTTTGTATTTGCTAGAGATCGCCATGACTTCCCTCTTATCCAACCATTTAATTATACACACATTATTTTTATGTTGTATACACAATTCACCTTTTTTTAATTTTGTTTTTACAACTAATTGAGGATTATTTTTTCGAAATTTTCGTAGTTTTCCTGTACAATAAGTATTCTTATAGTATAAATCTTCTATCAAATTAACGCTTGTATAAAAATTATCCATAAATAAATGGTGCCCTACATTTAAATATTCTTTTATCAAATGCATTACCACTTTGTTAACGTGGTTTAATCCTCCCACAATAACATCAGACGCACCGCCGTACAGGTGCAGTTTCAATATTACCCCAGACTGGTCAGCTAGTGCATAGAACTTCAGACCATACTTATTTTTTTTTCCTTTCATATATTGCCTAAAGCGTAATCTACCTCTCCAAAGCATCATTGACTCATCAATAACAATATTTTTTGTTGGGTAATATAATTCTGACATTCTTTTGTTAAAAAAATCTATTATATTTTTGATTTTGCTATAACTTGTTGCTGTTTCTCCTATACTAACGCATAACATTCTTAAAATAAGTAAAAACCTATTTCTTGCCATCGTCAATGAAAATATTGGCTGATTAAAAAAAATTTCTTGTTTCCAATAATCACATAATCTATTTAGTTTTATAAAACCCATATGAAGAAGTAGGCCAAAAAACAGTTTCAACTCTTCACAACTTATTGCCTTCCACGATTTACTTCTACTTTTGTCCGCACTAGCTGACGACTTCTCGCGTTCACCGTAATTGTTAGTGCAATCTGTTAGCAATTGAAGTAACTCCATATTGCATATAGCATCAAAGTAGCCAATGGGTGTATCGACGATATCTTCTTTGAGGCCTGGAGTCTGCGTGAATGGTATAACTGGATAATCACAAGGATTACCTGGGCACCATTCACGATCGGGTACATTAATAGCAGGTACTTCTTCAATGTTCTGCACTTCCAGTTCGGGTTCCGGTTCCGGTTCGGATTCATCTGTTTCCATTTCGTCAATAATATTGCCACAGAGTATGCCATAGAGCTCAGCGTCAGTCAAACACGAAGTTGGTTCATCTCTTGGAGGAGTTGATTCCAGAGTTACCATAGCTCCTAAAGTTTCTTCTATCCCATGGTAAACCCAATTTGGGTCTTCCCATGAGCAAGATGGCATAGAATTGTCGATTGGATCCATTACCTAAAATGTAAAATCATTTTTTCAAATATCAAAAGTCATCAAAATATTATTAATATGACAGAAAATGATTAAAGTTGCAGTGTACAAATTGTGTGTACAAATACAATACGTTTAAAGTATCCCGCCAAAACTCGCAATGTTTGGACCGATTAAAGTGTATGAAACAAACAAATTATGTATCTATTGAATTTATTATACAGTGTAAACTCGTACAACAAGTGTAAATTCCATGTAACGTCACTCGATTTAACGACAAACTCTCTAAAGCATCGAAATCAATTGACTTTGGTTGGTTTAGTTTGTCTACCATACAATGATACACTCTACATAGCGTCACACTCACTCTCAATAACGACGTAAAATACCTTGTAAGTTGCTAAAATTTATAAAAACTGCGCAGCTGTGTACGTTTTTTTGTCGTTTTATTATCCTAGCCCACTATAATCTCGACAGTCGGCACCATGCAAACCGAACTTTCTAAGAAATTCATTCTTTTGTTTTCAAATTGGGATTGCTTGCACGTGTATCTACTGTTTTTGACCATGACTAATAAATAGGCGTCATTTATTTATTTATAAACACTTACACCAACATTACAGGTTATTACCCAATGCGTTGATGTCGTATACATGTCATGCATTATCTATACGGTATCATTTTTGTCAGACCTCAGTTGCTCACAAACTTTCAAACTGTAAACATGGCGAAGTAAAAGCAAAAGACGTCATACAAAAATAACAGACTATACCCAATAAGATTAAATAAGATTGTTTTTGTGTACATAACTACTAAAACTAGTCTGAAATATTTTTAGAATTCTGATTTTTCTTCTCTCCATTTAACGACACCTCTCTATAACGCCATAAAATGCACAGTCCCTTCAGTGTCGTTATTTGGAGATTACACTGTATTTGTTAAGATTATTATTTTTCACGTTAATGAAACGAACTATGTAGGTATCTTTCACATTTATAATAAGAGTATAATTTAACTTACCACCGTTTTAAGCGAAGTAATTAGCGAAGCCGGTAAGGATACCAAATTCTTCACAAGGACAAGCTGAGCTCGTCGTAAAAACAATCACAAAAGTAACACTAGTCGGGGTCTTTGCAAGAGTAATCACAAGGTCCAATAACACAAGCGGGGGTCTATGCAAGAGAAATCACAAGGTCCAATAACACTAGCCGGGGTCTTTGCAAAAGCAATCACAGGGTCCAATAACACAAGCCGGGGTCTTCGTAAGTATAAACGTAAATCCAGTGAAAGGAAGAGATCGTAGGAAACATCCGATGTCGAACACTTCGAACACTGATGTAAGGAGCTATACTAATGTTAAAGACTTGCTGCCCGTGGTGCAATAAAACGTGGGAATAGGACGCCGCCTGTTGCGCTCTCTGTTACAGACCTTACGGCAGGCATGGTAACGTCCCAATGTGCGGCTCACCTAATCTTTTTATGACACTCGGGTTTGTTTTATTACCAAAAAAATAATTGGCAAGCAACTGAAGTAAATGGTATTCCTACTAGGGACTTTATTTATAAACGATCGCCAAACGTATCTAATATTAGCAGTGCCCCGCGGTTTTACCCACGTCTTACGGGAACCATTTACTTTTTAGGGATAAAAAGTAGCCTATAGCCTTCCTCAATAAATGTGCTATCAAACACCGAAAGATTTTTTCAAATGGGCCCAGTTATTCCTGAGATTAGCGCGTTCAACCAAACAAACAAACTCTTCAGCTTTATAACATTGGAATAGATCCTGGGCAGGGTTTTGTCTTCTTCCGATGAATGAAAAGATATTGGTGAAAGAGAGAGAAGGAAACAGATCCGAGTTACACAACAGCTGATAAGCGTTTATAATTAGGTACCTAAAGGGGTACATTATAGGTAAATATTTTATGCAATTTATTTTATCTTTTTTGTTCAACCTAAGTGCCAAGGAATAAAATAAATGATAACTTATAAAAAATATTCTATATTTTATTATTGGCATTATAAATGTAGTAAATTGACCTAATAATATAAAAGATTGAGAACTGCTGGAGATGAACACGCCTGGTATGTTCGCGGCATTACATAATAGATTATTTTTGATGAACCTTAAAAAAATATCAGATCCTGGAACCACTTCAGAATACTTTAGCTTACGGCAGAAAGTTTATGCTCAGAGTCTTTCGGACAATAATATTGTCTAATCTTTGAGATATAGATGAAAAACGGTGAGCACGCCCGGCGTGCTGGCGGCATGCAGATAAGAATTAGTGTGGACACGCTAGGCGTGTCAATGGCACTGAATGTGTTAAGTGAGTAAAGTTGACTTCATTTTCACATCAATATTAAAAAAATAGAAAGACATACAATTCAGTAAATATCGAGTTTAATTTATAATGATTATTACAAATTAAGTACTTAAAGAATCTTAAGTTAGTATAAAGTATTAATTCGCAAACAGAAAACATTCAGTGTGATGGAAGAACCCGGTGACTATCTACCAATCTAGCTACATCCGGTTCAATACTGGTGAGTTGCAGCCTTAAATCTCCACGTTCGTTGATTTTCAAACGGTTTCTTTGTTTCGTCAGAATGTTTGTTACTACACTGAAGCTTTTTTGAACTAGGTATGATGATGGAAAAGCGATAAGGTATTTTTCAGCAATGTTCCACAATGTAGTATACTGTGTTTCAATGTTGCGTTGCAACCAGAACTTCTGATAGCCTTGGTTGAACTTCTACTTAAGCTCTTCGTCTGTGCTGATGGTAATCAACTCTTCTTGCATTATCTCATTGGCTTCTTCTATGGCTGTGGTATTGTACGGATTTATTATCCATTGAGGAATTTGTAAATTTAAAAGATCCTCAAACCTCTCCGTAAAACCCTTGTGTAATGCGTCCAAGTGAGTGACATATAAAAAAATGTCATCTTGAAGCATTTCTGGTGATTTTGACAAATGCGGAAACTGCGAATATTCTTTTCTGTCTAAATTTTGTTTATAAAGTATAAGTTTACCCACGAAGGCTGATATTATTGATTTTGTTTTAATCAAGTTAAGATCGTCATTCTGCAGCTGCAAATTAACTTTATTGAACTATCCAAAGATATCAGTCAAGTAATAAATATCTGTTTTACAGTTGTTCAGATTTTCTTTCAAATTCGGATCTTTTTCTTATAAAAACTCCAACACTAATTCAAAAATGGCTGAAAATCTTTCTGAGCAAGAGCCTCTTGATAGCCAGCGATCTTAAGTGTGCAGAAGTAATCGAGTACAGACTTCGTCGTTTTCCTCACATATAGGTGAGCAAATAACCGAGAGTTCAAAGAATTGCTTCGAATCTTGTTGATAGCATTTATTACATATTGGAAAGACTTATGCAATCTTGGAGTCAGTTTTTTTGCTACTAAATGATGCCTGTGAATCACGCAGTGTATGACCAGTACATCAGGTAGGTTTCGCTTTAAGTGAGCTATAAAACCACGATCACGACCAACCATAGACGGTGCACTATCAGTCGCTACAGAAACAATGTTCTTTCATTCAGAAGCTAATAAAAGCGTATTAATTAAAAAAGACCGACATCATAATTATGTAATGGTAAATAAACGCAGTAATGAAAATTCTTAAAGAATATATATAATATATTTTTTATTTACATTTTTTACGACTATTCGGCGAAATACACTGGCCTGCAAAAGTATCACACTTTTCAAATTAATTTTTTTTCTTAACTATAGAAGGTAGAGATTTAAGATTAAAAACGTTTTGTTGCAAATTTTATAGGCTTTAATTCTTAGAAACTAAAATTATACATAAGTAACATTTTTAACTTAAAAAAGATAAAACAATGAAAATAGACGTTTTTAGATTAGTGTAAAAAAATTCAACTAAAATGTATTACATGTTATTTAATTTTTAAGAACTGGTATTGCCTCCTCGAGCTCTGATTACAGCTTCGAGCCGGTTTGGCATACTGAACACTAGGTTTCGGAGCCGATGTTGGGGAATATTCTCCCATTCTTCTACCAGGGCCTGCTTTAGTGCCCAGCCGTAGTAGGTGGTGGTCTGCGATTTCTGACTAGCCTCCCAAGCTCATCCCAGGCGTGTTCAATCGGGTTGAGATCAGGACTTCTTGATGGCCAAGCCATCAAGCTGATACAGACCTCCTGAATATACTCTTGTACGATATGAGCCGTGTGTGGCCGGGCATTATCATTATGATGCTGATGCATCGATCCATCACCCATATTTGCTAAATACGGCCCTGCATACTCATTGAGAATCTCTTGAGCATACCTTTGCCCAGTGAGGGTGCCATTTTCTATGGCTACTAGCTCTGTGCGACCTTCTGAAGATATGCCAGCCCATACATGTATACTGCCTCCACCGTATTGGACTCTTTCTGAGATGCAGGCTTGAAGGTATCGCTCACCAGGTCGCCTGTAAACACTTCGCCTTCCATCAGAAGTGTAAAGGGAGAATCGAGACTCATCTGCAAACAAAAAACCATTCTTCTTCATCCCACTGCATGTTTTCACGGGTGTATCGCAGTCTCGCTACTCGATGCTGTCTCTCGAGTTTTGGGCCACTCGCTGGTCTTCGGGGTTTCAAATTTGCTTCAGCAAGTCTTCTTCTCACTGTACTGTAACTAATGTAGTCCCTCCGGGTCTGAAGTAGCTGTTGCTGGACTTCAACTGCATTTTGGTGGCGATTTCTTAACACAGTGGAAATAATATAACGATCTTCTCGGGCACTGGAACATCGGGTACATCGGGTACTGGGTCTGCCATTACAAGGTCTCCTCAGATGGTGTCCAGTCTCTTCGTACCTTCGCTTTACCTTCTGGACCGTTCGTACCGTCACACCCACCATTATTGCAGTGCGACGCATACTGATAGAGGCATGATAAATAAATGTTATGTGCTTTTTAGCATAAATTTTTAAAACAAGACCCATCGATCTTGAGAAAAATTTAATACAGAAAGAAAAATGTGAATGGTAAAATTGTAATTCGGAAACGTCCACTTTGAAAAAGGAATGGTTTTGTTTTTGAAGTTGTTTTTCAGCCAATTCTTAAAAGAAGGTTACCGACTATAAAGTTTTTATGTACAAAATTAAATTCTCTTTTGAGTCCTTTTTATTTCGAAAGTATATCTTGTGAACTTAAAACGTTATCCCAATTTTAAAAGTGTGATACTTTAAGGCCAGTGTATTATATGTCAAATATTTAAGTAGATCTTACATGATAACATCATTATAATTATATTATCGAATCATTAATTATCATAACTTAAACTACAAAAATAGTTAATAGAAAGTAAATCATAATTACTTTAAAAAAATTATAGATATTAAAAAAATAATAGGTCAGGTTAAAAATTATCTATTTGGCGTGAACTTCCATAGGGAAGTTTAAATATGTAAGTTTAAATTATGTGCAAAACAATTATAGCTCATATAAATTATATAAAATATATACATTTGTATGAGCTACACCGGAGAGCAAAAAAATCGACTCAATTCATACTTTCACACTCAAAGTGCTCTAGGTTTAAAATTAAGACCTAAATCTCAATTTAGGTCTTAAAATCTTTAATTCCTAGATGTTAGCTTCTATGTCGTAAGTAACTGTATGTCGGGTATCAGGTTAAGCTCCGCGATGTAATGATTAAGACGCGCGAGAATTAATCTTTCGTAAAGTTTCCCGATCGAGTTAATTAAGCTAATAGGCCTATAGCTACTCGGATTAGCTTTAGGTTTATTGGGTTTTGGGATACCGATAACAATGGAATCCTTCCATTGTTCGGGGAACGCGCTATTAGACAATAGAATATTAAAAATGGTAACCAATAAAGTAATAAGAGTCGAGGGTAGGATTTTAAGAACCCTATTGTTTATAGTGTCGGGCCCCGGGGCCTTCTTGGAGTGAAGCTCCTTAATGATTAGCTTCACCTCTTCGTAAGAGGTGGGTTTTATTACATCGCCTGAAGGGCTCAGAGCGGAGCGACGTTCAACTTCACGATCAACTTCGTCAACGTGTGTTGGGTCGGCTGCTGCATTTGGAGAGCACTGACTCTCGAGACTATCGGCGAGGCATTCAGCCTTCTCATCGTCATCGAGCGCCGGCTGCAGTCCCGGTCTGTCCAAAGGAGGCATGACAGTGGGCGGCTCCTGTTTGAACGCGCGAGGCAGCTTCCAGAAAGCCACATGTGATGGCTTAAGGTTGCCGAGCAAGCGGTCCCAACGTTCGCCGCGGAGTTCCGCGATACGTTCCCGTACCACCCGCTGTAGGTAGCGGAGGTGGCGCCTATTCTCGACCGACGGATACCTGTCGTAAAGTCTAGTGGCTCTGTGCTTCTGTGTGAGTAAGTTCCTGACCTCTGGAGGCAGGTTTAGGCGATGCGGTTGCATCGTCGGAACCTGCCTGGAGCAGGCCTTGATCCTATTCTGTAAATGTGACGTCACATGAGAGATAGCACTGTGAGCCGTGTCGACCGAGTCGATGACGTCCGGTATACGGTCAAGTTCGTCGGACTTGATACACTCGAGATCCTTTTCCAGCCGTTGCCAGTCGATCACTGTTTTCGTCGGTGGTTGAAAGTTAACCGGTGGGCCTAGATTTAGGACGACGGGTCGGTGGTCTGACTCTAATTCGTGAAAAACCTCGATTGAATTTACATTGAGCGTTACGTTTTTGAGTAACGCAACGTCTAGAATATCGGGTCGGTGCGCGACGTTATCCGGATAACGTGTTGGTTCGTCGGGTGCTATTACTGAAAAGTTCCGCGTGTCTGTGAGCGAGTCTAATAAAATTCCGTTTCTATTTGTGGCTCTACTGTTCCAGCTGGAGTGTTTGGCGTTAAGATCGCCGCCCACTATGACTGCGGCCCCGTGGCCGAGTAATGCTTCTATATCTGTGTCTAATATTTGTTTCGACGGCGGAAGATAAGCTGAAATAACAGTGATCGGCTGGTGATTCGCCATACTGACCCGGATGGCAGAGGCCTCGGTGTTAGTGAGGACCGGAGGATCTATAGGTATACAGTGTAGAGACCTTTTAAAATAAATGAGGGTGCCGCCCATACGGGTGGTGCGATCATTCCTAACTAAGTTATAATTAGCGATACGCGGATCGCGTATACGTGGTTTTAGAAATGTCTCTTGCACTAAGAATAGGTCTAATTGATGTTCGTGAGCGAACTCCTTCACCAAGTCTAGTTGAGGCTTAAGGCCTTGGGCGTTAAAATACGCTATACGGAGCGTATGTGGTTTAACCCGTCCGCTTACGTAATTAGGCATCGCGAATGTTGTTTTTATACTTTAGCCCTATATCGGTGAGGGCACGGAATATTTTGCCGTTGTCTGCCATAACTTGCAGGAGCGACGGCGGGTCTTCCCGGACAGCATCGAGCCTGCTGGCCAGGGCTGTTATTTTATCAATGTCGAACATCTCTGACAGTTCGAACATTAACGCAAAGGTGCTGCCACCTTTGTTACCTGTTGCCGCGGACGCGGGCGCCGGTGGCCTCGGTCGCGGGACCGACGCCGCCGGGCGGGACGCTAGCGGAGGCCGGAGGGGCGCGGGGGCCGCGAGAGTGGCCTCTGTGGCAGCGTTGGCAGCCGGAGGAGACCTCGCCCAGGCGTTTACCTTCGGAGGCGGCGCAGGTTTGAAGGTTGGAGTGAACTCCACCTTCTCTGCTCTGCCTTGCGGCTGGCGGCGCCCTGGGTGACGCTTGTGTTTGGGTGCCTTGGGACACCCGCGATAGCTCGCGGGGTGCCCCTTCTCCCCGCACAAGACGCAGGCCGGGGGCTCCGCGCATTGCGCTGGTCGAGGGCACTCTGGCGTGCCGTGTTTCCCGAGGCACTTAACACACCTCGGGGTGAGTTCGCAATTGCGTGCCGAGTGCCCGTATAATTGGCATCTGTGACACTGACCGGGCCCCCCGCGGTTGCGAGGAGCTTCGGTACGGATGCCCTGAAGGGAACAAACCGATTTAATGTTGAAAATTTCCTTTCCCTCTTGCGTGAGGTCGAGGACTACGAGAACCATGTTAAATGGTTGTTTATTGTTGGTTCCGCGCATACGGTGCACCTCGTGTGCAGGGTAACCCTGCTCTTTGAGGTCCGACAGAATGTCGGCCTCGTCTAACTCTTTGGGGACGTTCCTAATAACGACCCTCAGACGCTTCTCCTCAGGCAGGGCGTACGTGTGGAAACCCACACTCAGCTCTCTAAGAAGAGATGTCAGAGCGCGGTGGTCCGCTACCTCTCTGGTCTCTAGTTTGATTAGAGATTGGTACGCCCTCGCCTGGAAGGAGAGCGTCTTCGGGATCCTATTTTTGATGGCTAACCATCGGCCTCGGTCCCCTATAAAAATAGGAGGCGGGCGCTTGGTCGGAGGCGGTACGCGGGCTTTAGCGGGCGCGGGCGCGGACGCGGGAGCGGAGCCAGTCGTGGCCGCGGCTTTCTTTGCGGGTGTGCCATCAAAAGAAGGCGATTCTCGACCGCGCTTCTTCTTGCGACTGACGGTGATGAAGCCGTCAGTATCCGACGCGACACTCTCCGCTCTCGGCGGTAGAGCGGTTTCCGGCTGGGCCGGTGAAGCACTGGAAGCCTGAGGGGCTTCCGTGCGGTCAGGACTGACCGCGGGGACCTAAGGGGTCGCCTGCGCGTCAAAGTACGCCTGAAGGACAGGCGGACGGGCTGATCGGGTGATCACTTTCCTCGGTTTGACCGAGGCCACGGAACTTGCGTCGGACGCATTACCTATATCCATTTCGGATTCCCCGTCGGAACTCGAAACGTCGGATGATGATTTATATTTTTTGGATTTCGCTTTAATAGCGGCATCCACTGACTCATCTATAGATTCCTTAATTAACGGAGCGATCTTCTCCGTAAATAGCTTATCTAGCAGGGCGCTTAGAAGGCCCTCGTCGGCAACCATTGGTGAAGCCATGGTTGTTATTAATAAGTTAAGCGGGTGACAACCCTCGCTGCCCGAGTCAGGCAGAGGGGGAATATAATGATAAAGTGGACAACTATAGTTTAGTTGTGCACTTGCACATTAATAAAATACTATTAATAATAATAAAGTATGCAAAATTAAAAGAAATTAATAATAATAATTAAGCCTAAGACTTAGCTTTGCTGGATGTAGACTGGCTGGGCCGGAACCCCGATGTACGCTGTGCAGGCCCCCACGGAGAAGACACACACGGCACGATCTGCATCACTCACAACACACACGATTAGCGTGCAGAATCGCGAAACACAGCACAGGTGCTAACTAACACGATCGTAAAACCGGGTAATTAACACTTATAATAACTAAGCTACGTTCCGCGAAGGAACGTAACAGGTGCGAGACTCAAAGAGTCCCGAACAATAGCCAGCCGCGCGATAACAATAGCTAGCCCAGGTGGCCTGAGCAGATAGTGCGATAACGCAGGTAATAAAAATATTCGAAGGAGGACAGATAACGCGGCACGTGTGCTCGCGTTGCCTGCCTGAATCGAACTGATAAGGGTGACAGGGGTAGGTCACCTTTTATACCCACTGTACGCCCTAAGGTCGCGCAATGCTAACTGAGTAAACGAGTACGAAATCATACAGTGACCATTCCTCGACTATTGTGACGTTGTCTAAAAGTTAACTCTGCCATCATTGTTTTTATTTTTAAGGCTAGACCGATTGAGATTTAGGTCTTAATTTTAAACCTAGAGCACTTTGAGTGCGAAAGTATGAATTGAGTCGATTTTTTTGCTCTCCAGGTATATTGATAATTCAATATTGAATAAATACAAAGCACACATGTTTATATATACAATACATGTCATATTAATGTATGAACTGTAACTTACTTAATACCCACTTGCTTATCAGATTTTCCGGCACAATTATTTACACTACTTTCTTCCATAATTTATAGAATCTTCACTTAACTTTATGAAAGTATAATAATAAATCAATTTCAATAATAAAATAAAGAAATGCAAGAAAGTGAAAGGTGCGCGAGAAATGAGACGCACCAAAAACGTTACTATGCCATTTGATGAGTAGGTTTTACTCTCCATATTTTTCTCATACCGGGCGCCTTATATGAAAATCGATTCTCCTTTGATGTCAGTCTCTAAATATGTCGCCAAAAGCAGTTCTTGGCACATAATTTCATCTTTTTTATATCGAACATATCCTAACAACAGAGCTTCATTGCCGGGTAATGTAGACTCGTCCAACTGGAGAGAGGAGAGAGAGATATATTATAGGACGCTCACCAAAACCATCATCGCCTTTAATAGATGACGCAAACTTGATGCTTGAAAAAGTGACAAGGGTTAACTTTTTTTGTCAGCATGTACTCTTGATAAGTGGTCATCCATTTTTGAAGGCTTCATGGCATCGTTACTGAATACTTTTTCATATATGAGACACATCGGCAAGTGCTGATTTGATGGAGATGCAATAAATTCTAACTTCAAGAAGTCCAAACTGTATTGTCTCCATTTTTCTTTCGTGTCCGCCATCATAAAACTCTCAGTAATCCTGCAAATAAAAAAATAAGAAACTATCTAACTAAAAAACAATAATAAACTGTTAAATTTACTGGAAATATTTTACAATTGAAACAACTGAGGAAACTGCAAACTGTTGCAAACAATCTACAGATAGCTCAACTGATCACTATCACACAGTGGGGCAATGCAGACAGCGTCCCCAAGACGCTGGCTCCATTATATAAATACAAACTTTTTTCTCGCCTTTGCAAAATCTTCAGCGAATCTGCTACATCTATGAATTTGGTCAAATCTTCTACCGGACATAACAAAGCTGAAGATAGTATGATAATATAAAGGATCATTAGAAAATTATCCTCAGTAATTCCTCGTATTCTACAGGAAAAAATTTTGCATGGACTGTTTCTAGTAGCTGTCTGTTTTGACTGGTCGATAAAACGATCTTGAATATATCTAAAAGAGTACTATTTTCATCTATGTGAACTTGAATCTCGAAGGATGAGGCATCAAACTGAAACTTTGGAAATGGATCAACAGTATGGGATCATATCGTATCAGCATGTTGGATAATTTCAGTCGGTTCAACAAATGTTTCATCACATATGACATCTGGAACACATTGAATCTACTAGGAGGCTTCTAGGCAGGGGCGTGCATTGGTTTTTCTGTCATTCTGCATGTAACCGGCTGCTACACCCGTAAGTCAAAATATAACTTCTTAAAATTGTTTTCGTTTTTCGCGTCGAAGATTCTTAAGTTTTTCCACCAAGATAAATGGCCCTTCATCGGATAGTAACGATGTTTTTGTTACTTCAGAGTTTGTGGGTAGTTCAATATTTCCGCTAAGAGAATCATGCTACTTCGATTTATTCTCATATAAAGTAGTTTTTAGTTCGTAGTGACGGATGTGTATTGTGTCTATATGTTGTTGTGTTTGTGAGTTTATATTATTTATATTGATGAGATATGATGACTTCGGTACTATTATAATCGAGAGGTTACAAGAAGGATGTTATATTATTTTTCGCTTCATTTGAGCTCAAATTTGTTATACGCTAATAAGCTATAAATCGTGCTTGTCCTAGCTCTCAGATAATTGTAAAACTAATCCTCGTACACCCATCAACGCTAACTTTCGCAACAAGATTGTGTGGGATACAGTGTCGAACGCATCTAGAAATACACCAATACATCTTTGGTTCGACTCCATCGCAGATGCCACTTTAGATAAAAGGTAATGGTCTTATCCGCGGGATCCCTGAGTTTCCCTATTCCTTTCAGAAACAGATAGATGGGTCGCGGGACGTTATATTCATGCTGCATAACAGACTTGCAGAATTCCTGCTCTTCAAATTTTGTGATGCCATGCTAATTTTGATATTCAATAAGCGTGCCCATAGCAATGCTGTTGTATAATACATAAGCATGCCTTAAGACATTTCCTTATCGAGGTTTTAGTCGTCCCCTCCAATGGAGGAGTAAATCTCTCCGATGATTTCATGTAACCTCGCGAACGATTATGTAATTTCCTGATTATCGTTGTGCCCATAAGTTATTTATTAGGTATGATAATGCGTATTAAACCTTTTTTTTATGGAAGAGGAGGACAAACGAGCGAATAGATCTCCGTTAAGTGATCAACGTCGCCCACACTCTTGCGACACCAGAGGTATCACATGAGCGTTGCCGGCCTTTCAGAAAAGTAAACGCGCTTTTTTAAGGCAACTGTATCGTCCCGGAAACACCGCACAAGGAAGCTCATTCCATAGCTTTGTTGTACGTGGAAGTAAGTTCTATTAAAACATTACTGTGGTGGAACGCCACACATCTAGATGGGGTGGGGATAATATCCTAATTTGTGGCGTATTGTGTGAAGGTGGAATTCGGTGGCAGGAATCAGGTTAAATATCCCCTCGGAAGTTAAACCTTACTGTGGTGGAACGCCACACATCTAGATGGGGTGGGGATAATATCCTAATTTGTGGCGTATTGTGTGAAGGTGGAATTCGGTGGCAGGAATCAGGTTAAATAGCCCCTCGGAAGTTAAACCTTACTGTGGTGGAACGCCACACATCTAGATGGGGTGGGGATAATATCCTTATTTGTGGCGTATTGTGTGAAGGTGGAATTCGGTGGCAGGAATCAGGTTAAATATCCCTTCGGAAGTTAAACCTTACTGTGGTGGAACGCCACACATCTAGATGGGGTGGGGATAATATCCTAATTTGTGGCGTATTGTGTGAAGGTGGAATTCGGTGGCAGGAATCAGGTTAAATAGCCCCTCGGAAGTTAAACCTTACTGTGGTGGAACGCCACACATCTAGATGGGGTGGGGATAATATCCTAATTTGTGACGTGTTGTGTGAAGGTGGAATTCGGTGGCAGGAATCAGGTTAAATAGCCCTTCGGAACTTAAACCTTACTGTGGTGGAACGCCACATATCTAGATGGGCTGGGGATAATATCCTAATTTGCGGCGTATTGTGTGAAGGTGGAATTCGGTGGCAGGAATCAGCTTAAATAGCCCTTCGGAAGTTAAACCTTACTGTGGTGGTGGAACGCCACACATCTAGATGGGGTGGGGAAAATCTCCTAATTTGTGGCGTATTGTGTGAAGGTAGAATTCGGTGGCAGGAATCAGGTTAAATAGCCCTTCGGAAGTTAAACCTTACTGTGGTGGAACGCCACACATCTAGTTGGGGTGGGGATAATATCCTTATTTGTGGCGTATTGTGTGAAAGTGGAATTCTGTGGCAGGAATCAGGTTAAATAGCCCTTCGCAACACTACCTGTGATAAATGCGGTAGAAGACACAATGAAACTATGTCTCTACGCAACGCCAACAATTCAACGTCCAGTTCCCGATACTTGAAGCAGCTCTGAGTTGCACGCGGTCAAATGGTTTGAGCTGGTAGTGGGGTGTGCCAGACCAGAGATGACAGCAATACTCCAGATGTGGCTTGAAGTATTGTCGTGCTAAATTTATAATGCCCGACATTATTACCAAAATTAACAACTTCTATGCAATCCTTACCATCAAAATCCAAAACTTCTTATAGCCATTTCATGACTAAAGGCGCATATTGTTTTGTGTAGTGGTTTTTTCTTTTTTTTTGATTTCATGTTAAAGTTTAAGAGCTTTGATTGATTCTGTGGAAAAACCCGGATGTCCGTCGATACACTGGTACCGTCGTGACAGCGTACGCGGATGAGGTAAACAAGTATTTAAATCTTTTCTTTCAAAAGTGTAAGCTATGGGACTTATGTAATGGCTTAAGGCAAATTTTCGCAATTCTGTGGTGTATGTTCGTTCGGTGGTATTTTTACACAAAAACCTTTTTAAAATATCTCGATTCGTTATGTTGATTGAAGACAGTTCTTCGGCAGTTTTCTTTTGAAAACGCCAGGTTATTGTTCATAAAGCGGTTAGTTTCTTCTGTTTTCGCCTATCATTGTCTTATTTCCAATTTTTTTATAAACTTTTTCTTTCTTGGAGTTAATCATCATATATACCCATCACAACGAACAAATGAAAATGGTTTTATCAGAATAACATATATGTATATGCAAACTATATGTTCGCTTTTGTTATGAATAATTACTATTATGTATGTACAAATATGAACTATCACATACACATACATTACAATAGCACGTTTACTAGTTGAACAAATGCTTCTCTCCCCAAAAAATTCTCTGATATACTTAATTAATTCTTTTGCGTGACGAAATGTGATTGATTTCTAAATATCTAGGAACAAACTGTTTCTTCAAACAATCTCTTACTATATTCATTTTTCTTTCCAAAGTGTATCTAGGCAAGACCTAACCAGTGATGGCATAAATGTCGATCCATTGAGTATATATATCACTAAAATCTAACCTTCTTTCAGCAGCTTTTTCTAATTTACAAAATACGTCATCAACTTGATTTCCGGTCAAATCAGAAAATGGGGGTTCAAGTTTTACCCATTGATAGGTGTTGTAAATGCTATTCACAGATTTTTGCACTGTATGGAATGTACAGGGTGTCCCAAAGTTATGGGACATGAAGGGAAAGTACCTTAAATATCAAAGATAGGCTATTTTACTGAAAGAAGACTTTGTGTTATTTTTATAAGTTAGTAATTCTGCATGCATAGATTTTCTAAAAATTACTCGCCTCGTCTGTGAATTGAACCGACTTAAATTTAAAAAAAAAACACCCCTACTCTTATGATGCCAATCGAAGGAATGGCCAAAAACTAATAACTCTTCTTAAGTAACATAGAATTTTAAAAGAAAGTAGTCAATTAAGTGGGTATTTTTTTGTAAATTAATTAATTAAATGCTCAAAATGTGATCCCAAATTACAATTTCTTCCATATATTCACAGGGTTCTTCATTTTCGCCTACACCAGGAGTAGTTTCGTCCAAAACATTTTTGTCAAATTTTAGCTGCCTAGAACCAAGTTCTGTTTTCCAATTATCACCGAAGTGTTTGCATAACAATTTATTCACGTCGATAAGTTTTAAGGCAGACACATTCACTTGTAACGGTGGTACGTCTCTAACTTCAAACTCAGACATCGAGGTTACACCTCGTTTCATTACACTTTTGGAAACACCCATATCATTTTTATACTTTACTTCGCCTCTTAATAAAAACCGCCCTGGCTTATTCTTTACTCTTGTCACATAATATCTCTTCCATTCGTTAAATTTAAAATGATATTGTGCTGGAGGCTTCATCATTTCACTACCATAAGTCTTCCAATCTTTCACTTTACAGTCTTCACCCAATTTTGTAACAATCTCTCATAAATATTTTGATATTCGGATGGATCGAGTATGACCTCCTTATTTTTTACTTTCTTTTCAATGAACCCGAACACTCGATCTGCCGGCATGAACGAATGCCCGGGAACAGGAAAAATGAGTTCAATAGTTTTAATATGTCTTGGAGTATGCTCCAAGACATATTAAAACCATTATATTATATTAACATTAATAACCAATGAGCAACCATTGTTATCATTGTGCTATTTTTATTTTGTGATCCACATCCGTCAGCCATTATTCTGATCTTTTTTTTTCCTTGTCAAATCTGCCTTTGAGAGTAGATCAAAAACTGCCGATGCAATTTCATTTGAAGATTTAGCGTGGACATTTTCTGTCCACATATATATGCGGACGTTTTCTTTTTGAAATTTATTTGTACTTGTACCTATCACGATAGTGAAGTTATAAATGTACAATTGCCGAGAGTAGTAAGCAATCTGGTCTGCAACTTTAGGCAAAACCTGATTTTTTTGGCAATCAAACGAAATTGTAAGCGTTTCGTCATCAAGCTCCCGCAAAAACATATAAAAGCATTTGGCTTTCAATTTATGAATTCGTAATGCCGTCATGAGAGCCACTTTTTCAGTTTCCACCTTCTCATTTTTAATTTTCTCCGACAACTCACAAATATCAACTCTTGGTGTTTGAAAACCAATATTATAGTGTACTACAAAAATTCTTCTAAAAAAGCAACGTCGCACTTTAAGATTTTCATCTGTCTGATTTTCTTGATAAAGTCTCCACATTTTTTTTATGGTCAGGTCTGAAGATACATATTTTCTTGTTGACGATCTGATGATCTGCAGTAATGAGATTCAATACATTGAAATGTTTCGATGAATTTCATCACATTTTCTTTTTTAGCTAAAGTTTTCCTAGATACTCTATCTCCACCTCGACGCTCTTGGGGAATTTGGCCTGATACTAAAAATTTCTTAGCTATGTTTCGGTTCTATGGGTACCAGCGCCTAATAATTTTTTAAAAGCGTTTTGACAAACTCTCACTAAATCGTACGGTTTTGTATATGTAATAAATAATAAAAAAATAAAAAACCTTTTATTTCTTGCTTAAATCTAGTTAAATTTTTCAAAAAGACAACAATTTAGCTTGTTTTAATGCATTTAAAAGGAACGTTAAAAAATAATAAGGTTTAGGTCAAGGTGTGAAGTGTGTTTTAAAAATATTAGTAAGGTACCTACGTAACACAACTTGGTATAAAAAAATAATATAAGTATAAATAACGTGATATATAGATACTTAGATAAATGTTAGATTTAAATTAAAAATATTAATATATTATATTGATATAATATACAGTATATTATACTGATATATCTGGCAAGAACCCTCTCAATGAAAGGTAAAGGCCTCCTCCACAGATGACCAGTGCTCTCTATTCTCTGATCATTGAATATCTGCTACTTTTATTATGTCGTCTGCCCAGCGTGTGTTTGGTCTTCCTCTTTTTCTATGTCCTAGTGGACCTGCCCATGTTGTTTATTTTTTTATATCAGTTATATCCGGTGGTCTTTTAGCAGAATACCTGTAATATAAAAAAACCGGTCAAGTGCGAATCAAACTCACGACACTAAGGTTAAATCTACAGTTTTTACATTAATTTAATATTAATATTTTAAATAAAAGTAACTCATTACAATAAAATATTTTTTAGTTCTTTTGCCAGTGATTTTTTTTTTAAATCTATAAAATATAATATAATCTGTAAAATTTTCCGTAAAGTTAAACAATCATCATAATAAATCTTATTGCAATAGGTGCGTTCGCCGCAATATTGTTGCTTGGTATTGACCCGTCCATTAACCATCTTCTCATACAAAACATGGTCAGGGAAACTTACCTTGCACGCTTTTGCACGTTACGTTTCCATTATTTTTCATTGCGGATTCGTTTTCTTCCTTTATTATGCTGCACTGAGGCAATATTAACTTCCATTTTGCGTTCTTTTGCTATTAAAAATCAATAAAATAACGGGACGAAATGTTCAAGAGACAACCCGCGGACGCCATTACGATAACTAACACAGCCCGGCTCTGTGATTGGTCGCGGCGGGATACAAGCGCTTTTGTTACTACATTAAATAATAGAGGCGTTGTTGCACCTCACCGAGAATTTAAAATTGAATTTAGTATGAGATAGAGACGGCTTTGCACGTATGTAATTATGCGAGGTCACAGACAAACATGCAATGTGTTGCCATTAATCTAAAAACGTGTTGGGTAAAAAACTGGACAGAGGCGCTTTTGAATCTATACCCCTCAACTGTTGAATTTTTTCCTCGTATACGGGACAATTAATTGCATCATTTAAGTTCTTAGGGTCCCTACACCTATTGTTTACCGTTTGATATTCTGGGACTCAACCCTAGCAAAAAGGTGTGAAGAGCGAGATCTTCCATTGCGGCTAGTCTGCCTACGAGTCCAGTCTTCTTTGAATTTGATACTGTTATCTCGCTAAGTAATTTCTGTAGGCAAGTTTCGACCCGCGATGAAAATTGGCTGACGGATTCTTGTGATGACTGTTTGCACTATTGTAAGTCTGTCAGTAGGTGATCGTAATGTTTATGGTCTTCGAATTGAGTTTTAAGAAACTCTTTTAATGATGCCCAATTTTCAAAATCTTTGATAGAGCACGCTGTCTCTGCTTTGCCTTCTAGCGGGCTTAATATGAATTTAAAAACCACATGCTCTTGTGTGTTATTGGCAAGTGATACGGCACTATCACAATTTCTTGAAAATGCTGTGAGTTGGTCACGATTACCATCGAACGGTTTTATAAATTTCAATAGGACTGATAGTGGAATTTCTTCGGAAAGGTCTCTAACCTTTGGTTTGAACATTATTAATATTTAGATTAATATAAGTTAATAATTAAAAGAAATCAATTTTTGATGAATACGCGGATTGTTTGTATAGAAATATTGATGACAGTATTGCCGAGAAATGTGTGGGCGACGATTGTTATGACTAAAAACTTATCAATCTAAACAGTTCGCATGTGAGAGGTACAATCGGCAAGAGTTAAATTTTTTGGTAACTTAATCTTTGATATATCAACTTCATGATTAGGAAGTGAAACTTCTAACATCTTTCTAACTCTTGACTGCAAAATGAAGACTGTGACCCACAATCAAGTAAGCAACGTGCTTCAACAAATTTGTTTGAAATTGTACACAAAACCTTGACTATTGCTGTCGATAGTAAAACTTGACTTGAAACACAAGTTGGTAAAGAAACAGGACTAGATATTATTTGTTTGCTTTTGTTAGTTGACTTATCAAAATGCAAAAGTTAATTATGTTTGTGTTTACAAAATTTACAAGATGAAGATTTACATTGAGAAGCTAAATGTCCGCTACAGAGACAGTTGATGCAATGCTTTCGCTTCATAATTAAATTATATCTGGCATCCGGTGACATCGCCAAAAACTTTTCACAATAATAATAATAACAATAATAAATTAAATGTTCCCCGTCACATAGAAAACATTTTATACCGTTTTTATCACTCTCACAAGTAGCAGCGACGAACGACCTTTGTTGCTTGCTTAAACGCTTGAAATGCAGGAGCTGCGATTGCTACTGCTCATAAATTTGTTTGCTACTTGACCCTGTCGCCTCAATAAAATCTGTTCTCATACGCATGTATGTATAAAAATTATCTAAACTTGGTAATGCAGAAATAGACCCTTTGTATTCTTCCCACTTAGCATTTGTAGTATTATCTAATTTGGCAGCGAATAAACATATAATTAAAGTATCCCAATTCTCAGTTTTTTCACCTAAGCTAGCTAAGGCTCTCAAATGTTTAGCAATATGATCAGCTATAGAACGCAGAGAACATTCTCCAGTAGGGGTTGGTGCGTCCAGCTAGGCCTTGAGATGAGTAAACACAAATTTCGTTTATCATTCAAGCGATCACACAGTAGATTCCAAGCGACTTCATAATTTCTAAGCTTGCAATTACCCAAGCTGCAGAACCCGCAACCCTTCAAATATTGATACTTATTTACACTTGCTATAGATTCAATGCCATGAATCAATGAAGAAAAGGTATCATGGAACTCTAACCAGTTTGATAAATCCCCTGAAAAATAAGGTATATTAATTTGTGGTAGCTTTATATTTGTATTCTGAACTGTAGCATTAGAAACTGAACTACACTGGCCTTCAAAAGTAAGTATCACACTTTTTAAATTGGGATAACGTTTTAAGTTCACAAGATATACTTTCGATATAAAAAGGACTCCAAAGAGAATTTAATTTCGTACATAAAAATTTTATAGTCGGTAACCTTCTTTTAAGAATTGGCTAAAAAAAAACTTAAAAAACAAAACAATTCCTTTTGTAAAGTGGACGTTTCCGAATTACAATTTCACCATTCACATTTTTCTTTCTGTTTTAAATTTTAATCAAGATCGATGGGTCTTGTTTTAAAAATTTATGCTAAAAAGCACATAACATTTATTTATCATGCCTCTTTCAGTTGAAGAATGTGCTAGGATCATGGCTTTTCTGGAACTAGGCATCAGTATGCGTCGCACTGCAAGAATGGTGGGTGTGACGGTACGAACGGTCCAGAAGGTAAAGCGAAGGTACGAAGCGACTGGACACCATCTGAGGAGACCTTATAATATAAGACCCAGGTGTACCAGTGCCCGAGAAGATCGTTATATTATTTCCACTGTGTTAAGAAATCGCCACCAAAATGCAGTTGAAGTCCAGCAACAGCTACTTCAGACCCGGAGGGACTACATTAGTGACAGTACAGTGAGAAGAAGACTTGCTGAAGCAAATTTGAAACCCCGAAGGCCAGCGAGTGGCCCAAAACTCGAGAGACAGCATCGAGTAGCGAGACTGCGATACGCCCGTGAACACATGCAGTGGGATGAAGAAGAATGGTCAAGAATTTTGTTTGCAGATGAGTCTCGATTCTCCCTTTACACTTCTGATGGAAGGCGAAGTGTTTACAGGCGACCTGGTGAGCGATACCTTCAAGCCTGCATCTCAGAAACAGTCCAATACGGTGGAGGCAGTGTACATGTATGGGCTGGCATATCTTCAGAAGGTCACACAGAGCTAGTAGCCATAGAAAATGGCACCTTCACTGGGCAAACATATGCTCAAGAGATTCTCAATGATCATGCAGGGCCGTATTTAGCAAATATGGGTGATGGATCGATGCTGATGCATGATAATGCCCGGCCACACACGGCTTATATCGTACAAGAGTATATTCAGGAGGTCGGTATCAGCGTGATGGCTTGGCCATCAAGAAGTCCTGATCTCAACCCGATTGAACACGCCTGGGATGAGCTTGGGAGGCTAGTCAGAAATCGCAGACCACCACCTACAACCCTCAGGGCACCAAAGCAAGCCCTGGTAGAAGAATGGGAGAATATTCCCCAACATCGGCTCCGAAACCTAGTGTATGCCAAACCGGCTCGAAGCTGTAATCAGAGCCCGAGGAGGCAATACCAGTTATTAAAAATTAAATAACATGTAATAATAACATTTTAGTTGAATTTTTGTACACTAAACTAATAATGTCTATTTTTATTGTTTTATTTTTTTAAGTTAAAAATGTTACTAATGTATAATTTTAGTTTCTAAGAATTAAAGCCTATAAAATTTGCAACAAAACGATTTTAATCTTAAATCTCTACCTCCTACAGATAAGAAAAAAAATTAATTTGAAAATTGTGATAATTACTTTTGCAGGCCAGTGTATATTGTGTGTGTGTATCTTTACAGTGTTATTGTGACTTTCTATAATATCATGAGCCTCAGCTATACATTTATAAAACCTATTCTCGGTTGATTCCCTCTCAACCTGATTCTCTGAACAATCATATTTAATTTCTATGCTGGTTTGATTTAAATCATATTCTTCAAATAGTGTTTCCAATTTTTTTAATCTTGTTTTTGTCTCATGACTTTTAAGTTTAGTAATAGAAGGAAGTACTTTTAAATCCTCAACATATTTTTCAAAAAAAGTTAGCTTGCCTTTAATAGAAGACCTTTTTGCTTTAACTCTTTTAAATCCTCCGTGCCAGTCTTTTAATGAACACAAAAATAAAAAAATAAATACCTTAATCAAAGCAAACCTTCCAAAACAGCTGTGATGTCGTTATTCTGCATTAATATAGGTATATGTGGCATCATAATACTTAACAGCGCTCGTATTCCTTTTAATCGGCCTGGAATTGATATGAATTTACCATTAAATCTCACTGTTAACTAAATGGGAAAACAAATATATTATATCAATTGTTAGATACTAGGTACGTTAATGCATAGGGCTTTTTTTACTTTTAATCTAAACGTATTATGTATTATTCTAATTTATATTTCTATTTATTAACGTATCTATTTCTATTTATTATGTATCTAACTATCTAGTCTCACGTAATATACATCTATTCATTAACCTATGTAAGAACCCAAATCAGAACAAGCACCAAGTTAAAGAAATAATTTTGCGGAAAACAAATACCTAATAGAAAGAGCAGTATGAGGAAATTTCACATTTGTCAAAGTAAAATAAAATAATATAACACTCAGGCAAGCTAGACAAAGGGATTATAGCGGATAGGTAAAGGTCTAGAAAGTAATGGAACGAGCACACCTCAAAAATACGAAGCCAATGCCCAACTTCACATTCAAACGCCACGTGATTGCTTTGCCGTTGCCCTCTTTGTTTCAATTTTATGATTTATCCGAATATTGCATATTTTCACGGCCGCCATAATACTTGTTTGGGCTCTTCAATGCCTTCTATACATAATAATTAGTAACCAACTTGTCACAATTTAAAGGGCTAGGTAAAAAAAGAGTCTGATCTGTCCTGACAAACTGTATATTAAAGATTCGTTCGTCCTGGTGTGTTTTCGTCTACCATTCGAATGTCAATTAGAACAAGTGGACGTCATTACAAAGACTACCTGTATCTTGCACAATTATTTAATGTCTTCAAGAACGACAACTAGTAACGCAAATACCGTCAATATTGAAGAGCAGCAAACTTTAAGATCGGTACAATACGACAACTTACGAGCAACTTGATAAGCATTTCGTGTCAGAAAATCCTTTTGTAATTATTTTAATAATATAAATTAGATTAAATATTAATTAAACTTACCGACTACTATGTCTGGATTACTTATTTCCTCCACTATTCTTTTCCATACAACATCCTTAATTAAGTTGTGATAGTCCTTTGATTGTGTGTTCCATAGTATAGGAAATTGTTTAACAGTTTCAATAAATTGCTCCATAATCGCTACTAAACGACCGTGCGTACAACAAAGAACACTGGACAGCACTGGCGAAAGATGTGCAAAGGGTGTGCGGGGTAGCGGGAGGGGCTTAGCATAGCTCGTGTAGCTGCGAATCGGCATACACAACTAATGGTGGCCATATACGCTACGAGAAATCGTTACGATCAGACTGTACAGTTCGAACGGTGCAGTTTATCGTAGCTGGCATACAAGCTACACACGCTACGAGAAATCGTTGCGATCAGACGGTACAATAAGTGGCGCCGACGCACAAGTCAAGGAATAACAGAATGGCTACTTTATAAAAAAAATAACTTTATTCAATAAACCCGATTTACAATGTTTACGGAGCTAAGATATGTCTTCTCTTGACAAATTTATTTTTGGTTCGTTGACCCGATTAATCGTTAAAACGAACGTTAGGAGTCTGCTTTGTTGCCCGAAAATTTTTATTCGCGATGGCACAGAGGACCCAAACGACAAGGTCACTTACCGGCTGCGCCAGTCAAGGAATAACAGAATGGTTACTTTATAAAAAAATAACTTTATTCAATAAACCCGATTTACAATGTTTACGGAGCTAAGACTAAACACAGAATACTTAATTTTACGGAAACTTACATTATATAGCTTATTCTAACAAAGAGAGTCATATTTCTGTGGGAAAGTAATTTGGTACATCAGCAATAATTTCTGTGGGAAAGTAATTTGGTATATCAGCAATATTGTTTCCAGAAGGTTCTACACGTGTAAAGTAAATGTACCTACGACTTGTTGCTATGCTCTACTTTGGCTGACAAAGCATAAATCTATAGGGTTAGCACCCTTAACTCCTCCCCCCTTAAGAGAGAAATCAGCTGGAGACGAATCTTTTGGTTCCACATGATTTCGACGTATGTGAAGGATTTTCTTAAACAACTTTAATTTAACAATTACAAAGGCTATTAAAAACACAAACATTATTACCATAATACTTATTGTCCATACACTTATATCCTGGGTCACTGAAATTTTATATTTATCACCACTTTCACTATTGTATTTTGCACTATTGAGAATATCTTTGATATCGTTAAGGTCTACACCGCGAAGGTCGACCTGGCTGTCTTCTATTCTGATTTCTTGTTGCAGCTCTGGCATCGTTACAGGATTTAGCAGCAATTTCACCTCGGGTGTCCTTGTTTCAGCTACTTTCCTGATAATTTTGTCGCCGATTTGTGTTTCACAGCTTCCATTGGGAATTACCAAAAATGTTCCTTTTAGGTTGTATTTCCTGGCTTCCTCTTTGCAGGTCTCAGTAAGAATTACGTTTTTCTTTGTGAAAAGTAACCATATTCTATTTGCTACTAGGGGACTTCTAAGGTCCTCTATTTGTACAACATTCTTATGGCATGAAGAATAGTTTTTAAGAAGCATTATATGTTCTATGTACGTAGTGTCAGCGTAGTGCACGATGTTATCTTCCTTACAAAGTACTCGATCATTCTCTATTTGCTGGCATGGAGTTGACACGTGTCTGTATTTCAATCCATTCACTATGAGGTAAGGATACTCGGGAATTATAACAGATGTTTTTAAAGAAATAGGATTATATATAGGTATCGGGATAATTTTGTAATAATTATATGTGATCGTGTCTAACAGGGGAACTTCCAGCACAAAAACTAACTTATTATTATCAGAATACGATTTAAGAACTATAGTACTTTCTAATTTCATTAGGTTGTCTTTACCTACAGTATACACTAATCTATGATATTTTTCTATTTCTAATAATATATTAAATAATTCTGTAGAATTGATTATAGATTGGTGAAGTATATGTATTTTACTAAAGGCTATTGCTGTTTCTATCTCTTGTATTACATTATAGATAGTTCGAAAGTTATTTGAGATTTGATAAAGAGTACTCTTTTGACTGACTATATTATGTATTGTTAAGATTATACTGCAATGTTCGTAGCTGCGAAGTTTTAATATTCAGTCGAAGTAAGTTATGTTTTAAATCATCTGAAACATTAACAAGCTTATCCAAAGCCTTTTGCATAAGTGACAGTTTTCTTTCTACCGAATGTTCTCTGTCCTTGAGATGAGTTATCTCGGAATTATATCTGATAGCATCATCATAGTCTAAATTGCCTGAAATTAATTTAATAATAGAACCTAACGGGTTTATTAAGCCTCTTTTTAGCCTTTTACTGGGCATAATTTGTTTAAATCTATCTTTTGTAAGTTGCATAAAAGATTCAATCTGTGAAGCTAATCCTACAAGTTCATTATGATACTCATTTTGCGAGTAAATCATATCTTTTAATCTAAAATACTGGTTTATATTAGTTTCTAAGTATTTAGCTAAAGTTTCTAAATCTAACGTCTTAAAAATAGTCCACTGGCTATTCTGAATCACTGCTGTACTTATCCGTAACGGCGCTATTCCCGGATTCTGATTCATATCTTGCAGGTTTACGCTGCTTACTGATTCCACTAGGACCAGGAGCGTCAAGGCTGCTTGCCACCACCTGTGGAGGGCGTTTTACGTTTTTTATTGCTACTTTTGTATTCCTTTTCCCTAATTTTACCGGTACAATATTCCTATCAATTTTCCCTATAACTTTGGCTTTTTCGTACCGTGGCATTTCCTTGCCTTTTCGATTCCTAGTTGTTTTCATGAAAACTTCGTTTCCTTCCTGTATCTCTGGAGGCTTTTCACCGCCTTTTTTCTCTACCACTTTACTTTTATTCTCTATAATCTTTTCGCTTACATATTCATATAATACCTTGAGTCATTTCCTATGATCCTGAACTAATTTCTGTAATAAAATTTTATCTCTATCTATATCAAACGCATTTCCTGATTCTGTATGTCCAAATACTATATTTCCTGATTCTGTATGTCCATATACTAAAAGGTGTGAAATTCGTTACGCTATGAATAGTGTTGTTATATGCCATAATAGCATATGTCATTACTGATGCTGCATCTTGGTCGCTTTTTTCATATTTTGCTAACCTATAAATTTCAAGAATTGTCGAATGAAAACGTTCAACAATACCCATTGAATTGGGGTTGTTTGGTGTCCCTACATGCATTTCAATTTTGTACAAGTTCAGTAATTCTTTAATTAGATTATTATTGAATTCAGTGCCGGGGTCGCTATTTATCTTTTTTGGGACTCCATAGATACTAAAGTACTTAATTAATGCTTTAACAATTTCCGGCGTACTTCTATTGGGTACATTAAATGCTTGCGCTATCTTGCTAAACGCGTCCACTATAGTTAAATAATAATTATTTTCTATATACAAAAGATCCATAAAAACTTCTTCAAATGGCATACACTGTGTTTGAGTGAGTTGTATTGGGGGCTCAATGGGTTTTCTATCATATTTCATTTTCCTACACTGCTCGCATGCATTTATTATGGCAGAAATCATAACTTTCATGTTAGACCACCAATAGTGTCTTCTAAGCTTTGTGAATGCTTCTCGTATACCCCGATGAACAGTTTTGCCCTCATGATATTTAATAACAATCTCTCTTTGCTCTTCTTCATTTGTTACATTAACTACTCTCTCTGTACATTCTATTAAATTTTGAGAGCCTTTTTTATATAAAGCTGTTACTACTTTATTAAAGATTTTCCTAAATATTTCCTCTTCGAAATAAATGAAATACTTTTGTTTAAAGTCTATATACTCTTTTAAAAACTGTTCAACTAAATGTTCATTATTAATAGCAGGCATGTGAACCTCAATTATTTTTTGGCTATTATTAGAAATGTCTTTTACACTGATGTCATTTTTATACCAAATGTAGATAAGTATTTGTCTAGGTTTGGTATCAATGGCTTCATTTAAAATTGGTATGCCTTCATGTTCCCTATTCGTTATTGAGTGAGCAGTAGCTCCGTCATCTGATTCCGATATGTCTATGACAGGAATCTCTTTTCTATCTACACTCATCCTATCTGAGTCCGATTCTGATAAGCAAATTGTTATTTCACTTTCATTTTTATCTTCTAAAGTTCTAGTAGTTTCTTTATCATCTATATTAACTTGCATTGATTCGCTGTCATTATCTAGCATATTTACCTTTATTTCCCTAATTTGTCTACCATTTAAACTAACCACGATATTATTACTATCCGCTCTTAAGCTGTTTATTTTTACACGAGATAAAGCATCTGCATTTGAGTTCTGTGACCCTTTTTTATAATTAATTTCAAAATCATATTCCTCAAGTCTAAGGCGCCATCTAGTGAGTTTACTATTTGGTTCGTTAAGTGAATAAAGCCAGGCTAAGGGCCTATGGTCTGTATAAATGTGGAACTTTTTACCCCACGAATACGGTCTGAAATGCTTTACTGCCCAGATGACTGCTAAAAGTTCCTTCTCTATGGTGCTATACCTAGACTCTGTATCACTCAAAGTTCGGCTAGCATATGCCACAAGTTTGTCTGAGCCTATAGTGCCTTGTGAAAGTACTGCCCCGATTGCATAGTTTGTTGCATCGGTGGTCAAAATGAAAGGCTTATTGAAATCTGGGAATTGTAATAATGGAGCATTTGTGAGAAGTTTTTTACAAGTTTCAAAGCTTTCTATATAATCAGCATTTAAATCGATACTTTTACCTTTTTTCAAACAGACTGTTAGCGGCCTTGTAATCTTCGCAAAGTCTTTAATAAATTTCCTATAATATCCTATAAGGCCAAGAAAACTTTTGATTTCCGCTGTGGTTTTCGGTATAGGATATTTTAGTACGGCTTCTATTTTATCATTATTAGGTTTTAAGCCCTCGCTAGTTATCGTGTGCCCTAAATATAACACTTCCTTACGTAAAAAATTAGATTTATCTAGTTGCACTTTTAAGTTAGTTTCGCGAAATCTTTCAAATACAGCCCTAAGTTTTTCGTTATGCTCTTGAATACTTTTAGCAAAGATTATTACGTCATCAAGGTATACGAGGCAATGGATACCTTGTAATCCCCTTAGAACGTTGTCCGTTGCTCGCTGGAATGTAGCCGGTGCCGTTTTTAGGCCAAATGGCATTCTATTAAATTCGTAGTGACCAAAAGGGGTGCTAAATCCTGTCTTGGCTTTATCCTCATTTTCCACCTCTATTTGATGGTATCCACTCGCTAAATCTAAAGTTGTGAAATATGTACTCTTGCCTAACATATCAAAAAGATCATTGATGTTCGGAAGAGGGTATTAATCGTCAATAGTTATTTCATTAAGGCGTCTGTAGTCTATGACCATTCTCCATTTCTTTATGCCTGAATTATCTACTTTCTTGGGTACCAGATGAACCGGTGCACTCCAAGGTGAAAAAGACTTTTGAATCACGTTATCTTTGAGCATTTTCTCTACTTGGTTCCTAATTTCTGCTGTTTGTGTAGACGGTAACCTATGGGCCTTAATATGTATTGGATCTTCATTTTTAGTCCTAATTTTGTGCTTTACCTCATTAGTAAACGAAAGAGGTACGTCCTCACAATAAAAAATATCTTTAAATTCTTTGCAAATATTAATTACTGATTGCTTTTCCTCCTCATTCGTATGATCTACTCTTAACTTTGAGAGATTATCTGTTAACAGTTGATCTATGTTATAGTAAAACTTATTAGTAAAATTTAAATTTACCCTATCAAATTCTAAATTCGTTCCGGAGTACTGTTCGACTTTAAAAGAAGAAGTCACTGTTAATTCCATTTGCTCGGATCTGGAATTTTGAATAACAGTTGTCGCGTAACCATGTATACAGTTTACTAAAGCCGTTGGCATTCTAACACCTTCAGAAAATTCTGTGAAGTTTAATATGCCCTCACCATGTAACAAATTTACTGGAAGTTTGACCCTTAATTCGCTACGTGGAGGTAACACATAAATTTCACGTATTGGCGGACTATAAATAATCGGTATGCAAGTGCCCTTTGTAAATATTTTTTTATTTTTCATATCGATATTTGCGTGAAGTTGAGTCAATGAATCACTACCAATTAAGCCGTCATACCTTATGTATATCATCAACACAGTAAATATAAAATTTGTGCCATTCATCACTTTTAAATAATCTAGGTAAAGGTATAAACACTACTTCATTATGCTTACTGCTAGCATGAGTACTAACTACTTCAAAATTTTCGTTTCGCTTGAAGTCGCAAAAATATTGATTCGCTAACTTTGGGCTTATAAACGAGCGTCGACTACCGGTATCAATCATAAAGATAGCATTAATATCTGGTATACGTATGTGCGGAAGATTTAATATATTACAATTTAATTTTATCCGTTCTCGTGTGTAGGGGCCCTTATGTAAAAATTTCCTACTTGTTCATTATCATTAAAAGTACCTGGTAACACATTATTTTCATTATCGTTATAATCGGTATAGTTTACACGTCTCGAACTAGCTGTTCTCATGGTTACATCGGTATTGCAACCTGATCCCGTCGCCGGCGTTGGCTGTACGTGTTGCGAGCCGCGACGAGCGTTGTCAGCATTTTGCCGATGTGGGAACTGCGGCCTCGCTTGTTCCAATGTATTATAATTATTATAGGATGGATTATTTTGATTCAGAAGATTATTCTGGTTCCTATTATTGTTTCTTAATTGTAATGAATTATGTGGAGAAAAGTTACTACGATGAGAGGTGAAATTATTAATAGACCGTTGCAATTTCGGCAAGTTATTGTATGTACTTGTCGATGCTTGTTGATTAAAATTATATTGGTGAATGTTTCGCCGTTGAAAGTTTTGATTAATTTGAGTGGACCTTGTTTGTTTTTGATCATAAACTTCTTGAAAATATTGTTCCTCTAAAACAGCTTTTAATGCGTCTTCTAATGTTGAGACATTTTTTAATCGCACTAACCTTACTAAATATTTCGGCAAATTAAACAAGAAAACTTTCATAGAAAGATCCGTGTATATTTTTTGTTAAGATTACCTAATAACTGCATCATCGACAGTTTCATTAATTTTGGCTATTAAAATACTCCTTATTTGTTGTATTCGGTTACAAAAATCTAAATAACTTTCGCCTCTATTTATTTTCAAACTTTCTAACTCAAGGACAAGGCAATCCTCCGTCCTTGGATCCCCAAAATGATCCTGTAATATTTGTTTTAATTCAACCCAAGTCTGTATTGATTCTCTTTCACCAATTAAGTTAGCTGCTTCCCCGCCTAATCTACTAGTAATTGCATTAAAAAGATATTCATTTTGTACTTCAGTTCCTCTATACATATAAACTAATAATGTATTCTATTTTGCGGATGAACAACGATAAGAGTCTTGTCTCTCCACTGAATACTGGAATTATTTTCAAAACTTCCGAAGGTACAACTACGATTCCTTCCATTTTTAATTATTAAATAAAATTCAAATACAAAATAAGTAACTAACGTGAGATTTTAATCACTTTACTAACTAAATTATATATGCAACGTGCTGGACGGGCTTTTTCTAATCCCTATTATTACACGAAACACATATAAAGATCACCAGGAAAATATAAAAGGAAATTTGACAGGATAGTGAAAAGATTTACTCACATAACCCGCTTCTCCGCTCTCCTTCTGTGATCAGTGATTCTGGTCAGCTTGCTCCGCGCCGTGTCTTCTCTTGACAAATTTATTTTTGGTTCGTTGACCCGATTAATCGTTAAAACGAACGTTAGGAGTCTGCTTTGTTGCCCGAAAATTTTTATTCGCGATGGCACAGAGGACCCAAACGACAAGGTCACTTACCGGCTGCGCCAGTCAAGGAATAACAGAATGGTTACTTTATAAAAAAATAACTTTATTCAATAAACCCGATTTACAATGTTTACGGAGCTAAGACTAAACACAGAATACTTAATTTTACGGAAACTTACATTATATAGCTTATTCTAACAAAGAGAGTCATATTTCTGTGGGAAAGTAATTTGGTACATCAGCAATATTGTTTCCAGAAGGTTCTACACGTGCAAAGTAAATGTACCTACGACTTGTTGCTATGCTCTACTTTGGCTGACAAAGCATAAATCTATAGGGTTAGCACCCTTAACTCACACGTGTCAGTGATGGCTTCGACGGACGACGGTTTAGCAATTATTGGATTAATATTCGCCCTGAAGGAAAAAAAAGTGAAGCGGAAAAATCGTAGCATCTGGTGTAAAGAATGGCTAATGAAAAGAAGAGTTCATTCTCATGTCAATTTGTTGGCGGAATTAAAGCTTTTCCCAAAAGACTGGCATAATTTTCTAAGAATGGATCACGATACGTACTTACATCTACTGAAATTGGTAGCACCAATTATCGAGAAGCAAGACACTATTATGAGAAATGCTATTCCACCCCACGACAGGCTTGTAGCTACTTTGATGTTTTTATCAACAGGAAGAAATTATAAAGATTTAAAATTCTCTAGCATCATTTCATCTCAAGCCTTGGGTCGCATAATACCGGAAACCTGTGAAGCAATATATAAGGTTCTCCGCAAAGACTATTTTAAGGTAAGAAATAAAAAACTACTTATTACTTAGAATGTAATGTTTATTAATTTGTACTTATAATGATGGTGGATAATACATTAAGTAAAATTAGACAAAATAGTAGCCGCTGAACTTTGCACTTGTTGGGACTGATCTTGTTGAGAAGTTTGCATTATTGGGGTTTGAAGAATTGTCTGGGAGCCTGGATGTGTTTGGAAATCATAATTTGAATTCTGATAAAGTACTGGGCTAGGATTGTTTCCTACAGGGCTGGGAGTATGTGCAACGGGGCTGGGACGTTGTAACCATAATTATTAAAACGCACACTGTTTGATTTCATCACTTGGTGTGAAATAGTCAAATTTTCCATCTCTGCCAGAAATAATGTTTCGTTAATTATTTTTTCGGCCAAAATACGTTGATGTTTTGTGAGGTCTCTCAGCTTAGCTGCGACGTTTGCTCCATAAATATCAAATCGATCATTAGTATTTGCAGGCCTTTTAAAATTGTTTTGAACAGACTGTAAAACTTGAGTAGTTAGGTTTTCATTTGCATTCCTTTTTGGCCGACTCCTCTTAAACAATGTGTTTGTAATTGAACGAGTATCGGGAGTTGACTGTGAAGTTGTTTGTGTGGCTGGAGGTGACTGTTGAGTTGACTGCGTGGCTGGAGGTGACTGTGGAGTTGACTGGGCGGCTGGAGATGCTTCACTTTCAATTTCCTGAAACAATTAATATTTTTACAGTTCCCTCGCTCGGAAGAAGAATGGAAGGATGTGGCCAAAGTGTTCGAAAAGAGATGGAACTTTCCGCACTGTCTAGGCGCGATGGATGGAAAGCATATAGCAATTTTTCTACCTGATGGATGTGGCTTAGAGTATTTCAACTATAAAAACCATCATAGCATGGTGTTATTGGCAATCGTTGATGGAAATTATCGATATTTTATGTGATTTTGGAACAAATGGAAGAATTTCAGATGGTGGCGTACTCACAAACACTAAGTTTTTTGAAAAATTTGATAATAATCAGTTGTGTATTCCAACCGACACAGTTGTCGCAAATAGCACTAGAAAGTTGCCTTATGTGTTTGTGGCTGACGATGCGTTTCCACTTAGAACAGATTTAATTAAGCCATTTCGACAAGCAGACTTGACCACAAATAAAACCAGAATTCTAAATTACCGCGTATCACGAGCAAAAGCCGCATCGTCGAAAATGCGTTTGGGATCTTGGCATCTCTATTTAGAATTTTTCACACAAAAATTATTCTTGATCCGAAAAGAATAGAGTCTGTCGTGATGGCCAGTTGTGCTTTACATAATTATTTAATGAAGACTTCAGAAAGTTCTTACTGTCAACAAGAATGCTTCGACGTAGAAAATGTTGATGACGGGTCAATAACCCAAGAATATGATACAATGATTTCAGCGATAGTTAATTTGCAACGAAGAAATCTTGGTAATACTTCGATTGCCGCAAAAAAAGTCAGAGAAGAGTACATCGAATATTTTGCAAGTTCCGTGGCAGCGTTCAGTGGCAAAATAATTTTATACATTAACTCTTTGAGAATAAACGATTTGATAAAAAAGTTATTTACTTTTATTTATTATTTATTCATGTAATAATATAAATAACTATGAAGCATTCTCAATATGGCCGGATTTACTTATCATATTCACATAACCATATTAGTGCGATTCTACTCTGCTGGCACCACAGTATAATAACACACAAATGACTTACCTCGTTGTCTGTTCATTCGTCGTCCATATTAGAGCGTGAACGCCTTGGTTCTTCTTGGTCATCCAAAAACAGCAACATAGAGTAATACCATAGTTTTGGTTTATACACTTCTTTGGTTCCTGCTCCTGATTTTTTTGAATCAGCGATCTTCTTACGCCTTTTTTTTGTAAGTAGAGCGAATGTTATTTATTTTTTTTACAACAGCATCTTTGTCAGCCCTAGGGTCTACTGTTTTCAATTTTTCAACCAGCTTAGTATATGCTGAACGTTTTAAGTCACGATTGTGATACTCTTTGCCTTTAATATTCTAAAGAAAAGGTTCACTGCGATATAACTCAATAAATTCTTCAAGCCATTCGCGATTAGTTTGAGACGCCATGACGCGTGCGCACGTCTACCCGAATGTCGATCGACGACAAAACTGAACACGAAAACGGAACGAGCGCATACACGTTTCGATCAGTCGGCACAGTTCGTCCGATTCCGATAAATCAATTGAAATTTTTGTATTGTTCCGTTCAACTGCACAGTGCTAAAAAATCGGACAAAACTGCACAGTTTTATAACATACACGTAGTGTATATTTATGTACCGTTCGAACTGCACAGTCTAATCGTAACGATTTCTCGTAGCGTATATGGCCACCATAACTTACCTCCGCATATTTTAGTTAGCTCACATAGCTTAGTTTTTTTTTGTGGCATAGGAGGACAAACAAGCGTACGGGTCACCTGTTGTTAAGTGATCACCGCCGCCCACAATAAAGGCATAAATGGCATTTATTTTCTCAAAATTGATTCCTTTAGAATTCTTTTTGATGTCATTTCTTATACTACTACCGCTTCGGATACAAATGGCGCTCTGAGAGAGAAGAAGCGGCGCAAGAAACTCTCCCAGCATTCTTTTTTTGCGCTTTTTTCAATAAATATATACAATATTGTACAGTCATTTCTATCGCTATAAAATAATCACAATCTAGTCCCAGGATGTCCGATCATTTAGATATTCAGCAGTGGAGTTGTAGCGGCCAAATCCGCTACTTACTTCCGCACCGCCGCTTATGTTCTTGGACCACACGACATCACGCCACATCGTACGATCTATGACGACAGCCTACGTCACGGGTGGTGCGAGCTGCGAACCGGCTGCATCGCGTGCGCGTCCCCGCGCCCGCGCTCCCGCCGCACACCGCGGGCCCTGCGCCCGCCGCCACAGCTAGGCCTCCCGCGCCCGCGCCCCGCGCGTCGCATAAATACCAGAGGCGATCGCCCGCGCCACGCATTCTGCACATTTATTTACCTCGCGCTCACAGCTTTCCGCTTGCTTTATTTTTGCTTTGTATAGACGCTCATTTCATTCTACATTTTGTAAAGTATTTCTTTTAATTAGTAGTAAATTCAACCTTTCATCTCTGACTCAATCTTTCATTCTTACTTCGCTTCAAACAAATATCATAGCATCCCTAGCTCAGCCAGGGGTAGTCATCGAGAAGTCGTAGGAGTAGAATACGTGCTACAGTGGTGACCCATCCGACAAGTGACACGATGACTGGCGCAGAACAACAACAAAAGGGATTAGGCGGTGGTCCAAGTACAAGTGACGGCGGAAATAACAGTGACGTATTTCGAGTGGGCGTACGGATACCACCCTTTTGGCCCGAGGAACCGGCTGTATGGTTTGCCCAAATTGAAGGTCAGTTCATTTTGTCTAATGTTACAAGTGACTCCACCAAGTTTTATTATGTCATTAGCCAATTAGACCATCAGTACGCAGCAGAAGTCAAAGATATCATTATTTCCCCGCCGGCTACAGACAAATACGAGAAATTAAAGTCGGAACTTATCAAGCGCCTCACAACGTCTAGAGAACGTAAAATTAAACAGTTGTTGATGCATGAAGACCTTGGTGATAGAAAGCCATCTCAATTTTTGCGTCATTTACAAAGCTTAGCAGGGAAGACAATACCAGAAGAGCTTATACGAACTATTTGGTCGAGTCGATTGCCAAATAATTTACAAACAATTGTCGCATTACAGAAGGACAGCGCCCTCGAAACCGTGGCAGATCTGGCGGACCACGTTCATGACATAGCACCGCCCGCAGTCGCTCAGGTAGCCAGATCAGCAACTGAACAGCCAGGTACTGCTTTTGAAATTATGTGTAACAAAGTAACAGAACTGACACGGCAGGTGGAGTCACTAATGCAGAGCCAGCAACGGCAGTCTCGATCCCGCTCCAATGACTTTAGGAACGAATACCGCACGTCACGATCCCGCTCTAATTCCCGATACCGACAGCAACCAGAAGACGATACACAATGCTGGTATCATTTCCAATTTGGCTCGAACGCAAAGAAGTGTGTCAAGCCCTGCACATTTCGTTCGGGAAATGCCAAGGGCAGCCACTAGTGGCCGAACACGTCTGCCCTACATCATCAGGCCGCCTTTTTATCACCGACCTTAACACAAAAGTACAATACCTTATCGACACAGGGTCTGACTTATGCGTTTATCCACGTTCTCGCATTCAAGAACATCGCACGAAGACGCAGTACGAGCTCTTTGCAGCAAACGGTACGGTGATATCAACATTTGGGTACGTTCACTTACAACTCAACCTAGGGTTGCGCCGCGTATTCAGTTGGCGCTTCGTGGTGGCAGACGTCTCCAAACCAATCATTGGCGTCGACTTCCTTAGCTTTTATAACCTGCTCGTCGACTGCCGCAATCACCGCCTGGTCGATGGGGTAACGTCACTGTCCGTCGCCGTACCACGCCAGCACCACAAGGAGGACATCTCATCAGTACGTACAACATCGCCAGGGGACTCGTTGTATAACGACATTGTACGAGAGTTTCCGAACATTACACGCCCAGCTGGTAAGCCAAGTGAACCAAAACACAACACGGTTCACCATATTAGGACGACGCCTGGCCCACCAGTATTTTGCCGCCCTCGTCGGTTAGATCCGGAGAGACTCACCATTGCCAAAAAGGAGTTGGAAGAGATGGTACAAAATGGTACAGCTCGGAGATCAGAGAGCCCCTGGTCCTCAGCACTGCACCTAGCACGTAAGAAAAACGACGGCTGGAGACCTTGTGGGGATTACAGAGCATTGAACGCTCGCACTATTCCAGACCGATACCCTGTGCGGCACATCCAGGACTTTGCGCACCAGCTGGCAGGCAAAAAAGTCTTTTCTACGGTGGACCTCGTTAAAGCATATAATCAGATCCCAGTCCATGCTGACGATATTCCTAAGACTGCCATTACCACGCCTTTCGGATTATTTGAATTCCCTTACATGACATTCGGACTTCGTAATGCTGCACAATCTTTCCAACGTTTTATGGATGAAGCACTTAGAGACCTAGACTTCTGTTTTGGGTACATTGATGACATCCTAATCTTCTCTGAATCTCCATTACAGCACCAGCAACACCTTCGCCAGCTATTTCAACGTTTGACAGATTACGGCATACTGATAAACACAGCGAAATGTGTATTTGGTAAGGATGAAGTAACTTTTCTTGGCTTCACAGTGTCCGCAGCAGGCGTTAAACCTTTGGAGGAGAAGGTCCAGGCAGTTCAAGACTACCCGCCACCCAAGACGGTAAAGGAGTTGAGGCGATTCCTAGGAGTCATCAACTTCTACCGAAGATTCATTCCTGGAGCAGCAGCAATACAAGCACCGCTTAATGCCTTACTAGCTGGACCGAAAACCAAAGGATCACACCCAGTCAACATGACTCTAGAGCTGCTAGAAGCATTTAAAAGATGTAAGTCTAGTCTTTCCCATGCCACACTCCTAGCACATCCAGATACCACAGCAGAGCTGGCGATACAGACTGACGCTTCGGACCACGCTATTGGAGCCGTACTGCAGCAAAGTAAGGGAAACACCTGGCAACCCCTCGCTTTTTTCTCCAGAAAACTCAGCCCTTCCCAAAAAAAGTACAGCCCTTACGACAGGGAATTATTGGCGATTTATGAAGCGATTCGTTATTTCAGATACATGGTTGAAGCGAGGACATTCACCATCTACACTGACCACAAGCCCATTACGTTTGCATTCAGCACTCAACGTGACAGCTGCTCACCTCGTCAGTTCCGGTACTTGGACTTCATCAGTCAATTCAGCACTGATATCAGGTATATCCCTGGGAGGGACAACACAGTAGCTGACAGCATGTCTCGGGTTGAAGAGATGACAACGCCCCTAGATTACCAGTCCCTCGCCCGTGCCCAGGATTCTGATGCTGAACTTCAAAACTTACTCGTAAGTGGGTCAGGCCTAAAATTAGAAAAGGTCATGCTAGAGAACTCTGATATTCAGGTATTCTGCGACACTTCTACTCAATACACCAGACCTTTTGTTACTTCAGCTTTCCGACGTCAGGTATTCAACACGTTACATAGTCTAAGTCATCCCGGAGCAAAAGCCACAGCGCAATTGGTAGCACAACGCTTCGTTTGGCCGGGTATTAAGAAGGACTGTCGACAATGGGCCAAAGAGTGTCAACAATGTCAGCGCAGTAAAATATCTCGCCACACATCAGCTCCATTAGCAAAGTTCACAATGCCTTCAGCTCGCTTCCGTCAGGTCCATATGGACATAATAGGTCCCTTACCTTCTTCTGTTGGTCACAGGTACTGCCTCACCATGATCGACCGCTTCACTCGATGGCCGGAGGCCATGCCCTTGCAGGACATCACTGCAGAATCCTGCGCTGCCGCCTTCGTAACTGGGTGGATTGCGCGGTTCGGTTGCCCCGAGAGCATCATAACCGACCGCGGCCGCCAGTTTGACAGCCAGCTGTTCAAGAGGGTCGCCGCGCTGGTAGGCGCCGACCACCGCACCACAACAGCTTATCATCCCGCAGCAAATGGCCTCGTAGAGAGGCTACACCGTCAGCTCAAGGCCGCTATAACCTGCCACACCAGTGCTCAATGGACGGAGGCATTACCTCTCGTGCTGCTGGGCATACGCAGCGCGTGCAAAGATGACCTGCAGGCGTCTACCGCGGAATTAGTCTACGGCGAGCCACTCCGCTTACCTGGACAGTTCCTTCAGCCCATACGGGACGACCACATCGACGTTACCGACTTCGCCAGCAGACTGAAACAGCACATCACTAAGCTGTCACCAACATCTACGTCATGGCACGGACAACGTACATTCTACGTGCCCAAAGACCTACAGCACTCCACTCACGTGTTCCTGCGCCAGGGTCCTGTAAAACGGCCGCTACAAGCCCCGTACACCGGACCCTACAAGGTACTACGTCGGGGCTCCAAGTCATTTGACATAGAAGTCCAGGGTAAGACGTCAACAGTAACGATCGACCGTCTCAAACCAGCATATATCGCAGATGACAACTTATCAGGAAAAGACACACAAACACAGACTGTACCTACACAAAAGGAAACTACGGAAGAAGAACACATCAGAACTACAAGAAGTGGACGAAGAGTCAAGTTTCCCGACTACTATCACCCGTAGTCACGGTCTCAGTGGGGGAGTACTTGTAGCGGCCAAATCCGCTACTTACTTCCGCACCGCCGCTTATGTTCTTGGACCACACGACATCACGCCACATCGTACGATCTATGACGACAGCCTACGTCACGGGTGGTGCGAGCTGCGAACCGGCTGCATCGCGTGCGCGTCCCCGCGCCCGCGCTCCCGCCGCACACCGCGGGCCCTGCGCCCGCCGCCACAGCTAGGCCTCCCGCGCCCGCGCCCCGCGCGTCGCATAAATACCAGAGGCGATCGCCCGCGCCACGCATTCTGCACATTTATTTACCTCGCGCTCACAGCTTTCCGCTTGCTTTATTTTTGCTTTGTATAGACGCTCATTTCATTCTACATTTTGTAAAGTATTTCTTTTAATTAGTAGTAAATTCAACCTTTCATCTCTGACTCAATCTTTCATTCTTACTTCGCTTCAAACAAATATCATAGCATCCCTAGCTCAGCCAGGGGTAGTCATCGAGAAGTCGTAGGAGTAGAATACGTGCTACAGAGTAATAGGATTTACGACAGAGCCATTTTTTTTATAAAACATTTAAATTTATTTATAGATAATGCCTGAACAGTGGCTGGGACTTTATTATAGAAGTGTATACATTTACCTTTAAAGCTATTATGTATCTTATGAAGCCTACTAGAATTAGTTACAAGCAATCCCTTATTTCTAGTGTTATAATAATGAAAATCACTATTAAGAGCAAAAAGGTGACGATTTTTGTGAACATATATTAAATTTTCATAAATGTACTGACAATGAACAGTCATAATATTTATTTCTTTAAATTTTTCTTTGAGAGACTGTCTATAACCAAGCTGATATATAGCACGAACAGCTCTCTTTTGCAGAGCAAACACTATATGAATGTCAGCAGCATGACCCCATAGTAATATACCGTACGTCATGATGCTGTGAAAATAGCTGAAGTACACTAATCTAGCGGTCGCAACATTCGTGTACTCTCTAATCTTTCTTACTGATGGGCAATATGTGGATCCCACTGAAGCTTTTTATCTAACGTGATACCCAAGAAGACCGTAGTGTCCACAAGTTCCAATCTCTGGTCATTTATAAGTACGTTGGTTTGTATCTCCGCTGTGTTTGGTGTAATGAACCGTAAACACTTTGTTTTTTTACTGTTTAAGTGCAGATTATTCGTCTCAAACCAACGCACTATCTTTGAGAGTGCATTGCTTACCTCGTCATCAATATCCGCACGTCACTTCACTTTAAAAATAAGTGAAGTATCATCAGCAAACAATACAATCTCATGGCTATCATCTACCACAAACGGTAGATCGTTAAAATATATAAGAAACAAGAAAGGACCGAGAATAGAACCCTGTGGAACACCTATTTCCACAGGTTTACCCGAAGACCGTTTGCCATTTACATCGACTATCTGAACTCTTTCGCTTAAATATGATTTTAACAGATTTAGGGCTCTATTTTTCACTCCATAATGCTTTAGTTTTAGGAGTAAAGTTTCATGGTGGACGTAGTCAAATGCTTTTGACAAATCACAAAAAATGCCCAATGCATCCTGTGACTCTTCCCAGGCGTCAAAGATGTGCTCAATGAGTCTAGTACCCGCATTAATTGTTGATAAGCCCCTAGTGAAACCAAACTGATTTTTGTTCATTAATATACAAAAATGCATTTGTAGCTGTTAAAGCAAAAGTTTTTCAAAAATTTTACTAAAAACAGGCAGCACTGAAATAGGTTTGAAATTAGCAGGGTCAAAAGAACTGCCCGACTTAAACAAAGGTATAACTTTGCTGTATTTCATGAGGTCAGGGAACACACCCTCATCTATGCATTCATTAAATATTATTGCTAATTCAGGTGCTATAATGTCAAGTATGTATTTTACAATATAAGTCGAATGGCCCCATAGGTCTTTTGTATTTTTTAGGTTAATTAATTTGAAGATTTTTATTATATCGCTACCTGTAACATACTTAAATTTCAAATCAGTGGAAGATACCGGTACGTGTAATTTAAGCATATCATATGCTGCTTTTGGCGAAGAGTTAAGGTCTTTGGTCGTGACAATCAGGATTTCGGAGAAGTATTTATCAAATTCATTTGCAATTTCTATTTCCGAATTTATAACGCGATTATTAATATTTAAACAGATAGAGGTGTTACGGCAATTCGATCTACCAGTTTCATTGTTAATTACACTCCAAGTCACTTTTATTCATGACATACTACTTTAAAGAGCTTGTAGTATTTTTTTACATATATTTTAAATTCTTCACTATTATTGTAATGTTTCTCATAATAAACGTCATATAAGCGTTTACGACTTTTGTGGATACCCATTGTTGCCCAATCATTAAAACTATGTTGTTTACTGTCACCGTTACTGGAGTAAAAATCCTGTCAAATTCCTCACAGAAGGAATTGAAGACTAAGTTGTAGTGAAAATTTGCAGTTTCGCCACAGTGTAAAAATGGTATCGTATTTACCAAATTATTTCTAAACCTCTCAAGACGGCTACCCGTAACTGGTATAATCGTCACCTTTTTTGGTCTGACATTGTCCAATCTTGTATTTACTTTTATAAGTTGCCCACTATGGTCGGACTGAAGATTATTAATTATGAGTTTACTAGTAATAGTAACATCTGTAAAAATATTATCTAAACAGGTTGCTGTTGTAGAAGTGATTCTAGTAGGTTCCCAAAATACATTGAACAAATTAAAACTTTGAAATAAATTTTTAAGGCTAGTACAATTGCCGAAGGTTCAAGCAAGTTTATATTAAAATCTCCACACACTATAATTGACTTGCTAGTTTTGCTAAATTTTGATAGTACCTCCTTCATTCTATGTTGGAATTGTTCATATGATGCAGTGGGGGGGCGGTATACACTTACAATAATAAATTGCTCTAGTTCTATACAAGCTATCTCAATTAGTTGTTCTATAGAGAGATTAACAATATCTCTTCTATTTTTACATTTTAATCTATTATTAATAATAATTAGGGAACCTCCATGTATTGCCCTACTTCTACAAAACGAACTGACTACTTTATGTTCTCTAAAACTAAACTAGAGCTGATGACTCTTACGCCAATGTTCTGTAATTCATAATATATCTATATTACAGCAGCTCAAAAACAGTTCAATTTCTAATTCCTTACTTGAGATTCCTTGTATATTCTGGTGAACAATATTTATGAGCTTTATATTATGATTATCTATAGCAGTAAAATTTATATTTGGTGAATGTTGCCTATTTTGTATGATATTGCAAGAGTTGTCCTCCCTTGTCAAATAACTTAATTGGAGAAAAATCTTCATTGTTATATTTTTGTACATTAGTACTAATACATTCCCCAATAGAGGCTTGTATGTCGATTATTTTACAATTTTGCCCAATAGAGGCATGTTTATTAAATAATACTACAGAGGAAGTAGTTTGTTGACTAAAAGACTATAAGCTACTAAAGTAGCTAGCTGTCGCTTAACTCTAAATGGTAGGTATAGGTTACCATTTGTTATTTTCAGTTTATAATTAATGAATTTATTTGTGTCAAATAAAATTAAATTTTCATTGTTGTGCAATGTCGCATTATACAAAGTTTAAATATTTTTCTATTTTGCTCCTGTGTCAAATCCGAGGAGTATGGAAATGTACACATCATCACTTTAGATTTTGTGTTATTGGAAATATTAATAAATTTTTCTATATTTTTAATTAGGTCCTTATTTCTAATATTATGAGAGTTAGTACCAAACATTATACCTATGATCGTTTTTTCTTTTGGAATTATTTTTGGTATGGAATTTATGAGGTTATTGAAAGTTATATTGGGTTTACATATACTTATCAACTCAATATTCACCATCATCCTTCTTAAGCTTGGGTCCCATGGTCCGAAAAATTGCGGACGCACGCAGACCAGCTGTGGGACCGGCCTCGCCCGTGATAGCACAGACACATCTGTGGCGGTGTGTGGTGATAACTTATTCTGCCTTGACATCCGCAATCCACAAATGTGAAATTATAGTCACCATCAACCAAAGCTAACAGTACAATGCTGTAAGTTCCGGGATAGTTGATATAATCCGAACCACTGTAACAGGGGCTTAGTATTACCACGTGTTTCCCATCAAACAACTGGTTTGACGGCTTTTTCGTATTATTACGCCTTTGTGTCTTGTGACTGTGAGCAACTGATTGCGATGCGCTATTTTGCATACTATTTTGTTGAACTTACTTTCGCAAGTGGAACTTTCTTTATTATTTAATGAATTCACTATGGATTTCACTTCCTCAAAATCTGATTTTATTTCTTCCATTTCTTTTGATGAACTTGTCCACTTTTCAGCTTTAATTATAGCCACGTCATTCCGTAAAATCGCTTTCTTTTAGAAACGATATCGAGTCAATATAATTAAGAGAGACAGGTGGGATATTGTTTAGATCTTTTGCCACAAAAATAGGCAGACAGTCAGGGTCGCACTCTTTTATCAACTTAATCATTTTCTGCATGCTTTTCTATTCTCCGCCGCTTTTTCTTCTTAAAAAATTTATTGTGCGGTGCCAACAATTTCAAAGCAACACTACAAGCTTCTTCATTTTCGTTTATGGTGTATGCAGTCATGCATGTCTCTAAAATCGCCGTCTCGGGTAGAACATCAACTTTATTATCGAGGAATGCAAGTAGTTCAGTCATAATCACTTTACATCCAGAACACTGCACGTCCGTGGCTGTATCCGCAGGTGGCGCGTTGCGATTTGTATTCGCTTGCGAAACGACAGGGGACCGAGATAAAGGCATCGTGCGATATCTCTATCCATATATCTCTCGGCAGCCGGCGAGAGACTGCCGAGAGAGATATACCACACCCAAACTATGTAGGTACTGAATATATAACAATACCGGCACGATGTGAAACTATTCATTACATAAAGTTAATTTCAGATGTGAGAGAAGACAATGTGATTGTGCGGAAAGAGTTGCAAAAAAAAATAGTTTTGACTGGATTGATAGTGAAACCTAAAAATAGCATTATACCTATCAGGATGATGAATACTAGCGACAAGGAAATAGTTATTTCAGTTTTTCAACCCGAATTATTGCCTTTAAAACAATACAATGTTTGTTTGTTTGACAAATGTACTTCTAATTACACACGTGCAAAAACATTGTTGTAGTCTTTGAAACTTGATCATTTAGGTACTAGCGAACGGAAAAGTATATCGAGTATTTGTTGAAAGTATGCTGACATATTCCATTTACCGGGCGATAAGCTTACTACTACCAACTTAGGTGAACAAACAATTAATTTGAAACAAAATATAGGCCCTGTATATGTTGAGCCATATAGACTACCATATAGTTTGAAACCAGAAGTAGAAAAACAGATTAAACAAATGTTTGATGATAACATCATTGAACCCTCACAAAGTGAATGGTTCAATGATGTTATCATCAAACATGTAAATAACAATAAAAAGTGGTGTTTAGCAATCGATTACAGGAAGTTAAATGCAGTAATACAAGATGACTAATTTCCATTACCAAACATTACCAACATTCTAGATTTATTATCAGGTGCTATTTACTACTCACATTTAGATCTCAGTCAGTCATATTATCAATGCTCATTAAAACCAGAGTCCAGACCGATCAAATCATTCACTACGAGTACAGGACAATATCAAATGGAGCGCCTACCGATGGGATTGAAGACGAGTCCCAGTGCTTTCTCTAGGGTCATGTCAGGCCTCAACTATATAAATATATTTAGATGATTGTATTTGTTATGGACGAAATTAAGAGTCACGTAATAAAAACTTAATTGAGATTTTTTAAACGTTTACGTAAAGTCAATCTTAAATTAAATCCAGGTAAATGTCAATTCCTAAACACTGAATTATTTTAGGTCATACCATATAGTCTGAAGGAATATTCCTTGACCCAGAAAAAATTAAATGTATTCAAAATTGTCTAAGACCGACTAATGTTTATGAAGTCAGACGTTTTGTCGCTATATTTAATTACTACAGGAAGTCCAAAAAACATTTTGCAGGCAACCTGTTAATTGAATAAAATTGTTTAAATAAACTATGTAGAAAAAATATCAAATTTGAATGGACTGAACAGTAGATGTGACAAGGCATGAATAGCAGGCGTCATCATTTGTGGCAAACAACTAATATGATATACGGATTTGCCTATCTAATATTCAAACAAAACCCATAATTAGTGCGGAGTCTAAAATTAAGGTTATTTCTAATGAGGTAGTTAACTACCCCTACAGTTTTGAAGACCTCTTTCTTCAAAAGGTTCAACAAAGCTCACGAACTAATGCCAAAATAAAGAATAAACGGGTTGCAATAAGGGCTGAAGTAATGGCGGAGTCTTTGATTCAAAATAAAACTAAAATTGAGATTGAAACACACAGACTACGAAGGAAGAAAGTGAAAAGCAATAATCAAGGTACAATACTTAAGGAAACAAATGCATATAATCAGAAAAAAAAATATAAGTGGAGAGACGAGTGAGACTAAAAAACAGATTTAAATTCAAGTTAAAAAAGTGCTGATAAAATGGATTGTAACCAAAAGAAGATTATTAAGTCACATCAAAGTATAAAAAAGAAATCTAAATTTACGTTATGTACCGAAACAGAAAGTTCCACTAGCGAAACAGAGTTTAAGACTGTAGACACCGATTCTGAATATAAAAATATGGACGAATACATAGAACAATGCCTGACACTGCAAGAAGACGAAGAAAACATTGACCCAGACGCAAAATTGCCTTTTGGATTTAACGACATAAAATTTTATGATGAAAGTTCGTTATAATTAAAAAAAAGAAGACTGGCTTGTAGTTCAGTTCACAACGAAAAAAAGTGTCAAACATTTCGTAGGTAGATTTTTATCGATTGATGACAAAATACCAGTTGTAAAATTTGTACGAAAGGTAAAACAGTCAAAATTGAGTTTTGTTTCTGGAACAAACACCGGTTTCCACAAGGATCGTGCTGTAAGCGTCCCACGAAATACGTCACCTGCTCCTGCAACAAACACCGGTCTCCGCAAGGCTCACGCTGCAACCGTCCAACGAAGTACGTCGCCTGCTCCTGACATGAACACCGGTTCCTGCAAAGATGGCGCTGCAATCGTCCAACGAAGCACCTCACCTGCTTCTGACACAAAACACCAGTTTCTACAAGGATCGCGCTGACAGCGTCCACCAAAGCACGTCACCTGCTCCTGGAACAAAACACCAGTTTCTACAAGGATCGCGCTATAAGCGTACCACGAAGTACGTCACCTGCTCCTGGAACAGGCATCGATTCCCACGAAGATCTCACGTAACTCACAAAGTCCATCTCCTACTCCAGATATTATTACTAAAAAACAAACTAGCTTTAATAAAGCTTAAACTAACTTTAATAAAGCTTACTTAGATTTTCTTGGTGACGATGCTGACGATAATCTACTAAATGAAGTTTTTCCATCTGAAGATTCAGGAAGTTGGAGTGAACATCAGGTGAATCAGATAAAGACGATTGTCAGCCCCACATCAAGAAGACTAAGCTGAGAAAGAAGAAGACTAAGAAGGGAAGTAAGAAGTCAATAAATATCGAAAAAAGCATACCTAAGTCCCTTTTAACCTCCTGAGACAAATAGTGTGATGGGCATAAGTATTTGTTCTCTGTCTAGATGTAATAGTCTATAATATGTATGTTTTTAGAAGTATATAAGTATGTTCTGCATAGTTTGGAATGTGGCGACCGTGTTCAATTGTCTAGGGATATTTATTTAATTAATCACTCTAATCTAAACTTGTTTTGTAGCAGCTGGTTCATTTGTTTGTGTATAATGATAATGAAATCCAAACATTTGTTATAATTGTTGAATTTTTGTTTCAGGCAACCTCATCAGACTATGTCTGTCATGCATGTTGGTTTAGACTCAAAAGGGCTGCAATGCGCAATATGCAACAAGATATTGAGCAAGCACAACCAGTGCCAGAGCCAGAGCTGGAACCAGAGCTGGAGCCAGAGCTAGAGCCTCCACCCCAAGAACCTCAAAGCCCCCCTAACATTGACGAGCATGGTGATGAACCTACATTAATTAGTTTACCACATTATAAACGAGCGGCTTATACTGCAGCACACTGTGTTTTTTCTGGCTGTCAAAACAGAGATCTACATAGGATCTCTGACCCTTTAAGAGCAACAACTCTGAGCCAGCATAAATATTACTTGGCTATAAATGCTCGTATTTGCATTGAACATACATTTAGTACTGATATGTAGGTAGGTTACATACTCGTATTTCAGTAAGTTCATTCTTGTTCTACTTTGTACCGAGAGTTCGTTAATAGTTTTGGAGGAGGAGTTTTGTGTAAATCCATCATGGCGGCGGGACCAAGGCACGATGAGTTTGATGTGGAAAATCAGCGGCAAACTCAATTAGGGATGAGTTGAAAGTGCCGACGCTTATATCGATAGTGGGTGAAGCGGCTTATGAGTTGATGGTCAATCTATGTAGTCCTGCTAAACCTTGTGACAAGAAATATAATGAAATTAAAGATATTATGCACAAGTTTTTGCAACCCAACTGTCGTTTTTAGCGGAACGGTATAGGTTTCGCCAGTGTAAGCAAAGTAACGGCGAATCAGTGGCTCAGGACGTGGCACAGTTAAAAAAATGGCGAGATATTGTGAATTTGGGACTGCATTTAATAAAAATTTACGTGATCAGCTGGTATGTGGGTTATTGAGTGATGGAATCAGACGCCTGTTTCCTGAAAATAAAAAAGACTTTGAAAAAGCCTTGACACTGTCATTGTCATTAGAGGCTGCGGAGCGGGACGCTCATTGTGTTGACGGTGTCGGTGGTGCCGGGGACGGCGGCAAGTGACGGGACGTTTCTAGTGTGTTCAGTGCTAAATGTGAAGTTAATGCGTTGCGCACAGATTGGGATATGCTGTACAATTCAGAAAATAGTTTAAGTACATTTACGGCTCAACAAACAGAACATGCTTTTTCTCTTATAAATGCTTCTAATACATTTTTAGATTTTTCAAGTATGGAAACTATTCAAAGTATTGATGAGAATTTATTTCATTACTGGTTTGGAATGAGTAAAGCTCAATTTGAGCTGATATTATATGGAATTCCTCGTCTCATTGAAGCACATAGAGGCATTTTGGGCTTAGGAGCACTTTTAATAAAGATGAGAACTGGTGACTCAGATGACTGCTTATCCCAATTATTAATGGTTCCAAAGCGAACCTTAGAAAGACTAATGGACTCAGTTAGAGAAATATTAGTGCAGGATTTGTTCCTAGAAATCTGGGACTGCAACACATATCTCGACAGCAATTGTTGCAACATAATTTGATGATACCAAATGCAATTTCTAGTGAAAATAATGAACATACAATGTGATGGCACCTACATTTATATAAATAAAAGTTCAAATTATATGTTCCAAAAGGACACATATTCATTACGTAAATATAAAAACTTGTTAAAACCATTTTTGCTGGTGGCTCCTGGTGGCAATATTGTAGATTGCTTTGGCGCATACAAAGCTACCACATCTGATGCAGATATAATGAAGTCTCTTTTCAGAGATGAAAACTCTTTTCTCAGACAATACTTTCAAAACAATGATATTTTTATTCTAGACAGGGGATTTAGAGATTCAATTAGTTTATTAGAGGCTTGCAACTTTAAAATATATATGCCAGATTCGCTGCTTGAGGGCGAACATGAGCTCACCACTGAACAAGCAAATAGGAGTCGCTGCGTGACCATATGCCGTTGGGTAGTAGAAGTAGTTAATGGCTACTTCAAACGAGACTACAAAATATTGAGACAAGATTTCTTTAATAAATATGTACCTCATATGATGCAAATGTTCAGTATACCTGCAAGCCTCTTAAATAAATTCGATGTTCGATTAAAAAATAGGAATGATGCTGAACAAATTATTAACGTTTTCCTAATGGGAACGATTTCCATTAAATAATAATCTTTCTGATTATGTAAATATGATAAACATGAATAGAAGAACATCTGATTTTACTACTATTTCAGCTCATTTCAATAATCATTTTATATTTCCCCCGTCTAGAATATAGTGAAATAATATTATTTGCCTTAGGAACATACCAGATCCGACAGGCAAGATCCTATTATAGTGTACATATAAGGTTTCATGGAGGATATAGAATTGCAATAAGCAAAGAAAACATAAATGTTTTAGAGTATGGTTTGAGAGCAACTTAGTTCTTTAAGAACTCTGCGGCCTGACTGGGCTTACTATAGAGCAATGAGGACGGGCTCGGTGTGCATTTACATGCCTCCGAGAAGGTGGAGAACCTAGTTTTCCTACCACCGTCGGTAAGCTGGAGCACATGGAGTATTGCTGTCATCTCTGGTCTGGTGCACCCCAGTATCAGCTCGATCCATTTGACCGCGTGCAACGCAAAGCACCTCGAATTGTCGGGGACCCAGTGCTCTGTGAACGGCTGGATCACTTGGCGTTGCGTAGAGACCGTCGCTTCATTGTGTCTTCTATCGCATTTATCACGGGGAGTGTTCCGAAGGGCTGTTCAACCTGATTCCTGCCGCTGAATTCCACCTTCGCACGACACGCCACAAGCTAAGATATCATCCCCACCATCTGGATGTGTGGCGGTCCTACACAGTGCGGTTTACAAGGAGCTTTCTTCCACGTACTACAAAGCTGTGGAATGAACTTCCTTGTGCGGTGTGAAAAAAGCGGGTACACCTTCCTTAAAGGCCGGCAACACTCCTGTGATTCCTCTGGTGTTGCAAGAGATACTCAAAAATATAATTCAGCGCAGGAGCAAATATCAGAACATATAAAGCAGGCTGATTGCTTAATTAAATTAGGCAATGAAAACATGGAACGCTTTGAATCCTTTATAAATAATAATAATAATAATAATAATATGTGCCACTGCTCCAGCACAACTAATAAACATTCATTAGAAAATTATCAAGACCTAAGTGTATCCCCATTAAAAACTAGTCAAAGTATGGATACAAGTGCATCAAGTAGGTTTATATTATTTTCAGACAAAATTGGCCAAGGGTTTGGACCTTTATTAAATAATGCAGTTGCAAAGTATGCGGCATTGATGTTCTGGTCTTCAGCTCAGCTTCCACGTTTTTGTCAAGTTGAGAGAGACAAACAGGGCCAATGTAGTGAGTATGAAAGTAACTCATAACTGTGAGCAATGTAAAAGTGATATATAGCTTCGAAACAACAACGCACTACAACGCTAACAACCATTAAAACAAAATACTTCCCTCGTTTTTTGTGTTTTTGAATTTTTGTAGTATGAAAGTTGGCCCGGTACAACTCAGTTACATTAATTTGTTGAGATTTTTTGCCATATTCCACACTTATTTTATATAATTTAGAACTTTTATGCACACAATAACAAATCAAGATTTATTTTCAATATTTCTAATTATTTCAAATAAATTAAAAATCAGCTGTTAATTTTACGTCACATTGCTAGGGTTGCCAACCTCACACTCCACACCTCCAACCTCACACTTTAAATTTTCTTTGAGGCACTGTCTATAACCAAGCTGATATATAGCACGAACAGCTCTCTTTTGCAGAGCAAATACTTTATCAATGTCAGCAGCATGACCCCACAGTATAATATCGTACGTCATGATGCTGTGAAAATAACTGAAGTACACTAATCTAGCGGTCGCAACATTCGTGTACTCTCTAATCTTTCTAACGGCATGTGCCGTAGAGCTGCGTCTCTCTGCTAGTTGGGCAATATGTGGACCCCACTGAAGCTTTTTATCTAACGTGATACCCAAGAAGACCGTAGTGTCCACAAGTTCCAATCTATTTATTTCCAATTAATTTCATTTATAAGTGCGTTAGTTTGTACCTTCGCTGTGTTTGGTGTAATGAACCGTAAACACTTTGTTTTTTTTTTTACTGTTTAAGTTTAATTCGCTTAAGTATTCGTCTTAAACCAACGCACTATCTTTGAGAGTGCCTTGTTTACCTCGTCATCAATATCTGCACGTTGCTTCACTTTAAAAATAAGTGAAGTATCATCAGCAAACAATACAATCCCATGGCTATCATCTGCCACAAACAGTAGATCGTTAATATATATAAGATACAAGAAAAGACCGACAATAGAACCCTGCGGAACACCTATTCACACAGGTTTACCCGAAGACCATTTGCCATTTCCATCGACTATCTGAACTCTTTCGCTTAAATATGATTTTAACAGATTTAGGGCCTCTATTTTTTACTCCATAATGCTTTAGTTGTTGGAGAAAAGTTTCAAGGTGGACGCAGTCAAATGCTTTGGAAAAATCACAAAAAATGCCTAATACATCATATTCAAACATTTTTATTCTAAATAGGATTCAAAATCACTTATTGAACGTAAAAAACTACCACCCATTCAAAACGACTGCCTCAGACCTAAGAAGAACGGGCTCAAGAAACTTAGCGGTTTTTTTTATATATATATAATACGGATTACAATATGATATCGTACAATAAAAATTTATAATTAAAGAGTCCAATTCCCAGTCTGTGGTGTCATTAAAAAATGCTATAGTAACCTTTCCCACATAAACGTTTTTTAACAATTCTTTTAAATTTCGTAACACATTTGTTTTGCATTTTCTGGGATCATATTGTAGAAGCATATATATCGCCCAATAATAGTCTTACTAACTGGACTTAACCGAGTAGTAGGCATAACAAGTTATGTTTGTTCCTCGTGTTAACATTATGAATGTCACAGTTTCTAGAAAATTTCTTATAAATCTGCTTATGAACATATAGAACATTATCAAAAATATATTGAGTAGCAACAGTCAAAATGTTTATTTCTTTAAATGTTTCTCTTAATGATTCTTTGATGGTATTAACATCGGCTGCACTACCCCATAACAATATACCATAACACATAATACTATGAAAATAATAAGTCAAATATCTATGTCAGTTAACCATCTAATTTTCTTAACCGCATATGCTGCAGAACTAAGCCTATTCGCCAATCTTTAAATATGGGGGCCTATATTGCAATTTGAAATCGCATCTACATTTCTTTACATTTGGCGCGGTAAATTTAATATATTTGGTTTTATGACTTTTTAACAATAAGTTATTGGCACTAAACCTATACACGATGTCAGATAGAGCAACGAAGTAAACAATTACTTCGTCATATAAAACTTTGCTTCTTTTCACTTTGAATATCATATCGTCAAAAAGTTTTTTTAATTTCATCCACAGGTCCCGAGTGGTATGTACGTCTTTGATATGTACTTAAAGAGCTGAGTCTATCCTCAATAATTGCTCGCTTAAATGTCACTGCTTGTGGCGGTGACGTGGGACGGGTCGTTCCCTTCCCTAAAATATGGTCGAGGGAGGCGATGGCTGGCCCATGCGTCATGCTCGTGAACGGGTGCTGCTTGCGGTGGCAGGATGATCCTGTAGCCGGAAACTACCTCATAGTTTTAATATTAAAAAAAAATTATATTTTTTATTATTGCTAATAAAATGGTCGCTAAATACCTTTATTTATTTATGGTGTGTGTGAATTGATGCATCTACTGTACCATGCCTGGTACTATTGTTGATACAGTAGTAGTCGGCCGTGAATGTACTCAATAGCTCTTGTTTTTTACGTATTCATTTACATTTTTTAATTTTTTTTGAGTATTTGTAATTTGAGTATTATTGCTGCATCACGTTACATATATTGTAAATGAAATGATTTGTGAGTGATTGCCACAAAGAGTTTCTTGCCACTTCTTATTAAAGCTCAACCCTCAAAGGAGGTAGGATATAAAAAGAAAAGTCATTTCCTTGACCTGCCTGAATAAGGTGATTTTGATTAGATTACCCTAAAGGATTGAGCTTTTGATTATTGTTAGTTAAAATATAATATTAATTACAAGTTTAAGCAGAATTGTCAAATTGTAAGTAGAGGTATTTGGTGAGTGTTGCATAATATGTAGGATTATATGGATGTATTAGGCCCAACACTGCGTCAAGCGGGCGACCGCAACGGGCACCCGTCGCGTGTCTACTCGCGTGGACACGCGGGCGGGTTGCGTGGACGATACCCGTCGCGGGCACCCGTCGCGGAGACCGTCTATCGCAGTGTCGCTAGTTCAATTTTAGCGGCGTGCATGTATAGTCATGTCCATGGAGAACTTATTGTATTATTTCGTAGCAAAACAACGACGACTAGCAAAAAAGAAACGACAGCCAGTAAGCCCGTTTATTGAATCTAGGTTGCTGTGCGGGGAATTTGTTGCAAAGTTCAGTATATTAAGAGAAAATGAAAATTCATTTTACAATTATTTTAAAGTATCGGTACAGATCTATGACGAATTATTTTCGAAACTGGAACCATATTTGAAGGTGATCAATTTAAGAGTAAAATCTACATCAGTCATATCACCAATGGAAAGGCTGGCAATAACATTGCGGTAAGTAAAAAATAATAATTTGTTCTTCATCATCTTTATTTTTGCTAATAATAACTAATATTATTTCTTTGGTCAAAAATCACTTTTATAAGCAGTTTTTTTACCTACACGTATAATATTTATTATTATTACTAATTAACATTATTTATTTGGTCATAAATCACAGTTTTTTTACTCGTACAATATTTACTTTTATTACATAGCACAATTATTTTAATACAATACTAATTTAACATTTTTTTTAACTTTGCAAGAACTTCAGTTCAAATGTAATCCGATAAACTAATACTTTTCACATTAAAAAGTTTATTAATTGAAAGAATTTTCAGAGTTAAACAAAATCACACCTTATATCTAATGTTAACCACCTAGGTAATATACACAATCAAATTTTATATTTCAATGCAATGCTGTCAGTCGACACATCCACCTTAAAGGTATTATTTGTTAATAATAAAACCAATACTTACTAAAGCAGTCTTAATAATATTCTTGAAGTCTTTATTCTCATATAATTCTAATTAATATTCTATTGTATCTGTGTTTTGAGTTTCTGTTCCGATATTAAGTGATCTTAAATCAATCGTGCTTTGTATTAGTATTATTAGTATTGTATTTTGCGTTTCTGATAAACCTATATTAATTGATGGTAAATCATCCAGAGTAATAACTGTTTCTTTTTGGATGTCGATTAAAGCTTCTAACACTTTGGTTCGAAATAACAATTTTTTAAATGTATTAAATTTTTGAACTGTTGGGATTAAAGATTTAAAAAATTCAAGTCTTCGTCATTAGAATCTAAATTGTTTTGTTTAACACATTGCAACAATTCTTTTTCTAAAGCAGTTGGTGACACTTGACGTTTACGTTTTCGTGATGATTCTGGCTCTGTATTATTTGTCCGTTCAAGATACTGGGTACTGAGCTGCTATTATAATTTATTGCATTTGTTGATGAGTCTTGATCTTCACACTGATTTTCTATAGATTCATCTGCTTCATTACTTGAGCTCGAATCTAAAAAAGTTAACATTTGAAAAAAAATGTATTTCTTGTTCGTACTAGCGCCTGCACCAGATTTCAGTTTTTTCTTACTTGCTTTCACTTTCATATATGTATCTCTTGCAGTTTTCCATCGTGATTGCACTTTTATGACTGAAACAATTAAAAAAATATTACAGGTATGTGACAAGCGGACATACTTTCATGGACCTACACCTGGCGTATCAAGCTGGAATAACCACAATCAGAACAATAGTGAAAGAAGTCTGTCAAATTATAAATGAAAAGTTGAAGGAAGAGTGCATGCCATCGTTTTCACGTACGCGATGGGAAGAGATAACATATGGTTTTTTGACGCAAGCTAATTTTCCCAACTGTATAGGTTCAATAGACTGGAAACATATACGTATTATAAAACCTGCTCACAGCGGTTCACTTTACTACAATTATAAGCATTATTATTCTATGGTCCTACTTGCAATGTGTAACGCAAATTATGAGTTTACCTACATAAATGTAGGGGTACAGGGTAAAGAATGTGATTCTTAAATTTTTACCCAAAGCCGCTTGTTTCAACAAATGAATGATAACTTACTGGATATACCTCCTGCAAAAGCGTTACCCGTGCTGCACAATAATAAATCAACCGACACTGCAGCAACCGTACCACTACCCTACGTTATTGTAGGAGATGAAGCATTTGGGCTGTCTCGCTATGTCATGCGGCCATATGCTCGAGCTCTCAATTTGGACCATAAGAAAAAAATATTTAATTATAGGTTAACAAGAGCGCGACGTTATATTGAATCAACTTTTGGTATCATGGCTAACAAATTTCGAATACTTCATCGTCCTTTAAACCTTTCAAAAGAGAACGCCATTAGTGTTATTAAAGCGATATGTATTCTGCATAATTATATTAGATCTAAGCAAGATGACAATAATGTCGACGATGTCGTCATAACACCACGCCATATTCGTGACATTCACTATGGATTTGGGAACACCCAAAGAGAAGCGTATACAGTACGCGATAAATTCGCTGATTATTTCGTCACAGATGGTAAGGTGTCGTGGCAAGATCGTAGTATTTTTTGAGACTTCCTCCATCCCACTGTATGAAGTAAAGGCAAACTTGTTCATCCATCCTTTACTTGTGTGTCAGGAAGGCGTGAGATGGTGCAAATTTTGTGACTATTTAGACATATCACGCCATCCTTACAAACACCCTTTACTTTAGGTATATTAGTAGACAAAACTAAACAGGGATAATAGGTATCGAGACATGACACAATAATAATTAAGTAATATAATTCTAGCTTAGTCTAAAGTAACCTTGTACCTAAAATAAGTATCAATACCTACCCGTAGATTTGTTGTAATTACCTACACATTGATAACACAAATAGTATGTAAGAACCTATACTTACCATTAATATAATAGTAAAACATGTTTACCTGTTGTTTTTTGTTCAGCGTCGCTCAAATTTTCAAACAATTCTTTGCAAATTTCTACCCATGCCGCTGTTCGTGCATCCCGGTCTTTATAAAGTTCATCCGACAGGTCCCATATGACAGGGTGGCACTGTACTTCCACAATAACTCTTTCGGTGTCGAAAGCCATTTTTCTAAGAACGTGCGTACGACCCGGATCAGCTAGCGCTATTGACTGAACAAGTCTGAATACACTGACAGATCTAGTGAATTGCTTTCGGAGTCTTGTGATATAATATTCCCTTCTGTTTGTCGGGGTTTCAGAACTACTCTTCAAAAAGACATGGCCTCAAAATGTGGCCATGTGCCATACTTCGGCTCATTATCGGCGTCAGTCCCAGAACGTGGCTTAGGATTTTTTTTTAATTCTTTACTAAACGTGTCTCTCAAATTTTTCCATTTTTTCTTAGTCATTTCACCTGAAAAAAGAATAGGAATTATAACTTAATATTTTGCATTATTTCAGGTATTTGGCCACAGGTATACAATTTCGCCAACTTGCTTTCTCGTTCAGAATTTCAAAATCTGCTATTTCTACAATCGTACCACAAGTTTGCAAAGCTATATGGACTCAATTAGTTAGGAAACACATGCCCGAACCTTCAGAAGATAGCTTTAAAAACATAGCGCAATGTTTATGGGACAGATGGCAGTTTCCTAATTGCATTGGATGTATTGACGGAAAGCACATTCGCATAATAAAACCAAAAAAGAGTGGTTCCATGTATTATAATTACAAATCCTTTTTTTCGATTGGGTTGTTAGCAGTCACTGACGCAAATTATAAGTTTGTTATGATAAATGTGGGTTCCTATGGAAAAGACAACGATGCCGGTGTTTTTGAGGAATGCCCCTTTCGAATAGCAATAGAACAAGGAAGACTAAAAATACCTAAAGAACAAGTATTACCGGGCTCTAATATCATAGCTCCGTATGTGCTCCTTGGAGATGCGGCGTTTCCTCTAAAGAAATACCTATTGCGACCTTTTCCAGAAAAATCAACGGTTAAAGGGGACGCCAAAGATAATTATAATTATCGCTTATCTCGAGCCAGAATGGTGGTGGAATGTTCTTTTGGTTCAATAACTTCTAAATTCAGTATTCTACATAAATCTATCGAATCGAATGTTACAAATGCAGTTCATATCGTCAAAGCCATATGTTTACTACACAATATTATAAGGGATCTTGAATCAATAAATGAGAATGAGTTAATGTCTTTCCGAAAAACATTTCAAAATATGTCACAAACACAAAGACATAATTCTCAAAGAAGATACAATGCTACATCACGAGCAGCCGCACAGGCAAGAGAAAACTTTAAACTGTATTTTGAGCAACATCCTTTGCTAAGAATGTAATAATAATAAAGAAATATGTTGTACTTACTTGTAGTCCCAATTATTTTAGCCACAGCCTCCCATTCGCGGTGCTATAATAAACGGTTGTGGTAACTTTTATTCCTTTTGTCCCATAATGTAGGACGTTCTTGGATAGCAATAATAAGATGTTCTACTTCCGACATTACTACTTAATTTTTGCTTGAAAAAAATATGGTCGACGCGTCCACTTCGCGCGAAAATATCAAGCCAACTGATCGCGTTCGCTTCATTTCGCGCCGCTCCGCACCGCACCCCACGTGCGTTTGGTCACGTAGGCCACTTCAATAGGTTTCGAATGTTTGTTGTTTTCGCGCCGCGCCGCGCCGCTTCGCGTTCGCGTTGATTCGCCCACATAGGACACCGCGTTAGGATTATTTTATTGTTGTTTGCTGAGTTCTCGTAACAGGTTTCATCATGCTCGCTTAAATGTCACTGCTTGTGGCGGCGACATGGGACGGGTCGTCCCCTTCCCTAAAATATGGTTGAGGGAGGCGATGGTTGGCTCATGCGTCATGCTCGTGAACGGGCGCTGCTCGTGGTGGCGGGGTAATCCTGTTGCCGGGGACTCGGTTTCAGATTCTTAAAAGTTATTGTGTATATAATCAATGTATATGTATGGATATATACATGATTATTTATTTATAATCGCTTATAAAATGCTCACAGAATACCTTTATTGACTTATGGTGTATGTGGATTATGCAGCTACTGTACTCAATAACTTTTGTATTAATTTACAATTATTTTTTGACTTACTCGTGTAAGACATTGACTGTTTGACGTTTGAGTGTGTTTGTTGCACCATTTTACATTTCACATATTATATTGTAATTGAAATGATCTGTAAATCTTGATATAAAAGAGTTGCAATGAGTTTCTTGCTACTTCTTCTCATTAGCTCAATCCTTTACGAAGTAGCGGTAGATTCTATAAGATTTTTTTTTTGACATTCATAAGTGTCATTTTCGTAACCTACTTGAATAAACTGATTTTGATTTGATTTGATTTGAATATCAACTTTGCCTTTGTTTTCGCGTTGGCTTCTTCTGTTGATGCTTTAATCTCCGCCTTGATGCAGTCAGACATGCCTTCCATCACTAGAAAATTCTCCGCGGGGAAAGCCCACTCAATATAGTTTTCATGCCCTTTCAACTCAGGCACACTCACTATGTAATTCGAAGACATTTTTAGATTTCACTTATTAATGATTATCTAAAACAGTTAATCTCAATCTGCGAACCTAGTTAAAAATCTAGCACAATTATCGCGAGAAAAACTAAACATTTTAACTTAACACAGTGAAAAAAACGTAATCAGCCCATAACCTGTAATGAAACACGTTGTGAGGTTGTCAACTAATAGACTAGTTTTTATTTAAAAGTCAACCACATCACAATATCGCCACAGATGATGCTAGTAGCAAGTAAGTACACTGAGAATACAACCATGTTATTGTAGATATAAATTTAATAGTCTCGTTGACGCCGCGCCGGGTGCATAGTTTTAGTACGGCGATCACTGCGAACTCCTGGGCCGGGGGTCACACAATGCACCGATCTAATGTCGCATTCTTTAATGTCCACATCAATTAATTTGCCAAACTGCATACATTTCAGATTTTTTTCAGGTATAGGCTTCGCGCGAGATCTGGCTGGTCGAGATCGTCAAACTTAGACTGAAAAAATATTTAAAATAGCGCGTAATGTTCCTAAGTACAGTATGATGTGTAGGAAGCCAAGGTATTCTCCAGCTCCTTAATACGTCCCTCCGAGGCATCCAGGCGTTGCTCGAGCTTATCTATAGCTATATAGCTTATATATCCTGCTTTACACTTATAGATACCTCTGAATAGCGATTTACAAATCTTCCCGCCATTGTTGAAGCAGACTCAAACTTTGCATCAAAATATTCCGTTAATGCTTGTGTATCGACGTTCAACATAGATGAAAGAGAGCCATGCATTCTGCTTGAGATAATCCCAGATATGCCAGTCTTTTTAGATTTAAATAAAGAGCATTTCCATTTCATATTGTTCATGGGTAAAATCTTTTTAAATTCTATTTCAGTCAAATCTGCGCAGAAATAGTGTTAAAAATAAAAAAAAACAATTTATTTTTTGGTAAGGCACAAGCTTACTTTGCAGTTCGAGCATTGGAAGAACGTCTTATTATCATGGCACATCTTCCTTGAAACTCAACCATCACTGGCAAATGTTTAGCTTCGAATGTTCTTCTTTTTAATGAAGGAAAGGAAAACTTGGCAACCCTCTTCTCTTTTTATTTGGCGGATCCCCTGGTGCTATCTCATCTTCGTCAGACTCAACGTTACCCTCTATTATTTACTCTCTATTTATTACTATAATTTTCTATCAAATACACTCCAGTTCTAGCTTAAAGTGGGGCAATTGATAATTTTTTCGAGCACCTTTCTTTTCTTTTCATCCTTTTTAAATAGAAGCCATGAATTTGATGTTGCCAGATCTATCATATAAATGATGAATCTTTGCGTCCATTTTCTTGTACGGTATCTGGTAGGATACACTGCTTAAACAACGGTCAGCCAAATCCACCCCACCCGTATTAGAATTATATTGCCGTACACATTTTGGTCTTTTCACTGTAACCTATTTCTTTTGCTTCTTACACGCTGACACGTGTCCTCTTTTTCTTTGGCTTCAACGGAAGACATCAATATTACAGGCTTATTATCGAACCATTTAGTAACAGAAATATTGTCATCCTTTCTGACTACCTGTGAAGCGCCTCATCAGAGTGCAAGAACGTACGATACCTTTGTGTACCTAGTTGATCCAATAATATTTCACTAGTAAAATATCTATCACAATATAATATGTGACGAGGATAAATTCTCTCAGTCAATGCAAGCCTTCTCTCCAAGAGTAAAATCTTTGCTTTCACATTCAGGATATGTAAGTTGAACTTTTGATTTGCTAAAACAAATGCGAGATTTGGCTTATCAGGGCAATAAATCCTTGCAATATAATAAATAGCATAGAACAACCTGGATTACGGCGTGATTCTAGGCGAAATGAAACCGTGTGTTTGATTCTCAGAAGACCATCTCTTAGCCCTGTCACCCAACCACTTAATGGTTTGCGTACAAGCCCCGGTAATTGCACTCTCATTTTAGTGACATGATCCCGATCTTTATGTAATTTAATTAACTCTGACTGAAGAGAGCTCACAATTTCTTTATAATCCTTTTAATATTATGTCCCTTTTACTATTTCTTAAATCTAAATAAAGTTCAAATAAAAATTGGGAATATAAATATAATAACCGGCTCCTTACACATTACAGTTGATAAAAGCTAACGATGCAAAAATGACTGGAGGTCTAGTATTGCATTGCTTTATCGCTGTATCGTTTGATAGATCTCTTAAAATGAAATTGAAATTTATGAATAATTTGAAATTAAAGTTTCGTATTATAAAAATATTGGAGGTATATGGTGAAATTAGACCTTCTTACTAAGCCACAACCTGAGAGTCGAACAAAGCATAAAATATTGCAGAAAGAAGAATGCTCGCACGGAACGGGATAGGTCGCGGGTTTGAGACCCGCATCGTTCATAAAATGTTGTCTATGAATGATTTTTGATAATTATGATCAGATCTAACCTCTGAGACTTCGGTGATGGAACAAAGTTTTGGGGAATAAAAGAAAACCAAAAACACACTAACTAAATCAATTCTTTATTTTAAAAATGTTTCGCAGTACATGAGAGGAATCTACCATGTGTCTTTTCCCGTAATACGCAGCTGCCCTTGTTTTTGACAATAGGGAAGACCGGGGTTGGTTGACCAAGTTTCAGCTTAAAGGTTTCTGTTTCTATTTCTTTAGAGTATATTCATTTAGAAATGGGCTCAGTTAATAGATTTACTAGTAAGTAGTACGCAGTTGCCCTTGTTTCTGACAATACAATTTATCGTTTTTATTAATTTTGAAGTTATTTTTAAATGACAACCAAAATATAACTTTTATAGTAAAACTGCGTTGGCAGGTCCCACTCTGTAGGTCGCAGATTGCACAGAAACAACATTTCTAGTTGCAATATGTGCCTCATTATATTTTTGTTCAGCATGATTCACAGGTCTCAAGATTGGTGTAAATAAATATGTTTCTAGCTTGTAGCCTGAATCTCCTAAAAGTCTTCCTCTGAACTCCCCTGCCTCAAAACGTTCTTTAACGGCAGGTCTCAATAATCTACCTATAGTTAAACTCGGTTAGCTACTAGAGTTTATCAGTAACCAAACTATCTATCTCTATGACAAAATTCTCGCCAGGTTAACTAAAGTTAAAGACAGGTCTTTGGTAAACGTCTCCCTCTCGCGCGTTCTCTTTTTATGTTTTAACAAAACGGCTATGTGTTAATTGTTGACAAACAAAATTTACTTTCGTAATATAATTTTAAGTAATATTATGCTTCTTTTTAAAGTTCTACTTAAAATTTATACATAAAAAAAAATGTTTAAAAAAACCGACATCAAAAACTGGAAAAGTATCAAATAACTAAAAATTTAATTTAATACACCTCTTTTGCAAATATTTTACCTTTAATATTAATAAAATAACAATTATTTATATCTGCTACTTATTGATAGGTTTTAAGTCGGTGCCAAGCCCTAAACAAAATAAAACCTTATATTATAAACAACTTATTTACTGTTATTATTAAGGTTGGCCACGTCTGTCTCTGCGCTTGGGTTGTTTTGTTCTAGACGAAGCTATCCCGCTCAAAGTGATGCGTGGCGAGTGTAGGTAAGGCCGGCAACGCTCCTGTGATTCCTCTGGTGTTGCAAGAGATTGTGGGCGGCGGTGATCACTTAACAACAGGTGACCCGTACGCTCGTTTGTCCTCCTATTCCATAAAAAAGAGGTAAATACTATTATTACATTTGGCTTGGCAACGACGTCAAAGCTATCAATATGTAGCACATACAAATAATAGTATTTTATTAATATAAAAAAAAAGGTATGCATTATAGGGGTATTAAATTAAATTTCTAGATATTTGATACTTTTCAGTTTTTGAAGTCGGTATATAAACTTTTTTTTTTACTTTTTAGTGTCAGTTTATAATATATAATCCACCTTAATGAAAAGTCCTAAAAAATCCGTACACGAAAAACAATAATATCATCCACGTCGACAAAAAATTTCAAAAATAATGTCCATAAAATGAAAGCTACGGGGCCAAACTATGAAAAAATTTTATGGGACCAAATGGCATCTATTCTCGATAGATTCTTAAATCTCAGAGTAATCGGTGTACATACATAAAAAAATACTGATTGAATCGAGAACCTCCTCCTTTTTGAAGTCTGTTAAAAATGGTGCAGTTCATAAATTAGATAATCTTAAAAAATACTAAAGCCTAGAACAATCATACTCTGAAGCAATTAACGTAGAATGATATTTGACCGTAGATGACGCTAACGACCAATCATATAATTATGATAACTCAAGTAAAATAAAATGACTGATCTGCAAAATGTAAGTCATACTTTTGGATATTGAGTTATTGTTATTATTCATTGACTTACAATACATTTATTTTTTATAACTTTAGTTTCTACTCTTTATTATCAGATGGAAGCCAAGCTGCTCAACAAAGATTACTATAATTCTTCTGCTTCAAATAAATCACAAATTACAAAGTAATCACAACAAAGTCAACGAATGTGACTGATAAAATTAAAAGACACAGTATCAAATATACCGGCCTCATACAATTCATTATCACTGTGTCATCACTGAACAAATCCATTATATATTTAATAAAATTCAAAGTTTTCTTTGAAATGTAGAAAATAATCGCCCGAATTCGAGAGATAGCAAATTTTCGACTGACAGTCTGACAAGGTGACGGTCTAGGTCTTTTTTCTATAGTAATACCTATATATCTATGGTAAGCGGTAGGCCCTCCCAAAGGTAGATCAAAGTTGAAAATATAAATTTCTATGTATCTTAGTTTATTGAAACGCAAAGATGCGGCTACAGCTATCTATGATAGCTAATTTAACAAACTGTTAAAGATAAGTAGGTTATTGAGACCAGCCGTAAGAGATGATTCATTAAAAATCCGGGAGACATGTGTGCTGCCTCTCCATCTAGCAACTACATCCCTGATCCGAAGATAGCATCACATGTCACCTACAACAATTCAGTTTGGTTTATATACTAAAATGTATCTTAGTTGAAACATGAAAGTACACGTTCATAAATATCTTACCTGGACATTTAGGGAGTACCCTTTCCTATATATATAATATTGGGCTGCATCACCACCTTGTTTTTTTTTATTCTTATATGGGTACAATCAATACATCCAATTACTGTTGGGAACCCCTTTATTTGATGGGAACTCTGTCATTAATTGTTCTTCCTCAGTAAAAGAAGTGGGCATCTGGGTATATCTGGTGCATTTCTATACATGCTACTCTGCTATTTTTATGCTTATTCATTAACATTTTTGAATCTAAAATAACTCGTAAATCACGAATTTCGTCAACCTTACTAAGTTTGTTGTTGTTAATATTATATGTAAAATTAATGGGATTTTTCTTTTTTGTTAAAGTCATTGATTTGCATTTATTTATACTAAATTTTATTTTATTAGTTTCACAATATTTAGCCAGACTGTCTAAATCAGATTGCAAGAGACAACAGTCATTATTATTATATTTGATATGGGCCTATAGTGTTCAATGTTTCCCTAGCCTGATCTTTATGAACAGGAGTAATGTTTGCTGTCTTCCATCTTGCAGGAAATGTACCACTAGTTAAACTTCTGTTGAAATAAAATGAATAGGAACTGCTATGCTTTCAGCACTTTTTTTTTTTGAAAATAGGGATGCAAACCATCAGGCCCAGCGCCTTTTGTAATATCAAGAGACTTCAGTTGGTTAATAACATCAGATCTCTTGAATGTAATATCGCTTATGCTATCAGCATTTTCGATGTAACTGTCGAAGGCTGCTATGTATTAATATCCTCACTAGAGATGTCGTAGAGTAGAGGTCACTACAGTCGTATATAGAGTTGAAGAATTCTGAAAATATATTTGCAATCTCTGGGGGATCGTTTGAGTCCTTGCTTATATAATTCATCTTTTTTGGATAACTGCTATTAGCCATTTTCATACCTTTCATATACTTCCAGAAGGCTTTTAATATTAGTTTAGATATTTTCTTCAGTTGTCTTCATGAAGTGTTTGTGTGCCTCTTTACATTTTTTTTTAAATTAGCTCTATACATGGAAAATAATTGGTACCGAGCGGTATCATGGGGCGATTTTTTATGTGCAGTTCACGGTTTTTCTTTCAGCTTAAATAGTTTATGGTTTAACCACTGAGGAAAGTTTGAAGACTTAACAAACTTAGTCGGCACATGACATTTGATTATTTCATATATGTTTTCATACAGAATTTTAACGCAATCATCAACCGTGGCACAGCTACTAAGTATACAATCCCATTTTATTAAAGAAATTTCACTATTTATAACGTCGTAGTCCGCTTTAAAATAGGAAAATTTGTATATTGGCTTTATATGTAAGCCATTCCAGCTTCCTACTTTCAGGTGAGAACATATCGCAGGATGGTGCCTGTCAGCCGTAACTAATGGAGATACACCGTAGCAATCAACATTAGTATCACATAATAATAGGTCCAGTATCCGACTGTTACAGTTTGGTTCCTTATTATACTGATGTATAATATGACTCCTCACAATTTGGTGTTAGGTCAGGTAGCCGAGGTATGTGCCGCCCGTTAGAGTGACAGTAACATAGTAACAAATCATTTGAAAAATAATAAAACTAGTCTTTTTAAAGTAAAACAAGTGCAATAGTTTAACAAGTATTCGAGGCATACAGTTGAGTGTTTTTGTTTTAATTATTAACTGTATTGTGTTAAAAATAGTAAATACAGTGAACAAATTTATGAACAGCTGTTTTTGTTACGTGCGGTATTTACGTGTACCCTCATCAACTTGTCAACAGACTTATTTTAATGGTTTGACGATAATACTTTTTTTTATTTAATTTGATTTATCTGTGAGTTATATTTTTGTCATCTTATGGTAATATTGAACTTTTTTTACCGTTAAATCATTTTCGATAACTTCCAATCATATTCACAAAAATCCAATTTATTATACTGCCATCTCGTGAAGCATTCATAATCAATTTTTGTTACTACTAATATTATTTGTCCGACATCGATATGACGAACAAGTGTCCTGTATGTGGCAAATTCTACGCGTCGGCAGATGGCGCTAAGTGTTGCAAGTGCTCTGCTTTATGTCACAAACAGTGTAGTCATACAAGTCCAGACGCTAAAAAAATAATAAATGGACGTGCACATCATGCACAAAAAAAAACAATACATCGAAAAAAACAGAATGTGTTGAAAGTGAGGTATTTTTGGACTTGGAGCAACCGGGCAGTTCCTCCCTCGTTGAAGAAATACGTCTTCTCCGAACGGAATTGTCTAGTTTCAGATGCGAAATGAATCGAATATCTACACTGGTCTCTGACTTTAGCGCGAGGTTGGACGCAATAGAGTACAGAGTTTCAGAAGTCGAGGACACGACTCATAAGAGAAATAAGGATCTCGGTGAAACTATACTCTCACTTCAAAAACAAATAAACGAGTCAGAGCAGGAGAAATTGCAAAATTATATCGAAATAACTGACGTAACGGAGATAGGAGGGGAAAATCTTCTACACGTGGTTATAACTCTATCACAAAAAATAGGTCTCAACTTAGACGAACGTGAAATTGTAAGGGTTCATACGCACTATGCGGTAACCCGCAATGCGGCTAGCCGTCCGGCTGACCGCAGGATGCGGTTGCGAATGCGGCCAGCCGGATCGCGGGCGGCCGCATTCGCAACCGCAACGTGCGGTTGAAGAACCGTTGCGATTTGCGGTCATGTCGATCCATTTCAAAGATGGACGCGGACGAAGTTGCAGCTATTTACTACATTTACACACGTTACGTAAAGAAGAAAAAACAAAGAAAGAAGTACTGGGTGCATCCTTATTTGCAAACACGGGATGAGAGCAAGCATTTTGCAATATTTTTCGAAGAACTAAAAAAATATGAAGATAAGTTTTTCGGATTTACTAGAATGAGCATAAAAACGTTTGAAGAATTATTGAACATTCTAAAAACATTTATAACGAAGCAAGACACACAATTTCGCAATAGTATTAAACCGGAAGCAAAGTTAATAATAGTGCTACGGTAAGTAAAATACATATTTATAATTCAATTTTTATTCAAATAATGAAGGTAAGTACACATTTCAAGCATCATCGTCAGTGATGGAATTAAAAAGTTCCAGATAATCACTATTCTGAGATTTTTCGCTTTGAGTTGAAATTGGCGATTTTGCATTCGTCGGACTCCTCACAATTTCTTGAGACGTGTCTCGTCCAAACTCCGAAGACTGCACAGGCTGCATGTAGACATTACTTCCTGAATACTGTGCCGTTTGATATCCATGATGGGTATTCCCTCGTCCAACCTCCGAGAAGTTAGTACGGTGAGAATAGGGACTATTACCAGAATAATGTGACGTTTGATATCCCCGGTAAGAATTAGGTCTTGGATAATCAATGTTCGAATAATTGAAAATTTGCGCATCTTTAATTACCTTTAAAATATCTAATTTACTTTGCATTTGCATATGTTCTGGATTTTTTTTAAATTCTTTTACTAGAGACAAGAAAAACAGGCGATCCTCGTCATCTTCAACACTCTTTCTTTCTAAATTTCTATTCAAGGCCCCGACTAACTCTCTACCGATAAGATCATCACTATTATTTTTCTTGCTTCTCTTTGGTGCCCATGAAGTATTCGGTGACTCAGCAATATTTCAAAACTCAAACTTTTATAAAAAAATTCAAGAGAACCGCTTGAACATTCCTGAACCAGCACCTATTTCAGGAAACAATGCAACTTGTTTTCCCTTCGTTTTTGTAGGAGACGAGGCATTTGCTTTAAGTACGAGTATGATGCGCCCTTACCCGAGAAATAATTTAAATATTACAAAAAGAACATTCAATTATAGACTGTGTGTGGCTAGACGTTACATTGAATGTACTTTTGGCATACTTGCGAATAAGTGGCGCATTTTTCACAGACCAATTAATGTTCACATCGATTTAGTTAGTGATATTATTAAATCTGCTTGCATTTTACACAACTTTGTAAGAGACAGAGACGGATATTCATTTAGAGACTCATTAAGTAATCCACTAACTGAAACTATTACTCGAGATAACGTGCGCAGAAACAATAGAACTGCTTTCGGATATCGAGAATTATTTGCAGAATATTTTATGCATGAAGGGAGGGTAGAATGGCAGGATAATTATATTTAAATAAAATTTTGATAATTACCTAGTTTTTGTTTTTCCTCCTTTGTCAATTCCGTACCGTGATAAATATGCACTAACTCTTCCCATGCTCTTTGTTTTAATATTCTATCAGAATACTCTGGTAATTTGGTGTTCCAAATTGCTGGCCGACTCTGGATTTCGATGATAAATTTTTCGGTATCGAATTCCATTTTACCAGACGTAACCACGTGCACACACTCACTCAATGGCGGGCAGCCGCAGACTGAGCCGCACAGTGCGTATAGCAACCGTCCGGGTAGCCGTCACTCGGGCCGCAGCCCTCCGAGCGACCGGAGCGGTCTGCGGGTAGCCGCATCGCAGTGCGCATAGAAATGAATATTACGTACATATTTGTGCTTGCGGTCAGCCGCACGGCTAGCCGCATTGCGGGTAACCGCATAGTGCGTATGAACCCTAAGTGTCCATCGACGGGGGAACCGCTCACGGACAGCAGCGGTAGCGGACAAAGAAGCGAAGGTGCGAGCGGAAGCGGGTACGGACGGGCAGGCCGTGCGGCCGCGGCCCATTGTAGTCCGTCTAGCGTGACGCAACCTAAGAAACGAACTGCTACACGCAGCCCGAGTTCGTCGCGGGGCCGACACCACGGGAACGACAATAGGCGACCAACCGCGACGGTTTTACATAAATGAACATTTGACCTACTTAAATCGTAGATTGTTTCATTTAGTGAGAGAGAAATTGGTTCATGAGAAAAATTGGCGCTTTGTCTGGACGCGGGACGGGCGCATCCATGCCAGAAGAGACAGCACATCAAAAACTTATACCATTCATTCTGAGCAGAACCTAACAAAGGTTTTTGCTGTCTAATTTGGTTGGACCTGTATATTTTAAATGCTATCCTGAATTACTGTTCTGTTTTGTTCTTAAATACTAATTACTACTACTGTCTAACATGTTTATACGTTCTATATTATAGAGGTAAAAAATATAGCTTTACTCAATATTACAATATCCTTGTAAGTTTGTTTAGCTATGTTATATGTTTTTATTTTAACGAAGAAATAAGATATTTTTAAAGATATTTCTATATATTGTGTTTTAAAATTTTTAATAGTTTTGCTAATTACTGCTTATTACTTTTTGATTTTTAGTTATTGTTGTAGTATTTGTTTATTATTTCGTATATATTGTCTGCTTTATTTTAATTTCTTTTATTATTTCTGTGTGTTTTTATTGCATTATTTGCATATATTACGTAGCCGACAGCATAGTCGTACATCAACTTGGATTACGTTTGTTGTTATTTTTAAGGGTACTATGTGGTGGATTTAATGGATCACTAATATTTACAGCAAATCATATTTTATATTATTATTGTGTTTTAAATGACCATAGAACATGTAGTGTTGCAAAAAGAAAATGTGCATAATATCGCGCGCGCGCCATCACCAGCCAGCTACAGACTGCTTCATGTTCCGCGCCCGCCTGCCGTTCGCTTGCGCGGAGGAGGAGTTGGGTTTTTTATAAAAAAAAACATAGCAGTACAGGTTTTGTTACCGCCTCAAACATGTATAATAGAACAAATGTGGGTCAAACTTAAATTGCGAGGAAAAACATGTGTCGTAGGTACAGCATATCGGCCACCTTGGTTAGATGTCGATTTATTGTGAGAGTTGAGTTGAAAGCGAACGTCAGAGGCTTGTGATCTGTGAAAATCGTAAATGCTCTAGCCTCCAAGATATGGCGGAAGTGCTTCACGCTCTCATAAATTGCGAGGAGTTCTCGGTCGTAAGGAGAGTACTTCTGTTGAGAGGGGCTTAACTTATGTGAAAAGAACGCAAAAGGTTCCCATGAAGTCTCCCTCAGTTGCTGTAGAACTGCACCCATTTCCTTATCTGAAGCATCTGTAACTAAGGCCAGCTTTGCGTCGCAAACGGGGTGCGCTAGCAAAGCTGCCTTGCATAGACTATCTTTACAGGAGTTGAAGGCCTCCAGTTCTCCATTTGTTAGGTTGACTGGATGGGAGCCCTTCACTGACCCTGTGAGGAGAGCATTGAGTTTTGTCTGATGAATCGCTGCATCTGGAATAAAGCGGCGGTAGAAGTTGATCATACCGAGGAATCGTCGTAATTCTCGTACTGTTTTCGGTGTAGGGAAGCTGTGTATGGCTTTAACTTCGGCAGGTAGTGGCTTGGTGGCCTGAGATGAGATGCTGTATCCAAGAAATGCTACCTCAGGAACTCTAAAGACACATTTACCAACGTTGACGACGATACCGTATTCCTGCAACCTAGTGAACAGCTGGTGCAGGTGTTGCTGGTGGGTTTGCTCGTCCTTAGAAAAGACTAAAAAATCGTCCGTGTAAGCGTACACAAAATCCAGGCCACGACGATTAATTATCTCAGGTATTTAGAAATAATTTTATGATATATTGAGTCACCTATAATAATTTTCACTGAAGATATGCCCTTAGCAGCCAATGCAGGCAAACCCGGGGTACAAAGTGTAGTGCTGGCGTCAATAAGGTGCTTACCACGAATATCAACAATAAGATTAAACGAAGACAAAAAATCAACGCCAATAATTGCCTTAGTGACGTCCGCTACAATAAATCGCCAGAAAAAGTCGCGGCGCAAGCCTAAGTTCAAATCTACATGTACAAAACCATATGTGTTGATTGTGGTACCGTTAGCTGCGACGAGCGTGTAACCGGTGGGTGCTCGGCGCTCGTTGAGTTTGGACCGAGGGAAGACGCACAGAGCACTTCCAGTGTCCACGAGGAACTGTACCTTGGTAATGCGGTCGGTAACAAACAGGCGACCTGAGGAGGTTGGGCAATCGTCACTCGCTATCAGTGATTGCCCGTGGATTTCCCGAGCGTTGGAAATCACACGGCTTCTGGCATTTCTTTGCGCTGCTCCCGAACTTTGCGTGGTAGCAGCATAGGAGGTACCGTCTGTAGTTACTTCCTGAGCGAGCTCTATTCTGCGATGACATCCTGCGATGTGATCTAGATCGCTCTGGAGTTCTGGGTCTGCGGTGCTCGTCGAGTCTAGTGGACAGGCGCTCAACCATTTTCTTGAGTTCGGCGATCTCACTGATGATCGTTGAATCGCTATGGCTCGTTGATGCTGCCGCCACGTGGTACGGCGTGACGATGTCGTGCACACGGTCTGCCAAGTCAGCCAGCTGTTCTAGCGCGAGCGTCGGCTGGGAGGCCACCAGCGTCTGAATGTTGTTTGGTAGACGCTGGCTCCAAATGATTTTAACGAAGGCCGCTGGAACGGCTGGCCCTGCCAGGTCCTGGAGGTGTCGCAGGAACTGTGACGGCCTACGATCCCCCAGCTCCTCATGGGTCAGCAGCTGCTTCACCTTCTCATGTGATGCCGAGAGACGGCGTATAAGTTCTAATTTTATTTTATTATAGCGGTGGCGTTCTGGAGGATTAATTATTAATTCTTTCACTTCTTTGGCGTGAATCAGATCCAAATTTGTAACTACCTGCGTGAATTTGGTGTTATCGTCACGTATGCCATAGTTTTCGAACTGTGCTTCCAGTAGGGCAAACCAAATTTCTGGTTCCTCAGGGGAGAAAGGTGAAACCCTCACCCTACATCGACGGTTCTCAGGTGGTATGTCCTCTGATTTTGCTGGTGAGGGGCGTGTCTTTTTAACTGGGCGTGTAGTTAAATGCGATTCATTCTGCCGCTCGTCACTGTCACTCATCGTGCTCGATACGGGGTCACCACTTTAGCCGGTTTGAGGATTTTAAACGTCTTTTAGTTTCAAAATAGAATTTATTACACTATAGCACACACAGAAGAATTGACAGTATTACGATTGAAGCACAGATATACATATATATACTTAATGACTAGTATTACACGAAACAAACTAAAAATTAAGATTATAAGACTCGAAATGAAATTGAATAATCCCGGGAACATAGGTCTTGCGTCGATCACTGTGGGGGAGACATACTAATTAGTAATAATAATAATTATGCCTTTCAATACACGTTAACCACAAACCGGTATGCATTCGCAGTTAGAAACAGATGTTTGCTTGCATTAATCGTTATACAAAATTGTATCCGCTGTGGTTGTTTGTGCGTTGACAATATATTTATTGAGTATGAAAATAATTAAAATATGTTTATAAAGTTATATAAGATATGAATATTTTATACAATAATAGGTTATATGATTAAAGTTAATTTAGTTTTATGTTATTAAAATATCTTTAAATTTATTTATTAATATTAATTTTATTTTAATATAGTTTCACTACAAGGAGACTCTGGATATGCTTTAAGAGAGTATTTAATTACACCATTTTCTGACATAAAAGATGACACTTCTGAAGGGTGGTTCAATTCATTGCAAAAAAGAACCAAAGCCACAGTAGAGCGCACCTTCGGAATTTTGAAAGGACGGTTCCGATGTCGACTGTCAGATTGGGAAATGCATTTTGCCCAGAAACAGCAAGCGAAATTACAACTGCCTGCTGTGTCTAACATAATTTGCGCATTAGGGATGCTGTGGAATTCACGCAGCACCAAACACTTCAAAAGCAATAAATTATGTTGTAACTCGAGCCCGTTGCGTAATGTGGTGATCTTGGCGTTGCTTGTCCTTATAGGCGCGACGCGCAACGCGCGGTTTGGCAGCTTGGCATGTTAGCGATTAAGCAATCTATTTTTATTTACAACGATGCTTTAAATTCTCTATTAAAGATTCTGAAACAGTTAGCTTATTGCCAACATTAAAACACCTTATGTTCTAATAACCATTACATCATCCAAACGAGTGTTGTAATGTTGTACTGAATTTCATAACAACACTCCTATTTTTTTTTCAATCCCTTCAGGCTCAAAGAGTTTGAACAGACAGCCACATTCTTATTGCATGATGCGTGGTATCTGTATGAATTTCAAAAAAAGAACACATTCGTTTACGCGCGTTCCACACTACCAGAACGTCACGCGCCGTAAAAAAAGTAGGTTATTCGAAACCCCGCCATTTTTCTTCGATATTTTTATTGTTTTGTTTACAAAAAATGAGCGATTCATATTAAACGCTGCAAGTTCTTTTGCATAATATTCAAGTGAATTTTAATTATTGCACCATACAAACTGTAAATTACCATAACTTAACTTAGGGACAAAGCCAGTAGAAAGTGATTTATTTATTATAAAGCATGGAGATGGAGATAGGAAGAACAATAGTGGAAGAGCATTTTCTATGAAAAAATGACGATGTTATCAGGGCCTGGAGATTTAGTTATATCTAGCCTATCAAGTAATAATTTTATTTCATGCACATTAATATCAATATTTTGAATTAATATTTAAATCAGAACTAAGAGTTAAGTCACCGTTATCTGAAGAATAAGAGGATATGCTTCTATTGTTATGTGTCGTGGGGTTAAGAAATGTTGTTTGAAAGTATGTTGAGAACGCATTACAGATAGTTTCTCCACTGGTTAAGCTATTATTATTGTATGTCATTAGACTAGGCATACAATGAGATTGTGACCTACTTTTCACAAACTTCCAAAAATGTTTTGGATTTTTTATAATTGAATCCTCAGTTAATTTCATATACTGTTCATAGCAAATAGATTCTAATTGTTTAACTTTATTACGTAATAAATTATATGTAAAATAATCCGATTTGTTACCGTAGTTCTTAAATTTTTTATGGTATTTACTTTTCTCCTTAATCGCTTTTATCAGAGCTGAGTTATACCAAACTGGATACGAATAGTTCCGTGCACGTTTTATTGGTATATACTGATTTTGAAGGGCATATACCGTTTCATTTAAGAAGCTAACACACTCGGGCGATAGGGCGAGATAAAAACTCGCCTTCCCAGTCAATACCTCTGATTCTATTGTTAATATTTTGAAAATCACCTTTATCATAAATATAGCGGAGCCGCGGCGCGTAATCTAATAACGTAGTTTCAAATGATTTTGCATCTATCAACAAAGCAGGGTGGTAAGTATCAATGGGTATAAGAGGATCGGTGCACTCGGATACATAGATTAATTGGTTCGAAAAAACTAGATCTAATAGTCTGTTCTGTTTGTTAAGTATGCCGTTAAACTGATGCAGGCATAATGCGCTCATTTCGTCCGTTAGCGAATACTCATCCGAAGAACTCATGCAAGTACTATTAAAACTACTAGTATCTGTAGGTTGCCAAACAATACCGCTTAAATTAAAATCACCAATAACCAAAAAAGCATCGGAAGGGTTGACTGATGACGCATAATTTAATTTTGTGCTCGGGCGAAAAGGATAGAACGATTGAAATAGTAACGTGCCAAAAGAGTACCGAACAATTGCTTCGTTGCGGTCGGGTATGTTTTAAAATACTTGCAGGGGCGTATACTAAATCTGAATGTATACCCGATATCAACACGCGCCAGTGACGTCACAAATGTTAGGTAAAGGTACACTTTATTGAAATGATTTTTGTTTACTGGATTTGAAAATATACCCGAACGCAACGCGGTTTCTGACGTCATGACCGTTGTGTGAAGGTATAGATTCCATATACGCGACAGCCATAGTACAGAGTTAATGTAAATGTTAATAAGTAAAGGCCATTTATGAACTTCCACAAGTAAAAAATCAACTAAAATTGCAATGCTTCACACTTATGTCTAAGTATAACATTTGCGAGATTTAAAACTTATAAACTAGATTATATACAATACAATCCTATTTAGTAGATCCAAAAATCACGACGTGGTAATAGATGTAAAGGTTTACAACGGTTTTCATAACATGTATCAGTTATTTTAGCAAATGTATTTGGTAAAGGTGAATGGCAGGTTTCAGTGGAAGTCTCGTACACCAAAAAAAAATCGTATTGAAACATGAAATATTTACATTTAATAGATCATTGTATAAGAATATGTGGTATTAATTTTCTTTTTTTTATAAAGTTGGGAGTCATAAGTTCAGTTTGTTTTTTTAAAAAGTTTTGGGGTTATGTTACAACCCCGTTTGCTTGACTTTAAGAGATCAATACCAACACAAAGAATTAAAACAAAATCATTCTAAAATACACACGTACATACATATGTATATGTATAAATAAACGGTCAGATAAAAAAGCAAGAAACATAATTGAACCAAAATATATATATACGCGTCGAATTGAGAAGCTTCCTTGTGCGGTGTTTCCGGGACGATACGACATGGGTACCTTAAAAAAACGCGCTGTTATACCCCAGTTATGTAGGTATTAATGCTGACTTAATTGCTATTCCATCTCAACCAGCATTATTGAATCAGTTATATAAGCCCTAGCTGCGCGCGGGCAGCCAGTTCGTGCTCGCTTCTCATAAGTTACGGTTCTGCCCAAGGGTCTCTAAAACTATATTGTATCTTCATATTCCTTATATAATATATTATATTGCTTTGTGTTAAATAAATGTTTGTTTTTTAAAAGGCGAACTCAAAAGAGACCCATAACATTTTTGGTGGCAGCGGTGGGATACGAAAATCCCCAGTGACCTTAAATTATTCATAAACCAATAAAAATCATTACTCATAAAAGTGTGAATCTGTGATCGTGAAAAGTGTTATTCATCGTGTAATCAAAAATCTCCAGTGATCTTAAACCCAATAAATCAAAAATCACTATTCATAAAACCGTAAACCTGTGATCGTGAAAGTGTTATTCATTGTGTAACCAAAATCTCCAGTGATCTTAAATCATATATAATCCAATAAATCAAAAGTCTCTATTCACAAAATCGTGAACCTGTGATCGTGCAAAGTGTCGTTCATCGTGCAACTTGCAACATAATCGTCGTGAAGGACTGAAGAGTCAGCATTTCGGGAATCACGTCTTATCGTATCAATGCTCGAGGCATTCGCCGTATTAGCCGCCTTATCGTAAGTCTTTTGTCATTGTTTTGTCTAGAGCTGTTCATTAGGGTCCCTCCAGACTATTTGTTAAAATTATTATAATCAATTAGTTTGTTAATTATTTTACAAGATCTTATATATTTTATGTCAAGCATCATTACACCTGCGACGTGTCGCGTGACGTAATATGCCCAAAGTCTCCAAGGTTGAAGATACTAAATTAAATATTAACATCCCCGAAGTGGACGAGGCCTCCACCGATCTAATTAAATCACCAATACATTCGCCAAGAATCACTAGAGCCACTCTCGCAGCAACAGTCATGGCTGAATTAGACCTAAACACCCTATTTAAATTTATTAAACCTTACGACGGCAGCCGAGAATCAGTCAATTCATTTATAATTAATTCTAATTACGCATATGAGCTAGCTTCCGATTCACAAAGACCAGTTCTTTTTAAATATATTCTTAGCCAGTTGCATGGAAAGGCAGAAATTGCTTGCTCTATAAAGGAATTCACATCCTGGGATCAACTCAGAGAATTTCTTAAAACCCAGTTTTGTGAACGCAAACATTATTCACATCTTCTTACGGACTTACAAGAAAGTAGGCAAAACCCACAGGAAAACGTTAGCCAGTATTCGCTTCGAGTGGAAACTTGCCTCTCACAATTATTAACCGAAATTTCCTTGTCTAACACTAAAGCTAAAGAGTTACCTGGTCGTACAGCCGCTATGGAGGATCTTGCCCTCCACCATTTCCTTATGGGCCTTCAACCACGGGTCTCGAACATTGTGAGATGCAGGTCGCCTAAGAATCTTAACGAGGCCATAAACCTCGCGATATCTGAAGAGAGAATTCAACAAAGTATTTTCAATAGAAATCCTAATAATGAGCACAAACCAAAACCTTTGAATCAGTATCGGCAACCACAAAGGTCACCAAATCCAAACAACAATTCACAGCCTTCAACTTCTAATTTTCGGGGATCAACAATCCCATCATCAAGTATCATTTGCCGATACTGTAAAATACCGGGTCACGATATATCAGTGTGTCGGAAACGCGACTATAACAATCGTTTCCGTAACCAACAAAATACCTTTCAGAAACAAGGGCCTCTCAGACCACCCTCACGTGTCAATTTCCTTCAAAACACATCTAGTGAAGCCTATGGCCAAGACGAGGTTGATGATGCTCAACCCGGTCAAGGTCAGGATTTAAACTAAGGCCTGGCCCGCGCTTGTGCCGTCCGGGCCGGAGATCTTCCAAAATCGACACAACACTCAAAAATCACAAATTCCTACCATGTACTAACCCACAGGGTAGCCAGCCCCAAACCGACAGTACTATTCACCTTAAATCCAACACTAACCGACAGGGTAACCAGCCCCAAACTGACAGTGTTACTACCATCGTACCATGTACTAACCGACAGGGTAGCCAGCCCCAAACTGACAGTACTACTCACCTTAAATCCAACACTAACCGACAGGGTAACCAGCCCCAAACTGACAGTGTTACTACTATCTTACCATGTACTAACCGACAGGGTAACCAGCCCCAAATTGACAGTACTATTCACCCTAAAACCAACATCAACCGACAGGGTAGCCAGCCCCAAACCGACGATGTCTCCAATTTCATGTCTAGCCCAAATCAAGGAAACACTCACAATCAAAATATTTACGAAGTAAATATAGACACAACTAAAAGGTTGTTACCACACGTTCTTTTAAACACGCAAGTTTCACATGTTCCCCTTACGCTCTTAGTTGACTCAGGATCAGCTATATCACTAATAAAACAGTCCAGTATATTATATAAACAACATCTAAAAAGGGAATCGATTAATATTAAAGGAATTGATCCAGGTGAAGAAACTACACCAACACTTGGCCATTTTGGTCTAAAATTACAGCTGACCGAAAAGAAAACGATTTGTCATAGGTTTCATGTCATATCGAATATAAATTTACCATATGACGGCATCATATGTACCGACCTCCTTACATCATTCAGCTGTAACATCGACTATGACACAGACATTTTGAAAATAGGTAATTTTAAAATACCACTTCATTTTTATGATCCATACTATGTAATTCCACCTCGTACAGAGACTGTGATCGAGTGTTCAATTCAAAACACTGACCTTAAAGAAGGCCTAATCCTGGATCAACATCTTTCCCATAACCTACTTCTATCCAACTGCATAGTAAGAGTCAAAGATAACAAACGTGTTAACGTAACGGTCGCAAACATATCGGAATCCCCTATAACCATTAATCCAAACTTGAAACTTAATCTTGAACCCCAATATCCCTCAGCCTTGCAAATTAACAGTACCTTCGCCGAGCTCGTTGACCGAACTACAGAAGTAATAAACTCTTTAAGGACTGGTCATTTAAATCATGAGGAATCCCAAGCTCTAATTGAACTCTGCTCACGGTACTCCGACATATTCCATCTACCCAATGATCAGCTCACTTATACTACTGCACTTAATCATCGAATCAAAACGAGCTCCGATGTTCCAGTTCACACAAAATCATATAGGTTCCCTGAATGTCATAAGAAGGAAGTCGAAACCCAAATTGATAAAATGCTTAACCAAAATATTATAAAACCATCATCATCACCCTGGAGTTCACCGATCTGGATCGTACCTAAAAAGGCCGATTCCCAGGGCAACGCAAATGGAGAATTGTAATTGATTATAGAAAACTAAACGACATCACAATTGGGGAAACATATCCAATTCCCCAAATTTCAGAAATCCTGGACCAGTTAGGAAAGAGTAAGTACTTTACTACTCTCGACTTGGCTTCGGGCTTTCATCAGATCCTCATTTCCCCAGAAGACGCACCCAAAACAGCCTTTTCAGTGCCTCAGGGCCATTTTCAATTTACTAGGATGCCATTCGGCCTTAAAAATGCGCCTTCAACTTTCCAAAAATTGATGAATAATTGTCTCTCTGGTCTCCAAGGTACTAGATGCTTCGTATACCTGAATGATATAGTTATCTACTCTTATGATCTAGCTTCACATATAAAAAACCTCACATCTGTTTTTGATAGACTCCGAAATTTCAATTTAAAATTACAACCTGAAAAATGTGAGTTTCTCCGTAAAGAAGTTGCCTATTTGGGGCACATCATTAGTGAAGAAGGCGTCAAACCGAATCCCGAAAAGACTAGATCAGTCTCCGAATTCCCAACTCCAAAATCCCCCAGGGATATAAAATCCTTTCTTGGGTTAGTATCGTATTACCGAAGGTTCATTCCCGATTTCGCTAAATTAGCCAAACCACTAACTTCTCTCCTAAAAAAGGACACTTCTTTCAGCTGGAATAATGAACAGCAATTGGCTTTTGAGTCACTCAAAAATAAATTGATTACTGCACCGATACTAGCTTACCCGGATTTCACAGAGCCATTTCTTTTAACTTGCGACGCCTCAAACTTTGCTATCTCTGCTATCCTATCCCAAGGTAACGTAGGACAGGACCGTCCAATTGCCTATGCATCTCGTACACTTAATAAAGCAGAGTGTAATTATAGTGTCACCGAGAAGGAGTGTCTAGCCATAATTTTTGGCACAAAAGTCTTTAGACCGTATCTGTATGGTCATCGTTTCAAAATTTTAACCGACCATAAACCACTACAATGGCTATTTAATTGTAAAGATCCGGGATCTAGACTCGTCCGTTGGCGACTAAAACTCGAAGAATTCGAGTACGATATTCAGTATAAAAAAGGCAGAACCAATTCCAATGCAGACGCTCTCTCTCGTTTTTCTGTGAATCCAATTCAATCGACAAACCCCACAATAACTAACCCGAACGCCGAACAAAGATCACAAAATCTCGATAGAGATTTAATGGACCTACTCATCTCTCCACCGTCATTTAATCCTGAGGAAGATTTATTAAATCCACCTTCCAATATTCCTGACACCTTAAGGGATGAAATTGAACACGAACTACTTGACTTACCTCTTCAAAACTTAACTGACTTACCTCAACAAGAATCAGCTGACTTACCCCAATTAAACTTAGACGATCTACCCGACTGTTTAATAGAACAAGGTACACCAGAAGTCCAGGTACATGATCCTATACCATCCACTAGTACATCCCCGGATGTGCCAATTGACGATTACTCAACCTTCCTAAAATCAATATCAAATAAGGATAAGACCTTCGACACCTGTATCGAAGAACGCAATGAAAGTTTGTTGAAAAGCCCATCAAAAATAATCCTAATCCCCACTTCAATTGACTTGGATGAATCAAACCCGTACATCCCAGAAATCCTAGGCAGCTCAGAAAATTCCGATAGTATTATTAGCAGTGAAAAGGAACTATTCAACTTTATAAAAATAAATAACGGCAGCAAAATATATTACCTCTTATTTACCAGAGTTCATCACTTTGATAATGCTACATATCCTGAAATCTATGAAACATTTAAACATATTAGAAACGAATTACTAGTAATTGAAAATATCTCCGAAATTAGCATTTCTGATTTGAAAAACCCATTTGAAAAACATTCTTTTATTAAAATCTATAATATGTTGAGTTATTTATTCATGAAACAAACATAAAAATAGTTATCTATCATAATAATATTATGTATCCTTCCCCATCCGAAATAAAGAAAATTATGTATCAAAACCACGACATCCCCGCGGCAGGTCATTTGGGATCCGTCCGTATGCTCAATAGGATTAAAGAAACGTACTATTGGAAAGGTATGCGTAGTGACATCGAAACATATGTCAAGCAATGTAAATCATGTCAGGAAAATAAAGCTTTAAGGAAAATAAATAGAGCCCCGATGCAGATCACAAGCACTTCAACTGCTCCATTCAAACGCATATCTCTCGATGTCGTAGGTCCACTGCCTGAGGCTGGCACTGCAAGGTTAAAGTATATCCTCACTGTCCAAGATGACCTCACGAAGTTCTCTTCTGCATATCCCATGCGGAGTACCACAGCCGAAGAAACAAGCGAATGCTTGTTACACTTCATATCTATATTTGGTATACCCAAGATGATTCTCACTGATCAGGGTACCAATTTCACGTCAGACCTATTCAAAAAGACATGTGAGTTCCTTAAAATAAAAAATTTATGGTCTTCACCTTACCACCCTCAGACTCAAGGTGCTCTTGAACGAAGTCACTCAACCTTAAAAGAATACCTAAAATCATACATAAATAACGAACAGACAAATTGGCCCCGATACGTTTATACAGCCATGCTCGCGTACAACACATCCGTACACTCCACGACGCATTATTCACCATTTGAGTTAATGTTTGGCTGTAAGCCATTCATCCCTAACTCAATTTATAATGACGCCCCAGGATCTACATACCCAGACTATGTCAGCATGCTCCAAAATCGCCTCAAGCACTCACGTGATAAAGCGTTAGAGTTTATAAGGAGTTCAAAAGAGTCATCTAAAACCTACTACGACTCTCACACTCGTCCGGTCCAATATAAAAGTGGTCAATACGTCTACTTGAAAAATCACCTTAGACTCAGACGGGCACTCTCCCCGGTGTGGAAGGGCCCTTACAAAATAGTTAAAGTAAACGGAAATAACACTCTCACTTAATCCAATTCAATCGACAACCACCACTCCACCACCAATCCACTCTAACTTAACGTTCATGTAGCAATAAGTTCATTTAGCAAAAGAAAGGTATGCAAATCAGATAAATTACCATACACTTTGAGTTTTTGAGATATTTAAATTTCTCTGACACTATTTTAATAAGGGAATCACCATGGATGATACTTACTGTCATATACAGTTAGTTGTGGAACATGACGATCTCTGATATCGTAGACAGTGTTTTAAAATATTTGAATGGCCTCATCCATGGAGCAATCCGATAATAACTGAGCCCAGTGAACATTGGATAGTTCTAAACGAATCTGATGAAAACAGTACGATTGGCTTGTAAATTCCTTAATTGTACAAAATCGACGTTCATTGCTTAAGCCTTATGGTAGGGATCCTCGGGAACTAAAGGATTTTAATGACATAAAACACATAAATTTTCATTGCATAAAACTAGATCTAAAATTTTGTTAGTGTTTTGATAATATGCAAAGATTAATTACAACAGAACAAACAGATGTTTGAGCTCAGTAACTATCTGATCTTTCTTATGTCTTGTTCTGACCTGATGGTTAAAGTCTTTGAGATAGAATCCCGTCGTACAATTATTTTCGAGTGTTTTACCCAAAAAAACTGAAAATTATGTTCCAATGCCGCGCGCAGCTTTACACTTCGACAAAAGAACTTTGTTAGTGTAACAGTCAGATGGTCGTTTAAATAAATTCTCTCAGTCCCGCTCAATCCCAGCTCTCGGGGGGTTAGATGATCTTTAGAAGAATGTGCAGCAGCTATAAAGTCATCCTTAATGTATCTATCAATAAATTATGTCGATTTTGTAGAAACCCGATGAATGAAATTTATTTGATTTGACAAGAGAGGACTCGATAGAAGACACAAGTTTCTTCCGGCACTGCTTGACGATTTCCCGAGAGAGACCTGCATGGCCCGTGTATACGGCATCACCAGTGCTGTCGTCTGCATAGCAATGTATGTTGGGGGTGTCCAACATAATATCATTGATATGCAGAAGAACTAGCGTGGGAGATAGCACTCAGCCTTGGGGCACTCCAGCATTCACGGGCTTTGGGTTCGAGCAATATCCGTCGACAACGACCTGTATGCTGCGCCCAGTGAGGAAGCTGGAGGTCCACTTACACAAGCTCTCGGGAAGCCCAAATGATGAAGTTTTGAGAGGAGCGCCTTGTGCCATACACGATCAAAGGCCTTCGCTATATCCAGGCCAACTGCCAGGCCTTCCGCCTTGCTTTCGATAGCCGCCGCCCATCTATGTGTTAGGTATACCAGAAGATCACCTGCCGATCGACCATGGCGAAAGCCGTACTAAAAGTGTGGTTTAAAAAAAACATTGAACATAACTGTTTATTATTATAAACATAATTTACTACTTTAATTAATTCTTCAAATGGATCCTTTTTTTGTTTTTCGACGTATCTTCTCCACAAATATTCAAATATTAAGTCAGTGAAATTTTATCTATTATTGAAATTGTCCTTTTGTAAAAACCTTTTGACTCTAACTCAATTCTTTGAGTGTGCGTGCCGTCTGCAGCCACAAATGGGTTCTCTGGATCACTGTGGTTTACTTTGTGGTGTATCAACCCATGATCCCCCAGACTATCAAAAGCTCGCCAGAAGTCAGTATGTATGGTGGTGCCCTCAGCCACATGCTTTTTTATTAATGGCACCAACACATCGGCTGAGCGGATATTGTCTGGGCAGACTTCAAAACGGAGGTCTTCGCTTCCATCTTCTTAAGGCCCAGCACCCAGTGACCTTCTATATGACGTCCTGCTACAACAAAATAAACTTCGTTTTAATTCTATACACAATATGCAATAGGACATGTTTGTTTTATTTCATGCATTTTTGTTAGTCAGAACTTACCTTTTTTAAACTTCCTTTTGCCGAACTTGCTTTCGTCAATTTGAACAGTTTTGCCTGGACCACCAATCTTTCCAGTAAATGATTGCCTATCCACCTGGTAAAGAACAACTGCCTCTCTGCAATAATCAAATCAGTCCATTATGGTTGCCCTAGAAAGGCTATGCTGTTCTTCTGAGTATCATAGTAGCTCCACTTGCATGCATAGGCATACATTAAATAAAATACTTGTGGTAATGTTATTCGAATACCATCAAACCAAGTACCATTTCCTCGGCTAACATTAGATTTGACTCTGCATGCACTTTTTTACTGCATTTAAAAGAGCCCACAGTCCGATTGGATGAATATACAATCGTCATTGGTTTTTTATGATAATTACAAATTTTTTGAGAGCTTGCTCGCGCGTACCCAATCGTTGATATACCTTAATTAAATTCTACATCTTTTTTAATTCTTTAATGTAGTAATGCCGTTTTATTGGTGTTTCATCGGCTTCAAAATAATCACGACTGCTTGACGGTTGAGGTTCTTGATTAGTTGAGGACGGGAATCCCTGACTAGTTGATGGCTGGGGTTATTCGGCGTCCGACATCGATAGTGTTAAAAGACTTAGCATCATTAACGTTTTGGTGGGAAGGCCCAACTTTTTACATAATATTGATTTTAACTTTAATAATAATAATAATTTATTTCTCTTAAAATCATAGTTTACAGCAGCTAGTGGCCGGAGTCACCTTTTAAGCAAATAATGCCTGTACCAGGTGTCTCCGCTCTTCCAATTTAGCAATGTGTTATATTTAACAAAAGTTTTATTGACATGGTGGTGAAATAATAATAAAGTTATGAAATGAATATAAATTTAAAAAGGTTATGAAATGAATATAAATTAACAATTTAAATATTTGGAAAGTTACTTTTGAACACCTTAACAATTACAGCGACAAAGATTTACAATTACGATTTTTAATTCTTATCGAACATGTAAGTCACTTTTTATTATTATAAACATAAATGATAAATATGTGTAACTATGTGTGAGTGTGTGTGTGCGTGCGATACTGTGTGTTTTTGTGAGTGTTGTGTGCGTGTATATATGTTAAGTGCGTGTGGAATATTTTCTGTCTGATCTATGTAAACATTGGATAAGTTATTATACTCTGTACATTATTTAAGTTGTTTAAGTAAAATCTCCGTTGCCTCATAGTCGAGAGACTTTAACCACTTCTCTACGATTTTTTTACAATCGTTATATTGTTTTGAGTGGATATGTAGTTTTTTATTTATTTTATTGTAAATTTGAGCTGAGAGACTATTGTATTGTGCGCTAGCAAACTTTGTTTTTGTTCGAGGGACTTTAGTTACGTTAGGTTGCCTCCTACTTTGTTTATTATTTACGAGATATGGTACTTCTTTATGTTTTTTGATTAAAACATGTTTCAGAAACAGTTTCCTCACAGAGAGTAAACCGCACTCAAGGTAAAGTTGTTCTGTAGAATATCTGTAACGTTTGAAATACATGGCCTTAATCAATGCTCGTTGCGAGCGCTCAATGTCTAAAAACTTTATTTTTGCAGCACCTCCCCACACTGGAATGCAGTAGGTTAGGATGGATTCAACTAGTGCAGTATATATTCTCTTTAGCAGAGTGTTAGAGGAATCACTATCGTTCTCAGATTTGTCATTCTTTGGGACCACGTACCTCAGCGAGCGAAAAACCCATATTAATTTTCTGACTCTTTCAGCCAGTTGCTCAAGGTGAGGGTACCAGGAGAGCCTCTGATCAAGTATGACTCCTAGATATTTGAAATTATCTACTTTATTGATTTGGGGACAGTTACAGTTATTATGTTTGCTAAGTTTACAGTTATGAACTTTCAGATTAAAGTTGCCATCGGGCTGATTATTATTATAAATACTGAAGCATATATAATTTGTTTTAGAAGTATTTAATGATAGTAAATTAGACTTCAGCCAAGCAGATATTTGAGCCATTCCTTTTTCAGCGCTATTTTTTACATCTGCCCAGGTACTTCCAGAAAAGACAACGGCTGTATCATCAGCGTACGAAAAAATTTTAGCATTATCGATTGTAAGATTGCACAGTTCGTTTATATATATCAGGAATAAAGTAGGGCCTAATATGCTGCCCTGAGGTACACCATATGTTACCTCTGTAGCTTCGCTGGAATACTGTTCTAATTTTACTTGTTGTTTTCTTTGAGAAAGATAATCTTTAAAAAGAGTTAAAGGCATACCTCTGATTCCAATATTTTCCAGCTTGTTCACAAGAATAGGGACAGAAACCGTGTCAAAGGCTTTTTTTAAGTCTAGAAATACTGTTATACACTTTGAATTTTGATCAAGATGTTCGGTTACTAATGAAGATAGCGCAGTTACAGCGTCTTCTGTGGATATACCTTTTCTGAATCCAAATTGCGAGGGAGATATTATATTAAATCTGTTAAGAAAGTTAAGAAGGCGAGAATTTATTAGCTTTTCTAAAATTTTAGAAATGCAAGGCAAGATAGATATAGGTCTGTAATTATTAACGTCATTTCTGTCCCCATTCTTGTATACTGGGGTAATAATTGACTGTTTTAAGGAGGAAGGGAAGATTCCCTTACTAAAGCAAAGATTTGCAAGATGGGTTATAATTGGTACAATATCATTCTTTACATACTTTAAATACTTAGTTGGGATCCCATCCCACCCAGGAGCACTGTTCGTTTTAAGACTCTTTAACACAATATCTACTTCGTTAAGGTCTGTTTCAAGAAGTACGAAAGAGTTTAATTGAGTGACTGTATTATTAATTAGATTATTGAAAATGTGCAATGGCGTAGGATCTATATGTTCTGCAAGTTGCTTACCAATGTCTGCAAAGTTCTTTGCTTTGTTCTGTTTACGAAATTTGCTGATTCATAAGGTGAAGATTTGGTGTTTAGTAACTCTGTGCTCTTAGATTTAGTTTTACTTGAGTATGTGATGTTTTTTATATTTCTCCAGAGTAATTTATTGTTAGCGACAGATTTTGCAATGCGATCTCTTTCGTATTGCCTTTTTAGTTTTTTTATTAAGTTATTTACATAGTTTCTGTATCTACTATATGTTATTTTTAATATTTCGTTATGAGGATCATGTTTTGACTGCATTTGTAATTTATTTCTGTTATTTATACATCTAAGAATACCGGGAGTAATCCACGGCTTAATAATTCGTTTGCTCTTTGGTATTTTTACTGTTACAATATTATTTTTTATAGAATCTGATAATTTTTGCAGTAGCTGCTCACTCAACACATTCGGATCAGTGCAGTTAAATAATTCAAGTAATCCTAAGTCTTGTAAATAATTTCGAGCCTTTTCATAGTCTATTGTACTTTTTATCTTATTGGCTCTCATAAAATGTTTAATTTTAGACAGGCATAAAAATGTAGTGTAGTGGTCCGTTGTAGTTGTATGTAATATGGCGATAAAAGCCGAGATTTTTTGTTTATTTATTTTTAACATAATATGATCCAAGCATGAATTTTCCCTAGTTCCCAGCGTGTGACCTGGAAGTATCCCATAATCTGAGAGTGTGTTGAGATAATTTACTCTATTCCTGTATTCTTGAGAGAGATCGTTTTTTGGTATAAGATTTATATTCAAGTCTCCGGTAATAACTATGTTGTTTTTTGTTTTAATTTTACTAAGCTGACAGCATAACGAATTTAAAAACGGTTCAATGTTCGATATTGATGGGGAACGATAGATACATAGTAATGAGTTATTTAAAATATCAATTTGTATACAAGACGCATGTGTCAATCTAATCTCCTTTACTTAAGCTTTTATGGATGACTTTATAAAGACGGTAACCCCATCATTTTGATTCAGTTGTTGAGTAGTGAAGTAAGAGTCGTAATTAGGAAGTTGAGGTATGGGCTTGTTAGTACTCAGTCTGCATTCTGTTAAAACAAGTATATCTGGATCAAAATTGAAGTGAGACACAGTTAATAAGAAGTCGTCAAAGTTAGAGTAGATACTTCGTATATTTTGAGAAACAATAGTCAGATCACTCTGCTTCACATTTATGTAGTTACTAAGTTTAATGGGATCACACTCAACAGACCGCGCTAGTTCTAAAGTGTCTATTTCTTTTATAGTTTTTAAGGACTCAACCATTATTAAAGGTCATATAAATAATACGTCCTAGAAGCGCGTCTCTATTTTCAAGGGTTACATGCATATAAAATGTACATGTATATAGAAAAATAATATTCATTTTAGAACCTTCCATAAATTCCATAGCAAAGTTGCAGTAGTGCGAGAAAGCTATGTGAGTGCCTCCAGACAGTACCGATTTACATTGTTGAGTAAAAATAATAAGGCATTTAACTATACAATATGCTAAATAAAAAGCCCGTGTATAAAGACTATCAGTATTTAGTGTAATATAGTATTGAGTGTTAGTTAAGTTGTGTGTAAGTATTAAGGGTGTGTATGTAATGTGGATTGAAAGTAACAAAAGTAACGTATTATAATTTAAGTAAAGTCGAAATAGGTAGCTTAAAAATATTTTAGTAAACTCTATATATAGTCATGTATTACGTAATTGTTGTACTTGAGACTCACTGTTCACTGTAATAATCTGCGAATTATCATCCCGGCGAAGGAATACTTTTCCGAAGTTTGTCCAGCAATATTTATATTTATGTGACAATTTTAAGTCTCTAGCTAGAAAATACAGCCTGGCTCCTTTCGGTGTGAGGTTTTCCGATATGAAAATCGGTATATCTGTGTTTGTTTGAAGATCTAGATGTTTTGCACATAGTTTATTGCTTTTGTTTCTGTTGTTATATAATTTAGCCGATTTAATGAGTTCAGTTTTTGTGAAAGTATTAGTAAATTCAACAATCATAGTACTGTTATTTGATTAATATTTATAATATCCTTTATTTCGGCTTGTGTAATACTCATATCTAAATTATTAGCCAAATTTTTTACCATTTTTATGAGATGCTGTTTATTTTCAGCCCCTTTGAGAGGCACGTTTTTTATTCCAATATTATTCTTCCTTTCAGTTCTTTGACTCTCTTCAAGCTTGTTTTCTAGAAGAGTGATGTATTCCATGTCCCTTTTGACTTGAGTTTCGAGAGACGCTATCTTTTTTTGGAAGTCTGAATTTTGGTCGCTTAGGAATGTAATACTTTTTTGAATACCTTCGTTTACTTGTTGTATATCCTTCAATGCAGTTAAAATGGATTTTATTTGTTCATTATTATTTTTTTGTGAGTCGAGAAACAGCTCTTTCATTTCTTTCATCTCATTTTTAATATCCTTCCTTAGATCTAATAGCTCGACATTTAACTCTTCATTTTGATAGTTTTCTCGCTTTCTCTTACTCCAGTTACCCCTGGCACTGACATATGAGAGTGAGGTGGTATCGCTAGCTGCGGAAGCTTGATTCAAATCCGGCACAGAGCTAGACCTTTCAGGCGATCTATGTAGTGGCATGTTTAACTTTTTGCTATAGTATAATGATAAGTAATTAAGCAATGAAATATGATTTTCCGAATAAGTAACATATAAATTATTATTATTTTCTTCTTAAAATTATTTAAGCACTATTTTACTCAAATTGGATACGGAATAACTAAGTGATTATTGATAATACAAATTATAATAATATAAACTAACAGAATATCTTCCCAGGAGACAATACTACACAATCATATATTAATATTACAATCCAAGAACTCCCTGAAGTTAAACCTAATGTTATTCATACCTTCATTTCTAAACACGATGATAATAATATAGTTTTATCTCCATTTAATAAGTTTTCACAGTTTAATCGCATGGTTCGCGCCACTGCCTATGTACTGAGGTTCATTCATAACGTGCGCAACAAAGTAATTAATATCCTTACCGGTTCGATCAAGATCAATGAACTTACAAATGCAATCAACTCATTGGCTAGGTTGTCGCAAAGAGAATGTTTTCCAAACGAATACAACTTCTTAATGAATGGTAAACAAGTTAAAGCAAAAGATTGACTATCTAAGTTTAATTGATTTTTTGATAATAAGTATAATATTATGCGAGTAGGTGGTAGAATTAATAATTCAACTAAATTTAATTACAATAAAAAATATCCAATACTTTTATCTTGTCTTCATCATCAATTTAAGGTTTTATTATTTCGACATGAACATAAGAAGAGTTTGCACAGCGGACCGCAAGCGCTGTTTTATCACGTACGTGAGAACTGGTGGCCTCTGTCTGGCCGCCATCTAGCTAGGAAGGTGACTCATTAGTGTGTTATCTGCAAGCGCGTTAGGGGTAAAACAATTAATCCGATTATGGGAAACTTCCTAAAGATCGGGTAACTTCGACTTTTACTTTCTTTCGATCCGGTGTAGACTATGCAGGGCCAGTGTTCATACTAAGCCGTAGGGGTAGGGGTGTAAAATTGATAAAGGGCTATATAAGTTTATTTATTTGTTTTACAACGCGCGCTCTACATTTAGAATTAGTAAGTGATCTGTCTACCGATACATATTTATTAGCATTAAAGCGCTTCATTTCACGGCGAGGAAAGCCAGCCGAAATATATTCAGATAATGGTCATAATTTTGGATTAAGCAATGAGTTTGTTCGGTTTTTATCACACTGCAGTACAGACATTGTAGATTACGCAACTAGCCAACAAATAAAATTTTCTTTCATTCCCCCTTACCCCCCACATTTTGGTGGCCTTTGGGAAGCTGGAATAAAGTCGAGTAAATACCATCTTCGTCGTGTGATAATGTTCGATGTGTGGTAACGTACACCTTACCTACGAAGAATACAGCACAGTACTTGCGTACCAAATTACGTTCCCACAGAAATATGACTCTCTTTGTTAGAATAAGCTATATAATGTAAGTTTCCGTAAAATTAAGTATTCTGTGTTTAGTCTTAGCTCCGTAAACATTGTAAATCGAGTTTATTGAATATATGTGAAGTTATTTTTTTATAAAGTAACCATTCAGTTATTCCTTGACTGGCGCAGCCGGTAAGTGACCTTGTCGTTTGGGCCCTCTGTGCCATCGCGAATAAAAATTTTCGGGTAACAAAGCAGACTCCTAACGTTCGTTTTAACGATTAAACGGGTCAACGAACCAAAAATAAATTTGTCAAGAGAAGACACGGCGCGGAGCAAGCTGACCAGAATCACTGATCACAGAAGGAGAGCGGAGAAGCGGGTTATGTGAGTAAATCTTTTCACTATCCTGTCAAATTTTCGTTTATATTTTCCTGGTGATCTTTATATGTGTTTCGTGTAATAATAGGGATTAGAAAAAGCCCGTCCAGCACGTTGCATATATAATTTAGTTAGTAAAGTGATTAAAATATCACGTTAGTTACTTATTTTGTATTTGAATTTTATTTAATAAATAAAAATGTAAGGAATCGTAGTTGTACCTTCGGAAGTTTTGAAAATAATTCCAGTATTCAGTGGAGAGACAAGACTCTTATCGTTGTTCATCCGCAAAACAGAATACATTATTAGTTTACATAGAGGAACTGAAGTACAAAATGAATATCTTTTTAATGCAATTACTAGTAGGTTAGGCGGGGAAGCAGCTAACTTAATTGGTGAAAGAGAATCAATACTATACAATACAGACTTGGGTTGAATTAAAACAAATATTACAGGATCATTTTGGGGATCCAAGGACGGAGGATTGCCTTGTCCTTGAGTTAGAAAGTTTGAAATCAATATAATTTTAATCAACAAGCTTCGACAAGTACATACAATAACTCGCCGAAATTGCAACGGTCTATTAATAATTTCACCTCTCATCGTAATAATTCACCACATTATAACTTTTCTCCGCATAATTCATTACAATTAAGAAACAATAATAGGAACCAGAATAATCCTTTGAATCAAAATAATCCATCCTATAATAATTATAATACATTGGAACAAGCGAGGCCGCAGTTCCCACATCGGCAAAATGCTGACAACGCTCGTCGCGGCTCGCAACACGTACAGCCAACGCCGGCGACGGGATCAGGTTGCAATACCGATGTATCCATGAGAACAGCTAGTTCGAGACGTGTGAACTATACCGATTATAATGATAATGAAAATAATGTGTTACCAAGTACTTTTTATGATAATGAACAAGTAGGAAATTTTTACATAAGGGCCCCTACACACGAGAACGGATAAAATTAAATTGTAATATATTAAATCTTCCGCATATACGTATACCAGAAATTAATGCTATCTTTATGATTGATACCGGTAGTCAACCCTCGTTTATAAGCCCAAAGTTAGCGAATCAATATTTTTGCGACTTCAAGCGAAACGAAAATTTTGAAGTAGTTAGTACTCATGCTAGCAGTAAGCATAATGAAGTAGTGTTTATACCTTTACCTAGATTATTTAAAAGTGATGAATGGCACAAATTTTATATTTACTGTGTTGATGATAGGTATGACGGCTTAATTGGTAGTGATTTATTGACTCAACTTCACGCAAATATCGATATGAAAAATAAAAAAATATTTACAAAGGGCACTTGCATACCGATTATTTATAGTCCGCCAATACGTGAAATTTATGTGTTACCTCCACGTAGCGAATTAAGGGTCAAACTTCCAGTAAATTTGTTACATGGTGAGGGCATATTAAACTTCACAGAATTTTCTGAAGGTGTTAGAATGCCAACGGCTTTAGTAAACTGTATACATGGTTACGCGACAACTGTTATTCAAAATTCCAGATCCGAGCAAATGGAATTAACAGTGACTTCTTCTTTTAAAGTCGAACAGTACTCAGGAACGAATTTAGAATTTGATAGGGTAAATTTAAATTTTACTGATAAGTTTAATTATAAGATAGATCAACTGTTAACAGATAATCTCTCAAAGTTAAGAGTAGATCATATGAATAAGGAGGAAAAGCAATCAGTAATTAATATTTGCAAAGAATTTAAAGATATTTTTTATTGTGAGGACGTACCTCTTTCTTTTACTAATGAGGTAAAGCACAAAATTAAGACTAAAAATGAAGATCCAATACATATTAAAGCCCATAGGTTACCGCCTACACAAACAGCAGAAATTAGGAACCAAGTAGAGAAAATGCTCAAAGATAACGTGATTCAAAAGTCTTTTTCACCTTGGAGTGCACCGAATCATCTGGTACCCAAGAAAGTAGATAATTCAGGCATTAAGAAATGGAGGATGGTCATAGACTACAGACGCCTTAATGAAATAACTATTGACGATAAATACCCTCTTCCGAACATCAATGATCTTTTTGATATGTTAGGCAAGAGTACATATTTCACAACTTTAGATTTAGCGAGTGGATACCATCAAATAGAGGTGGAAAATGAGGATAAAGCCAAGACAGGATTTAGCACCCCTTTTGGTCACTACGAATTTAATAGAATGCCATTTGGCCTAAAAACCGCACCGGCTACATTCCAGCGAGCAATGGACAACGTTCTAAGGGGATTACTAGGTATCCATTGCCTCGTATACCTTGATGACGTAATAATCTTTGCTAAAAGTATTCAAGAGCATAACGAAAAACTTAGGGCTGTATTTGAAAGATTTCGCGAAACCAACTTAAAAGTGCAACTAGATAAATCTAATTTTTTACGTAAGGAAGTGTTATATTTAGGGCACACGATAACTAGCGAGGGCTTAAAACCTAATAATGATAAAACAGAAGCCGTACTAAAATATCCTATACCGAAAACCACAACGGAAATCAAGTTTTCTTGGCCTTATAGGATATTATAGGAAATTTATTAAAGACTTTGCGAAAATTACAAGGCCGCTAACAGTCTGTTTGAAAAAAGGTAAAAGTATCGATTTAAATGCTGATTATATAGAAAGCTTTGAAACTTGTAAAAAACTTCTCACAAATGCTCCATTATTACAATTCCCAGATTTCAATAAGCCTTTTATTTTGACCACCGATGCAACAAACTATGCAATCGGGGCAGTACTTTCACAAGGCACTATAGGCTCAGACAAACTTGTGGCATATGCTAGCCGAACTTTGAGTGATACAGAGTCTAGGTATAGCACCATAGAGAAGGAACTTTTAGCAGTCATCTGGGCAGTAAAGCATTTCAGACCGTATTTGTGGGGTAAAAAGTTCCACATTTATACAGACCATAGGCCCTTAGCCTGGCTTTATTCACTTAACGAATCAAATAGTAAACTCACTAGATGGCGCCTTAGACTTGAGGAATATGATTTTGAAATTAATTATAAAAAAGGGTCACAGAACTCAAATGCAGATGCTTTATCTCGTGTAAAAATAAACAGCTTAAGAGCGGATAGTAATAATATCGTAGTTAGTTTAAATGGTAGACAAATTAGGGAAATAAAGGTTAATATGCTAGATAATGACAGCGAATCAATGCAAGTTAATATAGATGATAAAGAAACTACTAGAACTTTAGAAGATAAAAATGAAAGTGAAGTAACAATTTGCTTATCAGAATCGGACTCAGATAGGATGAGTATAGATAGAAAAGAGATTCCTGTCATAGACATATCGGAATCAGATGACAGAGCTACTGCTCACTCAATAACGAATAGGGAACATGAAGGCATACCAATTTTAAATGAAGCCATTGATACCAAACCTAGACAAATACTTATCTACATTTGGTATAAAAATGACATCAGTGTAAAAGACATTTCTAATAATAGCCAAAAAATAATTGAGGTTCACATGCCTGCTATTAATAATGAACATTTAGTTAAACAGTTTTTAAAAGAGTATATAGACTTTAAACAAAATTATTTCATTTATTTCGAAGAGGAAATATTTAGGAAAATCTTTAATAAAGTAGTAACAGCTTTATATAAAAAAGGCTCTCAAAATTTAATAGAATGTACAGAGAGAGTAGTTAATGTAACAAATGAAGAACAGCAAAGAGAGATTGTTATTAAATATCATGAGGGCAAAACTGTTCATCGGGGTATACGAGAAACATTCACAAAGCTTAGAAGACACTATTGGTGGTCCAACATGAAAGTTATGATTTCTGCCATAATAAATGCATGCGAGCAGTGTAGGAAAATGAAATATAATAGAAAACCCATTAAGCCCCCAATATAACTCACTCAAACACAGTGTATGCCATTTGAAGAAGTTTTTATGGATCTTTTGTATATAGAAAATAATTATTATTTAACTATAGTGGACGCGTTTAGTAAGATAGCGCAAGCATTTAATGTACCCAATAGAAGTACGCCGGAAATTGTTAAAGCATTAACTAAGTACTTTAGTATCTATGGAGTCCCAAAAAAGATAAATAGCGACCCCGGCACTGAATTCAATAATAAACTTATTAAAGAATTACTGAACTTGTACAAATTGAAATGCATGTAGGGACACCAAACAACCCCAATTCAATGGGTATTGTTGAACGTTTTCATTCGACAATTCTTGAAATTTATAGGTTAGCAAAATATGAAAAAAGCGACCAAGATGCAGCATCAGTAATGACATATGCTATTATGGCATATAACAACACTATTCATAGCGTAACGAATTTCACACCTTTTGAAATAGTATTTGGACATACAGAATCAGGAAATGCGTTTGATATAGATAGAGATAAAAATTTATTTCAGAAATTAGTTCAGGATCATAGGAAAAGACTCAAGGTATTATATGAATATGTAAGCGAAAAGATTATAGAGAATAAAAGTAAAGTGGTAGAGAAAAAAGGCGGTGAAAAGCCTCCAGAGATACAGGAAGGAAACGAAGTTTTCATGAAAACAACTAGGAATCGAAAAGGCAAGGAAATGCCACGGTACGAAAAAGCCAAAGTTATAGGGAAAATTGATAGGAATATTGTACCGGTAAAATTAGGGAAAAGGAATACAAAAGTAGCAATAAAAAACGTAAAACGCCCTCCACAGGTGGTGGCAAGCAGTCTTGACGCTCCTGGTCCTAGTGGAATCAGTAAGCAGCGTAAACCTGCACGATATGAATCAGAATCCGGGAATAGCGCCGTTACGGATAAGTACAGCAGTGATTCAGAATAGCCAGTGGACTATTTTTAAGACGTTAGATTTAGAAACTATAGCTAAATACTTAGAAACTAATATAAACCAGTATTTTAGATTAAAAGATATGATTTACTCGCAGAATGAGTATCATAATGAACTTGTAGGATTAGCTTCACAGATTGAATCTTTTATGCAACTTACAAAAGATAGATTTAAACAAATTATGCCCAGTAAAAGGCTAAAAAGAGGCTTAATAAACCCGTTAGGTTCTATTATTAAATTAATTTCAGGCAATTTAGACTATGATGATGCTATCAGATATAATTCCGAGATTACTCATCTCAAGGACAGAGAACATTCGGTAGAAAGAAAACTGTCACTTATGCAAAAGGCTTTCGATAAGCTTGTTAATGTGTCAGATGATTTAAAACATAACTTACTTCGACTGAATATTAAAACTTCGCAGCTACGAACATTGCAGTATAATCTTAACAATACATAATAAAGTCAGTCAAATGAATACTCTTTATCAAATCTCAAATAACTTTCGAACTATCTATAATGTAATACAAAAGATAGAAACAGCAATAGCCTTAAGTAAAATACATATACTTCACCAATCTATAATCAATTCTACAGAATTATTTAATATATTATTAGAAATAGAAAAATATCATAGATTAGTGTATACTGTAGGTAAAGACAACCTAATGAAATTAGAAAGTACTATAGTTCTTAAATCGTATTCTGATAATAATAAGTTAGTTTTTGTGTTGGAAGTTCCCCTGTTAGACACGATCACATATAATTATTACAAAATTATCCCGATACCTATATATAATCCTATTTCTTTAAAAACATCTGTTATAATTCCCGAGTATCCTTACCTCATAGTGAATGGATTGAAATACAGACACGTGTCAACTCCATGCCAGCAAATAGAGAATGATCGAGTACTTTGTAAGGAAGATAACATCGTGCACTACGCTGACACTACGTACATAGAACATATAATGCTTCTTAAAAACTATTCTTCATGCCATAAGAATGTTGTACAAATAGAGGACCTTAGAAGTCACCTAGTAGCAAATAGAATATGGTTACTTTTCACAAAGAAAAACGTAATTCTTACTGAGACCTGCAAAGAGGAAGCCAGGAAATACAACCTAAAAGGAACATTTTTGGTAATTCCCAATGGAAGCTGTGAAACACAAATCGGCGACAAGATTATCAGGAAAGTAGCTGAAACAAGGACACCCGAGGTGAAATTGCTGCTAAATCCTGTAACGATGCCAGAGCTGCAACAAGAAATCAGAATAGAAGACAGCCAGGTCGACCTTCGCGGTGTAGACCTTAACGATATCAAAGATATTCTCAATAGTGCAAAATACAATAGTGAAAGTGGTGATAAATATAAAATTTCAGTGACCCAGGATATAAGTGTATGGACAATAAGTATTATTGTAATAATGTTTGTGTTTTTAATAGCCTTTGTAATTGTTAAATTAAAGTTGTTTAAGAAAATCCTTCAGATACGTCGAAATCATCTGGAACCAAAAGATTCGTCTCCAGCTGAATTCTCTCTTAAGGGGGGAGGAGTTAAGGGTGCTAACCCTATAGATACTTGCTTTGTCAGCCAAAGTAGAGCATAGCAACAAGTCGTAGGTACATTTACTTTACACGTGTAGAACCTTCTGGAAACAATATTGCTGATGTACCAAATTACTTTCCCACAGAAATTATTGCTGATGTACCAAATTACTTTCCCTCAGAAATATGACTCTCTTTGTTAGAATAAGCTATATAATGTAAGTTTCCGTAAAATTAAGTATTCTGTGTTTAGTCTTAGCTCCGTAAACATTGTAAATCGGGTTTATTGAATAAAGTTATTTTTTATAAAGTAACCATTCAGTTATTCCTTGACTCGCCCACGCTCTGTTATTGTGAAATTCTCAAGCCCTTGCATTCGTGATACTTTTTTAGCCGGAGTTATTAAATTTAATAAAAAAAATATCTACCGCCACCGATCAAAAGAGATACACTTAATGATTTCTTGACAAACACTTCCAAAGCAATCTACAAAAACGAACAGGTTCTTGTTGTAGGAGACTTTAATATGGGTAGTTTAACATGGTCAAAACTGCCCGAGTTAAACTACTTACATCCATCTTGTTGTTGCAGTCTGGATTCTATCATTGTAGACTTCATTGAAGAACACGAGCTCAAGCAATTTAATTCCATACTCAACACCAACGAAAGAGTACTCGATCTGGTCTTGTCAAATACTACCCAAATCAATGTTAACAATGTTGCCAACCCCATCAGTATAGTTGATGATCATCATCCACCTTTACTATAATACAATAAGCCTTAAATCAGATGTGGTAGGCAACATTAAAGATAGGCATCTTGAAAAATATAACTTTTATAAGACCAACTATGACGCTATTTTTAAAGGTCTAGAAAATACACCATGGGTAGATCTCTTTGCTTGCTGTGACAATGCAAATGATATGCTTGATATTTTTTATGATAGACTTAACTCAATAATGGAAAAACACGTTCCTAAGGTTAAAGTTAGAGATAAAAATTATCCTATATGGTACAGCAATAAACTTATTTCGATATTAAAACTCAAGAATAAGATCCTTAAAAGCAAAAATTTACAACAATCCACTACACAAACTTAAATTCGAAACCTTAAGAACTATCAGTAATAGCCTAATTAAAGAATGCTATAATAATTATATTGAATCAATCGAAAATAATTTGGCAAATAATCCAAAATATTTTTGGACTCATCTAAAAAATTTAAGACAATCACCAAACACATATCCATCTAAAATGGTCTATAATGACAGGATAGCTACTGATGGTCCAAGTGTATGCAATTTGTTTGCAACTTTTTTTGCATCAGTTTACGATACTATAGATCCCCCAAACGTCAATATTTATGTTCAACCTAAATCTTATAACTTTCTGTGCCGTGTTTATGTCACGGTCGAGAAAGTCATCCTCAAATTAAAAAGACTTGACACGAAGAAGGGAGCTGGCCCTGATGCAATACCTCCGTTACTGATCAATAAATACGCCGTCCCCCTTTCAGTACCAATCTGCATGATCTACAACAAATCATTGCATACTGTTATTTTCCCAGACTTATGGAAACAATCTAGAATTGTCCCAATCTATAAAAAGGGTGGTCGTGAGAATATTACCAATTACAGGCCGATCTCGATTCTTTCAACTTTGTCAAAAGTATTCGAGTCTCTGTTGCACCCAATATTATCACGCCATGTTCTTCACGAGCTCTCGGAAGCCCAGCATGGATTCGTCGCTGCCAGATCAACCATGACAAACCTGTCGAAATTTATTAGTTCTGTTGTAGCTTCTGTTGAATCTCGTAGACAAGTCGATGCTATTTACACAGATCTCTCGAAGGCTTTCGACAAAGTTAATCATAGATTGCTAGTTGCAAAGCTTTTTCCCACAAGCACACAGCCGGTCTGAGGTTCGAGTCTCCTTAGGAGACGCCCCGCGACTGTTGTAGCGTAGTCTTTGCGGTCTCCACGGCCCACGTCCTACTTCGCTGTGAAAGCCAGGGCTGCTTACAGCACAGAGGTTTTAGTCGGTATGGGGTGTCCGCTTACGCGGACACTCGAGTCCGACATATTACGCCCCGTTCTGAGGCGTAAATACGTAACCGTATTTCCTCCTCTCAAAAAAAGAAAAAATTCAAAGCTTTCCTCCTTTGGCTTTGGTGGATCAATTTTATCATGGCTCTCATCATATCTTGTGGAAAGACGTTCATGTGTTGCTTTAAATGGCTATTGTTCTCAACCATTCAAAGTGAAAAAAAACTTGATGAATAAAGAATTGGCCCTTATAAAATTGTAGACAAATTATCTAACTCAATTTATAAAATTAACACAGGATACAAAAAAATTGAACCAAACTTGTATCACATTACAAAACTTATACCAGTGTCTGAAGAATTTTGGAGATCTGAGGGGGGGAGATGTAAATGAAGCTCTTTTGGCTCTCCATTTAATTTAAATTTCCCACACATTAACTTTGACTTTAAATGTCAAAGTTTTACATGTCTATTTATTCTATGGTGACAGCACTTTGCACTATGTTCCTTCTTTAACGGTATTCACTCTGGTTTTATGTAATTGAAAATTTACTAGGATTATTTGTAAAGAAATACTATTAATCATTTTAGATTATTAAAATATAAATTGGAGCAATAGCTTTTAATGTTGTTTCTCTTTACAGGTTTGTAAATATTATTGTAATGTTTGAAAGTGTAAAAGTTAGTAAGTTTTATAACTAAATAAATTTCTCTTTACAGAGCAACAATTAAATAGTTTTTGTTTCATTATAAAACGTATTACATGTATTTGAACATTATGTAACGGCGTTTATTCTGTTTTAGATGGATTTGATACGGGATCAAGATAAGATTCTGCAGCTGTTGAATGAATCTGACAGTGAGAATGAACACCCAGAACTCGCGCGGCCACCTGGAGATCTTTCGGACTCTGAAGAAGGAGATAGCTTAGAGCAAGATGTCTGCATAAACAATGACGCTAGTGACGAAGAGCCTTTGGTCTCTTCTTATAAGGAGCTGAACATTGTTAGAGGTAACCGAAACAGAAATATGATTTTTGACTCTGATGACGACTCTCCCGAGTGATTGCAGCCACATCTACCGGTGTCTTCACTTGAAAACCCGGTAAGACATCCAGGTAGAGCCTACATATATGGAAAAAATAAACACAAATGGGCAGCCACTCCACGCAGCTCGGCTACTCGTGCATCAGCTCGAAACGTTATTCATTTCATACCAGGTGCTGTAAATGAAGCGGAAGATCATGTAGATCCGATGCCATTATTTCATTTGTTTATTTCTGATGAAATGATTGACCAGATTGTAATCCACACGAATGCTGAAATTGATTTGAAAAGGGAGAAGTATAAAGAATTATGTCATACTAATTCATCTACCTCAGCTACTGAAATGAAAGCGTTGCTCGGTCTTCTCCTACAATCAGCTGCTATAAAAAGTAACCACATACACCAGCCTACGAGAATGTTATTTGACACCAAACGAAGTGGCAGCGTTTTTAAGGCGTGTATGAGTGCTGAGAGATTTGATTTTCTGCTACGATGCTGTCGGTTCGACAATCGTACTACCTACTAATCTACCAGACAAGAAAGAAGAGAATCGGATAAGTTCGCTCCAATAAGAGAACTCTGGGAAATGTTTATTGAAAATTGTAAAAAATGGTACATACCCAGTTCTTATCTGACAATAGATGAACAATTAGTCGTGTTCCGAGGTTGCTGTCCGTTTCGAATGTATATACCAAATAAGCCTAATAAATATGGTATCAAGATTGTAATGGTAGCGGATTCAAATTAAAAATATGTTTATAATGCTATGCCTTATTTGGGTAAAGGAACAAACTACAGCGAAAACACGCCTCTGGCTACATACTGTGTAAAACAACTTTGTGAACCTGTTTTCGGGACAAACAGAAACAGCACTATAGACAATATATTTCATTACAAAATAACAATTGTTGGCACATTACGCAGTAATAAACGAGAGATACCACAAGAGATGAAGAACACAAGAACAAGGAATATCGGCATTTCAATGTTTGCCTTTGATGCTGAGAAAACCTTGGTATCCTATAAACCGAACTCCAACAAAGTGGTGTTTCTTCCATCGACAATGCACGATCAGCCGAACATTAACCCCAGCACCAAGAAACCTGAAATGATACATTTCTACAATTCAACCAAAGGAGCTGTTGACACTGTCAATCAAATTTGTTCTGGTATGAGCTGCAATCGAAAAACCAATAGATGGCCTCAATGCATATTTTATAATATGCTGAACTTATGCATTATCAATGCATATGTCATTTATGTATCTAACATGGTACGGCAAAGACAAAAACCCCTAAAACGAAGAGCATTCGTGCAAAAGTTGGCCGACGATCTGATGGAGCCGTGGCTGAGGGAACGCTACGAGACTGTTACTTTGAGGAAGAATATCAAAGCCAGTATCAAAGATATCTTACTATTTTACTTTTAGAAAAGGAAAGTAAAAGATATTAGTACTTTCCACAATATTTACAGTCAGTTATAGTCCTTTTGTTTAAAATATATACCTATGTGAATAAAATTGCCATAGTCGTCACGCTTGGCTGGCGGGTTGGAGATCGAAGTTGATGGTAGTGCTGCTGCCCATTCTCCGTTCGTTGCCCTTTTTCTTTGTCTTGGCCACGGGAGGAGATGGGGTGGTGCTATTTCAGTGCGACCATACACAATTTTTTTGTCTGTTATCATTAACAAATCTACAAATCATATAATGTACTTATGTCAGGAGCAACTTTCAGTACGTATCTCAGGTATGGATCCTTCGATATCAAAATACAATCAATACAAACTTCGACAATTCACGAATTGAATCTATCCAGAAGCATTTCATTAAATATCTCTGGCTCCACTCTCGGCAGGTCGACATTTAGACGTATCATTGCTGACGCAGTGTTCCTTCACAAAATTGCACTGTCTTGATCTCTTTAAGTTGGACTTCCACGTCCCCACCAAACCTTTTCATTTGAAAGATTGACTTTTAACGTAGTTGATCGCTTAACTCTAGAAAATGCCACATATAACATGCCATGCATTGAACACATGCCATGAAGACCGGACTTGACTTTAAGTCAACCCCAACAGATTCAAAAGTTTGCCCTTGGGATTTGGGATACAGGCATTTTAAATAATGCAGATTCTTGTAATCCTTCTATCCATTGTTGATCGTCGTAAGTCAAACAATCCGGCAAAGAAGTACATATACCAAGGATAACCTTAGACTCATCAAAAGGACAACTGGGATGCACCATGCAGCGTCACCAATTTCCCGTTAGATCTGCATTTGCCATGACTGTTCACAAATCCCAAGGGCAAACTTTTGAATCTGTTGGGGTTGACTTAAAGTCAAGTCCGGTCTTCATGCATGGCATGTTATATGTGACATTTTCTAGAGTTAAGCGATCAACTACGTTAAAAGTCAATCTTTCAAATGAAAATCCTCGACATACCCGCAATATAGTATGGAAAGAAGTATTAGATTAAAATCCGATTTCAAAATTAAAACTGTGATGACATAAATAAACTGTAAAAAATTAAGTGTTTGTTTCTAATATAAGATTAAACTAATTGCACTCATGATTTTTGTCTTAAAATAACCAGTTCATATTTTTTTATTATTCTATCGGTAAGATCGAAAAATATTATTCATATTTCATCATTTTATTAGTAATTCTTACTTAAATATAATTTCCAAAAAATACAATTTAAAAAAAAATACCGAGCAAAGCTCGGTCATCCAGGTACTACGGAGATTAATAAGAGCAAACAGTTTTTCATGCTCAATAACCTTGAGATAACTGGTGTCCCATTTACCAAGAGAGAAAACTTAAATTATATATATATTTTAAAGAACACTATCCACCGGGTACGTCGCTTCCAATCAAACGAGAAGTACAAACAACAGCCGATACCTCACCTCGCTATAGTTGTGAGGATGACTCAGCGCAGACGCGAGCTGCTTGCGACAGTGCACGCCGGTCGCTGTCTCACCATCGCGTTCGTCAACGTGCCGGGGACGACGGTCGCGTTGTATGTCGGCGATCAGTCGGATTTCTACTTGTGACAAGTTTAGTGACCGCACCTTGAACTCGCTGTAACATTTAATTTTGAAATACCTTCATACCGGGAAAATTGTGTTAAAATAATGCACCAATTGTAACAAGAATATTGCCCCAAATTCTTCTCAACTTGAATGTAGCAGATGCAATAGGTGCGTGCATGCAACAACAACCTATGCCAAGCTCTGAAATAAACACCTAGCAGCTCTCCGTAACTCTGACGGTCTAGAATGGAGCTGTGAAGAATGCTTACGCAACACGAAACGATCATCTTTCTTTCTACCAGGGGCTTCTGAGAACGAGGAAGATAAAGATGTTGAGCAAGTAGTTACTTTTGATCCAAAAAATAGTACTTAAAGATATCAGCCGTGAGATAGGAAATGTGGTAAAAGATGAGTTAGAAGAGCTAACAAACTCAATTAATTTTATGAACAGCCAAATAACGGATCTTGAACAAACTGTGAAAGAACAGGGCAAAACAATTAAAATAATGGTAGACAGAAATACAGACCTCACCAACAAAAATAAAAATCTTGAACTCCTTATTTCTGCAATGGAACAACAGTCTCAGGAATTCAAACAAAAACTACTTGCATCTTGCACCTTGGAGATAGCAGGCATGCCTGGAACCTCAAATCAAAATACCCTGGATATTGCCTAGGCAGTTGCGGCGAAGCTCAACTTGCAAAGTCTGGTAAGCGGCGAGTGTCTCGACTTCGCAAAGAGCAGCCCGGACCAATTATAGTTGAGCTTCAGTCAAAAAGTGCACGAGATGAATGTATCAGATCTGCAAGAAACACAGATATCCAGTCGGAGAACATCATGCCTTAATAATAAATATATAACAAACCTTTAAGCTGAAGCAGCTACACGTCGTGTCTATGTCCGTGCAGCCTTCAACCAATAACCTTTGTGGCGGCCACTATATTTTCGCCTGGCCACACTAGATTTAAGTTTTTATTATTATGCCCGTCAGGTTGGCAATAGAGATTTTAGCTTGGTGAAGCTATGTAATGTAACGAGTTAATATGGTGTGAATATAAGTTAAGTTCCTTGATGTGAGTCGTTTTCATTAACCAAACACCTAAGTGATAGTCTGTTCAGTTATTATTACAGTTAATAGTGAACCTCGACAATTGGTGACCCCGACGTGATCGAACGGTGTTTATAACTTTACATCATCGACGCCAGATTGAAGCGTCGCACTACAATATGTAAATAGATAAGTGAATTACTACGCCTTACATTTCAAGACTGTACTACATTACCATCCTTCCCTTCGTATGCTACGGGGACATATTGCTGGACGACGCGCGCGCACAATAAACACTATTAAGTGTTTCTGCGTTTGAGCGGTAATGGCGGCCAGGCATATCGTCAATAAGTAATAATTATCCCTTTTGGTAAATATTACTATCTACTTAATTAGTGTTGTGCAGTGAATTGTGAAAAGCAAAAATCAGTGCTACCAAGTGTCATATAAATTGAGACTTGCAAATTCTCAACACAATAACCTAATTTCATCGTGCCATATAGTTTTCACGTTTTGTAAACAAACTAGGTAGGTACAAACTACAACTCATATGAGATCTTTCGTTAGTTCGCGTCAAGTGTCAACGAACGTCAAGTGTCAACAACCGTCAAATGTCAGTTGGAAATAGATCATAAATGACATACACATAGAACATGTAATTATTAGAGAGTTGGATTTGCTACTCAACCATTTTCTATCTCCGGTTCTAAGTGATACAGGTACTAACTTTACCCAAATTTCCATAGATTAAGCGAAGTTATTTGTTGTATTTTTAATGTATCAATGAGAATTTTTACTGTGACCTACATTAATTCTGTTTATTATATTTTATATTATAAAATGAATAGTTTTGTAATTAGTATATAACATTGACACACTTTAATTTAATTATTACTTCTTTTTTATTTTTACTTTTGCATTTACTGTATAACATATTAGTTATGTAATATGTACTATCTTGAGCACCTAATTTTCAGTATTTTACATTTATATAATTATAAGGTGTGTTGTTAGTATCAATATTAGTACATAAGGATAGTTGTTTTTTTCTTTTTTTTTCAATTGTATTTATTTTATTATGTTCATTTTACCTTTTTGATTTACAATTCTATTAATGCATATTTGTCTGTATGTGTACCTACGGTGAAGGATAACCAGTTTAAATATTTCTACTATACTCCCCTTACTAAAATCTTAGCTCATTAGCTTGAACAACACGCTTAACTTTTGTCGCATCATCATGTCTGAAGTAAAATATAGGTAGGAAATAGAGGCATTAATTCATAAGAATGAGGAGCTCCAAAAACAATTGGAGGAGACCCCAAAACAGATATACAAAGTGTCCGCAAAATTACCACCTTTTTGGGTGGAACGCCCTGCCATGTGGTTTGCTCAAGCCGATGCACAATTTCATTTGGCTGGTATTGTTGCTGATACTACTAAGTTCAGCCACATATTAGCCACCTTGGATCAGCGTATTATAGGTGGAATTGAAGACATAGTTATGAATCCTCCAGATAATAACAAATACGAAAAGTTAAAGGATGAACTCATCCGTCGTATGTCGACATCGGAGGAGCAGAGAGTGCGTCGCCTCCTCGATGATGAAGAGCTAGGCGATCGAAAGCCCTCTACATTACTTAGGCACCTTCGCTCCCTCGCTGGAACTACTCTGAGGGATGATAATATATTGCGACAACTGTGGCTTCGTCGGCTCCCTACCAATGTACAAGCTATTTTAGTGGCTCAAGCAGACCTTACCTTAGATAAGATAGCAGAGCTAGCTGATAAGGTTCCCCTCTAAGGTTTTTAGTGTGGAAGATAGTACAGCCACTACTACACTTACATCATTAATGGAGTGTGTACAATCGCTAAGTTTACAGGTAGCTAGTCTTACAAGAGAGCAGCGGCGAAAAGGACAGCGGGCAAGCAGTCGAAGCCGCTCCTCTAGTCACCACCGAGATAGAACACCAGGCGGCGGCATGTCCAGGCAATGCTGGTATCATAGACGGTTCGGTAACAAGGCGAGTAAATGCCTCAAGCCATGTAACTGGAATCCGGAAAACTCAAAAAGCAGCAGTCAGTAGAGGCAGGAGCTGATTGCTGTGCGGTAGGATCCTGCAGTCACCGTCTTTTTGTTAGAGACAAAATAACTGGCCGACAATTTTTAATTGATACAGGTTCTGATATTTGCTGTTATCCCTACAGCTGGTTCCGAGGACAGAGGACACCTACTGACTGGGAACTTAGCGCTGCTAACGGCACTAAGATCAGAACCTATGGTCAAGTCTCTCTCAAGCTGGATTTCGGACTGCGACGTGAATTCGGCTGGCAGTTCGTCCTTGCTGATGTCAAAACTGCTATCATTGGATCGGACTTCCTTGCACACTACAAACTGCTCCCCGACTGTAGTAGTAAAAATCTCTTGGATGGCACTACTGGTTTATCTCGCCTTGTTTCTTCTGCTTCTTCTAGCCAACCTAGCGTCAGGGCAGTCGTTATCCCGGACTCAGTCTTCGCCGAGTCAGGACAATTCCGGATCGTTATCCCGTTCGGCACATCAATGACTTTGCCCACAACCTTTCTGGAGCCAAGGTTTTCAGCACATTAGATCTGGTTAAGGCTTATCACCAGATCCCTGTTTTGAAAGAGGATATACCGAAGACAGCCATCGTAACCCCGTTTGGCCTCTTTGAATTTCCCTTCATGACTTTCGGGCTACGCAACGCTGGACAAACTTTTCAGCGATTTATCGATGAAGTCGCACGGGGTCTAGATTCCTGTTTTCCGTATTTAGATGATGTCTTAGTTTTTTCTCCCGATGAATCTACACACCAAGAACACCTCCGTATCCTCTTCAAACTCTTTCAAGACTACGGAGTTATCGTAAATTCATCCAAATGTGTCCTTGGTTCCAAAGAAGTTGTTTTTCAAGGTCATTTAATAAATGCTGATGGTACGTTTCCTCCACTGGAGCGAGTACAAGCACTGCGAGATTTTTCTCCTCCAAAAACCGTTCAAGGCATGAGACGTTTCCTGGGTATGCTAAACTACTATAGACGTTTCATTCCGCATGCTGCCAAATTCCAAGCTCCTTTAATTGATGCGGTCGTGTACACCAAAAGTAAAGGAGCAAAACCCTTTCCCTTGACACCCGCTCTTCATAAAGCTTTTGAAGATTGTAGAGATCATTTGTCCAACGCGACTCTCCTGCAACACCCGGTGAATGACGCTCGTTTGGCCCTCTTTACAGATGCTTCCAGCGTACATATTGGATCTTGTTTACAGCAGGAAGTGGACGGGCAATGGCGACCACTCGCATTTTTCAGTCGCAAGTTGACTCCACGACAGTCGCAATGGCCCGCCTATTATCGAGAGCTCCTAGCAGTGTATGAAAGTGTTCAGCACTTCCGCTACATACTCGAGGTCCAACACGTAACAATTTTCACAGAACACAAACCGCTGCTGTACGCCTTCATACAGCGGCGAGAAAAACTGCCACCTTCGCAATTGAACCAACTTTCATTTATAGGGCAATTCACAACTGACATTCGGTATATTAGAGGAGAAGACAACATTGTCGCTGATGCAATGTCGCGAATTGAGACCATCTCGTTAGAACAAGATTATGAAACACTTGCAAAATCACAGGAGAACGATCAAGAACTCGCTGACTTACGAAATGGAAATTCAAGCCTTCGGATTTCGAAAGTCGTCATCCCCGGTACGAACGTGAATGTTGCCTGTGATGTATCCACTGGAAAGTCACGGCCATATTTGACCCCTCCATTTCGACGTGCGGTATTTGACAAGTTGCACAACCTGAGTCACCCAGGCGTTCGCGCTACTGTTCGCCTTGTGACTGATCGCTTTGTGTGGCCTTCCATAAGAAAGGACTGCCGCCTATGGGCTCAATCTTGTGTTGCTTGTCAACGGTCTAAGGTTACTAGGCATATCACTTCGCCTCTCGGCAAGTTTAACCAGCCTTCTGGTCGTTTTATGCATGTCCATATTGACATTGTTGGGCCCCTTCCTGTCTGTAACGAATTTCGTTATTGTTTAACTGCCATTGATTTTGTTATTATTGTGGCCGCCACTATATTTTCGCCTGGCCACACTAGATTTAAGTTTTTATTATTATGCCCGTCAGGTTGGCAATAGAGATTTTAGCTTGGTGAAGCTATGTAATGTAACGAGTTAATATGGTGTGAATATAAGTTAAGTTCCTTGATGTGAGTCGTTTTCATTAACCAAACACCTAAGTGATAGTCTGTTCAGTTATTATTACAGTTAATAGTGAACCTCGACACCTTGTTATATAACGCCAAACAACGTCTAAACGGGACATTATCGCTAAGAAACTTGAAGATTCTGAACGTGTGTTCATTATAAGTTCTGTTATACCCTTAGAATGTAGGGCTTAGAGAATTCAGTATTCGAAGTAGACTACATAGACTAAAATTCACTAAGGAAACAGCTTTACAGAATATTACGAAATCTAAAGAAACACCAAAGACCTACTATGACTCTCGTGCTAAATCTCCTCCACGTTTTAAACCTGGAGACTATGTCTATATAAAAAATCACTTAAGATTACGAAAAGCTTTTTCTCCCATCTGGAAGGGACCTTATAAAATAATAAATAGCGCCCTAAATAACAACAATACAGCAACCCTCTTGATAAATAGAAGTCATACAACTCATCACTTTGACCAAATGAAGCCAGCATCAATTCCTTGTTAATAAATAACAATTTAAACATACCTAACTCAATTTTTCAATGTACCATTTACATTCATATTTACATAAAATTAAGAATTCTCACTATAAATAATTCTTTAATAAATAAATCTTCAACGTCTCTTAAACTATGTAAGCTATCGCTACCGTATTGAATAACACTCTGTCCCTAGAATCTCGGCTGCATATAAGCTTCTGACACCTACGGTTATTATAAACAAAGGTGATAAGATGATGAAGATGTATATTCGTCTGAGAGTGAAGCAGACAGATGAACAAAGTTTTAATATAATTGAACATATTTTTTTTCAAAGTATGTTGTTCAGAAATAGATCCCTAAATAATTATTATGTCTGTCATTTACTATTATTTTTAATACAAATTAGTTATATACTTCTATTTCAACGCCATGGGCGAGTTGCATGCATCTACTGGTTTTATTGAACCACTTCCTTCTAGTTCCGGCATTATATTCGACGGCTTAGGTAAATTAAAAAGAAAAAGAGGGCAATTAAACATCATTAATTTATCAGTAATTTGAATGGCGTATTAAATACTATGAAAGAGACATGCAAACAATTTGACTATTATTCCTACTAAAATACTCTGTCTTCCTTACTAGTTCGCTATGAAGATATTAAACGTGAGTATAATTCTATATCTCACCTTATATCAAGTCGTAATAAACGCTCAGCATGGTTTAGTGCAATAGGTACCGCATTTCGGCATATTTTCGGAACTCTCGATGAGGACGACGCGATAAAATATGATCAAGCTATAGAATACGTACAGACTGATGAAAAAACTCTTACAAACTAGTTAAAGAAAATATTTTAGTCACAACAACTACATTGAGTTCTTTTAAGGAAACAATAAAACAATTAGAGTCAAATCAAAAAGCACTTGATGAAAATATTTATAAATTCTTTTCAAAATATAATAATGTGACAAATAAGTTAATACTACAGTCAAAAATAAATTCAATAATTAGGAGCTTAGAAAGCTCTTTACTTACTTTGTCACTTCAAACCGAAGATTTAATTAACGGTATTTTATTCGCCAGTCAGAACGTCGTTCATCCTAATATTTTATCTCCTTCTCAACTTTATAACGAACTTATAAATAATGCTAGATACCTACCTGGAGATTCGCAAATACCTGTGTCCTTAGATTTAAGTAATGTTCATTTAATTTTATGAATAATCTTTTTAATAAACTGAATTTAATTTATAAATAATCATAAGATAGTGTTCATTTTGCAAATTCCTTTAGTCATGCGTGAAACATATACTTTATACAAAAACATAGCGATACCTACTCCACATTAAACCCATAAACCCATGTTGGCCCATTCGACGCTTGGGAACCACTTGTGAATAACAAATGGGTGTTTATTCAGTCACATTAAAATAAGATATCCATGGATTGTGATTCAAGCGGCCTGTCTGAAATTACAGTATTTGGCACAGGCATTCTGAAGGTGCCAGAACGATGCACAGTTTATACCAGAACCATGAAGATAACGGCCTTCCAGGGTTATAATATAAATGTTTCCACACCTATGCTAGACTTTAGCATAACAACTAATTCATGCTGTATCCCAGAAGTAAGAGGTGAACCCTGTGATCAGTTTAAGCAATTTAAAACAGAACAGTGACAGTGCTATAAAAGACTTCGACACTATTATAAATAAAAAATCTTTTATTGATTATCAAACTCATTTTATTTCATTATATACTATATCGTTTTTAATTATCATGTTTTTATTAGCCTATAAGTTAACTAAGTTTTGTATTTTTAGATTAAAGAAACAAGTACTGAACAAGTAGAAGAAAATATAACTCCTGCTCCCCTTAGAATGATAGCCTAAATTCTAACTATACTCCAAAACTTTAATTTAACCCTTAAATTTCGGTCTTATGCGGGGCTTGTTATACCCTTAGAATGTAGGGCATAAGGCTGATTAAGCATTTAACATTGATTAGTCAATGTTTTGATTACTATATGTACACCACGACCTAACGGGAGCAAGGGCAGTACTTAGACAATCGCCGGTCTTCTATCCTAACAAACGTGTTATATTTAAAAATACGAGGCGAGCGACGTACTGATTGTCTGAAGGAATGAATGACAAGGAAATGTAGACAGCGATACACAGACAGCTCAATTCATTATCCGTGGTTCGCGCGATACTTGAATGAAACTCAACACTAATAAAAAAATACAGCACTACCACTGACATGAATTTAGTTGGTGATTTAAATATTAATCTCATAACACATTCCTCACACCGGGATTTGTATACTAAGGTACTTGATACAAATAAGGCCTATGCTCAAATAAGGCCTATAGTGCGAAAAAGTCGTTTAATGTATTTACATCAAATCTATATTGCACGAACGTATAGACTACACCTCCACAACTCGGCAAATAGTGCGCGAGTGGCCCGCTCACGCTCACAGCGCCAGTGTTCGTCGGTCGTTCGTGGACGACAGCCGTTTTAATTGCGTGTTATTAATTTGTCGTAATTTCTATCGTATTTTATTACGGTATTTTTTAGAGTTTTATTTCAAGTTATGTACACGGTTTACATAATGTAAAAACTCATCAAAAAGGTAACTATGACTTTATTTTGTATTATTTAGCATATGTTAATTAATTACTGCGTATAACATGTATGAGGTATATGGTACGAAATAAGGCCAGCTTTTTTAATGGGCCTTATTTGTAACCCTAGGCCTTGTTAGAAATTCTGTTGAATTTTAGCTTTATTGTGTTTTTTACAGATTGATTCCTGTCAGTATGTCTCCTCGAAAACGGGCTACGTGGTCTGATGAAAGCTTGAGAGCGGCAGTTAATCATGTACGTTCTGGACGATTGTCGACATACAAAGCTTCGGCGCAATATGGCGTGCCGAGAAGAACCATTAGAAATCATCTTAAAAGTGGTATTTTACATAAGAGCTTAGGAAGAAACGCTATATTTACGAAAGAGCAAGAAAAAGATTTCGTTTGCCGTATAATAAAATTTTCTGATATAGGAATACCTCTGACTTCAAAAATAATTCGGATTCAAGCATTTGCTTTTTGCGGAAAATTAATAATAAATATATACAATAATTTTAACAAAAAAACAGGATTTGCAGGAAAAGGCTGGTTAAGATTATTTTTAAAACGAAATCCCAGCTTAGCAAAACGAAAAGCACAATTCCAAAACCCAGCTCGAGCCTAGAAATTAAATAAGGTTATTGTCGCTCATCATTTTCATGAAGTTCGTAAGTTTTATGATGAGTTAGATCTTCATTACCATCCGGAGAAGATTTATAATATGGACGAGAAGGGCTGCCGGCTAACATTACATCATCAACAAACAGTGATTGCTCAGAGGGGTGCTAAAAGGGTGCACATGGTGGGTTCTGAGCATGGTGAGAACGTTACTCGTGTGGGATGTGTTAATGCTATAGGGAATCCTATACCCCCCATGATACTTTTAAGGGAAAAAGGAAGAAGCCGGAGTATGATGACAATTTGCCTGTAGGATCAATTGTCCACATGGCACCAAAAGGCGGTATGACAACAGAATTGTTTATTGTTTTTATCGAACACCTAGCGAAGTATGAAACTCATTTTTGACGGTGCCAAATGCCATCTAGATTTTCGCATTGCCGAAACAGCTGAAAAACATGACATAGTCCTTTATTGTTTGCCATCCAATACGACACACGAATTACAGCCTCTTGACAAAGCCTGTTACAAACCTTTTGAATTCTAGAAGAAGAAGTTCTACAATATATGTACCAAACACAAGCCCAAAAGATCACTAAAACTCGATTTAACGCAATTTTATCTAAAATCTGGGCAAAGAGCATGACCTATGACAATATAACAAGTGGATTCAAAGCAACTGGGCTTTATCCATTAAACGTTGATGCAATACCTGAAACTGCTTTTGCTCCTTCCATCTTAACAGAGCGTCGTATCAGTGAGAGTAATTCAAACGACTGCGTTGTACTTTCAGAAGTACTAAATACAAACGTAAAACCTCAAGTAAATTTAACAGGAATCGATACAAATATTGAAACAGACACTGATTCACGCCAATCCTCGCCCATCCTGAACCTGTATTTGCATAAACTGATCGATGCCGAAAAATCCTTACCATTATCCCCGGCCGCACCTGATCTTCGAGTATTTTCATCTTTTTCCCCCATAGAATCCAGTACACCAACTCGAATAATTATTAATAACCAAGATTGTGTCGAAAATCTTCCCGGGCCGAGCGGTTTACAGATTACCCGCCGACTAGTAGAATATAGTGATAGTACAGAAGATGAGCAGTGCAGTATAGCGTCTGAAGAAGAAAATATGTACGCATTAATACGCAGGCCTATCCCCCAGAAACGCTTAAGAATATATTCTTATTCAAACACCGAGTGTGACATCGAGAATGTAAATCCTAATAACGATACTTTCACTAAGTCTGATGGCGAAGACACTGAAGATAACCAACCTTTAGCAAAAATTGCTAGAAATATGAAGACTGATTTCCAACAATTTATGCCTACACCAGATTACGGTGTTGTTAAGAGCCGTCCACGTAAAAAAGCTTTAAATTATAAAGGCCAGAGAGTTACGAAAGATTTATTCAATACAGATAAAGAACAAAATAAGAAAAAATCGAAGAACACAAAAAAAGGAAAGAAAACTACCAAAGAAACCTACGAACAAAAGAAGAAACGGACGATTAAACCAAAAACAACTGAAGATATAGAAGAAAAAAAGAATAATTCGAAGAATACAAAAAAAGGAAAGAAAACTACCAAAGAAACCCACGAAGAAAACAAGAAACGGACGATTAAACCAAAATCAACTGAAGATAAAGAACAGTGGTACTGTCTTGCTTGTGAAGAGGAGAGGATTGCAGATATGATACAATGCCTAGAGTGTTGTCAGTGGTACCACGAGGATTGTGTCTTGGTGTGTTTGTTTTTAGTTGTTGTTTGTGTTACGCATTTGTATGTCCTAACTGTCAAGAAAATTGATTTTATAGCTACTTCTATTACTACTTACTTATTATTAATAAGACTGATTAATGTTCCTAAGCAAATTATGCTACTATTTTATATTACGTTCCTTATGACTATCTTATAAATAGATTACGCTATAGGTGTTATTTTCTGAGGCCTTATTTTGTTACCTTGTTTAAATAAGGCCTACAAAAAATAATTCATTTTTAAATATTTAATAGTATTTTTGAGAAAATATGTTCATTTTCTAATATTTGTTTGAATAGGTATGTTGTTTTTTATAGTATTCTTTATTTCTTGTTAATATACGACGTCAAGTCTGACTAGCAATTTAAGTATAATATTTAGTCACATAAATTAAAAAGTTGTACAAGGATCTCATGAAAACGTGATAAAAAAACTCAGAAATACATAATTTTATAATGATTGATAGTTTAATAACAATATTCCTATACTTTAAATATGTAGGCTTAATTAAGTCACTAGTTTTTAAAAAGGCCTAAAGCTAAGGTTTTACAATTATCTCATTTTAGTTGATTTTTGATTGAAGATTATAATATAATGTTTACTTAATTCATAATAAAATATTAACCAAAATAGAAGTCCACGCTTTTATTAATCACCTTCTTCGAATAATTTATCAAATTTTGAGTGTTTCAAATTAGGTAGGCCTTATTTATATCACTTACCTTAATATGCTCTCAAAATATGATTTTTTATGTGGTATATCCGACTACATCACCGCGTCACACTTATCGCCTGTAGCTATTATACAGTGCAAGCGCATACACAGAATGTTTCTAAAATAGATAAATTATATTATAATGACAAATATTTATTACAAAAAGAACTCAATAATATGGGTGATAGTTTTTGACGTTCAATAAGTTATTTTGAATAAAATATTTGAATTTGAATAGACTGGTCTATTTCGGAAACAATGATCCAGTTTTGAAAATGCAAGTAGGAAAGCCCTCAAGACCAAAAATTTACAGAATCTAGGCCAGCTTGAAGTATTATCGTAATCTATTAGTGACCCCCAGCTTCTTTGAAGCCAATTTGGCTTCCTTGACACCTTCCCGATGAACTGTAGACATGACCTGACGCGGTTCTACTCACAGCCAGAGCCTACACCCTACCCTCAAAATTGCCGAAACGTTGACAGCAGATATCCTCTCCAACAAATACTGATACCCATATTATTATTCACGCCGGTTTTTTGTGCGAGTGTGGAACGTAATCCGAACGAGTCTGGCCCAAACGTACTGTCGTCATAGGACAGCATGACTCTTCCACATCAAAAAACCCTTGTAGTCGCTCACAACTCACAAAAACAGTACTTTCGCAAATTTAATCGTAAAAAAAAATACTTTTTTAAAAGGTCATTAAATTTGTAATTAATTAAATTATTAAAACATTCGAATAACTAACAGTTGGCATTAGATCAGCCAATCAGATACTGATAGATAGGTATTTCCCAATTTCTTACAGGAAACTATCTGCACTATAGTTTGCCATAACATAAAATTAAAACAAATAGAATAGAGAATTCAAGAGAATAGACTAGAGAATAGATAATTTTGAAGACTTCTTTACTTGCGATGATGAAGTAGTTACAGCAGGGACGTTAACAGAGGAAGAAATATTGGAATCAATAAACAACTGCAATGAAAGGGATAAAGACGATGATTTTAACGACGAGCCACAAACGTCATCTACTAGCGTATCAATCAACAATGCAAAAAGAGCTTTAACGACTTTGCGATCATTTATAGATTATAATAATATTTGCCTTCCCTTCAGACTGTGTTTGTGCCAGTTGTTTCTGTGTCAATTGAAAGTGAATTAAATCTGTTTTTAAAAATATTCAAAGTGAAAAGAATCTTAAGTATAGCTAACGTGAGTCAAAAGTAGACGAAAATCATTTGATGAATCTAGATGCACCTGAGAACAACGTCGCGTGAGTACTAGAACAAACCGACACTTTGCATCCATTTCTACACTCGTGCTGCAAGTGCTGCGGGTGAGAGATAGATATACGGAGCTCAAGTTTAAGTTGACAGAAAGCACTTTTCTACTGAATCCTCGTGACTGACATATTTAGCTAGAACTGTTAACTTAATCTGCTAGTGAGTGATATTTACGGAGGTCAAGTTAAAGTTGACGGAAAGCGTCTTTGTATTAAATCCTCGCGACCGACCTGTTTACTGTGAGCTCCCTTCTAATTTCAATAACTTCTGAAATTAGCAAACAAGTTGATTTTAAATTGCCGACTCAGCACACTCCCCCGCCGTCTCGACGATAGTCGCCTATGCCACAGTCCTCTACGACCCCGCTGTTAGTGCCGTCCAATGTACCTGCAGAGTACAGCTCGTCGGATCGAGAGCTGCGTAATCATGCATTAAATGCTACAACTGAAAGTTCTTCTCGACGGCCTAAGCAGAAGAAGGCTGATACTGCAGACAACTTTAGTTGTTTTTTTAATAAATTTTTTCTTACTACTTAATGGCTAATATTATTTGATTACTTCATAGGTCGTTATGCAGATGACAAAATAACCATGGCTGCACTCACATATTTTTATATATACAATTAAAAACCAGATTCGATTATAGATTTTTGTCGGTGCACAAAGCTACAAAATAATGCGTCCGAGATATTTTCACTCGGAGCCAATCGAAAACTTTTTTGGCAAGTATGCACTTTTATTATCCAAAAAAAAGGCTTTAAAACTAAAGTAAATACATTTATTAGCATAAGCGTAAGTATTTAATTTTCAAAAGAATACACATTTGTTTTACTTATAATTTTAAGTGGAAGTTATCTTCGTTTTATTTTTCTTTCCGCCATCTTTATTTGTGCCACGTTTCATCATTAGCTCCTGCGGGATTGGCATTTGTCCCTTGAGATCTACGCCTGGACCGGGCTTTAGCTTCATTCGATATTCAGGGAAACGATGAATCGATTCAGAGGGTAGATATCTAATACATCCATTGCAAAAGTGTAAATCTCTGTGAAAAAAAATATTTTACTGGCATGATTCGAATTCTGTTCTTCAAGCTATACATATATATATTATACTAATCCAAATTAGCCAATTATACGAATAGAAAGCTACACAACAAAGTTTCTACGTTGAGCGTGGACTGTGAATTTTCACACCCGGTGGCCGAGCAAGCATCTTCATTTCACTGCATTACATATTTTCCGTTAAGAATAACAATGTGAAAATTATTTCTGAATAGTTTACCTGCTTTCCCATCTCATTATTGCAGTAAAGACAGTACAAGACTATACCTCCCCACAGAATTTAAAAACATAAAAAATCTCTATCGTATATACAAGGAGGATCATGTCAGCAAGGGTATGGATGTAATTTGTGAGAAAGTTTTTCGAAACATATTAAATAAAGAATTTTATCTGGGATTCCATGTCGCGAAGAAGGATAAATGTTTAAAATTCACAGATTCAACAGACAGATTCTGAAATAAAAGCTCATTTAGAGGAAAAAGATGCATCAAAATGGAGATTGGAAGTTCATCGAAAATTTTGTAAGAAAAATTCCAGTTTTATTTATTATTGGACGACGCCGCACCCAAATATGTCCCATAATAAAATGTAAAACGGCCTTCGCGAAACGTCAATATGATGCTCTCTCCTCTAAGCTATACATGAGAAGACTTTTATCTACACACTTAGCAATTTCGATGTAAAAAAGAAAACCACCGCCTATCTTAAACAATTATCATATTCAGAAACGGAAAGTCTACTGTAACCTACTCACTAAGTATTAAACGCACACACACTCACACACACGCACGCATACACACAAACAGACACACACACACATTTTATTTCTATTTATTATTAATTAGAGGCACTTTTTTACTCTTTTAGTACCTAGTATGTAAAATTTGTACAGTAATAAAGGCTTTTTTATTTTATTTATTTTATTATTATTAATTATTTCATTGGTCATTATCATTTGTCGAGGAATCACTGAACCCGAAGATACAGTTTTAACTAGGGGTCAGAGGTCCACCCATTTTAATATCATTGCAAAACCGGTTTCTAATGTTATTATTATTATAATTAACGATAAAAAGATGTTAATAATTAGTATTATACAGTAAATATTGTACATTTAGAAAATTAAGTTGAGTGCAGTGAGTGTAAGAAAAAGATGAATTAAAGTATTATTATTATTATTTGCACTTCATTTGATTTACAAAAGGTTCTTAACACCCCACACGGCAACAGCATGCATTTTATATTATTCCCGTAAATATGCTGCGTGAAAATTCTGTGCGTAACACGACTGTATGGGCTCCGTCTCAATGGATGATGGTGTGCCAACTGGCCCGAAAAGAGCCCAAGCCCTATCAGGTGGAAACTTTCGATGACTTCAAAAATATTGACGATCTATCTGAAAAATACTTCAAAGGCAACCTTCAAGGAGAGATAAGCAAGGTACGGATCGCGACTTTCAAGAAGTCAACACCAAATGTCATGACTGTTACGAAATAATTCCAATTGTCTCAAAACCAAAGACACTGAGTGCAAAATATTAATCATGCTTACTACAATTTTACTTACTTACAAACTTACTTACAATCACCAAAACAAAATACAGTGACTTGAAGAAGATATGTGATACAAACGCCATACCAAGAGTATTCCATGCAGAATACTTAACTTTCGAAACATACAATGGGAGGGACTTACTGATTGATACAGATATCGAAGATGTAATCGATGATGATAATCTTTAGATATAATGCAAATTATTAATGTGTTCATTAATTAATGAACACATTAATAATTAAGGTTGATTACACAATTTGTGTTTTTATATAATTTTGACTTGATTTTTTATTATTTTTTGAATAACTTCTGTGATAACTTTAACGCCAATTAAATTATAGAAATGATTTATGTTTTCTTTAGTGTTAATTCCGCCAATATTTGTCTTTAAAACAATTCGAAACGTGTTTCACCTCTACACGAGGCATCCTCAGGACGTGTTGTCTCGCCAAAATCTGACACGAGACTGGCATAGATACTTACTAGCAACACAATTCAATGGTGTCTTGTTTACTTTCTTTAGACGAGTGAGTTTGACTAAATACGTTGTGAATTTGAAATATTATTCGTAATAATTATTGTCTAGTTGTATTGATTGATTCCGTATACAAATGTCTAAAATTAAAAAAAACCTAACGTAAACTAGGTATTAGCTGCTTAGGTATTTAAATTTTAGGTATTTAAACTTATTAAATTTTGAGTTAGGGTTTTTTTATAATTTTAGATTTTTTTTGTTACAGAAAATTACCCTTTATTTAATTTACCCATTATCGATACCCATAAAAAACCACAGCACAAGTTCTCTACAGTGGGTGTTCATAGAAAATCGGTCTCGAATAATAGAATGAAAGAGATTAAAAGATTTCCTAATATAAATAAAAAGTACATTTATATTTACAACTACCTATCGATATAATATGTGTCTACACGTATTCACGTAAAACAAGGGGCTAAGTCAACGATACAGACTCCTGCCAATTAGGGTATTCTTCAACTCGGGTTTTGTACGAGGGCTGCACTAATCTGGAATGGAATATTTCCACTGTTCCTGTCATATTAAAATCTTTTTAATTGAAAACTCCTTGGTTTTAAAAATCGAATACCATTTATTTATGTAAAAAAAGATTCTCGGTCTTGTCACAAGGTCTTTTCAAACTTGTTTAGTCGTTGAGAAAATGGAATTGACTCGAGAAAATTCTAGAGCGATGATTTATTATGACTTTCGAAGTGGTTTAACACAAAAACAGTGTGTTGACCGGATGATTTCTGCATTTGGTGATGAAGCCCCATCCAAAACCACAATTTATCGCTGGTTTGCTGAATTTCAACGTGGACGTGTCAAGCTCAGTGATGATCCCCGTCAAAGTCGACCAAAGAAAACGTTGATGCTGTGCGTAAGCTGATTGAGGAAAATCGACATGTGACATACCGCGAAATTTAGGCAACTTTAGACATTGGCATGAGTCAAATACAAATAATCTTGCATGAACAATTAGGTGTAAAAAAGTTGTTTTCCCGATGGATACCGCATTTGCTCTGTGAAGAGCAAAAAACGGGTCGCGTTACTTGGTGCGTCAGAACTCTCGAAAGATTCCACGCAGGATCCTCAAATGCTGTATACAACATCGTCTCAGGTGACGAATCCTGGATATACGCGTACGAACCCGAAACAAAAAACCAGTCACGAGTTTGGGTGTTCGAAAATGAGTTAAAGCCAACAAAAATTGTTCGTTCACGGAGTGTTGCAAAAAAAATGGTGGCCAAGTTTGTCTCCAAAACCGGCCATGTTGCGAGTATTCCTCTTGAGGGACAAATAACGGTTAATGCAGAATGGTATGCTAGCATTTGTTTGCCACAAGTAGTTTCTGAACTCCGTAAAGAGAACTGCAACCGCCGCATCATCCTCCTCACACCGCGCACAGAACAAAGGAGTTTTTAGAGCAAGAAAACATAGAATTATTAGACCATCCGCCGTACAGCCCCGACCAAAGCCCTAATGATTTCTATACTTTCCCTAAAATAAAGAATAAATTGCGTGGTCAGAGATTTTCATCACCTGAAGAAGCTATGGACGCCTACAAAACGGCCAATTTGGAGACCCCAACTTCCGAATAGAATGGTTGCTTCAATGCAGAGAATACTTCGAAAAGCAATAAATACATTTTTAAATAGTAATCTTGTGTCACTTCCTTGATTCCCAATACTTTCAGTGCCGCCCTCGTAATAGCGCCAATAGTAGTACAGGCTCAATCAAAATTTCAGTGATCTAACTAACATGGCTTATGAAATACAAGATAAAAGACTACCGGAAGAACCTTGAAAACGTTCAAAAAAGACTTGAACGAAATAAGAAGAGTAATAAGACATTGCCATTAATATTACTCGGCTTGATTTCACACTACATTCCTTATAAAATAATTATCGACGATCAAGTCATCGCCGATCAGCTTCTTTGATTCTATGGAGATGTGGTTAATTTCTGCATCTTCTATCGTATATGTCACGGGGAGTGCTCAGAGTTGTTCAGGTTAAAACTAGCAGCCTAATTCCACCACCAGGCATGACATCAAAATGCGAAATTCCACCGGCATCACGTTGACGTCTGGTATTCTACAACAACACGTTTTGCAAGAGACTTCTTGCCTCGCACAACCACTTTGTGGAATCAATTGGCAGTTTTTCCGAACCGATACGACTTAAAAATCTTCAAGCTTAGAGCATCTCCTAAACTTATAGGCCGGCAACCCATAATCATGAACAATACTTATTGCTTTCACTTGTTGGGAGCGGTTTGTTCCCTTCCTTTCCGTATAAATCATGCAATTTACATGAACAACTCATTAATTCCTAAAAAAGATTTTCTAAGTTGATATACCTGATAGAAGGAAACTGGAAAGGTGCGAAGACACGTTCCTCGATGTGCTTTTTGTATTCTAACCAACGGCACTTTAATAACTCATTTCGGTTCAGAGAATAATGTTTTTTATACACATAGTCAAAAAGTCCCTTTTCGAACGCGGGGAGAGTACGGTAATTGGAGCCTATTTCTTTTGCTATTTCTGAGGAATAAAAATAAAATGATTTCTGAGACTTACTCGGCGAAAATACAGTATGGTTTCTATACTGCTATATATTCAAAAAGAATAAAAATAAAAAATGGACATGGATTTCTCCGGATGGTTCTTATAAAAACGAGATTGATTATATAATAACCAACTGTCCAAAAGATTTTACTGATACTACTGTCTTAACCAATCTGAACTTCAATACAAATCATCGCATGGTGCGCTGCTCCCTCAGAATATCCCGTAAAAAGCCATCTCGTAATCATATCAAAATCGACATAAATATCCAGCTAAGACAGCCAAACCTCGAAAAGGGAAACCATTTCAAAGAAATAAATAAACAGATTTTAAACGATAAAATTGAAACAGCACAGAAATATAGACTACTAGAAAAAGAAATACAAAGTTTCTATACAACAAATATTACCAGCGAAAAACATAACAAGTGCCAACTAAGCGAGCATACCTTGCAACTTATAGCACAAAGAAAGGAGCTTATAACTAACCACTCAAAAAAAGAAAACAAACAACAAATTGCAGAATTAAGTAAAAAAATAGCAGCAAGCATACGCAAAGATCGTAAACTGAAGAAATTGGAAACTTTCGAACACCACATTCAAAGAAAAGGAGGTGTAAAGAAAGCCCTGAAAGAATTACGAGAAACAGGCAAGGAATGGATACTTAAACTCAAGAAAAGATCAAAGAGTACCACGATAAGAGAGAACATCAGCGACATAGCAACAAGCTTCTACCGTCAACTGTATGCCCATCAAGACCCAAGTTACCATAATAGAGCACTTAACCAACAAACAAACGAAACAGAATCAGAAACTATAGCGGTTATATTATCTTGTGAAGTCGAAAAATCAATTAAGAGTCAAAAGATGGAGATGTTCCCAGGACCAGACAGAATCACAAATGAACTCATCAGAGGAACAATAGAAGAACTAACTCCAATCGTAACAAAAATATTTAATGAAATCTTAATAAGCGGCATGATTCCAAAGCAATGGGTAAAATCTCACATTATCCTATTATTCAAAAAAGGAGATAAGGAAAACATAGAAAACTACAGACCAACCAGCCTAATATCAAACATATACAAAGTTTTTGCAAAGGTTATACTAAACAGAATTAGCAAATTACTAGACGAACAGCAACCAGTCGAACAAGCAGGTTTTAGGCAAGGGTATTCAACTATTGACCATATCCACACGATCAAACAGGTATTAGAAAAATACAACGAATACAATAAGAAAATCTATGTAGCTTTTATAGACTATGCCAAAGCCTTCGACACCCTGAATCACGAACATATATGGCAAAGCCTAGATCAACAAGGAATACCAAGGGTCTATACCAATATCATCAAATCTATTTATATAAACAGTACGGCCAAAATTCAGTTGGAAACATTAGGAGAAGAATTCTGCATACAAAGAGGTGTGAGACAGGGCGACCCTTTATCCCCAAAATTGTTTTCAGCAGTTCTGGAAAATATCTTCCGCAATTTAAAGTGGGACAAATTTGGCATCAATATAAATGGATCAAAATTGAACCATCTAAGATTTGCTGATGACCTTGTATTACTTGAAGAATGCCCTAAAAACCTTGAGTACATGTTAAACGATTTGGAAGAAGAGAGCATGAAGGTTGGACTAAAAATGAACACCAGTAAGATTGAAATAATGACTAACTCAACAAAAGTCAATATAAAAATCAAAGACGAATTTCTAGAATATGTAGAAGATTACATATACCTAGGCCAAGTTATCTCTATGGAAGCTCAAATGACGAAAGAAATAAATCTCAGGATTGCAACAAGTTGAAAAAAATACTGGTCGTTAAAAGAAATTATGAAGTCAAAAGACTTAAGTATGTATATAAAAACGAGAAGTTTCAATACCTGCATATTACCTTGCCTAACATATGGCTGCGAAACTTGGACCCTAACCAAAACATTAAGAGAGAAACTTGCCGTTACACAGAGATCAATGGAGAGGATTATGGCCGGTTATAAACTGCAGGATAAGACCTAAGGAAAATTACGAAACTTACCGACGTACTCAAACGAATCGACCAACAAAAGTGGAGATGGGCAGGGCGCATGATGCGAGATAAAGTGGGGAAATGATGAATGGAGCAAAAGACTTTCCGAATGGTACCCAAGAGATGGCAAAAGAAAACGAGGAAGACAGCACACAAGGTGGGAAGATGAAATAAAATTGACAGCAGGAGAATTGACTGGAGAAGAGTTGCCCAAAACAGAAAAGAGTGGAAATCGTTGGAGGAGGCCTTTGCCAATCGGCACGCCGAACTGAGAGACATTTTATAGTTTATACTTTTTAGCTTAAGATTATTGGTAATTCAAATGTTAAATGTTTTCTAGTTCGGAATTAAATGGCTTTATTATTATTATTATCTATACTGCTAATATGTTATGTCACTTACTATACAGGGTGTCCCGTAATCAGTGGACCAACGGGATACCCGTGATAGGGGTGGTCATCATCTCTCGAAAACACCAAATTTTACTGTTCTAGGGCCAGTAGTTCAAAAGATATGATTTTTTAAGCATTATTTTGAAAATTCTACCCTTATCAACACAAAAGTTGAAAAAAAATATTTTTTATTTTTATTTTGCCCTGTTTCTTAACTTAAGGTGGCTGAGGAAACATGTGTCTTCACAATTAAATCCATTTTTGTGAATAAATATTGCCAAATTAAAAATTAAAAACCAAAACATGCGCAAATATCAAATAACTAAATTTGCAACGTGATGTTTGAAGCAAGCTAGTGCAAAAAAAATGTATGACAGCCTTGCGGACCATTATTTAAAAAACATCTGCAGTTCATACTGATTCCAAAAAGGTATAACAATATTACATTTTACAAAAAAAATAACTTAATAACCAATTTTAGACTCCAATTGCGAGAAACATTTAAGCGCTATCTATTCTGAGAATTATTTTGTTATCGAGAGAGAGATAACACAATATGCTATCTCTTTCTCGCTCAGGTACCTTTTTCGTTTACGGGGTCCTATTGGCCGACGCCTATGATCCCCACACCCTAATTTTTCAAATTATTCTTAGTTTCATCAGAGACTTGCTCATAGCTCGTAGCTGCACACGTGTTTTTTACTTCGCTACCATTACGACTCTTTTTTTTGGTGACTGACGCTTGAATTGGACCTTGTTTGTCTTTGTGATTTGGATACTGTTTGCCCGGATTTTATAAAATGCCTAATACCTATACTCCTCGTGAATATGCTGAGATGTATTTTATTTACGGTCTGTGTAATGCAAACGCTCGGCAAGCAGCCCGTACGTATCGTGAGCGCTATCCTAATCGCGACCGCTATCCGGATCATCGAATTTTTCTCCGTGTAAATAACGCGTATTTAGAAGGCAGAATTCCCGGAGCTGCAAACAACGTGGGAAGACCTAGAAGAGTCGATGAACTTCAAATACTGGCCGAAGTGACAGAAGAACCTTCTACGAGTGTTCGTCGTATTTCAAGACGTACTGGTATAGCAAAAACAACAGTACATCGCATTTTAAAAAGAAACAGTTTATACCCTTATCATATTCAACGAGTGCAGGCACTATTACCTGCTGATTATCAACGGAGGATAGATTTTTGTGCAGAGATGCTTCGCCGATGCCGACAAGATCCACTATTTTTCAATTCAATATTATGGAGCGATGAATCGTGTTTTAAAAGAGTTGGAGTGTTTAACATTCATAATTTACATGAATGGGCTGTTGTGAATCCACGTATTGTACGAGAAGATAGATTCCAGCACCAGTTTGGAGTCAATTTGTGGGCTGGAATCTTAGATGGTAAACTTATTGGTCCATTTGAGCTCCCACCGAGGCTTAATGGTGCTCGGTACTTGCAATTTTTAAGAAATGACTTAAGTAATTTATTAGCAAATGTACCACAGGAGGTATGTGAGAGGATGTGGTTACAGCATGATGGCGCACCCGCTCATTATTGCAGACAAGTGAGGGAATATTTAAACGAGTCTTACCCAAGTAGGTGGATTGGACGAGGAGGTACAATCCCATGGCCAGCTCGATCACCTGATCTTAATCCATTGGATTATTTTTTATGGGGATATTTTAAAGAATCCGTATATGAAACCGTTAACGATAACGAAAGACAGCTAAGACAAAAACTGAATGTGGTGAGTGAAAAAGTCAAAAATAATGAAAGGGCGTTAAAAAGTTTAAAAAGAAATTTTATAAGAAGATGCCGGCTATGCCTTAGAGTAAGAGGAAGACATTTCGAACATTTATTATAAGAAATAAATAAAAAAATTCTAACTATTTACTTTTGTTTTATTGTAAATTCCGCCAAGAAATTGCTATCTAATGTTGATTTAAAATAATTATTGTCTTTTATTGTTTCACAATAATGATTAATTATACCTTTTTGGAATCAGTATGAACTGCAGATGTTTTTTAAATAATGGTCCGCAAGGCTGTCATACATTTTTTTTGCACTAGCTTGCTTCAAACATCACGTTGCAAATTTAGTTATTTGATATTTGCGCATGTTTTGGTTTTTAATTTTTAATTTGGCAATATTTATTCACAAAAATGGATTTAATTGTGAAGACACATGTTTCCTCAGCCACCTTAAGTTAAGAAACAGGGCAAAATAAAAATAAAAAATATTTTTTTTCAACTTTTGTGTTGATAAGGGTAGAATTTTCAAAATAATGCTTAAAAAATCATATCTTTTGAACTACTGGCCCTAGAACAGTAAAATTTGGTGTTTTCGATAGATGATGACCACCCCTATCACGGGTATCCCGTTGGTCCACTGATTACGGGACACCCTGTATAGAAATTGGATACGAGCCTAGCAAATAAGCAGTCAGGAGATATACTGTTTTTATGCTTAGCAGTATTTGAATATTTATAAATTGATTAATTAGTCTTAAAAGCAGTATATGGCGATACTGTAATCTTGTTTAGTAGATGTTATAAGCATTTCCTTTAGGTTCCTTATAATAAAAGACAGTAAGATACGATACTGCATTTAACTTACATAACGTGACCAGATCATACAATAGGTTCCTTATTATACTGTAAGCATGTAGCTATACTGTATTCATGTTAAGACAACAGTTAATAGCGATAATGATCAGTGTCTATACCATGAAAGCAGTAAAGTAGCTATACTGTACTTATGCTTTGGAAGAAAATACACATAAAAAGCTCTAATCTTATTATAAGAACAGTAGGTATGTCATTCTTACTACAAATTTTAGTTGCTGAATATAATGCTACGTCTTAATTACAATTCCTACATAATGACGTACAACCCTGCTATATCTCGCTACCGTCGTGAACATGCTCCACGTCGTTTGTATTTACCCAGTGATATAACTATTACAATGATGCATACTGATTTTAACAAGTTATTTCCAGATCTTGCTTACTCTTACGAAGTTTACCGAAGAGTCGTAAAGAACCCTAAAATTTCCTTCACCGTGCTGGGCAATGAAGAGTGCGAACTTTGTGCTGTGTACAACGTAAATTCTTGCGAATTTAACAAAGCTTCTAATACAATTTGTGGTACATGTAACAATCATGTCCAATATCGCCAACGCCATTGCTTATTAATTTAATTAATTAATTATATGTAATATTCCTAATGTCTGTATACAGACAGTAGGAAGGCATACAAATTAGACAAGAAAAACGTAGAAGAAGATAAAGATAATGACATAATTTACGCATGTGTAGATCTACAAAAGGTGGTAATGCTTCCTCGCATGGACAGTTACAAAGTAGCAATTTTCTGCCCGCACATTATTACATATTTTAATGAGACTTTTGCTCCTTTAGGTAAATTTACAAAACAAAATTCTCCTTTCGCTGTTTATGGCACGAAGCCATTTCAGGCCGAAATGTCCATGACATTGTTTCAACATTTAGAGTTTTTATTCTACACCATCGGAACAAAACTGATTTTGTGATTTGGGCGGACAACTGTTCGTCACAGAATAAGACCTGGACACTATTTACTTTTCTTGTCAACAGTGATTTAATTGAAGCACGTTCTATTACTTTAAAGTATCTAGAACCACGACATACTTTTATTTCAGCTGACAGTTTCCATCACCAAGTTGAGCAATCACTTACAAAAATGAAAAATGTTTGCGACTTTAATGACTATGTTGAAGCCGTTCGATCCTCTAACTCGGGAATTATTATCCCAAAGTTAATGGATTTCCGTGATGTTACAAATTTTCTGACTATCATTCAGAGCAAAAAATGCGTGCCATGAAAGACCGGGAAATATATTAAGAATTTCAGTGTTGTTAAAATTATCCGTGGAGAGTATAACTTGTTTTATAAAAAAATCTAACGCTGATGAGGAATTCAGAAGTTTAAACTTTTTACAGTACAAAATTTAAAAAAGCAAACAGTTTCCTTGTGTTGAACAGAAAAGTTCACCAAGACGTATCGCCTCTTCACGAAAAGAGAAAATAGTCAAATATCTCGTTCCCTTGATGTTAGGGGGCCGACGGCAATTCTGGTTCGACTTGCCAGTTGACGATGCATCCTTAGATCTTTCCGAAGAACTTGAAGATTAGTTCTCATCGTTTTGTTTTCGTTGATCCTTAATTAATAATATGTTAAAATAAGTTGTTAAAGAATACAGTAACTGTCTTACGTTTTTTTTTTTACTGTTACGTTAACTGTTTTATGTTTTATACCAAAATAATTACTTAACTTAGACTTAACAGTCACAGAAACAAACTTTCAACTCAACTTCAAGGTCCTGGGTGCCTTAAATTCACTAGGCTGAAACACCACAGTATTCATGGAGCAGCAGCAAGATTCGTCGACAAGGATTGAGAGATTTCGCACTGGAAAAGCCTCTCCAAATTCAGCACCAAAATACAATCATATTCAGTCCGCATATTGGATCATTGTTGAAAGATAGATTGCCAAGAACAAGACGCAGAATACAGAAAGAAAAAAAATATTGAACAAAAGTAATCCATTCGTATGGTATTTCAGAAGTTTGTTTACGAAATGGCCGATAGGTAGAAAGGAAATAATAGGATTTAAAAGCATCGGTGGCGCAATGGGATGAACCGTTGACTCTCACCACGGAACCCCCGGTTCGATCCAAGAAAAAATAAGTGTGGCGGTGCTATAAAATCAGAATGGAGGCGGAAAAGTTCGGCGCTGCCCGTGAATGCGAGCGCGCGCAAGCTCCATGGTCTTTGCCACGACAACGGATAACGCGTCAAAAATACTAAAGAGTTCTAATTTGCAATATCGTTATTTGTAAAGTGTTAGCATTCGTCAAAGCAAAATCAACTGAACGTAATGGATGACGAAACGGAAAGGTAAAACTATTTGGTACATTGAAGACAATCTGATCAAGTCCTTATTTTTGTAGCAAGGCAGTTGGAAAAGCTGCCTCCCATAACATTTAATCACGCAGACTTAACGCCATTACTCAAGAAAATATATTCATTAACACAATATTCAAAGAAGATAAAGTGATAGGGAATAATATGAAGGTGCCGGGATCGAACTAAGCGTAAAATCTACAAATCGTAGATATACTTTAAAGAGCTGGTCTCTGGTGAACAGTAACAAGAATAAGAAAACTAGCATGAATATTGCGTAGAAGCCAGAGAAGTGTGAACCGTAACAAATGGTGGTGCTTTATCTATGCGTTATAATAAATACATTGCAATATTTGATAGAAACACAAATGAAGCCACGAAAGGTAAGCTTTGAAAATGAGACGAATTAAAAATTACCTTCCGTAACTCGGACATCAGGCTTTGTCCTTTTAATATTATCGCAGACAGCATAAAGATTATTCCCTTTTGCAGCCATGATTTATAAAAAAACTTGGTAAAAAAATATAACAAATGTATTATATTGTGATGACAGATAATGACATGTATGTTTAAACAAAACAGAAATATCTACGTCAAAACACAGATTTTAAATCGGCACTGTAGTGCAGACAATATAGTATAGTAGACAATATAGTATTAGAAATGACATCAAAAATAATTGATCAGGAATCAATTTTGAGAAAATAAATGCCTTTTTATACGTTACGTACATTATGTTGCCTATTTTATACTAGCCAAAATATTGTTATTATAAATAATTAATTTAATTAATAAACCCTAAAATTCAAATGATTTTGGAATGCGATAAAAAGGAGGAAGTCATTGGGAAAAATCCGAACCAGTTTTTGGAAGATTGCCTACTATAATAAAATTAGTTTTAAATCATTCAACACGACAGATGCTTGGACATTTCTTTATTAATTAATTTTTCTATCAACATCAACATATCATTTATTATTAATTAATAATGAAAGTTATGTTGCTAAAACTGCACATTGTAATAGTATGGACGAGAAGAGGTGTAAATTGAACCTACACCCATCAGCAGAAAGTTTTTGCTAAAAAATATACAAAAAGCAGTAATAGCTAATGAAAAAGCCGAAGATGTCACGATGTTGATGTGTGTTAATGCAAATTGAAATTCAGTGCCTGTTCTTATTCAGGGGTGAAAGAGTGAAACCTGAATTTTTTAACAATTTTCTAGCTGGAAGCTAAATCAAAATGGCACCCAAAGGGAGCATGACGTCCGAACTTTTGTCATCATCTCGTAAACATCAAACATCTGGGCCAGTTTAAGTCTTCATGAAAGTGCTTATTAATTTTTGATGGAACTTTTTCTCATTAAGATGCCAAAATTCAAAATTTAGTAGATGCCTACATCATATTATATGCTGGCGACACCATAGGACGCCCGTGAGCCGTCGGGCGATAATGTTTGTATGTGTGCTATACGTCTATCTAAATTGTCTCTGTGTGCGTGATGCGCGGCCGCCATTTTGAGCTTGTTTACTAGTTTGGTTGTCATCATGTCGTCGTCATCATTTAAATACGATATAATTACATTAATTGAACTGGTAGAATCTAAACCATGCTTGTGGGATAAAACTCACGAGGAATATAAAAATAAAATACTCCGAGACAATAATTGGCGAGAAGTATGACGTGAATATCTTGAAGAGGGAAATGAAGTTTTAAAAATGAGAAAAAAAAAGACTGTTATTTAATTTACACTTTTAATAAATCTGAAAACAGAACTACACGTTTACATACGAGTACATAATAATACCTACATGGTTTATTTACATCTGACAAGCAACCTAAAATTCATAAACAAACTTCACATAATTATATCCCCAAAATTGTATGATAATGTGATTGTCTATTATAGGTATAATGTCTGTTTGATTAATGTATATGTACGTATAGTAGGACCATTAGCAACTGAGCGTTGGGACCAAAGAGATTTATTGCTCGTATATAGTTTAATATCTTTGGTTGGAACAAAGATTAGATTTTAATATTTACTGCCGCAACTTTCAGTTGCTAATGGCCCTACTATAGCTAATAATTAATGTACAAGTTATATAAATATTTTTATATTCTTTCCGGGACGATACGACATGGGTACCTTCAAAAAAAGCGCGTACACCTTCCTTAAAGGCCGGCAACGCTCCTGTGATTCCTGTGGTGTTGCAAGAGAATGTGGGCGGCGGTGATCACTTAACAACAGGTGACCCGTACGCTCGTTTGTCCTCCTATTCCATAAAAAAAAAAGAACTAGATCTTGGACAGTTGCCATGGTAATTTACCTACATCTGAAACGATATAATCAGCAAAGTTTGCACGGACTCCACGTCCTGTTTTATTAGTGGATTTTGTATGGGGACTGGACATAGTTTCTAGAGATGATCTCTCACTTAAAATTATATCGTAGATTAGATTAGGTTATGTTAGAAATTCATTTGATGTTATTACGATGTGTATTTTGTGGCTTTATGCGTCTTTGTCATAGTCACTGTCATTTATCTTGTCACATATATACGTAATGTACGGTAGTTGGCGTATTATTATTTATTATTGATAAGAACGGCTTCCTTGGTTAATTAAAATAAAATAAAGTTCTGTATTTTCAAATTAATATAGATATTGTTATACTAAAAATTGAAAATGAAACTAATAGATATGCACAAGAATAGGGCCAGCTAGTCGGATAACGCAGTAGCAGTTTGACTGGCACGCTTTTCCAGCTGTTCCCATTTCCCCCCAATAAGGAGAGAGCAGTTTATTGGTGCAACTGGCCTCATGATTGGTGCTGCCGCATCCCCTTATGCTGCCTTTCAAGCTATATGGGATAGGCTAATCATGAAGCACATTGCAAATGGAACCAATAGATATGGACAAGTATATGCCACCGTCCCTTTAATCGAGGGCAAATGGGGCCAGCTAGTCGGATAACGCAGTGGTGAGAAACTGACGCAGACGAATTATACATTTATTTTACTCTTGTTATCGCAATGGGTATTGTACTAAAATCACGTTAAGAGGACTATTGTACGACAGACAACACAATCTTTTCGACGCCAGGCTTTTCTATTTCTATGCCCCTCAAACGCTTCCAACTGCTATCTCGGTGTCTCCATTTTAATAATAATTCCCGATTTTCGTCCAAAGTTACTCGCTCCCAAGCCAAATTTTTTAAAATACAGCCCATTGTCTCAAGTCTTCGCCTGTTCTTCAGTCAGGCAGCGAAGATACTCCTGAGGAAGTATTCCATATGCTCTAGTGTGGTTACGGAGGCTGTGGAAACTGAGGGGAACATGCGTTGGGCCAACCGTACTCTTCGAATTTGACTGGCACGCTTTTCCAGCTGTCCCCATTTCCCCCCAAAAAGGAGAGCGCAGTTTATTGGTGCAACTGGCCTCATGACTGGTGCTACCGCATCACCTTATGCTGCCTTTCAAGCAATATGGGATAGGCTAATCATGGAGCACATTGCAAATGAAACCAATAGATATGGACAAGTATATGCTACCCGTCCCTTTAATCGAGGGGAAATGGGGCCAGCTAGTCGGATAACGCAGTGGTGAGAAACTGACGCAGACGAATTATACATTTATTTTGCTCTTGTTATCGCAATGGGTATTGTACTAAAATCACGTTAAGAGGACTATTGGACGACAGACAACACAATCTTCTCGACGCCAGGCTTTTCTATTTCTATGCCCCTCAAACGCTTCCAACTTCTATCTCGGTGTCTCCATTTTAATAATAATTCCCAATTTTCGTCCAACGTTACTCGCTCCCAAGCCAATTTTTTTAAAATACAGCCCATTGTCTCAAGTCTTCGCCTGTTCTTCAGTCAGGCAGTCGAAGATACTCCTGAGGAAGTATTCCATATGCTCTAGTGTGGTTACGGAGGCTGTGGAAACTGAGGGGAACATGCGTTGGGCCAACCATACTCTTCGAATTTGACTGGCACGCTTTTCCAGCTGTCCCCATTTCCCCCCAATAGAGAGCTATTTATTGGTGCAATTGGCCTTATGACTGGTGCTACCGCATCACCTTATGCTGCCTTTCAAGCAATATGGGATAGGCTAATCATGGAGCACATTGCAAATGAAACCAATAGATATGGACAAGTATATGCTACCCGTCCCTTTAATCGAGGGGAAATGGGGCCAGCTAGTCGGATAACGCAGTGGTGAGAAACTGACGCAGACGAATTATACATTTATTTTGCTCTTGTTATCGCAATGGGTATTGTACTAAAATCACGTTAAGAGGACTATTGGACGACAGACAACAGAATCTTCTCGACGCCAGGCTTTTCTATTTCTATGCCCCTCAAACGCTTCCAACTTCTATCTCGGTGTCTCCATTTTAATAATTATTCCCAATTTTCGTCCAACGTTACTCGCTCCCAAGCCAATTTTTTTAAAATACAGCCCATTGTCTCAAGTCTTCGCCTGTTCTTCAGTCAGGCAGTCGAAGATACTCCTGAGGAAGTATTCCATATGCTTTAGTGTGGTTACGGAGGCTGTAGAAACTGAGGGGAACATGCGTTGGGCCAACCGTACTCTTCGAATTTGACTGGCACGCTTTTCCAGCTGTCCCCATTTCCCCCCAATAGAGAGCTATTTATTGGTGCAATTGGCCTCATGACTGGTGCTACCGCATCACCTTATGCTGCCTTTCAAGCAATATGGGATAGGCTAATCATGAAGCACATTGAAAATGAAACCAATAGATATGAACAAGTATATGCCAACCGTCCCATTAGTCGAGGGGAAATGGGGCCAGCTAGTCGGATAACGCAGTGGTGAGAAACTGACGCAGACGAATTATACATTTATTTTGCTCTTGTTATCGCAATGGGTATTGTACTAAAATCACGTTAAGAGGACTATTGGACGACAGACAACAGAATCTTCTCGACACCAGGCTTTTCTATTGCTATGCTCCTCAAACGCTTCCAACTTCTATCTCGGTGTCTCCATTTTAATAATTATTCCCAATTTTCGTCCAACGTTACTCGCTCCCAAGCCAATTTTTTTAAAATACAGCCCATTGTCTCAAGTCTTCGCCTGTTCTTCAGTCAGGCAGTCGAAGATACTCCTGAGGAAGTATTCCATATGCTCTAGTGTGGTTACGGAGGCTGTAGAAACTGAGGGGAACATGCGTTGTGCCAACCGTACTCTTCGAATTTCACTGGCACGCTTTTCCAGCTGTCCCCATTTCCCCCCAATAGAGAGCTATTTATTGGTGCAATTGGCCTCATGATTGGTGCTACCGCATCACCTTATGCTGCCTTTCAAGCAATATGGGATAGGCTAATCATGAAGCACATTGAAAATGAAACCAATAGATATGGACAAGTATATGCCAACCGTCCCATTAATCGAGGGGAAATGGGGCCAGCTAGTCGGATAACGCAGTGGTGAGAAACTGACGCAGACGAATTATACATTTATTTTGCTCTTGTTATCGCAATGGGTATTGTACTAAAATCACGTTAAGAGGACTATTGGACGACAGACAACAGAATCTTCTCGACGCCAGGCTTTTCTATTTCTATGCCCCTCAAACGCTTCCAACTTCTATCTCGGTGTCTCCATTTTAATAATTATTCCCAATTTTCGTCCAACGTTACTCGCTCCCAAGCCAATTTTTTTAAAATACAGCCCATTGTCTCAAGTCTTCGCCTGTTCTTCAGTCAGGCAGTCGAAGATACTCCTGAGGAAGTATTCCATATGCTTTAGTGTGGTTACGGAGGCTGTAGAAACTGAGGGGAACATGCGTTGGGCCAACCGTACTCTTCGAATTTGACTGGCACGCTTTTCCAGCTGTCCCCATTTCCCCCCAATAGAGAGCTATTTATTGGTGCAATTGGCCTCATGACTGGTGCTACCGCATCACCTTATGCTGCCTTTCAAGCAATATGGGATAGGCTAATCATGAAGCACATTGAAAATGAAACCAATAGATATGAACAAGTATATGCCAACCGTCCCATTAGTCGAGGGGAAATGGGGCCAGCTAGTCGGATAACGCAGTGGTGAGAAACTGACGCAGACGAATTATACATTTATTTTGCTCTTGTTATCGCAATGGGTATTGTACTAAAATCACGTTAAGAGGACTATTGGACGACAGACAACAGAATCTTCTCGACACCAGGCTTTTCTATTGCTATGCTCCTCAAACGCTTCCAACTTCTATCTCGGTGTCTCCATTTTAATAATTATTCCCAATTTTCGTCCAACGTTACTCGCTCCCAAGCCAATTTTTTTAAAATACAGCCCATTGTCTCAAGTCTTCGCCTGTTCTTCAGTCAGGCAGTCGAAGATACTCCTGAGGAAGTATTCCATATGCTCTAGTGTGGTTACGGAGGCTGTAGAAACTGAGGGGAACATGCGTTGTGCCAACCGTACTCTTCGAATTTCACTGGCACGCTTTTCCAGCTGTCCCCATTTCCCCCCAATAGAGAGCTATTTATTGGTGCAATTGGCCTCATGATTGGTGCTACCGCATCACCTTATGCTGCCTTTCAAGCAATATGGGATAGGCTAATCATGAAGCACATTGAAAATGAAACCAATAGATATGGACAAGTATATGCCAACCGTCCCATTAATCGAGGGGAAATGGGGCCAGCTAGTCGGATAACGCAGTGGTGAGAAACTGACGCAGACGAATTATACATTTATTTTGCTCTTGTTATCGCAATGGGTATTGTACTAAAATCACGTTAAGAGGACTATTGGACGACAGACAACACAATCTTCTCGACGCCAGGCTTTTCTATTTCTATGCCCCTCAAACGCTTCCAACTGCTATCTCGGTGTCTCCATTTTAATAATAATTCCCGATTTTCGTCCAAAGTTACTCGCTCCCAAGCCAAATTTTTAAAATACAGCCCATTGTCTCAAGTCTTCGCCTGTTCTTCAGTCAGGCAGTCGAAGATACTCCTGAGGAAGTATTCCATATGCTCTAGTGTGGTTACGGAGGCTGTGGAAACTGAGGGGAACATGCGTTGGGCCAACCGTACTCTTCGAATTTGACTGGCACGCTTTTTCAGCTGTCCCCATTTCCCCCCAATAAGGAGAGTGCAGTTTATTGGAGCAACTGGCCTCATGACTGGTGCTACCGCATCACCTTATGCTGCCTTTCAAGCAATATGGGAAAGGCTAATCATGGAGCACATTGCAAATGAAACCAATAGATATGGACAAGTATATGCCACCCGTCGCTTTAATCGAGGGGAAATGGGGCCAGCTAGTCGGATAACGCAGTGGTGAGAAACTGACGCAGACGAATTATACATTTATTTTGCTCTTGTTATCGCAATGGGTATTGTACTAAAGTCACGTTAAGAGGACTATTGGACGACAGACAACACAATCTTCTCGACGCCAGGCTTTTCTATTTCTATGCCCCTCAAACGCTTCCAACTTCTATCTCGGTGCACAATAGAGAGCTATTTATTGGTGCAACTGGCCTCATGAATGGTGCTACCGCATCACCTTATGCTGCCTTTCAAGCAATATGGGATAGGCTAATCATGGAGCACATTGCAAATGAAACCAATAGATATGGACAAGTATATGCCACCCGTCCCTTTTATCAACGGGAAATGGGGCCAGCTAGTCGGATAACGCAGTGGTGAGAAACTGACGCAGACGAGTTATACATTTATTTTGCTCTTGTTATCGCAATGGGTATTGTACTAAAATCACGTTACGAGGACTATTGGACGACAGACAACACAATCTTCTCGACGCCAGGCTTTTCTATTTCTATGCCCCTCAAACGCTTCCAACTTCTATCTCGGTGTCTCCATTTTAATAATAATTCCCGATTTTCGTCCAACGTTACTCGCTCACAAGCCAAATTTTTTAAAATACAGCCCATTGTCGCAAGTCTTTCAAGCAATATGGGATAGGCTAATCATGGAGCACATTGCAAATGAAACCAATAGATATGGACAAGTATATGCCACCCGTCCCTTTAATCGAGGGGAAATGGGGCCAGCTAGTCGGATAACGCAGTGGTGAGAAACTGACGCAGACGAATTATACATTTATTTTGCTCTTGTTATCGCAATGGGTATTGTACTAAAATCACGTTACGAGGACTATTGGACGACAGACAACACAATCTTCTCGACGCCAGGCTTTTCTATTTCTATGCCCCTCAAACGCTTCCAACTTCTATCTCGGTGTCTCCATTTTAATAATAATTCCCGATTTTCGTCCAACGTTACACAATAGAGAGCTATTTATTGGTGCAACTGGCCTCATGATTGGTGCTACCGCATCACCTTATGCCACCTTTCAAGCAATATGGGATAGGCTAATCATGGAGCACATTGCAAATGAAACCAATAGATATGGACAAGTATATGCCACCCGTCCCTTTAATCAAGGGGAAATGGGGCCAGCTAGTCGGATAACGCAGTGGTGAGAAACTGACGCAGACGAGTTCTACATTTATTTTGCTCTTGTTATCGCAATGGGTATTGTACTAAAATGACGTTACGAGGACTATTGGACGACAGACAACACAATCTTCTCGACGCCAGGCTTTTCTATTTCGATGCCCCTCAAACGCTTCCAACTTCTATCTCGGTGTCTCCATTTTAATAATAATTCCCGATTTTCGTCCAACGTTACTCGCTCCCAAGCCAAATTTTTTAAAATACAGCCCATTGTCGCAAGTCTTCGCCTGTTCTTCAGTCCGGCAATCGAAGATATTCCTGAGGAAGTGTTCCATATGCTCTAGTGTGGTTACGGAGGCTGTGGAAACTGAGGGGAACATGCGTTGGGCCAACCGTACTCTTCGAATTTGACTGGCACGCTTTTCCAGCTGTCCCCATTTCCCCCCAATAAGGAGAGCGCAGTTTAATGGTGCAACTGGCCTCATGATTGGTGCTACCGCATCACCTTATGCTGCCTTTCAAGCTATATGGGATAGGCTAATCATGAAGCACATTGCAAATGAAACCAATAGATATGGACAAGTATATGCCACCCGTCCCTTTAATCGAGGGGAAATGGGGCCAGCTAGTCGGATAACGCAGTGGTGAGAAACTGACGCAGACGAATTATACATTTATTTTGCTCTTGTTATCGCAATGGGTATTGTACTAAAATCACGTTAAGAGGACTATTGGACGACAGACAACAGAATCTTCTCGACGCCAGGCTTTTCTATTTCTATGCCGCTCAAACGCTTCCAACTTCTATCTCGGTGTCTCCATTTTAAAAATTATTCCCAATTTTCGTCCAACGTTACTCGCTCCCAAGCCAATTTTTTTAAAATACAGCCCATTGTCTCAAGTCTTCGCCTGTTCTTCAGTCAGGCAGTCGAAGATACTCCTGAGGAAGTATTCCATAGGCTCTAGTGTGGTTACGGAGGCTGTAGAAACTGAGGGGAACATGCGTTGGGCCAACCGTACTCTTCGAATTTGACTGGCACGCTTTTCCAGCTGTCCCCATTTCCCCCCAATAGAGAGCTATTTATTGGTGCAATTGGCCTCATGACTGGTGCTACCGCATCACCTTATGCTGCCTTTCAAGCAATATGGGATAGGCTAATCATGAAGCACATTGAAAATGAAACCAATAGATATGGACAAGTATATGCCACCCGTCCCATTAATCGAGGGGAAATGGGACCAGCTAGTCGGATAACGCAGTGGTGAGAAACTGACGCAGACGAATTATACATTTATTTTGCTCTTGTTATCGCAATGGGTATTGTACTAAAATCACGTTAAGAGGACTATTGGACGACAGACAACACAATCTTCTCGACGCCAGGCTTTTCTATTTCTATGCCCTTCAAACGCTTTCAACTTCTATCTCGGTGTCTCCATTTTAATAATAATTCCCAATTTTCGTCCAACGTTACTCGCTCCCAAGCCAATTTTTTTTAAATACAGCCCATTGTCTCAAGTCTTCGCCTGTTCTTCAGTCGGGCAGTCGAAGATACTCCTGAGGAAGTATTCCATATGCTCTAGTGTGGTTACGGAGGCTGTGGAAACTGAGGGGAACATGCGTTGGGCCAACCGTACTCTTCGAATTTGACTGGCACGCTTTTCCAGCTGTCCCCATTTCCCCCCAATAAGGAGAGAGCAGTTTATTGGTGCAACTGGCCTCATGACTGGTGCTACCGCATCACCTTATGCTGCCTTTCAAGCAATATGGGATAGGCTAATCATGGAGCACATTGCAAATGAAACCAATAGATATGGACAAGTATATGCCACCCGTCCCTTTGATCGAGGGGAAATGGGGCCAGCTAGTCGGATAACGCAGTGGTGAGAAACTGACGCAGACGAATTATACATTTATTTTGCTCTTGTTATCGCAATGGGTATTGTACTAAAATCACGTTAAGAGGACTATTGGACGACAGACAACACAATCTTCTCGACGCCAGGCTTTTCTATTTCTATGCCCCTCAAACGCTTCCAACTTCTATCTCGGTGTCTCCATTTTAATAATAATTCCCGATTTTCGTCCAACGTTACTCGCTCCCAAGCCAAATTTTTTAAAATACAGCCCACTGTCGCAAGTCTTCGCCTGTTCTTCAGTCAGGCAGTCGAAGATACTCCTGAGGAAGTGTTCCATATGCTCTAGTGTGGTTACGGAGGCTGTGGAAACTGAGGGGAACATGCGTTGGGCCAACCGTACTCTTCGAATTTGACTGGCACGCTTTTCCAGCTGTCCCCATTTCCCCCCAATAAAGAGAGCTATTTATTGGTGCAACTGGCCTCATGATTGGCGCTACCGCATCACCTTATGCTGCCTTTCAAGCTATATGGGATAGGCTAATCATGGAGCACATTGCAAATAAAACCAATATATAGGGTTACCTCGTAAGTCGACGTACATCCTTTATGGGGCAGATCCTGTTTCTTCTTAGTGACTACCTGTGCTTTGTGGAGTTTGTTTTTTGCTTCTGATTTGGAACTGTTGAAAATGGCGACCTATACGAACGAGGTATATGCTGACATATTATTGTGTTACCGATATTGCGATGTTGGTGGCACGAGCTCTTGATGATGCACCATCGCAATATCCGTAAAGGTATTACATCTGGCTCGCACCTATTCCATTTCAAACAAAGACACTTAACAACTTCCCTGTCCCCATACAACTAATTTTGATAATGTCCCACGCCCATCGTTTTTTTTTTATTATATACCTCAAAAAAATAATATGCCTAAAAAATTTTTAATATACTAATCTTGTTTGGATTGTTTTTTTTGGAGTCATATGTGACTCAAGAACGTAGGGCGATAGATTTTCTTTGTTACGCTCCATGAGTCTCATGTGCGCATGCACAAACTCATCCGTCAAACGTCAATCAACTGTCATAATGTCAATTACGTTAGAAATTTGAATAAGAAAATTGTTTATTGAGGTTATGTACCAATATTTTATTGAAGAAAACATTTAATTTGTGGATGTTATTGTTATTACTGGTAAAAATGGCTAGAAGAAGATACACGCAGGAAGAACTATTGAGTTATTTAGAAAATTCAGATGAAGAACCATTTAGTGATGGAAGTGACGAAGAATATCAGCCCAATGATGAAGATGAAGATAGCGAAGATACAGAGGTAATTGCAAACTTTGTAGAAAGTAGTGCACAAGAACTGAGAGTTCGTCACCAACACCAAGAAGTATGTCGCCATGCAATCCATCTGATGTCCAATGGAATATGGATGTTTTGTCTTTAGGGAGAGAAACAACAATCACGGTGTACAAAACTTAAGCGCGATTACTGAAGACGGGCGAGTAAGTTTGAACAAAATCTATGTTTATTTTATACCTGATGATTTGATTGATGAAATGGTCATTCATACCAATAATTACGCTCAGTTATTGAAAGAATTACGTACTGCACAATTTAGCCGAATGACGAGATGGAAAGACGTCACTAGAGAAGAATTAAAAACATTTTTTGGAGTAATAATCTACATGGGTCTCAATCCTAAGCCGTCAATCGAGCGAACATGTCTTATAATAGATTCAGCTCTATTCTAAGATGTTGGCACTTTACAGAGATTCAAATAGGTGTCATTGCAGAGCAAAGGACTCGTAAAATAGAACCACTGATACAAAAAATTGTAAACAACTTTCGTAGTCTTTATATACCTTCCGATATTATTGTCGTTGATGAATCAATGGTAAAATTTCATGGAAAATTGATAATAAGAACCTATAACAGATCACTACGGTATGAAAATTTATAAGGCCTGCACAATAAGTAGTTACACATGGTCGTATCAAATTTATTCCGGAGTCTCGCTACAGTTAGATGGTCTTGATAAACCCGGCTCTACAGTGGTGCAGCTCACAGAACCGCTTTTAGATGCAGGCCGTATCATTGTTGCTGACAACTATTACACCAGTTTGCCATTGGCTATATAAAAGGACGCAATACTGACTTGTGTGGTACTTTACGAAAAACAAAAGAAATTTGCCAGAAGAAGTTGTGAAAGCAAAGCTAAGAAGGGGGGAAAAAATTACTAGACAAAAGGACAATCTCTATACTGTACTAAAATGGCATGATAAGCGCGACGTACGAGTACTTATGATGTCAACCTGCCAAGGAGATAGTATGTCTAACGGCACTACTAAACGAGGCGACGTCATGAAACCAGATGCAATCATTGATTATAATGATGCTAAAAAAGGAATCAACATTTCAGATTTCATTCTCCGTTACGTAAAAGTCTGACGTGGTATAAAAAAATACCTATAGATTTACTATTTCAAGTCACCATTGTCAATACCAGATGCATTTACAACGAGTTGGCAGATGGCTCCAAGTTGACTGTCTTACAAGTCCAAGAACATCTAGTCTGACATTTCCTTGGACCTGCAGCATCAACCACAGAAAGCAATCTTCGTCAAAGATCTTCCAATCTCCGGTAGCTCTTCGAGTAATTCAGCTGCTTCTTCAACCAATTCTGGTCATTATTTGCAAGAAATTCCACGAAATGCCAACAGTAAACTGGTACGAAAAAGGTGCACTGGATGTTATGTCAAACTGAAAAGTGAAGGGTTACTGGCTAGAAAAGCGAAGCAAGAACATACTGAGTGCAAAAGATGTGAAAAGGCATTCTGTTTAGAATGCTATAATGAGAAACATGCTTGATTTTACACCAAAAATTCAGACTCAAATTGTATAGAGAAATGAGTCGCCAGTGACTCATAAACTTATTCCAATACGTTCCTATACGAGTCATATATGACTCATTGGACAGGGAAGTTGTTAAGAAAAGACCGGATTTTTTGCTACCTGGGGGCCTTTTACCTAAGTTTTTTTGTGAGGTTTTGATGTTACTGTATAATGTTATACCTTTTTGGATAGCTGGCAAAATGGAGATGTTTTTAAGCTCATCTGCAAATAGACTTCCATAGATTTTTTTAAGTATCCCTTAAAGAAAAACACATCTTGGGTTTTTTTTTGTTTGATTTTTCACTTTTCTCCATCTTTCACGACTCATTTTACTCTGCAACTGTATTTTTTTAAATTGAAATGGGTAGAGCAATTCATCTTCCAAAATAAAACGTATTAACAAACATACGAGAGGCTTAGATTACAAAAAAGAGATACAACAAAAGGCAAACAACAAAAGATAAAGATGTAAGAAATTTCGTTAAACGATGCGATAAATGTCAACGCCTAAAATATTCTCAACTAAATGGAGAACCAATGGTTATTACAAGTACAGCTAGTACTGGTTTTGAGAAAATATATTTAGATTTAGTAGGTCCTTTAGAAGTAGATAATAATGATAATAAGTACGCTATAACGCTGCAATGTGAGCTCACTAAATATGTTGAAGCATATCCCTTAATTGCCAAAAATACTGATGGCTACTTCATCGAAATTTTAGAGCTTTTGTAAATAATTTTACTCTTTGATACGGAGTGCCGAAACAAGTTGCAACTCATAGAGGGAAAGAGTTCTTGTCTCAGATATTCAAAGAGTTACTAGCTGACCCAGCAAACGTTGTATTGCCATCTAAAGTAGTAAAAAAAAGAAACTAAAATTTTAGGGGTGTATAAAATAGATGACCACCGATTCTCAATTCTACCAAATATTTATATCTTGCATAAAATTTATCGTACTCCAATAATTATTATATTCTTTATTGCCAACTGTGGAAGCACAGATCCGAAAGTTGTATCTTCAAACAGAATAATATAAAAAACGCGATACAAAAATAGGTGTTGATAGTAGATGAGTGAAAATTTGAAGTTGTACGTATTATTTAATACTGAATCATACTAAAAAAAACAAAAAATTTTGTCCAAAAATTAAAAAAAAATGTTAAAAGTGTATCACTTAGGGGTATGAAAAATAGATAGTAGCCGATTCTCAGACCTACTGAATATGCACATACAATTTGATGAAAATCAGTAAAGCCGTTTCGGAGGAGTAAGGTAACTAAAATTATGACACGAGAATTTTATATATAAGATGTAAACTACACTATATAAAACAACTCAATTCTACAGCATACCATCACGAGTCTATAGGTGCTTAAGAGGTAACACATAAAAACCTTCTGTGTACAGCAAATACCACCTCCGAGGAAATAAATGGCGCTAAACTTCATAATGACAACTATGACAAATACACTGGCCTTCAAAAGTAAGTATCACCCTTTTAAAATTGTGATAACCTTTTAAGTTCACAATATATACTTTTGAAATAAAGAGGACTCCAAAGAGAATTTAATTTTGTACATAAAAACTTTATAGTCGGTAACCTTCTTTTAAGAATTGGCTGAAAAAAAACTTCAAAAACAAAACCATTCCTTTTTCAAAGTGGACGTTTCCGAATTACAATTTTACCATTCACATTTTTCTTTCTGTTTTAAATTTTTTTTAGATCGATGGGTCTTGTTTTAAAAATTTATGCTAAAAAGCACATAACATTTATTTATCATGCCTCTTTCAGTTGAAGAATGTGCTAGGATCATGGCTTTTCTGGAATTAGGCATCAGTATGCGTCGCACTGCAAGAATGGTGGGTGTGACGGTACGAACGGTCCAGAAGGTAAAGCGAAGGTACGAAGAGAATGGACACCATCTGAGGAGACCTTATAATGGCAGACCCAGGTGTACCAGTGCCCGAGAAGATCGTTATATTATTTCCACTGTGTTAAGAAATCGCCAAGTCCAGCAACAGCTACTTCAGACCCGGAGGGACTACATTAGTGACAGTACAGTGAGAAGAAGACTTGCTGTAGCAAATTTGAAACCCCGAAGACCAGCGAGTGGCCCAAAACTCGAGAGACAGCATCGAGTAGCGAGACTGCGATACGCCCGTGAACACATGCAGTGGGATGAAGAAGAATGGTCAAGAATTTTGTTTGCAGATGAGCCTCGATTCTCCCTTTACACTTCTGATGTAAGGCGAAGTGTTTACAGGCGACCTGGTGAGCGATACCTTCAAGCCTGCATCTCAGAAAGACTCCAATACGGTGGAGGCAGTGTACATGTATGGGCTGGCATATCTTCAGAAGGTCGCACAGAGCTAGTAGCCACAGAAAATGGTACCCTCACTGGGCAAAGATATGCTCAAGAGATTCTCAATGAGTATGCAGGGCCGTATTTAGCAAATATGGGTGATGTATCGATGCTCATGCATGATAATGCCCGGCCACGCACGGCTCATATCGATCAAGAGTATATTCAGGAGGTCAGTATCAGCGTGATGGCTTGGCCATCAAGAAGTCCTGATCTCAACCCGATTGAACACGCCTGGGATGAGCTTGGGAGGCTAGTCAGAAATCGCAGACCACCACGTACTACCCTCAGGGCACTAAAGCAGGCCCTGGTAGAAGATTGGGAGAATATTCCCCAACATCGGCTCCGAAACCTAGTGTTCAGTATGCCAAATCGGCTCGAAGCTGTAATCAGAGCTCGAGGAGGCAATACCAGTTATTAAAAATTAAATAACATGTAATACATTTTAGTTGAATTTTTTTACACTAAACTAAAAATATCTATTTTCATTGTTTTATCTTTTTTAAGTTAAAAATGTTACTAATGCATAATTTTAGTTTCTAAGAATTAAAGCCTATAAAATTTGCAACAAAACGTTTTTAATCTTAAATCTCTACCTTCTATAGTTAAGAAAAAAATTTAATTTGAAAAGTGTGATACTTACTTTTGCAGGCCAGTGTAGTGTGTTTGATTCATTTCATCCACAGTCCCCCTGAAAACGAGATCTGGAAAGGTCTTGAAACATCGGCTTAACTTAAATAAACTAATGTAACTTTTACGCAAAAAAAAAATCTAATGTAAAACCGTTACAATTACACGCGTTTTAATCCTTTAAAAGTGTTATATTTAAACACATAAAAATTTAAATGCATTTATTAGTATTCAATAAGACAATCATCCTGAAATGAGGAGTATGTGGCTCCCTTTCTGGTGTTTTGGTTACAACACCACTGTTCATACAGAGACTCAATACACACCTATGAGTTAGTATTTGGTAAAAAATGTTCCCTTCCAAGCAATCTTACACAAAACCTTGATCCAGTTTACAACTGTGGAGTCTATCCGAATGAATTGAGGTACAGGCTGCAACTTTCTCAAAGGGAAGCTAAGAATAATTTGTTAGAAAGTAAATTAGAGAGAAAACTGATATGATATTATAAAAATATAAATATTAAACGTGTAAATAATAAAGTAAATGATTTTATTTTAGTTAAAAATGAGATGGGTAATAAGTTTGAAGATATTTATTCAGGACCATATAAAGTTGTAAAAGATATGTCACCTAATGTAGAAATTATAAATGAAAAAGGTACAGTAGAGGTGGTTCATAAAAATAGAACAAAAATTAATATTAAAAAATAATAATAAGATTTAGCTATAAGCACTTTAAAAAATATATATACAATGTATTTTTTTTTTATTAAGAAGGGTGATGTAGAGGTAAAATAGATTAGTGTCACAACACTACGATATTCGAATGTTACAGCACTATATGCTGGACTATATAATGATAATTTTATATTTAATAAAGGCAGTCTTAATAAGGCATCGAGTGGTTTCATTTATTCCAAAGCATTACCTTACACGACGACCAGAAACACCTTCGCAAGGACTGGTGTCGCCAAATGTTAGATAAGTTCAACGGCGGTGACTCAAATGCTGTATTTGACATCGTCACAGGTGATGAAAGCCGGATATATTGTTACTAACCCGAAACCAAAAGACAATCAGCTCAGTGGTTGTTTCCTTTCGAGGATCGGCCAACTAAAGTAAAGAAAGGAAGAATTCAAGGAAAAAAGATGACACGACAGTTGTGCTAGAAGATGGGAGGACATTTACTGCAGACTGGTATGTCAATCGCATTTTGCCTATTGTCTTGGAAAAACTTCGACAGCAGCGCCCTCGAAGCAGGATCCCCCTTCACCACGACAATGTTACAGCGCACTCCGCAAAACGGATTGTTGAATATTTGACTATGGCAGATGTGGAGATAATGAGTCATCCGCCATACAGTTCTGACCTGGCGCCCTAGTTCTTTTATTTATTTCCAAGAACTAAAGATAAAATTCGAGATATTCGCTTTATGAGCCCTGAAGAAAGCATACGAAAATGCCTAGAAGAGACCCCTATAGAAGAAGAATGGGTTCACTGCTTTTCTCAGTGTTTCCATCGAATGCGACGACGTGTAGAGAGGAACTTAGATTACTTCGAAAAACAATAAAAATATTGGCAACTTTCTACATTAAGCCGCTTTTCATTTTCTAAACATTTTCAGTGTAACCTAGGTATTAAGATTGTATATACAATATAATAACCGACACTGTATAAACCGACAGATATTAAGGGCAATACAAACCAAAAACATTTTCTCTAGAATTTATGTCTGTAATTATGTCTTTATGAACGCATGTTTGTATGCACATCATGCAAAAATTACTACATGAAATTGAATGTAGTTTTCGCAGTTGTGTAGTTCAAGCTTCCCGAGAGAACCCACTATGACGGAATTTTCGCAGATGGAGTCTCGGGCGGAAAAATAGTAAAAAATAAAGATAATACCGCGAGTTACGACAGCCCAACACGGCTAAACCTGCATGCGTTGCCTTAGTTTAATTATGATATTGTTTAATCAGTCTTGTTCCATTTTATCTGTGAGTAACATTAAATATTGTTAAATAAAAGTGCTTTTTAAAAACTTAATTCCCGACGCCCGATACATAACTGGCGCAGTCGAGTAGTCTCGCGGTAGCTTCTTTTTAACGTCGGTATAAAATCTTCCGAGTATAAAGTAGCTATGGTTTTCGAGCCGCTAAACCGCAAGAATTAAAGAACCTTGTCGGTCGTTGGGACATCATCATCAACGCGCACGTCAACCCGGAACATTGGGAATTCACGCACTGGGCAAGACTCGACAGCAGATGCAGATGCTGATTTGATGAGTACTCTCGCTATTCAAGTATCCTGCTATATCTACTGTCCTAGTATTATATATATTTTATTATAAAGTTAAAGAACGTTGCGTACAGCTAATATCGCTAAATAACGGGTTATACTTACTTAGAAACAAGAAAGGTGTATCTAGGTGATAATTACCAAGTATTAGAACAACAGTGTAATCCGAAACGCAATGTCTTTCAGTGAATGTGATAAAGATTTTAAATTCCTTGCCGATTTATTACCGCGGCATGGTGGGAACCCAAAGTTATTAAACTTTTATCTTTATTCGAGAGTGTTAAAGCTGCCGAGAAAGATACATCAATTGGAGATATACATATATCGTACAAAGATCAAATAGAACATAGTTTATCTCTTATAAGTAAGAAAATTAGTTTTATTATTCCGCACATTAATAGAAGGAAGAGAGGCCTTGTAAATGGTTAAGGCTCTATAGTAAAATCAATCACAGGAAATTTGGATCAAGCTTTTTGATTTTGATTTGCTTCAAGCGGGCGCGCGGTGTCGAATTGACCGTGCTCAATACATTTACGTTCATACTATTATTATTACTTGTCACATGTTTTTTCATTTCTAGTAGCCTATCGCTTTGTCGTTGTGAGCGAAATAAAGAGTTTACCTCCGCAAGCCGCGCTCCCCCCACCCCACAGATCGCTAATGTTTTAGTCGCGGCGCAGCCGTCGAAAGCACACCACGCACCTTTCGTCGAAAATGCTACGCGCGACGCTCAACGCGATATAGTATTTCTTCGGATATCACCCAATACTAACGAATTAAGCTTGTAATACTCCTTTTATTTATAAAATGAGTCGTAGACCGCTAACACGAAGTGCAATACTCGAAGAATTACAGCGAGAAGATGAAGAAGAGAGTGAATCAGAGCTCAGTGACCAAGGTTCAGAAACTTCTGACCAAATCGTTTCAGAGGAATCTCAATCTACTGAGGAATCAAACAGCTCGGATTCAGATGAGGACAATTTGCCACTTTCAGATATACACAGCTATTTTACAAGGCGTGATAAAGTAACGAAGTGGCAAAAATCCAACAACAACAGGGTGAGGCGTCAAGTACAAAATATTCTCACTGAAGATTCAGGTACTCGTAGGAATGGCGTGAGGGTAACAACATTTACGCAAGCCTGGAGTTTATTCATTACGGAGAATATTATTGAAAAAGTTCTTAGACATACCACGTGACTACAAACCGACTGATGCTGTAGAAATTCGAGCACTTTTCGGATTACTGTATATAGCAGGATCCTTGAAGACGTCACACGCCAATTTAGAAGATTTATATACAAGTGATGGGACAGGCATTCCTATTTTTCCCACTATTATGTCACTGAAAAGAATGAAATTTCTACACAATTCATTGCGGTTTGATGGCGCTACTACGCGACCATCTCGTCGTACTCTAGACAAAGCTGCGCCAATAAGAGAGGTTTTAGATGTGTTTACACAAAACTGTCTTCTACCATATTCAGTGGGAGCGAACGTTGTAATTGATGAGATGATGGCTGGTTTTCTAGGAAAATGTCCATTCCGACAGTACATAAAATCAAAACCCCATAAATACGGAATAAAACTTTATCCGCTAGTAGACGCTGCTACGTTTTATGTCCTCAACATTGAACTTTATGCTGGTAAGCAGCCTGAAGGCCCGTACCAGTTGAGCAATGCTGCAACCTAACAATCGACAATTGGTACACCAGTGTGCCTTTGGTGAACGATTTTGCCAAGGATTATAAGATTTCTGTCGTGGGTACTATGCGTAAAAACAAGAAAGAAATACCCCTTTGCTTTACAGATAAAAGCCGACCTGAATATTCAAGTCAATTTGGATTTTCTGATACAGCTACGCTCATATCTTACGTGCCTAAAAAAAATAGGTCTGTAGTTCTAATATCTTCACTTCATTGTGCTGCGGAAATTGATGAAAGTACAAATGAAAAGCGCAAACCCAGCATCGTCACTTTTTACAACAAAACTAAAGGGGGTGTCGATGAACTCGATAAAAAAGTAAAAATGTATTCGACATCAAGGAAGAATAATAGATGGCCATTGACACTCTTCTTTCGTCTTCTGGATATTTCTGGAATAAATTCCATAGTGATATTGAGGGAAAATAATGTGACTATTCAGAAAAGGCGACAGTATTTACGGGCATTGGGCATTGAACTGACAAAAGAGTACGTCCAAAGAAGAGCAACGATGGTAAACCTTCCAGGAAACTAAAGAGAAACATAAGGGAGCATTTGAATATGGATGTTGAAGATTCTGCTGATCGATTACGCGCGACCGCTGGCGATACGAATGACAGCGCGCCCGCTTGAAGGTTAAATTCAAAGCAGAAATTTCTAATATTCATAATAAAGTAAATAATATCGCGAGCACCCAGGGCAAATCCCTGATACTTGCCGAAAATACCATTAAAGAATTTAGCCATCAAATTGAAAAAATAACTTTAAATCAAAATAAATTGCTTCTAACCATCCAAAATCAATCACGGATTAGCGATAAGATTGCCAACCATTTACATTTCTTAGAGATATATGTAGAAATAGACTTTAGCTTACAAATTATTTTAGATGGATAAGAAATTTTAGAAGACGCAATGACGTTTGCGCAATTAGGAGTAATGCACCCTAGTACGGAGGGACACACTGAAATGATGGGGAATAAGAAAAACCACATGCACGGTATGGCCAAATTGTATTTTATTGTTTTTCGAAGTATTCTCCGTTCAACTTAATGCAATTTTCCATTCGTTCAAACCAATCATTAAAACAGTAATTCCAGTCTGAAGTTGACATTGACAAAATGGCTGATTTCTACACTTCTACAGCTGCTTCGGGGTCTTCAAACCAATGATATTTAAAAGTATAGATAAGTTACCTAGGCAACATTCGGTGTTTGTAATTGATACACAAACGCACACATGAATAATTTAACATTGCAATAGCACACTACATTTCGATTACATGTCAAAGAAGGATAGAGTGCGTTTCATCAAATAGTTCCTATGCCGTCATGTTGGTAGCACTGGTTGTCAAAAGTGTCAACACGGTGTGCCGCTGCTCCAGATTTTCACAAGTTAAATTGAGATTCAGTCATAAAACATGCCGAAAACATTAAAAAGTGGTGAAAGAATGATGGTGTTGAAAGTGAACGACTTTTGTGAGCGTGAAAAACGTAACGAGGCCCCACTTATTCCATTAAGATGTGTACAAGCTCGGGTCGCCGCCATTACAGGTAATAGCCCAGTCATATTAGGTAAAAAAAGGGGTCAACCTCGGAATGAAAGATAATAAGCTGCAAATTGGTATGAACCTTTGTTTTGTCATTCTAAATGTTGTCTCAAAAGTCACAATCGTTATCGTGTCCGCGTCTCAAGATATTCAAGGTCAAAGGTCACAAAAATCGGTTTTTCGCGAATATCTGGCTTCCTATCGGTTAAATGAGATTTGCATTTATTATAAAAGTTGTAGGCTATAAAATTCCCTGCAACTTTTGTTTAAACTTTTTTTTCATACGATCAACCGTTTTGAAGGTAGAGCGCGAAGTGCACATCGTACAGTCATATACGGCCTAATGCAAGGTCAAGCGTGAGTTATGGTTATCAGTACGTTATAAAGTCAATTATTTACTTGGAAATTATAATTATTAAACAATGCCTATTATTTATGTACTAACTATTAATTATTTATATTTAATTAAAGTAAGTAACTTGATTATTTATATATAATTATTCATATTTAACTATTTAAGTATAAAATATTATTAATTCTGGATTATATATTTTAGTTTTATTTTAAGTTAACACGACATTATATATCTTTTCTTTAAAACGCGTAAATTTCTCAATACTTATATACCTGGAAATACTTGTCCCTACCCTATGCCCTTTTCTATTCATTGCCGGGACAGATGTTCTATAGTATTCAAGGCCACTCTCTCCACTTTGTATGAGTCAAGATTATTCGTTAGTTTGAAATTGTACCGTTGCAACTACGGACGTACGGTTTTAAGAGCTATGGCTGATTTGTGTTTTATATGTGATAAGAAACTTTCAGAAGGTGTTTCTGTGAATGTCGTACGTGGTTTACAAACTTTAAAAACTGCAAGTATTGAAAGAAATGATGGACATATAGACTATTTAAATACTTTAAGTTCTGTAAATGTGCATTCCGAGTGTCGAAAAGTGTACACGAGTAAAAATGTTATTATTGCATCAAAACGACGCACAGATGAGAGTGAACCTTCAACGTCAAGTGCACCTCGTAAAAAACGAAATGAAGTCTTTGATTTTGGAAAGTTATGCTTATTTTGTGGCCAAGAAGCTGATGAAATAGCAGAAAAGAAAAAAAATTAAAGTATAGACGGACAATAAGTAATGTAAGTACTCTTGCATTCAAAGACAACGTAATTAAGAGAGCAGAAGAACGAAACGATTCCTTAGGAGAATTAGTAAAGGAACGTATATATTACGAGTATGATTTGATCGCTGCTGAAGCAAAGTATCATACTATTTGCTATACCAACTTTTTAACCCGAGTACCATCTGCAGATAAAAAGCCTCGCCAAGATGATCAAGTCACTCAAGCAATGAAGGAGATTTTTTATTATATAGAAAATAATGAAGATTCTCAATTTACTTTGAAAGAACTTAAAGATGCCCCTACGGAATACATACCTGACGATAAGACAATTATTACAAAATTACAACAAAAGTATTTAACTGATATAATAATCACAAAAAGAATTGGATCATTTACAATTATATCTTTCCGTGATACACAGCTTAACGTATTATCAAAAGCTTGGTACGAAAATAAAAAAAGTACTCCTGTAGAAGAACGTCTACGGATTGTAGAAGCTGCTGCGGCTATTATTAGGGAAGACATCAGATCATCTGTAGTTGAAACAAAAACGTATCCACCTCCGAATAAAATGCTAGATTGTATTAATGAAGAAATACCAAAAACATTATCACATTTTTTGGAAGAAATGATATTAAAAAATAGAAAAGGACAAGTAGATCATTTAAAAACGAAATGCACATCTATTAGCCACGCAATAATGGCTTCGATACGAGAACGTTCATTTTCATCACAGCTACTGTTGGGCCTTTCCGTATTTCTTCACAGAAGATATGGGTCTAAAAAATTGTTGGATGTTTTATCATCTTTAGGATTTGCTGCATCATATAGTAATACCATACAGTATGAAGTTTCATCAGTTTACCATCCACAACCTCGTATTTTACCATCAGAGTCTGGTGCGTTGGTACAATATGTTGGAGACAATGCAGATATTAATGTCAGTACTCTTGACGGTAATAATACTCTTCACGTTATGGGAATGATAAAAATAATTACTCCGAAAGATGCTGTAATTTATGATGATCGCATAAAAAAATGTACAACTAAACCGAGTGCAAAAGAGTTAGCAGCAATATCACATGTATCTCTTTTAGCATATGAAAAGCCAGTTGTACCTGGGTACAGCAAGATTCAAGTCCAAAATCTACATGATGATCAAGTACTGATTGAAAAAAAATTTAATGCAGTTGATTTGTTGTGGTTATACGGAAAATGGAAGAATCTTTCACCGTTGCCAGGGTGGAATGGCTATCTTCAACAACTTACGAAAAATAATCAAAATTTTTCAACTTCTCAGGTTATATTTCTACCTTTCATTGATCATCCTGCCAGTAATTTAGACACAATTTATACAACTTTACATAGTGCTATAAATATTGCCAAGTCACATCAACAAAAAACGTGCATAATTACATTTGATCAGCCCCTGTACTCAAAAGCACGTGAAATGGTTGCTGCGTCAGATGCAAACTCAGACTTGTCTAAAACAGTTGTCAAACTTGGAGGATTTCATATGCTCATGTCTTTTCTTGGATGCATAGGACATGTAATGGACGGTAGTGGTCTCAAGGAAGCTTTAAGTAAAATATATGCTACAAATTCGGTCGACAAAATGTTGAATGGTCACGCTTATGCAAGAAGTATCAGAGGCCATATATTATTACGACTTGCATTATCAATAAAGATTTTTGAAGAGATGAAAATTGAAAATTGTGTGTTAGATGAGTTAATTGAACAGATAACTAGTCGCGATGTTTCCTACGAAGATGTTGAAGGATGTACGAGCAGCTCCAACTCGTTAATTGATCAATTTCAGGATAAAGTAAAAGAATTAAAAGCTCGAGGTCCCACGGCACAGTTATGGGTGCAATATTTTGAAATGGTATCAATAGCCCTAGATTTCATTCGCGCTGAAAGGCTGGGACTTTTTCAAGAACATTTGGATGCAGTGCGAAAAATGCTGCCCTATTTTCATGCTGGTGGTCATTTCCTATATGCGAAATCAGCTCATTTGTATCTTCAAGATATGTTAAAACTTGAGGAGACAATGGATCAACAGGCTTTTGAGAACTTTAAAAACGGATTCTTTACTGTAAAACGAACAGAAAAATTCAATTCTGGTACATGGACAGACATGGTAATCGAGCAAAGTCTGATGAAATCTATGAAGACAGAAGGAGGAGTATCTCGAGGCCGAAGTACACAAGAAAGTGTTCTATGTAAGTGGGTATATGCTATGTATGCCACGAATACAATTTGTGAAGAAATTGAACGGTTTTGTAACATTTCTTTAGATTCTGTGGACCAACATGTTGATGCTAGAGATTCACGAATAAAAAGGGATGATACTGATGTAAATGAACTGGTTGGTTGGTTTACGCTTCATAATCCCTTTCCAAATACGAATCAGTTGGTATCCTTAGCTTCAGGAATCGTTGGAAATGACCAAATTAATTGTCACCGAGCCCATGAAATCGGATTGCAATCTATGGTAAAGATAACTGGTTTGAACTTCAACGAAATAAAGTTAAAACGCGTCGATAAGGTTTTACCGCTTTCAGCCATTAACAAATCTGTCAAAATTAATGATTGTAAAGTTTCTATAGATCCAATGTTACTTTTCCAGAGAATAACTGTAAGCAAAAAATTTGAAAGTAATTTACAAGAATATCTTCAGTATGAACTAAGCCCGTATCCGACATCATTATTTGATAGTAATGGCATGAGAAAAACCACGAAAGCAACATTATATGACAATATGATGCCTGTCGTTATCGATCTTGATGAAAATATTGTAACATACATCATCGATGGTGGATTTCTTCTGCATCGCGTCGTATGGAGCAAAGACGATACTTTCTCTATTATTTTAAATAAGTACATTAAATATTTACAAACACATTATGGCTCAGCAATTGTTGTTGTATTTGACGGATATTCGGACTATAGTAAAAATATTAAAGCACTGGAACAACGAAGAAGAACTGCTGCACTTTCAAAATCATATGAAGTTTGTTTTGACGAAACAATGGTTGTGCCAATCAGTCAAGAAAAATTTTTATCAAATCGGTCTAATAAAAAAAAATTTATCGACATGCTTGTTGAAAAATTTAAAACTGTTAATATCACAACAAAACAAGACAGAGATGATGCTGATGTTCTCATCATTGACACAGCTATTGCCTTATCAGAACATCAAAAGACTGCTGTCATCATAGGAGAAGATATCGATTTGCTCGTTATTTTAATTGGACGTACTCAGTCACATCATCAGGAAATTTTTTTGAAAAAAGTTGGCAAAGGCAATGTCAAAACACAAATATATTCTACTAAAAGTTTTGACCAATATCCTCGTACTAAAAAGCACATTTTATTTTTACACGCATTCAGTGGCTGTGACACGACTTCTGCGCTATTTAAAAAAGGAAAAAAAACTGTTACTAGAGCATTGGAAAAAATTCCTGATTTAGATAAACTGGTGGAAGTATTTCAACAAGAAAACTGCCCAAAACAAACATTATTAGAAAATGGAGTGCGCATCTTGTTGGCATTATATAATGCTCCAAAATCTGAGGACAACATTGATCATTTCCGCTACACGCAATTCATCAAATTTACAAAACTAAATAAACCTGTACAACTGTCAACACTTCCACCAACAAGTGTAGCAGCTCATCAACACATAAAACGTGTCTACTACCAGATTCAAACGTGGTTAGGGAAGGACTTAGAACCTCAAGAATGGGGCTGGATGCTTGAAAATGAAATCCTGGAGCCCATACGAACGTTATTACCTCCAGCACCAGCCGAACTACTAAACGTAATATTTTGCAATTGCAAAAATGGTTGTGGTTCCCGCTGTGGATGCAGAAAATCAGGGCTACAATGTTCTTTAGCTTGCGGCCAGTGCAACGGACAAGCTTGCCTCAACGCTTCACTGTATCCAAGTAATCCCGATGAAGAAAATACATATGATCCCGATATTCTGGAAGGTTTGGAGATGAACATGACAGATAATGAGGATGATGACAATGAATCGAACATTTTTGAGCGACAAGAAGAAGAAGAAGACGAAGAAGAAGAAGATAATTAGCTTCCATTTCCAATTTCATTACAATTAAAATCAACAAAGATACTTTTGATATTTGAACTCACATTTTGATAAATGTATATTATGCCGTATTTAATAATAAATAAAAATATGTGTAAAATATATACTCTTACTATCATTTTAACTTAAAATAAAACTAAAATATATAATCCAGAATTAATAATATTTTATACTTAAATAGTTAAATATGAATAATTATATATAAATAATCAAGTTACTTACTTTAATTAAATATAAATAATTAATAGTTAGTACATAAATAATAGGCATTGTTTAATAATTATAATTTCCAAGTAAATAATTGACTTTATAACGTACTGATAACCATAACTCACGCTTGACCTTGCATTAGGCCGTATATGACTGTACGATGTGCACTTCGCGCTCTACCTTCAAAACGGTTGATCGTATGAAAAAAAAGTTTAAACAAAAGTTGCAGGGAATTTTATAGCCTACAACTTTTATAATAAATGCAAATCTCATTTAACCGATAGGAAGCCAGATATACGCTAAAAACCGATTTTTGTGACCTTTGACCTTGAATATCTTGAGACGCGGACACGATAACGATTGTGACTTTTGAGACAACATTTAGAATGACAAAACAAAGGTTCATACCAATTTGCAGCTTATTATCTTTCATTCCGAGGTGAAAGCCCTAATATGACTGGGCTATAAGTCAAATAGGGCTGCCAGTGTCAGGGCCCCGATTCTCGCGCCACCCGATATAAATATCGTGTGTGATATGACGTCCTGTCACTATCGCGCGTGCAGGTTTCTCCGTGCGCGCAAACGAGACAGGACATTGTATCGTATGTGATATGCTTATCGGGTAATTCGAGAATTGGGGTTTTGATTACCAGGTCCACGACTAAACTCAAATTATTGTGTCATTCAAACATTCTAATATTCCTATTGTATTTTATTCTAATCACCTATAGTATTTTTAGTGTTAATTCACTTGACCTTTTTAATAAAGTACCTAAAGGTACAAAAATCTGACAATAGTCAGATTTTTTAAATTTTTTTTTAATAGAAAATTTATTTGTTGTAATAATGTTGTTAATCTGGTACACCAAAATATTCAGGGTATGTTAAATAAGGAACTTGAAATTGAAATATACATGAATTGCAATAACATACATATACTCTGTTTTACTATGTGATTTTTAAGCCAGTGTTCAGTAGAACACTGGCTTAAAAATCACATCACATCATGTTTAACTTCACTAATCACCGAGTTGGTAGTTCATTTAGCCGAGTTAATTCAATACATGATGGCTCATTAATATTAATTAATAAAAATATTAAATTCAAGGAACGAAAGGACATTGTGAGCCTCTCTGTGGAACTAGTGGCCGAGATAGCTTGTATACAATTAGATCAGTTCATTATTATAAGTGTGTATAGACCTCCATCAGCACCATATGAGGATTTTGAAAATGTGATGGATGCAGTATTGTCTAGAGTTTGTAAGGGCTACAAAAGGATTCTGATTTGTGGAGATTTTAATATTAATCTATTAGAACATTCCTCCATGTGTACTAAGTTTAAAAGTCTGTTCATGTCATATAATCTCAGTAACTTGTTTATAGAGCCAACTAGAATAACACTGACCACAGCTACTTGTCTAGATAACATTTTTACAAATATAAAGCCTAACAGCAAAAGTATAATAAATCAACTAGAATCAGATCACTGTGGACAACTTATTAGTTTTGATTGGCCGACAAAGAAAACTATAACTAAAGACATCACTGTTGTACCAATTACACAGGGCCGTCTGAATTTATTTAAATCTTACCTATTTAATAAATTGCAAGTAATGCCTTTAGAGGAAAATAACCACAATGTTTTATATAATAATTTTTTTAATTTATTTAATACTGAATTAAAAAAATATTTACATCGAAGACCATTACAATTAATACTAATACCAAATTTAGTGAATGGGCTACAACTGGAATTCATAAGAGTAGAATGATGCTCTACAGCCTCTATGATGAAAAAACTTTCAACCATAATCCACTCTTTCTGGAATATGTAAAAAAATATTCAAAAACATTTAAACATGTTTGTCAAGCAGCAAAATCTTTACACTTAAGAAATAAAATAAGACATTCTAACGATAAAATCAAAACTACTTGGAAAATTATTAATAATGAAACTGGTAAAACAAAAGATCAAAACTCTGGGTTTAATCTAAATATTAATAATGTAATTGTAAAATCAAACTTAGATGTTGCTAGAGCTTTTGAAAATTTCTTTACCAATGTTCCCATATCTACCACTAAACATTTAAACTTATGTCCAACCAGGGCAATATCATTACTTTCTGCAAATGTTACTAAATGTTCAAATAATTTCCAATTTAAGTATGTTAATATCTCGGATATCATAAAGTCATTTAAAGAGATTAATGTTAAAAAGACAGCTGACCTCTGGGGTATATCTGTTAAAGTAATAGGCTCTCTGATTGATATAATAGCGCCTGATCTAGCCCTAATATTTAACAAATGTATAGACTGTGGCACATTTCCAGACCTCATGAAGCATAGCAAAATAATACCTTTATTCAAGTCGGGTTGCTCATCAGATCCCTCTAATTATAGGCCTATTTCAATTTTGCCTACCCTGAGTAAAATATTTGAAAAACTAATACTGTGTCAACTACGCGCTCATTTTAACATAAATAAAATTATACATACAATTTGGATTCACTCGGGGACGTTCAACTGTTGACGCAGGTGTTGCATCAATGGAACATATTTTTAGTGCTTGGGAGGATTCACAAGATTCTTTAGGAATCTTTTGCGACCTTTCCAAAGCGTTTGATTGCGTCCAACATGAAATTCTAATCAGGAAATTGCAACACTATGGCATAAGAGGAATGCTCAGCTAATTTTTAGATCTTAATCAAAATCAGCTGATTATCATGATGAAATGAATAAAGTTAACTTTAATAAATGGCTTAGGGAAAAATTGATACCAAATATACCTCCGCAATCAATTGTTGTCATGGATAATGCCTCCTATCATACTGTTCGAGTTGATAAGGCACCAACAATGTCAAGCACTAAGTCCGAAATGCAGTCCTGGATCACAAGTAGTTGAAAGCGCAGCTGTATGAAATAATTAAAGAACATAAACAACTACCTGTATATGAAGCAGATATAATGTTAGAAGAAAATGGCCATAAAGTATTAAGACTTCCGCCTTATCAATGTGATTTAAATCCAATTGAGCTTATATGGAGTGTGTTAAAAAGACGAGTTGCTGAAAAAAATGTTGGCCAAGAAGCTAATAAAATAGTGCAAATTACTGAGGAAGCATTTGCAACTACTACTGCAGAGGAATGGAACAAAGAATGCGAGCACGTCATAAAAATAGAAGACCAATACTACGGCGACGGCCCAGTAATAGATAGCGGAACGGAAAGATTAGAAGTAGGCGAAGATACTGATACTTCTGATAATAATATGTCAGATGTAGATGAACATAATTATTGTAAAAAATTATGAAAATAAACATTTTTAGATTAAAATCGTGTTTTGTTCTCATTGAACCTGTAATATTTTTATTTTTATTCTATACATATTTTTTTTATTAAATGAAAGATAATATTAATGATATTAAAAGTTATTCCCACGCCTTTAACAATAAAGAGGACTAAAATATTGACTGCTAGTAGTTAATAGGGACGACTCATCATATTAATTTTTTAATCTCTCTGAATTTGGAGTAATCGCAAAAGGGTAACGTGACAGCACTTATTTCCATTACTGCCAACATGACGGCATAGGAACTATTTGATGAAACGCACTATAGTACATGCAATTATCGCAAGTGAAAAAGAGATAATAATTTGCTAATTGCTTCGTATTTGCATACCAAAAACACAGAATCATTCACCAGACATGATTTTTTACCGTACACCGTGATTAATGCTTAAATACGATTCATTCATGATTTCGCATGCGACGTTTCGGGTTATTTTTTCCGAGTTCGGCTATCATTCCTGGCAAACAAACCATGATTTACCACTCAGCGGTAACCGTTCTTCGATCCTGTAAAGGAATTGTAGCAACATGCCCCTTTTTAGAGACAAACGTGCAAACACACTGCGGGAGCGAACCACTTTCGTTGGTTAGACCTCGTCTTCGAAGACCCAAACTTCTGACTAATGTTTTATTTCAGGTTCGTATGAATAAATCCATGATTCGTCACTTGACACGGTATTACAAACGGCATTTGACTTCCCTCCGTTGAAGCGTTGCAGAGTATACCGGCACCAATCTACACGAGCCGCCTTTTGCTCTTCGGACAAATTGTGGGGTACCCATCGGGAATCGGGAGCTTTCTTACACAAAGTTCATTATGTAATATCGACTGAATTGCACTCATTCCGATACTGATAACAGCCTGAATCTGCTCGTATATCACATGACGGTCAACTAATACAATAGTTTGCACAGCTGCGATGTTTTCAGGCGTGATCGCTGTTCTTGGTCGACCTGCAGAAGAAACAGTGCTGAGCGACACACGACCGCGTCGGAACCCGGCATACCAGCAGTATATTGTCCTTTGACTCGGTGCAACATCATAAATCGAAACAAGTTCACTGAGACATTTATCTTGAGATAAGCCGCAACGAAAATTGTTATAAATTATGGCACGAAAATGTTCACGCGTGAGCTCCATTTTTGTCAACGACGCGACGTGTCAACTTTAAACCAACATAGTTTTTGTTTTTGAACTTTTTTATTAATTGTATGAATGTCATTAAGGTTCAAAGAGGCCAGTTTTCAAAATCCTAAAAAAGGTTTTATTGTAACTCAATCAGAAATATTCTATTCCCGATCATTTCAGTGTGCCCCTCGTATTATAAGTCCATATAACCTTTTAAATGAAATTTCAATAATTCATAAAAAAAAACATAAGTTTTTGCCAGTAGGAGATATAGGGTAGGGTGGGGCAAAGATCCGCAGTGGGAAATGATCCGCACCGTCAATTTAAAATGATCGCTTAGTATTGTCGTGGTTTTAGACACATTTTTATGCTGGCAACATTGATAGAAGACGACTCACAAAAGTTACATGGCGTCCGACCGGCACAACAAAAACAATGAGGTTAGAATTATTTTTACTTGTTTTGATGTAATAATCCGTAGGTCATCTTCAGTTGAAAATGTAATTTACTATACGCTTTGCTTACTTTTTTACTGGTTCAATTCCATAATTCAGGTTTTGAAAGGCGATCTATGGACAATAATTTGGCCAAATGCGCATTTCTTGTTTTTAGGTTAGCTTGTGTTTACAAAATGACAAAATGGGGCAGAGCTCCGCATTTTGCATGGGGCAATGGTCCGCGCGCGGACTTTTGCCCCAAGATTTGTATTCATTGTTCTAATTTTTGTTTTTACGTTATAGAAACTACAAACGCAAAACTAATGTGAAGCCGTTCACACCAGAACTGTACTTGCAAGCCCAAGAAATGCTAAATCAGGGGCTATCCATTATAAAAATTGGGAAGGAGTTGGGATTCGATGAATCAACTGTACTGAAGAGGTGGGTTACCCCTTCAGTAAATTATTACGAGTTAGGAATCACTAACAATCTTTTATTCTGAATGTCGATTTGATTTCTTACAGGTTGAAAAAGGAAGGCGGCGCCAGAAAACTGGGCCGGTTCACAACAACATTCACTCATTTGCAAGAAAAGGATATTGTAGATCACTGCCGAACCTTGAACCATATGTTTTATGGTGTTTCCTTCCAAACGCTCCTCCGAATTCTTATATTCAAATATGCTGAAGAAAACAAGATTCGACACAACTATAATAAAGAAAAGGGAATGGCAGGGAAGGATTACACAATTTCTTTCATGAAGAGACACAAACTAAGTTTGCGAACAGCGAGAAAAACGTCAGTGGCCCGAACAATGGGTTTTAATCGCAATCAAGTGGAAGGTTTTTTTGGTAACCTAAAATCGGCTTATCGAAAATACAAGTTTGCTCCTGGTTCCATATACAACATGGACGAAACTGGAATTCAGACTGTTCCAGACTAACTTCCGAAAGTTGTGTCCGACCAGGGCCAGAAAGAAGTAGCTAAAAATGTAAGTGCCAGTAACAGTTACCGTTATCTGCTGCCTCAACGCCAACGGTGGCTACATTCCGCCCTATTTTAAAGAGGGAATCCTCTTTTAATAAAAAATGGCCCGGTCGGCTGTAAGATGGCGGTCACTGACAAGAGATATGTTGACACTCCTACATTTATTAAGTGGTTAAAACAACACGTAAAAGTTGCAGAACATGCCAAACCCACTCCGGAAGCTCCTGTTCTTCTTATCCTGGACAATCATGTTTCAATCGAATCAATATCTCAGGCTGAAGCATTGAATGTGGTTATGCTCAGCTTGCCACCCCATACGAGCCACAAAACTCAGCCACTCGACCCGGTGTTTTTTAACCCCCTCAAAACCTACTACAACGAGGTCACGGATTCGTGGCAATCGTCCCACCCCGGGCAGGTAATAACAGTTTATCATGTCGCTGAGCATTTTTAACCGGGCTTATGAAAGAACAGCTACCATTGAAAAAGCAACTGCCTCCTTCCGCGCAACGGGAATCTTTCCCCTGGACCCCGGGGTTTTCTCGGATGCTGATTTTCTTCCGAGCCAGGTGACGGATCAAAGTCCGGAAGAAGATGATATCGTTAAATAACCAATGCTAGATTTTGGCGACGATAACTGTGATGCCGTTCCCGATTGCCCTGTTCCTGAGCCTTCAGTGCTGCCTCAGGCTCCTACGTCAGTACTTGACCAAAGCCCGGAAGAAGATTTCGTCCAAGAACCAACACTAGACTTTGGCAACGATAACTGCAATTCAGCTCTCGACTTCCCTGTTCCTGGACCTTCAAGGCTGCCTGATCCTGTTCTTTCAGCTCTCGACTTCCCTGTTCCTGGACCTTCAAGACTGCCTGATCCTGTTTTATCTACTGATTCTCCTGGACTTGTCTCCACGTCATCTTTTGTGTCAGTTGTGTCTCCAGCAGTCATACTACCTCTTCCCAAAGCAACACGGCGTAAGCGGAGCGGAAGAAGTTTAAAGTCGACACTTCTAACATCTTCTCCGCACAAGAAAGCCCTTCGGGACAAAAAATTACAAGCTGAGAGGTTGGTCAAAGAAAGAGAAGATCGTAAAATTAAAAATGCAATGAAACGGAAAGACAAGCTCAAGATGGCATCAAAGCAGAAGAAGAAGCCACCACGTAGACTTCAGTTTGATTCAGATGACTCATTTCAGTCTCAGTCTATTTCATCTGGAACTTCGGTCTACAACGAGTCAGAATCTGACAGTGATCAGAAGATGGAAGAATCGTCTGAGCGGATGGTGCCTCCAAAGAGGTGCATAGGCGAATTTTGTACCGTTCGATATGATGAAAAACTGTTTCCAGGAGTTATTACTGGCGTTTCAGAAACCCATGCCACTGTATCATCAATGGTGAAAGCTGGAAAATTATGGAAATGGCCCGACCGGCCTGACATTCTCGATTATGAATCATCAGGGGATCATTCGTTTCGAGTATAAAGGAGCCAAAAAAAAACAGCACAACCCGAAATGTTTATTCAGTCACTGAACTGGAATGATTTTACTCATAACTGTGAATAAATAAACTGATTAAAGTTAATTTTTCCGTGTATTTCATTTCAATGGGGCAAAGATCCGCAGCTGCGGACAATTGCCCCGCATCTGCGGACGTTTACCCCAAACAGTGGGGCAAAGGTCCGCAAAGGCAAGGTTGTCTTTCCTTTTTTTTTCCTAAATGGTGCTTATTTCGCTAGTAATAAAATGGTATATTGTAGCACATAAATTAAGATTTCCAGTGAAGCCAAAACTTGCAGGACCTTTTACTTATTGGGAGAGAAAAAAGGTTGAAAACTAAAATTGCGGATCTTTGCCCCACCCTACCCTAGGTTTAAATAAGATTCATGAGTTGGAAAAATCTATAAAAGTAAAATCATATAGTACGGAACATTCTGCGCGGTCTTATGTCTTCCTTTTTAGCCTAGAAGATAAGGCATTCTATGGACTGCCTCGCCTAAATCGTGCCAAAAGAAGGCGAGTATGCTAGTTTGCACTGTGTCGAAAACTTTAAATATCCAAAAATACGACGACTTCATCATGCCTTACGATAATTTCACTTTCTTCATATACCAAAACCGTATAAGCAATCGCTTAGAATATCATTACTCTCGAGTAGTGATGTGCCGGATCGTCAAAAATGTAGATCCGCGGACACGGATCGGAATACAGCTATTTGATGTCAAGATCCGCAGATACGGATACGTATCTTAACTATCTTACACAATCGGTGTCGGCGCGCGCGATCTTGAGTTGAGACATGTTTCGACTTGCATTGCGCGGCGGGTTTTTTTTGTTTTGTTTTAGTTTAATGTGACACTGGGCAGCATAGATAACGCTTGTTTGGTATTGGTACATGAGTTTAAAAAAATGTTTACAAAGAAGTATAGTAGTGTAATTTGGAATTATTTTGTGATAATAAATGATGAATGTGCAAAGTGTAAAATTTGTGATGGAAAGTATTCTCGTAAAGGTAAAGGCACAACTTCCTTAAAAAATCATTTAGAAAGAAAACATCCTCAAGACTATGAATTATTCTTTAAAGAAGACTCTGCTAAGAAGAGTATCGACGAAATATCACGGCCGGGAACATCTTTACAAACGGTAAAAAGAGAATTTAAACAGACTTTTTTTAAAGAATACATGGAAAAAGCTAAAATGTGGGATAATACAAACCCCGGATTTATCAGATCTACCTTTTCAACACGTAGAAGAATTAGGGTTCTGCCGATTGATGGACCATATTGTTCCAAATTATGTTTTAAAAGGTAGAAAGTATTTAACGGACCTTGTTTGTAGTGAGCTTTACGATAAAGTGTCATTAAAAATAAAAGACATGTTACAAGATTTTGAGAGAGTTTCCTTCACATCAGATATCTGGTCTGACTCTTCATCAGGAGTTTCATTGTTATCCTTAACATGTCATGGTATTACTAAAGATTTTCAACGAAAACATATCGTTTTGAAAGCGGAAGTTCTTGAAGAACGTCACACGGGAGCTTATATTTCAAAGTATGTTAGAAGGATGGGGAATTTCGAAACAAAATGTGCACTGTATGGTAAGAGATGGGGGATCAAATTTGAAGCGCGCTTGTTATTTATCTGAAGTGCATAGTATCCACTGTACAGCACATTTGTTACATTTGGTGGTTAAAGAAGCAATTAAAAAAGTTAATAAAATTTCCATATTACTTACAAAATGTAGGAAAATTGCTGGACATTTCAACCATTCCACGATGGCGAAGCAAGAATTAGAAATAAATACAAGTTCGACTCAATCAAAAAGTTGTAAAAGTTTTGCAAGACTCATCAACACGCTGGAATTCCAGCTATTATATGTTGGAAAGACTCGATTGCATCCAGGATTCGTTGTCACTTTATTCTTCTAATAATAAAATAGAACAATTTGATGCCGATGACTGGATTTTAATTCAAGAATTAATAAAAGTGCTGAAGCCTTTGGAAGACACTACAAAAAAAATTGAGCTCACAAAACACGTGTATATCTGACGTTATTCCTCTAGTACGAGCATTGAATAAAATCTATGACGAGATTCAGAAAAATTTGGATGTCAGTGTATTCGCAGTTATGACTTTTGTATCTGCTTTGAAGAATGAATTAGAGTATCGTGTTTCTGAAATTGATAAAAATGTTTTGTTTCAAGTAGCCGCCACATTTTTAGACCCACGTTACAAAGGGAAATTCTTCAGTGAGATTCTCATAAGAGAAATAAAACAAAAATTGCTTACAGATACAGTTTTAGAAACTGAAGTAAATCTCACAGCAACTACAATCAGTACTGAAGACAAACCAATTACTGTTAGAAAAGAACATTGCACGAGCCTAGAAGAGTCTATTGCTAATATGTTAGATAGTGATGATGACGAGCAATCTGAAAATCAAATATCAGATACGAAAGGTAATTTGCTCATCGAATATATGTCAGAAAAAAGATTACCAAGAGATCAAGACCAACTAAAGTATTGGCATTTTTTTTTTTATTTGCAGGAAACATTATACTTAAGATGTTAACAATATAATGGATAATCCAATACGTCCAAATCCAATTAACAGTAAAAAGTTTGGAGGTCTTAGTCACATTGCTCGCACATATTTATCATCACCTGCAACAAGTATTCCAAGTGAGCAATATTTTAGTGCAGCAGGAATTGTTTATGATCCTCATCGTAACAGACTTTTGGGGGACAAAGCTGCCAAGTTACTCTTTTTGAAGTATAATTTACCATTACTAAATTTCAATTATGACTTATAATTTTTTTAAGTTCCTCTAATTGTTATTGTGATTTTTATCCAACAATAACACTGTATGTGTCACGCAGTACTAGTTTACTTGATTAAAAAATTATTTAATTCGAATTTAAAATATTACGAAGATCTAAGTTTTGATTTCTTAATAAAAAGTGATCTTATAACTTTTTATAATATTGATCTCATTAAAAAGCTAGTTGATTTAGTACCTTGTAGTTATATACTATTAGTATGATAACTAACTACGGCAAAGTTTGCAACATAAATGAGCCAAATATTTGATTTTAAGAAATAAAAGAATATCTGTATTGAATTTAATAGTTTTTTATTGCTACCTAATCACCTATTTAAGGCAAAGAGTAAGGCGCACTAGCGACGCCAATTGCTTTAAATTGTTAGCTACTAAACCAGATCTATTTCAAATAATTGTGGACCGTCAGAATCTCGGCAATTGGCGTCGATAGTGCGCCTTACCCTTCGCCTTAAAGAATTTTATCTATAAATTTAAAATTAATAAGGTAAATATATCCTTGAAAGATCCCCCAAAAAGTAACGGATACAGATATCCGGCACATCACTACTCTCGAGATATACTATGAGTTTTTGTTTATGAAACATTCAATAAATTTGCAAATAATAGGAGAGATGGGACAATGGTCAATAGTTATAAATATCAGCTCAACTGCCATTTTAAGGTACAGGATGTACTTTGGCAAGCCTCCGAGACTTGGGGGTCTAATGAATTAATGATACAATCATTCCAGGAAGGGAGACAACTTGGGGCGTAGAGGTTCTATTAATAATTTTTGGGATACCATCACTACATTATCTCCCGCAGTGCTTTCTCCTCTCATGCTTTCTCAGTGAGTCCTTAGTTGCATAAAGGTTAGTACATATTGAGCACATGAACTTCTTCTCCCTAGTGTGTGTAACCTTATGTCTAGTAAGATCAGATTTCGTATAAAAAAGATTCTGACATACGTCACATTCGTGATTCTTTTTCTTCAGATGAACGCAACGCATATGGGTGTTGCGAAGACCGCGTGTTATGAAAGATTTACAACAGATTGAACATTTATGATCCGGTTTTTTCAAGCCGTGTTTCTCAACTAAGTGAGACACTCGCAAGAAGTCTTGATTATATCGCTCATGGCAATAGGGACAAGGGAAGCGAGATTTTCTCTCTAATTTTACGTTGTGCATGGTAATATCGTGGTTGCGCTTGTCAGGACGGGATTTGAAATCAATTCTACACAGTCCACAACGCAGGTTGCGGTGGTATCGAACTATATGTATATTTAAGAATGGTAGACTGGTAAACCCAGCGCCACAAATGTGACAGAAATGTTTTTGGAAATGCTTATTTACGTGAATATTTAATAAACGGAACATATCAAATGTTTCAAAGCAAATTTGGCACTGTAAATCTGGGTTTGCAAGTTTGAAAGGTACTAACAAGTTACCTTTTACTTTAAAGACTGTTCTGTGTTTATCTTTTAAGTGATCGTGCAATTCGTCTATGCTGCAAACATTTTCATCACAGTTTTTACATTTCAAATTTGATATATCAACTTTCAATAATTGGTTTCTCTGTACAATAAGTAACTTCTCGATTTCCTTCAACTTGTGATTAATATCCATGTGCATACTCAAAGAAGTAATATCCGAAAAAGGCTCTTTGCAGCACAGACATCTTAACCTACTTCTGTGCCACTGAAACACAACCATAGTAGAATTTTCTAATAGCATTAAAGAATTTTCCCTCAAAAATGGGGCAGATCCGCGACATTTAAGTTTCTTTAGCCAGCTTTCTTCGGTGTCTTCAAAATTATCTGTAAAAAAATATATATTTAACATTTTCTGACTATAACAACAAATATTAGGAAACAACCTATAATTTTGTACATATCCGGTTTTGCAGCAAGGAAGCTAAAAGGTTTCGGTGGATTGGCGTGCACATCAGCCACTGTGTTGAAAATTTGTCATCGATCCGAGTGATTATTACGTAATACTATGTAAGTGCAAAGTGGAAAATGTTTAAAAAGCGAACATAATACGACGGTAGCATCAAGAAATGTATCCAGTACATCACAAGCTTCAGTGACACACACATTCCTTTAAAAAAGACACAACGATTAAATGAATGTGCCACAGGTTAAAAGCGTTATTCAAAAGTTTGTTAAAACTCGGATGCACAAAATTGCAAGAAGATACTCCTTGCTTTACTCATACAACCAAACAAAACATACTAAATAAACTTACGAATTTATTAAAAAGCGTTTTCATAGCAGGCATTGGACCCCATACACTTTTACATCTGCTAAAATTTATAATAAAATGGATTAGGGTAGACGAGGCGAACCGGATTAATGGGGGAATCGGATCAAAATAAGAAATCCGTTCATATTTTGAATAACGCCCCGAAACCGAACGCAAGTGACTGGCGTCTTACGACCCTCTCCCTCCCCGCACCTCCCGCCATCGGTAGTGTTTAGATTCGACCAGTACATCAGTGTCGCCGCTGCTCGCCAGCGAATCAGGTGTTCGTGTGCGTTACAATTTTGCCGCTCATCTAAGGTAAGTACTAACAATTTCTTCGTGTAATTATATTGAAATTCATATATTATATGGATTGGGAAAGGGTCTATTTTAACCTAAAATAAACATAATATAATAGGTTAATGTGTAAAATACTTATTTCAAAAGTCTTTAGTATGGGGTTATTCGGATCGCGTCATTGGGGGCGAAGTGTCACTTTTTTAAAATGATAATTTTATATTAGAGGTTAATTATGCAATTTTTATTTCATTGTAGATGGTACGCACGTACAAAAGGAAGAACAATGCGGGAGAATGGTCACAAGAAAAAATGACAGAAGCCGCCAATAAAGTCCTGCCCAAAGAACTCACCTTACGTCGGGCTGCAAATATTTACAAATTGCCCTACACAAGCTTACAAAGAAGGGTCTCTTTCTTCAATGGTATAATTAAGACTCGTGGTGGACAGCCAGCCTTAGATGAGTCTGCTGAAAAGATTTTGGCAGATCGTTTACTGCACTTAGGGTTGTGGCTTTGGAATTACACCCAAGACGGTTCGTAAATATGCATTTGAATTCGCAGAACGTCAAAATATTAAACACAATTTTAACAGAGAAGCAGGAATGGCTGGTCAAGACTGGTTTCATCGCTTTATGAAGAGAAATAAGGAGCTAACGATAAGGAAACCAGAAGGATTGTCAAGAGCAAGGATTGACGGCATGAAAAGAGAAAAAGTGGCCGAATTCTTCAAGACTTTGGAGACAGTGGTAGACAAGACCAATTTAAGAGGAAGGCCTGAATGCTTGTACAATGTGGATAAAACGGGGATTCCGCTTAATAATCGGCCACCCACCATTATAGCCCAAAAAGGTGCAAAAGATGTTGTTAGTGTGACAAATGTTGAACGAGGCGAAAATGTAACTGTCTTAGCTTGTATGAATGCGAAGGTCAGTACATTCCTCCATTTGTTCTGTTTAAAGGTATGCGTAAACGAGATGATTTTCTCATTGGCATGCCACCCGGTACTGAAGTTGTTATGACAGAAAAGGGCGGGGTAAATGAAGAAGCATTTCATTTACGGTTGCAACATTTTAATCGCTACCGTACCCAAGGAAAAGTTATTTTAATCTTGGATGGACACGCGTCTGACACGAGCTACTCAGTGGTAGATTTATGTGACTCTTTAGATATTGAGCTTGATCTTCTTCCTCCACACACGTCACATGCACTTCAACCGCTCGATGTAACGTTCTTCAAACCTCTCAAATCATATTATCATCAACAAGCTACACGATGGCAACACGCACATCCAAATCAAGGGATCACAAAAGTAGCTTTCGGAGGAATTTTCAAACAGGTTTGGAATCAGGCTGCAACTGTTGGAAATGCTGTAAAAGGCTTTGAAAAGACTGGAATATTTCCATTAAACACCAATGCGATACCTGACCCAAGTTTATCGGTGATCAAGAGTTTGAGTGATACCCACGAGTACACAACGACTGCAATCACAAAACCAATCCTTAAGTACTCAACCAGTACAGCCAGAACAAGTTAAGAAAACAGTGCCGTTGCCATCCACAAGTTCACAACAATCTGATACTACTACTGGAGTCATGAAAGAAATTCTTCCATCACCTTTCAAGACACCGCCGGCCGCAACTTAGAAATCTCGTTTACCTACAAAACCAATTTTGCATTTGACATCGCCCCAAAGTAAAATAAATCTTCTCGAAAAAGATGTAAAGAAAAAACTTAATAATGATAAAAAAGCTGTGAAAAAAACTGATGACAGAGAAAATGTAAGGCAAAAGAAGAAGAATAAAAGAACACCTGGAATAAAAATCAAAGGTTCATCTGGAAAACAGAGAGATTGGTTTTGTATTTACTGCTCAGAAAAATTCATTCATCCGCCATCAGAGGATTGGATACAGTGCCAAGCCTGCGAAGAATGGTGCCACGAAAAATGTGCTGATATGGGAGGGAAAAAAGGCCCGTATAAATGTGATTTATGTGTTAAGACTAAATATTGATCTCATTATTTCAATTTTGTCAATGATTTTAAAGTTTAAAGTGTTGATTTATGTGTAATACGTTTAATTTTAATTATGTAAGGTACGATCCCATTCGCCCCGTAAAGTGGGGTGATTCGGATATTTCTGTCTTTTAAATTTTTCGTTAATATTTTGAAAAATTAATGAACCATTTAAGTTTTGAAATGTTTATTGAATAGTTGAATTGTTACTGATTACTATTTTGCTAAAAAAGTTACTTAGATTACACATTCATATAATTTTCATCGTCTCAAAAACAAATTGATCCGATTCGCCTCGGTCTACCCTATGTAAAATATTTTTTCCCTAGTCTAAGGCTGGTAGCCTTAGCGCGACGCCGGATCTCATGGAAGTCTCAGAGATTTTCTTTCGGCTCTACCTTCGAGAGCAGAGAGAACTCGTTTGATGCAGACGGCTTCAAGACCGTAATGAGACCGCAAGAATAACTGCGAATCGATGGCTTTTTATCCTCCCCGCCGCCCGCCAAGTTTGCCGTCGGAGCGTAAATTTATTGCCAACAATGTTCTTCTGCACGGCGAGAGCACATGTAAACTCTATCAAGGTAGAGATAAAAACAGTAGCGGACCGGAATAAGCTAACCTCTCTCCTCAGAGTTGTGGGGCTTCCAAGCTTACACCCTTCACTATGGAAGCTAAGGGTTGTTCTTAGGAACATCCCGAAGCCAATCAGCACGACAGATATACTTGCCAACTTTAAGGAGCAAAGATATGCAGCACTCCGGGTTAATCGATTACACAAGGGAGGTAAAAGCCATCTTAGGTTGGTGTAACTCGTTCTATCTTAGCCTTACTAAAACAAAAACAGCATTTTCAATCTTAAGACTAAAGCTACTACTACACGGCATTAAATTAGAGACTCCGCGCAACAATGGCATTTCAGTTTCTCTACCCCCTTTTGCGAGGAGAATCCTCGCTGAATTAAGTGCAACCACGGGCAACTGCCCTTCACAGAATTTCTCCAGAGCAACCCGCAGGCAGTCACGCATTTGTGAACACGCACCTAATTAGCGCCACATTCCACAACATGAGACTCAACCAAATGCAAAGAAAACCTCTTGGATAAATTATGAATGGCATTGGTTATGCTAGTGGGACGTCCAACCATTGCCAGCTCATAAGTGTCACACGTAGCATACCACCAACGATGTCATTATAAGTCAGTAGGTATGAAATGGGTGCTACGCTTTTTTCAACCTTCTATGGAGCAGGGTGTTTTTCCCTTTCGCGTATCCTAGTGTTTGGGCACTGTTATTTTTAAAGCATGAAGTACCGATCAGTTAATGCAGATGAACCGAACTTGGGTTGTGGCAAGAAGCTAGTTCAAATAAAAGATATGACTGCTATAATAGAAACCAAAGAAGAGAGAGAGAATAATATAATAATTTGAAGCAAACACTACGCATCAAGTTCAGACCTGGATGCTCATATACAGGATATTACAGCATCGCCTACTTTTGCACAAGACATGCCGATCACTAGAAGCTAAGGTCAATAAATATAAGATTGTTGAGATATAGATGAGACATCTCGGCAATGCTGACAAAAAAGAACAAAATAAATAATCTGGGGTCTGCTTTGGTGATCTAGATCTATTTAGAATGGCTAAAAGACCCCAAAATATAATAACAATCTCATCGCAAATAAACGAAATTTACCATATCTTTCACTCCTGGATAGTGTAAGGCGAACAGTGGTAGGGTGTGTTAATTGTACAAGGATTTTAGTTTAATAAGAAGAGAACCTGTTGTGTAGTTTGTTATGTTAGGATTATCTACTGTTAATAGAATAGATAAGGAATGAGTCATGTAACGACCGCTACCTGGCAATCAAGTTAGGAAGTGCGAAGTAATAGCGCAAGAGGCGGTGCATGGTCGGAGGCTCACCTAAATTAATTCATAAAGGAATGATGATAACAGATGAGGTTTACGTGCCTACTATCTGGAACTCCATTCTGTTCATGTTCACTATTGATCACAAAAACCTTTCCTTTACCAAACTGCCTAAATCTTTGACATGAATCGGTTCATAAATAAAACACAATGGAGTTTTATTTGAATTTATTTTATCACATTGTAACTGTATAAGCTAAGATTGCAAATACGTTTTCAATATTTTTTACTCTGTAAACATTGGTCTAATAAATTTAGCTGTATCTTCACAAAACACGTCCACTGTTAAACATGCCATGTTATCATTTTGAGATTACTGAAGTCCTCATTGTCTACTAACTGTTTGTTAATAATTATATAATAAGTAATAATAATATAATACAATATATAAAACTTTTTCTGGAACTGGAACTTATTTGAAGTTTAACGTCAACACTTGCAATTGATTGCGGATATTATTTTTATACCATTTCTAAATACTCACTAAATGTACTGTAAAAAACTCAGTGCCGCTATAACATATTATTTTAAGCCCTTTAATAAATAACGCGGCTCACAACATAAGATATTACAACAACATTAAACAAATTGGTTAGGGAACCGACAAAAACTGACTACAAAATCAAAATTTTGACAAGAAATACAAAAAGAACGACGAGTTAACGAATACACAAGTACAGAAACAGGTAATTTCAAAATTAAACAAATAATCTCGTACAATGTAGATTTAATTTCTCTGTGGACTGCTTTAGAAGCCAGCTGAGCCGGTTATAATGGATTCATAGACAATGGAACGCTATTTGAAAAAGATATCGCGGTATAAAACAATCAATCGATTAAAGAAAAAATTGTCGATAGACTAATGACATCTCTGCTCCTTTTTCGCCATCAGTATTTCACGAATTACTTGGTAGCCACAAAATCTTTTAAATATTACTTATACATTCTTCGACTTACAATTAATTATTATTAATAACCAAATTAATCCAAAATAGGAGATTCGCTGGCATAATTTTAATCACTAGTTTTATACTGCCAGTGTGGGTGCCATTGTTTAATGTGTTTACTATAATCGTTTCTACAATTAAACCCACTTCCACATTCACACGTAAACCTCCAAACTGGGCCATGAACTGGGCGGGGGTATCGTCAATGAATTTCTCTCACGGACCTTGGTTGACGCAACCCCTACTCCCAGCATCTGTCCGATGCTGGGTTTGGCGAATGGTTTAGAGGAATATCAATACAGCGACCCTCTAAGCAAGGCCAGTGGACTATCCTTCTCGAGGTTGCCGCCCGTTTATTGGCCAAGTGCCTCCATAGAGTCATCAAATAATTTACACTAAGGTAATTGGCAGAACAGAAACCTCTGGCCGCCCTCCCCCAACCTACCCACACAATCCTTTCCTCCTTCACCTCACCTCGCGTGATCGAGAGGTCGAGGGCTCACTAACATCAGTGAGTAAGGAAATGCGATCACCCACGTGTTTGTGCCGTGCGTGGATACCCGTAAGGAGGGAGTAAGGAATCCTGGTGGTTGAGCGGATAGCGGTCGGTCAGTTACCTGCTTGAAGCAACACGCCTCTTTGGCCCTGATCTTCCTCTTAAACGGGCGGTCGGGGACTAGCCATTCTCGATCAATCGGCTGTGGCTTCCCGTCAGAGGGCTGCCGGCGAGTGACCCAAATCCATGTGGGTGCCTATGGCCCGGTCGCGGATGTTGAGGTGAGCGCGGGAGGCTCTCTTCCTCACGTATGCGGCTTCTACATTACTCGGCCGTCAGTCATCAGGTATTCACGGTGAGGGTTACTATATCCTCGCAGTAGTCCTGGCGGACATGTACATCAAGGTGCATGACGTCCCCTACTGAGGCTCCAAGGCGGGTGGGGCACTGACGAGGATGAATCTTAATAAATCTCTACCCATGGACCAAAAGAGAAACGTCGACCATAACAAACGAGCTGCTCCCTCGGGAGCGCTTAGCCAATCCGTCCAGACCACGGCTGCTCCCACAGCGCCGAAAGAGTCTTCCTCGCTGGATCTTTCCACCCTAAAGGAAGCCATACCGGCAACTACCTTCACGGACGATGCCTGGACGCTACCCATCAGGAAGGGAGATGCCAAGCCTACATACAAGGCACCTAGCAGGACCGCACGAAACCGCGCGCGAGCCGAGGCTAGGAAAGCAAGAATAAAAGCCGCTAAAAGCAACCCCCCCAAACCCAAAGAGGTTCAGGTAGACAGCGCTACTGGAGATAGAGGCGAGCCCGCAGGCCAGCCGACTATCGAACCAGTAGCAAGCGGTAGTAAGCCCCAAAAAAGGCCACGAGGGAAACGCGCTGGCCGAAACGTTCAGGAGAGGGCGGAAGCTCGTGCTGCTTCCGGGCAAGGTCCACACCTACCCAAGGGCAGCAAAAGAGCTCGCCCGGATGACACTCTGTCACCCCGCGAGGACGTTAAACGTACGCGAACGAACCCGCGGCCCACTCCCAAAAAGGGCTCCGTAAATTACGCCGACATGTGTAAATCTAACGATTTACTAGTCGCGATCATGCATGAGCCCTTCAGGGACATAAAAGCCGAGCAAGCCCAGGCGATACAGTCGGCAATAGAGGGTGCGATAGACGCAGAAGTCTGCGCCGCCACCTCTTCCACTGATCCCTTCAGGCTGCCCAGCTTCAGAGGCAGAGCCAACCATGGTGAGGGTACTCTCAAGCTTTGGTGCGAGGACACTTACACCGTGGAATGGCTTAAGAAGACTGTCTCCAAGATGACTTCACCACTTCCACACACCAGACTCGTGGTCAAACGCCAAGCCGACATCCCTAGGAAAGTCAAGGCGACCATGATCATCCCGAGGTTTTCCAAGGACGAAAATCTTAGCATGCTGCAGACCAGATTCGCCGGGCAGAATCCGTGGTACAACGTCCGCACTTGGAGCTTGTACCACATCCCAGAACCGGACGAAAGTGGTAGGGTGCGCATAGTCCTTGGGATACCTGAGGCAGATGTAGCTGAGCTCAAGAAGCGAGATCGCAGGGTCTCGTACAAATGCGGCTCAGTGTACGTAAATTTCCCCGAAGAGGAGGGTAAAGGCAGCGAAGCACCGAAACCAAACCCGGACGTGGCAGCGCAGCCGAAAATACCAACCTCGACCGCTCCTGAGGCGGCGCCCGACAACCGCATGGATGTCGTGCCGGAAGGAGGGCAGCAGCCCTCAGGTGCAGCCCCTGATGCTACACATGAGAAGAGGACCGATGGTGTCTCTATGACCGCCACTTGTAAAGAGGTTCGGACTCCCATAGAGACCAAATCGCGCTCCATAGACTGGTGGCAGCAAGGGGCCGGGGAAGTGGATCAGACAAAGGAGTTGGAGGACAGTCTACTGCACAGCGATGGCAGCCCAGACCGATCCACCTCAACTCCTTAAAGTCATACAAATCAACCTCCAGCACAGCTACACCGCGACGGCTAACCTGCGACGTTTGCTGGAGGGAAACACCGAGACCATAGCCCTAATCCAGGAGCCGTGGATTAGGAAAGGCAATATATGTGGTCTCAACAACATCGGAGGCAAACTTTTTACTGCTACCGAAGGTAAACCACGTTCATGTATTTATACTCCACGACATGTAACGACCACCATCATAAATGAGCTATGTTCCAGAGATCTAACCGCTGTGAAGCTCCAGGCAGATGACCGCCTAGGCCTATCAGACGTGGTCGTAGCGTCGGTCTATTTGCCGGGGGAAGAGGAGGTACCAACACCGGAGCTCACCGCGCTAGTCAGCTACTGCGAGACAGAGAGGCTGGAACTAATCATCTCCGCTGACTCCAACGCACATCACACCATCTGGGGCAGCCAAAAGACCAATAAAAGAGGTGAGGACTTACTTACGTACCTTTTCTCAACTAACCTTAATATACTTAACAGGGGCTCCGAGCCTACCTACGTTACGGCGCGAGCCCAAACTATAATCGACCTAACACTGGCAACCGACCATGTCTCTTCTCTCGTCAATGACTGGCACGTGTCAGACGAACCTTCATGCTCGGATCACAGATGGATTAGGTTCAACCTTCGCTTAAACACCAAACCTGCCCTGCCAAGGCGGAACCCGCGCAAAACGGACCGCACCAAATACGACAGATTGGTGAGAAATGAGCTTATGGCCATTTCCCTACCAGACGATTATAACGGTACCGCAGGTATAGAAACTCATGTAACTAACATAACTCAAACACTTATCAACAGCTATGAACAGACGTGTCCTCTTACTTCGACAAAGCCCAACTCAATCGACAAAAGTGTGTGGTGGGGTCCAGAGTTAGACAGGCTGCGCTGCAAAGTAAGGAAGCTGTTCAACAGAGCCAAAAATACTCGGGCACCAGACGACTGGGATGCATATAAACAGGCCCAATATCGTTTCAAGAGGCGCATCCGCGAAAGGAAGAGAGAAAGCTGGAGACGCTTCTGTACTAACATTGAATCCACAAACCAAGCGGCTAAAGTAAAAAACATCCTTTCACGCGACCCAGAGCGTAATCTGGGTTGCTTGAAAAAATCTGACGGCACATACACCAAATCCGACCCCGAGACCTGCGAACTACTCCTGCAAACTCACTTCCCTGGATGCCGCATCACAAACAACCAGACGTGGGAGGAAGTGGCATCGCAGAGCAACACACCGGATCAAACGGATTGGACCACAGCTCACAGGGTGGTAGACAAAGACAAGGTAATGTGGGCAATTAACAGCTTTCTTCCATTTAAATCAGGAGGCCTGGACGGGATCTTCCCCGGACTGCTACAATGGAGCGGTATGGGGCCGCTAGTAGCGCATTTAACTGCAATCTATAGGGCATGCCTGGCCTACAAATACATACCGCTCCAGTGGAGGGAGGTAAAAGTGGTATTTATCCCTAAGCCCGGCAAAAGTGATTACACAAATCCCAAATCGTACAGGCCAATCAGTCTCACATCATTTTTGTTGAAGACTCTAGAGAGACTCTGCGATAGGGATATTAGGGAAAATGCCCTCATACAAAAACCGCTACATGACAACCAACACGCCTATACTCAGGGCAGATCAACCGAATCCGCACTCTATTGCGTAACATCTCTCGCATTGAAAGGATTATCACGTAAACAATCAACCTTAGGTGCTTTTATTGATATCGAAGGCGCCTTCGACAAAACCCCTTTCACTAGCATAGGCCGAGCGCTAGCCGCTCATGATGTAGATCCTACAATTGCCGGGTGGATAGACAGCATGTTGAGGCATAGGGCGATACGATTTACTGTGAACACCAGTACTAGATGTGTGGTGGCAACGGGCTGCCCACAAGGAGGGGTACTCTCGCCGCTACTCTGGAACCTTGTGGTAGATGAGCTCATCACAAGGCTAAACAAAAAGAAACTGTACACAGTGGGCTATGCTGACGACCTCGCCATTCTAATAACAGGACCAGTCGAGAACGTCTTATGTAGCCTCATGAGATCTGCTTTTAAGATTTTGGAAGAATGGTGCGCGCAACACAAACTCACAGCTAATCCGTCAAAGACGGAACTAATACTATTCACTAACAAACGCAGCCTTGGTAATCTAACATTACCAAAGCTGTTCAACACCGAACTAAGCCTTACTAAAGAAGTTAAATACCTGGGGGTTATACTGGATAGTAAGTTGCTTTGGAACAAACACCTTGAAAACAAGCTGGAAAAAGCATGCATCATCTTTTGGCAGTGCAGAAGACTCATAGGCAGAACCTGGGGTCTTGCTCCAAAGATAAGCAGATGGCTCTATACAGCAGTCATCAGACCAATTATCTCCTACGGAGCAATAGCGTGGTGGCCCAGGACAGAGCTTGTGACAGTGCAAACCAAGCTGCAGCGTTTCCAGCGGCTGGCCTGCACAGCCATAACAGGATGCATGCGCACCACGCCTTCCTCGGCCCTTGAAACTATTCTAGGGCTAACACCACTCGACATACACCTTCAACAAGAAGCGACAATGGCGACTCTACGTCTAAAGCTGTTGGGTGTATGGAAGAATGAAGACGGCCTAACAGATAAGCTCTGGAATAGGGTAACAAAGGATTATCCACTCTGTGAGGCACCATGTGATAAGATAACTAAAACAAATACCTTCCATAAAAACTATCACATACAGCTATATGAGAAAGATGCTGACCAGTCAGGTGTAAACGAACTAAGAATTTACACAGACGGCTCGAAAATGGCTACTGGAACTGGTGCCGGCATATTCTCACAGGAACTAAACATACACATTTCCATACCCTTGGGCACACACAGCTCCATCTTCCAATGTGAGTGCGTAGCCATCAAGGAAGCCGCCAGCGCTATATTAAGAAGAAAGGTACATGGCCACAACATCAGATTTCTTTCTGACAGTATGGCGGTACTAACAGCGCTGAAGGGTACCACACACAACTCAGCACTAATACACGAATGTCACCAAACCCTGGAGCAAGTTGCCTCTTATAACCAGGTAACTCTGCAATGGATCAAGGGACATAGTGGTTCGTTGGGTAATGATGCAGCGGATGAGCTTGCAAGGCGGGCATCGGCAAATACAGTGTCTGGTCCATTGCCACTTCTGCCACTGCCCTTCAGCCAAATGCGCTCATGGATACGCTCTCTCACCAACGACCTACACAACACCCGATGGATGAATGTCTCAAGCTGTAGACAGTCGAAGGTGGCGATACCTGCACTATCGCCCAAACTGACACGTAGACTTATGAGCCTCAACAGACATGACATCCGTATAATGGTGGGCACCCTAACGGGTCACACATCACTAAACAAACACCTTTTCACAATCGGCGTAACGGACAGCCCTAAGTGCAGAGGTTGTCTGACCGAAGACGAAACGGTCGCTCACGTAATCCTGGAATGCGCGGGGGTGGCCAACCAACGGGCAAAAACCTTAACCAATACAAGGTCGCTCCAAGAAGTCTGTGAACACCCCAGGAATGTTCTGAACTTCTGGAAGGAGCTGGGCTGGTTGGAGTAACCGGCCATTACTGCACGCAAAATGGACCCATGCTAGTGGTTTAATTGCGGAAACAGGAGCCCTATACCTATACCTGGGCCATGAACTCTCATGTGTTGTCGCAACGTTCTTTCATGCATATACGCCTTTTGACAAACACTACAAGAAAAGTTCCTTTCGCCCGTATGGCCTCTCATGTGCATTGTTAATAGTGATTTAGTGCCAAAACACTTTCTGCAGACATCACACTGTATTTTCTGTGTATGGTGCTTAGTTGTATGCTCCGTCAAAGCCCGTCGCGTTGGCAAAATAGCTTTACACAATTGACAATCAAATGTAAATGTAATACCATGCACTTCTCTTAAATGTGTCATTTTTCTATAATGCTCGGCAAATCGTTCCAGACAGTGAGGACACTTTAAAGGCTTTACTCTCTTTAAATTTGTCATATCATGTTTCTTAAACACATGATACCTCAACTTTAATTTGGTTGAGAACACCTGATCACATTTACCACATTTGTGGACCCCATCCTGGTGGACGACTCTGTGGTTAGTGAGACGTTGGTGCGAAATAAAACCAAGACCGCAGGTTTCACAAACAACACTAAAATGAACATTCATATGTCTGTTTAAGAGGAAAAACGAGTTGAACATCTTTGAACATTTATGACACGACAATAAACCGTCATTTGGTGTGAGATTGTAAGCCATTAAGCCATTCCCAGCAGTATTAAACTCTTTTCCATGTACTTCAGACAAATGCTTACGCATTTCATCCAATTCTGTATATCTTTGCGCGCAAAGCTTACACTTGAGATTAGAAATGTCTACTTTGATCACCCGTTTACCTTTCCTTAAATATTGTTTTAATAGACTAGACCGATCAGGTGTCGCATGCAAATCTGTATGTTGTAAAACAGATGTTACTTCAGGAAATACTTCTGAACAATAAAAACATTTAAAGTTAGCTTGTTGATAGAAAAACGGTTTCAATGTCGTATTTTCTAGAAAAGTAGCTGCATTTAATCTTTCATATACTGTCATTTGCCAAATGCTTGTACGGGGCGACGATAATTGAGGCGCGAGCTCAACTGAAAATAAAATACTTCTTTAAGTGATATCTTCAAAGGAAAAATCCCACAAGCGTGCAACTACGTAAAAACCTAAGAAGCAGGTCTACTATAAGAATTATAAGCATTTCATGCTGTATCTGACCTGTTACTGGATTGGTTTAAAAGTACCTACACTAGTTGTAAAATTATATGTATGTTAAGATTCACGTAGATCGGCCGAACTCGAGAGAAATACCGAAGTTTATTAAAATTGTAAAGGGACGCAAAGCAATTGGTATCAACAGTATAACCTTCAAAGCAATTAAGAAGTAAGTAGCAGTTTACGTAAAAATATGAATTTATTGTAGACTATCCATTTCTAGACGGAATAAACAAATTTATATTAATACTGCTGGGAGCAAGGCCTACGCAGATGTCGGATTGTTTGCGGTAAGTCGAACGTGGAGTCCTAGACACCACACACCATCGCTCGGTTACAACTTTGTTCGATCGTATTAAAAGCTAAATTAATGCGTGCCCGCCTGAATATACGAGGGCGGTCCGAGCCTCACCACCCGATAGCACCACTATCGCAAGAGCAAATTTTTATATTTCATTGCCTTGTACATTCTCGTAGACTACTGTAAAAATTTCATGCGATTCGAACGCGTAGTTTTGTTTTGACCGCGTGTGGAAGCGAGCGTGTCCACAGATTTTAGAAAAATGGAAAAAGAGCAATATTGGTGGGTGATTGGATTCTTATTTTTGGAAGGGAAATCGCGCAGCGAAATCAAAGAGCGCTTGGGTGCTCTATGATTTCGCTGCGCTATATGGTGACTCTTCTCCTTCGATGGCGACTGTCAAAATTGGTTTAGCGAGTTTCAACGTGTTCAAACGTCGGTTTTTGATGAGCCACGCCCAGGTGCCCCCACGGCTACCACGGAGGATAACGTAGCAAAAATCCACGATCTCGTATTGGCAGAAAGCCGCGAAGAAGCCGTCGTTGAAGGTGCGCGAGATAGCTGAGACACTAGGCATCTCGAAAGACCGCGTGGGTCATATCCTGCATGCAGAATTGTGCCGCGTTTGCTCACTACGGACAACAAGCGCAACCGTGAGACCACTTCAGAGCAGTTTTTGACGATGTTTAAGCGCAATCCGAAGAACTTTCTACATTGTTGCGTGACCGTCGACGAAACATGGATACACTGTTATTTGAGGAACATAGAGGTAGCTCTCCTGATCTTGTAACTCTTTCTACCATCTCGACCTTAAACGAACATAATAATAAATCTATCCATCAGATTCCTTCCGCAAATTTATGTAGCTTGTGTAATTTAAGAGATCATAATAAAATGCAGAGTGAATCCATTATTCATGATCTACAAGTGGAAGTCCAGTCGTTAAAAGACTGTTTACTGTCAATGACAGAAAAATATGAGGATTCCCGACGACAGATAGATGAATGTAGTGCGGTAATGGATGGTTTATTGACTGATTTAAAAGAAAATGAACAAAAATTATTATCTCTCATGAATTATTACAATGAATGTGATAATAATCGGATGGCAGTAAACCTTCCACGATCTGATACCTCTAAAGTAACTATACAGACCCAGACTGTGAAATTTAACAATGATCTCAAAGACAGTAGTAAGTCCATAATGTATAGTGATGAAATAGGTAAAAATATGGGCCGAATTTTACTACAAACTTGTGGTGAACGGGTTACAAATTATTGTTTGTCTGGTGCGAATTTTACTCAAATAATGGAAAAAATAGTCAATAGTAGTTACAGTCCCAACACTAAGTTAATAATTTTTATTGGGAGAAGAGGAAATGCTAATATGCAGACATTAATTAAATATTTTAATAGTTTGACTAAATTACATGTAAAAAAAATTATCATATGTACATTTCCCTACAGCAATTTGTTGCCCGAGACAGAAAATATGTGTAGATATAAACTTAATATGAAATTACATACATTGACATGCTATGAGGAAAAAATTGAATTATTAGACGTCAATATATTTAATAAATATTATGTTGTTAGTAAAAATTATTATTTGACTGATGGTACATACTACCTTCCTAGTTTTTACAAACGACAGATAGCCATTTCGCTATCCAATTATATTAGTATTACAGCCAAAAACTTGGCTAACCAAACTGCTTTTATTGAGCACTCTCCTGTGGCCAAAAACAAGACATTAGATATTATTCCATGTCATTTAAATTACATGCCAGGACAATAGAGGAAGTCTCTAGCATTGCGAAGCCAAAGAATAAACTGTAAAAATGTTAAATATATTAACTTGGTACATCAAAATATCCAAGGAATTAAAAGCAAAATACTAGAACTGGAACTATTTTTGAACTCAAATAACATAGACATTATGTGCATTACTGAACATTTTCTAAAAAGTCATGAGGTCATGTTTAATCTTAGTAATCATCAAGTTGGTAGTTCTTTCTGCAGAGTGGGGGCCGAATGTGGTGGTTCATTAATATTAATTAATAAACAAATACACTCTAAGGAGCGCTTGGATATTGTTAATCTCTCTGTAGAAAGACACATTGAAATAGCCTGTGTAGAGTTGAAGCAGTTCATAGTTATATGCGTATATAGCCCGCCTTCTGCTTCATTTGACATTTTTCAAAAAATTATGGAAGAAATTTTACATAAAATATCAAATTCAAATAAAAATATTATAACATGTGGTGACTTTAATGTAAATATATTAGAAAATAATTCAGATACTACCAAAATAATTAATTTATTTCAATCTTTTGGCTTGATGCCTCAATTTATGGAGCCTACTCGGATAACTGCCACTTCGGCCAAATGTATAGATAATATTTATGCAAATGCTAATATTATAAATAAGAAATTAATTTGTAACCTTCCGTTAAGGCACTTTAATTCGCATAATTTATTGCATTGTAAACAGTTTGGTTTTACTAGGGGTAGTTCAACCATTGACGCTAGTGTCGAGTTGATATCACACATTTTTGATGCTTGGGAAGAATCTTACGATGCTCTGGGCGTTTTCTGTGATTTGTCCAGGGCATTTGACTGTGTACACCATGACACATTGATCAGGAAACTACACCACTATGGTATTAGGGATGTTGCTTTAGATTTTCTCTCTTCCTATTTGAGTGATAGAGTCCAAAAAGTCGACGTGAATGGAAAGCGTTCCCCAGGATCAGCAGCTAATTTAGGTGTGCCACAAGGCTCAATACTTGGACCATTTTTATTCTTAGTATACATAAATGATCTACCGCATTTTGTGAGGGACGATCATGAGGTTGTGTTATTTGCAGATGACACGTCACTTTTATTTAAACTTAAGCGACAACAAAACGTTTTCGACGATGTAAACAATGCAATCTTGAAGGTAGTAAAGTGGTTTTATATTAATAATCTTCTACTTAATGAGAATAAAACAAAGTGTATTAGATTTATACTACCAAATGTGAAACAAGTAAAAGCTAATATTATTATTAAAAACGAAGAAATAGCTCTCGTGGACAGCACTGTATTTCTAGGTATAACCCTCGATAATAAGCTTCAGTGGGGCCCTCATATTAATACATTGTCGAAGAAGCTCAGTTCTGCAGCATACGCAGTTAAAAAGATCCGTCTCTATACAGATGTAGCCACAGCTAGACTAGTCTATTTCAGCTACTTTCACAGCATTATGTCTTATGGTATACTGCTGTGGGGAAGTGCTGCAGATATTAACATCATCTTTGTGCTTCAGAAGAGGGCTGTACGTGCAATTTACAATATGGGTCCCAAAGAATCACTCCGTGAAAAATTTAAAGAGATAAGTATAATGACCGTCACTTGTCAATATATTTATGAAAATCTGATGTATGTGCACAGGAATATTAACTTGTTTAAGAAAAATAGCGATTGTCATAAGTTTAATACTAGGAATAAAGATAAGCTTGCTGTTACCACTACCAGGCTCCATAAAGTTGATAAATCATTTAAAGGGCAATGTATACGCTGCTATAACAAACTCCCAAGTGATATGCTTAATCTGACAATAAACAAATTTAAAAATTCAATTAAAGGGAAACTTTATAAAAAAGCTTACTATAAAATATCGGATTACTTAGATGATAAAAATGCTTGGGAATGAACATGCTCTAACTCTGTCTTAATAAAACAAAATATATATTATAATTTTCTAGAGTATAAGTATATGTATTATTTTTACAAACTACATTATGTAGCTCTTATTATTATAAGAAACCTTAAATTGACGATTCAAAATGATCAAATATGATCTCAATGAATAAAGATATTTTGACTTTGACTTTGACTTTGACTGGTACACACAAAAGACCAAGGAACAGTCGAAACAGTGGATTTTACCCGGCGAACGTGCTCCGAAAAAGGCGAAGACTGTCCTATCGGCCGGAAAGGTGATGGTCACCGTTTTCTGGGATTCAAAACGTGTCATCTACATCGACTTCCTGGAGAAGGGTAAAACGATGACAGGGCTGTGCAGACCTCCAGAAAATGTATTTTTCAGACGGGTTAAAGAATTTGGAACATCGCTGGGTCAAGTTTATCGACCGTAAAGGAGATTATGTTGAGAAATAAATCACCACTTTCCAAAATTTTCGTTTTTCATTAGTAGGCTAAGTACTTATCGGACACCCCTCGTTTATGATAATGATTTCATCGATTCTTAAGTCTAATGGTCATTCAGAAAAGTGACTGAAAATAAAATGGATGAAATAACTGACATTAGAGTTTCTGTCCAAGGATGTTTCAGCAAATGCTCACTTTACAAGTAACAGACCAAAATGACATAAGACAGAATGTCCGCATCAAGCAAGAAAGACTAGTCTTAATAAGCTTTATTCTAAGCCTTTGCCTATCAATAAGACTAAGGAAAAGAGTTTTCTGGGAGTTGTGTGAAAAAAGGGTTATCCCGAAGAAAACGACGGGAGGTTTTCATCCCTCCCTGACACAGATGGACCTGATCGATTGCCAGAACCCGAGTTGAAGAAGATTCTTCGGAAGATTAATAACTGACGACTAAAAATAGACGACAAGAAAACGACAGAAACTAAGAAAAAATGTATTATTATTTCGGTGTCGGCTGATGCAAAGCTATCTACATTGTTGACGTTATTTAATATTTTGCCACGCTTTAGTCCTAAAACACTGGATAAACAACAAATACTAGAAAACGAATGGAGAAATTTTATTTATTGCAACACAAATAAAAGACATACAGGCTGTAATCGAAAAAGCTGATATATTTTGGCACTAACACACAGTAACTATACTATGTATTATTTGGAAATGTTTTATTTTTCAGATTTTAGAGCTAAAGGATACAGATGGAAATAGCAAATTCAAGGAAATTTCGAAATTCATGATGGGTGTGCTTTCGCTGACGTATTCAAATGCCGAGTACGAGCGCATTTTCTGCCAAGTCAATGATATCAAAAAGAAACAAGCTTCCAACCAAAACAATAAGGGAATCTTTTCACACAGCAATCATTTAAAATAAATGGCAAAAACTGTGTGGACTCAGGCCAACTATAGACATGTTGTCAATAAAGAATAAATCCATTTATTAAAAAGACACTGTCGTTCTAGGGGAGTCTGATTCAGAACAATATTGAGTTCCACATTAAAGTTCAATATTTTTTTTAATAATTAAAAAATAGATATTTTCAGATTTGATTGGTTCATAATGTTGTTTTTTCCTTTGAAAAATTACACGGTACACTTTATCAAATTCTTCGTTTTTTTTTCTAGGAACACCGTATTTTTATCCTTGCATCAAATGACGGTAGCTTTCAATTTATATTTAGAGGACACTGCCTGTTACCGACCACCCCTAGCCGCCCGTCTGTAGCCTGTACTCTTACGCACACGGCACTAGGCAGGTTCCTCCTCTCTAACCCTAAACAATTATTGTTACTAATAGGATTAAATAAACACAGATACTTAAAAATCGAAATAGGTAGGTAATATTACAATAATCTTTGATAGTTGTTTCAGTTAATCAACAATAAAGTTTAGCGCCATCTATTATTACATGCAGAAAGCAACAACTCGCCTTGATAAAGTTATGACTTATATCGTATGGTCTTAAGCACAGCGTTTTTTATAAATTAAAAACAAAACAACCTCAAAATAAAACTCTGATATATAAAATCGTCCATTTATTATATATACGTTTTATGACAGCATTATAATAGAATACTTTTTGTTCATGTTGCATTTACACATGTAATGAAAGCAATTAATTAATAATTTACTTAGATTATATATTGTGAAGGTAATGTTGCACAATATTATTTAAAGCTAAACAAATCTCATAGCACTTGATTACGTAACTTAATACTTAACATATTTCGTCTTTCATTTTGGTGCTATATACGTTCACACAACTCAACAATATTCAATAACCAGTGTGCTATGTGTGAGATTTTTGAAGTTATATTTCTTTAGGTGCGTTATGAAAAAATGACGAGATTTAAATTTTAAGATGAGCGCGCATCACTGTAACACAACAGTAACAGGTTAAAGTTGTTCCTAAAGTTTTCTGACGTTTGCATCATTCGTTATTTTTTTTTGGTTTCTTCGTCCATTATTAGGATAGGCAACGGGTTTAAGCCCATGCAGCCGTATTCAATATTTAAAAATTAATTTTTAATTGTTCTTTCTAAAAACGTAAATCATTTAAACGTTTTTGCTTCGTTAGGCCAAAGAAGTATAACTTCTTGCGTGCATACATAAAGTACACACACACTTTTATTATCGATATCGAGATCTGAGTTTAAAACGCCATTGTAAATAGCGTGACATGTAGTTGTATATTTAAAATAAAATCACATTAGTCTGTATCCAAATTCTAAAATAAATCAAAATTGAGATTCAATTACATAGTCGGGCCGTAATAACAGGTAAAAATACAAAAATTTTACGTTTGAATTTCGAAATACTCATAGTTTTCTCATTTATGCACCACTAGAATGAATGCTAGTTTAAGGACAAAACAAGTCACGAGCTGCTAATTTGAAAAAAAAAACATATTATTCATATCTACCTATGTATTAACTTTTAATTTACAACAGTTCAAACCCCTATCGATACATTATGATCATTAGTGACCGTCGCAGACAACGAATCGTCAACTGTCAACTGTCCTGACAGTTGCGCCTGCGTGAGACACAAAAAAAATATTATTGACAGAAGAATACATTTATGAATTTACTTACGAAACTCGTAAAAATATAGAGAACGATACATCCATACCTTGCTTTTATCCGGAAAAAATGCGTAAAAATTGTTAAAATACTGTTTTTATTTAAATAATAATTTCGGATACGAGAACAAAATTTCTGAATTAAAAAAGTGGTATAAAATGAGAAAATAATACATATTATATTATTTTTATGTGCACCATGAAACATAGCTTGATTACTATTGGTCAATGTCCTTTCCCATGTAATAAATACCGATTAATTATTTAAATTTAAGGGAGTTAGAGAAATTGGGCCTGTATGATTTTCAACTTACATCGTAGTCATAACAGCTTCGTGCATCCTCAAATGATCCTTCAAGTTCTTGCGCCTCAAAAAGGCGAGCCCACAATAATCGCACTTGTGTTTTTTCTCCCCAGTATGTATGATCATATGGCGTTTTAAAGTCTCCTTATTACAAAACCTCTGTAAGCAAACTTTGCACTGATGATTTCTTTCCTGCAAATGCACTGAACGCGTATGGCATATCAAATGGTACTTCAGGTTGAATCCTCGACCACAAGTTTCACATTTGTGAACCCTAGTCGACTGATTGTGGACATCTTGAAGATGTATTGTCCTGCGGTAGTTAGAATTAAATCTTTCTGGACACATAGGGCATCTCCGAGGATATTGCTTTAAATGAACGCCTCGGACATGAAGTGCCCTCTTATAAGACGTGGTAAATACCTTGTCGCACTTATCACACGCAAAATTACCAGTCTCATGTACCTCCAAGTGTTTTTTCAGCAGACGCAGTGTCATAAAACAAGACCCGCATATTTCACAGCTATAATTATTGAAGTGTACGCTCATATGAATCACCAGAAGTCTGACTTTGATAAAATTCTGCTGGCAAATAACGCAGTTATAAAGCTCGTTTGCAAAATCAAGTTTGAATGGTATCAACATGTCCTGCAAGTCAGGGTCTATAGGTTTCTGATGATCTTCCTTCAAATGATATTTCAATTGGAGTAAATCTGTCATGTTAGCTGAACATAATTTGCAAGTGAGATCGCTTATATCGACTTTTAGCACGTTCTCGCGCTTATTATTGATGAGTCTCTTTAAGGGAGCAAAAGTGTGGTCACGCATGTGGCCTTTCAGCAAATTCAAGTCAAGAAATTGTTGGGAGCAGATGAAGCATTTGAAATTATTGTTTCCGTATATAAAAGGATATACGGTGGAGAATTCGAATACCGTTAATGCGTTCTGTCTATAATCTGGTAGTTTTTTTGAATGAGCTACTGGAATTACTTCATTAATTTGTAAAGAAAGATCAGGACTTCGTCTATCCGTTGTATCGGGAGTTGGACTTCGCGATGGACTAAAATTATTTTGAGTCAAAGAAGCTGCCTGCTTTCGAAGCCGAAATTTGCTGAAGTCCGATATCGTGCCGAGAGGTTTACATAGAGTTGGATCGTAATCAACTTGAAAAAGGGGCACAATCCTTCTTCTTTGCTCTTGTGAACCTGCCGTCAATATATCCAAATCCATTCCTAGAAAACAAATAAACGATCATACACGGGCCTTAAGACGCATGCAATGAGTTCTTTACTTAGTGCATCCTTATCCTTAGAGTGGAATGTTACAAAGATTTTCAAAGTTCAGTGTACAAAAAAAAATCCAATTTATTTTAAAATAACTGCTCAGAAATCTCGAAAATAATATTTCATTAAAAATTTGCCATACTTATAGATGAGAAAATGCTGATTCGAGAAATAATTTCAAGGAATTGTACTTGAGAAACCTTCTATTTTCACAGTCGGATGATTTACTTTTATATGATGTTTCAAACTGCATTTTTGGATGAACGATCCCCCGCATAAACTGCACACAAATCTCCTATCGTTATCATGGATCCTTGTGTGCTCACGTAGTGTGTACTTCCTCGCGAACGCTTTTTTACATACACCACAATGGTATTTCCTTTCTCCACTATGTCTAACCATATGTTCCTTTAGTTCAGATTTAGAATAAAACTTCCATTCACACAAATCGCAAGCGTGACGTTTCATTTTTAAATGAACAGTCCTTACGTGAACACCTAACTTTCCGCTCGAAGAGAAAACCTTTGTACAAGACGCACATTTAAACTCCTTTATCTTCATACCGTGTACTGACGAAACATGCTTGTTTCTCTGAAAATAATTGCGAAAAGTCTCCTGGCAATGTGGACACCTGTGCCTTTTGACTTGCTTGTGTACAGTTGCGTAATGTTCATTCTTCGAATACATAGACCGAAACACTTTATCACAACTATTGCATGGGTACGAACCTGCCTCATGAGAGAAGGTGTGAGTACGTAATCGGCCAGGAGTAATAAATCCTGTACCACATTGGTCACATATAAAGTTTTTGTAGTGAATATTCATGTGTTGATTAAGAGTTTTAAATTCACTAAACTTTTCAGTACACAAAACACAATCAAAAGTATCCTTAGTTACTTTAAACGGGAGTAGTCCATCTTCAGAACTCACAATTTTTTTATGGGCTTCGCATAAATGTATTTTTAAACTACTAAAATCCTTCATTATGGTATTGCATAGTTTGCAGCCTATATCTGTTATATCAACTTTAAGCATATCGTGCTTCTTTTTTAATTTCGATAACGCGCTTTTAATATCATTATAAGTCATGTTGTTATGCTCGATAAAATTATGTTGTCTCAAAACAGCTGGATCAACAAATCGCTTCTCACAATAAAAGCAAAAATAGTTATGAAATCTCCATTTGAAAGGGCATATCCTGGAGAACTCTAAGAGCGTAATAGCATTCTTCTTCCTCGCTTTAATAATATCAACGTCGATTATTTTTCTATGGTTTTCTTTGCGAGTTTCACAAATTTCTGTATCCAGATCGATGTCAATTTCACCTAAAATAACAAAATATGCCTTTACTTTTATCCAAGTACATTGTTTATCCAAAATATCTCTTATTCCACAAGTAATTTGTAAGAAAGGTTGTTCAACATGTTATTATTGGTTAATACAGTATTTTCTAACCAGCACGACAGCAACATCTCGTGGCTTATAGGATATAAATGTCACAGTTTAGTATATAACTAAATGAATCCACATCTTACAGATCATATTTTTTTATGTGTGATATTCTTAACTGATTTTTTCCATTAACTTTTTAAAATTATAGTTTAATTGTGATAAAACGTATCGATACTTTTAGTGCATACACCAAGCAGCATATTAAACAAGATATTGGCCTGTTGAGAGAGCACGAGAAAAAGTTGTAATAAATAATGATCCGCGAAAATTTGGAACCATCACTTCAATTCAATAATAAAGAAACACTAAAGGCATTTTTGAAAGTTTTACTGTCTAAAAACTTTCAGCTTTAGCTTGCATTGGATGATGTACTCTAACATGTTGCTTGAGACTGCATTTTTGTATAAAAGTTTGTCCACAAACTGGGCACACAAATCGTCTATCGTTATTATGAATACGCATATGTTCCCTCAGAGTTTTCAATCGCGCATAAGATTTTTTACAAACGTCACATTGATATATTCTTGCACCGCCGTGTTTAATACTATGTTCCTGCAGCTCATAATTTGTAAAGAACTTCATTCCACATGTCGAACAGGCATGATTTCTCTCTTGTAGATGCTGCGATCTAATATGGGCAGTTCTGCGACTGCAAAGGTCGAAAACTTTTGGACAAGACGGGCAGGGAAATATCGCCGTCTTTTCCCCGTGAACATTATTCAAATGTTTAATTCTATACTTATATGACGCGAATTTTTCATCACAAATGGGGCACTTATACCTTTTGTTGGACTTGTGAACTTTCGCAACATGAGCATATAGTGCAGCGTGTGATCGTAAAGTTTCTCCGCAATGTTTACAAGGAAAATCTCCTGTTTCATGTGTTTTTGAATGATTGACCATGCGCTGTATTGTAGCAAAACCTTTACCACAAGTTTCACAAATAAAGTGTTCATAATGATAATTCATATGTTTATGTAGACTTAAAAACATTTCATATCGTTTACCACAAATCTGACAGCAATGCTCGTCTCTGCTCAGCTTATAGGGCAAGATAATTTCCCCGTACGAACAATCCAGCGCTTTTCCGTGATCTTTTAAGTGCGCCTTTAGTTCTGCGTAATTAGAGATAAAAATTCCACATATTTTACACACAGTCGCAGCAAAATCCATTTTAAGTGGTTCATACTTTCTCAGCTTTAAAATTAGATCAGAATGAAGCTTTTGACTATGTTCTCTCAATTTCTCCGGTTCTAAAAATGTGTCTTTACAAAAAAAACATTGATATTTGCCCTTTCTATACTTGAATGGATAGGCAGTACACGAAGACATGATGGTTTTTAAATTTTTCCTGAATATCGCCCTACGAGCGTTCCCTTCGATCCTTTGTTTTAAGTTTTCATCAACCGCTGCAAATTTTAACGTTGCTACATTATTTAAAACCGTTTCCACTGCCTCCTTCATGTGTACACCAGTTTCTCTTCCTAAAAATAGAAAAATACATGAAGGCGTTTCTACTCATTCATCTACGTAAGATTTCTTTAATATTTCATAAATTCAACCACGAAAGTCTATTCGGTAGGCTTCGTTAGGTGAGGTGAAATAACACTGACAATTTCGTTGTCCTGATTTTACTTTACAAAGTACTAACTATCATTGCGTAATATCAACATTTGGATGATGAGTTCTAAGATGACTTTTAAGACTACACTTCTGTATGAACGCACTACTACAATATTGACAAGCGAAACGTCTATCATTTTTATGAATTCTCATATGCTCCCTTAGGGTTTTTATTCTTGGATACTTTTTCTTACATACTTCGCATTGATACTTTCTTTCTCCGCTATGTTTCACCATATGATTCCTCAACTGTTCGCCTGTGCTAAACTTGGATGGACACTGTTCGCATAAAAATGGCCTATGTTGTATATGCACGTGCCGGATATGTTTCGTGCGTTGGTTGTACATTAGAAACACGGACGGACACAAATGACATGGATATTCAACCTTTTGGCCGTGCAGACTGTTCAAATGTTTTAATCGTTTCGAGTATGATTTGAATGCTTCGTTGCAGTAAGGGCACTTATATCTAAATTCAGACTTATGTGCTAGATAGATATGGCTATTTCTTTGCGATTTCGATTCGAAAACTTTGTCGCATTTCGTACATTTATATTCTGCGTTATTAGGCTCATGGATGATTTGATGTGCTTTAAGTCGATGAGCAGCTGAAAAGGCTTTACCACAATGTGAGCATATATTATTAGGATAGTGTTCATTCATATGATTATTTAATTTTGTAAAGAGAATAAATCTCTCTTCGCAATGTGCACAAACAAATTCCTTGCTTCTGAGCAGAAATGGTGTTACTCCTAATCCTAGATTTTTAATAATTGGTTTATTGTGTACTGTCACAAGGTGATCCTTCAACGTATCTAAATCACAAGTTTTGTGGTTACATAATATGCATTCGAGATCAGTTATTTCAATTTTAATATTATCGAATGCACGGGCAAACTTGAGAGTCTCAACCCTGTTAGGATGCTCAACAGTATGTTCGTAGATGGCCTTAAAATCAGTAAACGACTTCGTACAATAGCCACATTTATAAGCACCCCGCATCCACCTAAAAGGACACGCGTTTGAACATTCAATAATTATAGCCGCATTGTCTCTGTGATCGTTAAACTTGCGCTTTGGTGTCCACATACTTCTCTTATGTTCTGTTTCAACAGGTCCTAAAAACAAAAAGAAAAGCACCGTCAAATCAGCTAAGAGAATGAGAAGTAGTGGATAGTGGATTATCCATTTAATCATTATATTTATTAAACGACTTCACTTCCATTTTTCTTATGAACAACCCTGACATGCGCATATATGGATGCAGCAGAACCAAATACAGCTGGACAAAATTCACATCGGTATTCAGACCTTTGTCCGTGTACTTTATCTAAATGCCTCACTCGAGAGTGAAATGAATCGAAAGTGGTATCACAAATGGGACACCGATAGCGTTGCTTAGGCCCATGAATCACAGACATGTGTCTACTTCTGAGTACACGATTGATAAAATTCAAGTCACATTTGGAACACACGAAATTTCCAGATTCGTGACTTTTTAAATGGGACCGTAACTTATGTACACCAGAATACCCTTTACCGCATGTATCACAAACGTAAGTTTGATAATGTTTATTCATATGAACGAACAATGTCATGAACTGGTGGAACAGAATCCCACAATGGACGCATCTGTATTCGTCCCCAGTTAAAACAAACGGTACAACGCCATCTGGATACTGCTGTAAGAACTTAATATCATGTGTTTCCGTCAAATGTAACTTTAGAACAGTTAAATCCTTGATACTTTCTTTACAAATATTACATGCTAGATCTGTTATGTCGACCCGAATAGGTAAGTAATACCGAATTCCTCGTTTGCTAAAGAGCTCAGTTTGATCATGAGATTCTGTATGAGATCTTAAGTCTTTCATATTTACAAGAATTTTTGGACAATAGGCACACATAAATTTTCCACGCAACCACCGAAATGCAACAGCGTTTGAATTTTCTAAGATAATAGCTGCGTTTGCTTTTTCTTCTGCCAATCTTGACTTTTTTCTCCATGAAATCATTGAGGATCTTCTAGAGCATTCTTTATCTTCTAATATCTCTCCTAGAAAGAAAATTTTCTAATATCAATTCATAAGGGAGATTCTAGATATAATGCTCAAACCAGCTAAAAGTTATATTAACATATTACTTCTCCTAAACAATCCTTCAATTTTGCTGCACTTAAAATTCTAAATAATAAATATACGATTAAGAACTACTACGAATTTACGAAACGATAAAGTGAAATCGCCAATCATACTTTATCAGCATTATGTTTATCACTCAAATGTCTAACTCTAGCGTAATACGATGTAAAAACGTCCGAGCATTGAGGACATGTATATCTAATACCTTTACGGTGGATTTTCAACCTATGAATAGTACGAGTAATTCTCGTGTCAAAAACCTCACTGCATTGACTGCAGGGGAAGGTTCCTACTTCGTGTGACTGAACGTGCATCCAAAAACGCTGCTTTGAAAAGAAAGCTTTACCACATGCTTCACAAACAAAATTCTTATAATGACAATTCATATGTTCGTTTATTTTCGAAAAAGTTGTGAAACAAGCTGCACATTTAGTACACTGAAAGTTTTTCAGATCAAAATTAAAAGGTATCACCCCGTCACTAAATTTATTATTCAAAATTTTATTATGTTCTAATGCCAAATGTTTTTTAAGATCTTCTATATCAGTTAAACGTACACAACAAAATCTACACTTCAAGTCAGATACATCAATTTTTAATGCGTTATTGCCTTTCAGCTTTTCAAAGATCAGCTTCAACTGTTTTGGATAAGAGTGATTTAAACTATTATGTCCCCGTAATTCCTCTGTTCGTAAGAATCTTTTATCGCAATAACAGCAACAGAAAGCACCTCTATACCACCGGAAAGGGTAAGCTGAAGAACTATCTAAAATGATTTTGGCATTTAATTTCATCATTTTAGTAGCCAAACGTTTTTCAGCGTCTTCTGATAATTCATTGTTAGCGCGCCTACGGCGACGCATTTGTCTCTCCCCTACGTGTTCCTTTAATTTTCTACAAGGCTTAACTTCTATTAAAACCTCAGTTTCCATGATATCTGAACCTAAAAAGAGAACAGCACAAAAATAACTTACACTTCAAAATAGTGTATGGTATACAAGATCCGACTTAAAATTATCTACAAATATATATTCCCCTAGAGTTTTGGCACATACATAAAATCACTTATGATTCGGAATGAAAGGTTAGATCCTTATCTGGATGATCAGATTTAATATGAGCAAGCAATAATTGAGGCTGTTTAAATACTACACTGCAGTCTTTGCACATACTAACGCCACTGTGAATTTTTAGATGATTCCTTAACGCCATGCTTCTCAAAAAAGTCTTGTTACAAACACAACAAGAGAAACTCCTTTCCCCTGTATGTTTAATCATATGACGTTTCAAATCGTATTTAGTTTTAAAACTCCAATCGCAGTGCGAACAACTAAATTGACGCAGTTGTGGTAAATGAACGTAGTTTACGTGCAGGGCACGCTTTCCGCTAGTCTTAAAGGATTTATCACAATGCACACAGTCATATGTAACCTCCTTTATTCTGTGTATTTCTTTAAGGTGGTCCATTCTGTGATAATACGATCGAAATCGCAGTCCGCAATGAGGACATTCGTACCTAGGCCCTTTCGAGTGGTAAGTTGTTTTATGATAATCTCTAGCTGTACGCTTCGTGAAGACTTTACCACATTGCTGGCACTTGAAAAGCCCCTTAATATGAACTTCGGAATGTTTTCTTAAGCGCGGTCCTGTCATATATCCCTTGCCACATGTCACACAGATGTAATGCTGGTAATGAACATTCATATGCTCATAAAGTTTGAGAAAGTTGTTGAATTTCTCTTCACAGAGAACACAACGCCATATTTCACCACCTAAAGCAAATGGTAATACCCCATCCGGCTGAGCTTTGTTAAACTCGAAACCGTGATCTATGAGATGTTGTCGCATTTGATGTATAGTGGTGAACGGGCAAGCGCAAATACGACACGTAGCATTTGTAACATCAACATTTATAAGAGTCATTTCTCTAAATTTACAATAAATATCTGTTATACTGTGCTGATTCGAGCAGAGAACAACATGTTCTCTCAGATCAAGACAATTTGTGAAGCTGCTCTCACAGAAGGCACATTTGAAATGATTTTTCTTCCATCTAAATGGTATAATAGTCCAACACTTGAGGAACGCAGATGCGTTTTTCTTTGTTAAGAATCTCGCTTCTGCCCGTGGGCTCTTTTTATATTGTCTCTTTCCGCATTTAGAAATTTCTTCTTTACTGTCCTTGTTATTTATAATCTCGTTATTTTTCTTTTCTTGCGCTCCTAGAAATATAAAAAATCTTTAAGCTCCTTCTTCACTTCTTTTGACGAATCCATTACCAAATTTATCCGGTGCTATATCAGCTATATCATGCAGTCATGAATTATTTACATTGTCGTTTCATTATGTACGTACGCATTGTGATGATTAGGAACCGCTCATGAAAGCGAATAATTAGAACACTAAAAGGTATTTAATTTAAACCTCAGGAATAAGTATTATACAATTTATGTACAGTATAGGTTTCCGACAATATACGAATGCGATTTTCCTTAAATAAATAATACAACAAGAAGAAATGACCAGTTCATTGTAAGAGTCGATTATATGGATAACTTCGTTATTGTTGGTATTTTACCACTGTACCTACTTCATAGTATTCTGTATGGTCGTTTTTAACGACTTGTACTTATTCTATTAACTCTGCCATTGCCGGTCCCAAGCTCGAATGAGAAAGGAGGAGGGTTTGTTTGGAGGACACCAAACCAACTGTAAAAAGTTCCAACGCCGACTCTCAGGCGGCGGTAAATTACCCTGACCTACCACTGGTTTTCAGTGACCGAGAGGACCTAAATAGCCTCTAAAAGACTAACACGGAAGGACCTGGACACCCACCGTGATATCATGTCCAAGAAAATTCTCTATGGAAAGTTCAACTAATAGTGCTAGTTCGTTGGACGACCTAACTAACAACCGGCGCTGTCCAGTCACCGGGCTGGGCAGTGTGAAATTGCTACCGAAGCCGCTGACAGGATGGGTTACCGTGGTCTTGTCAGTGGAAATGCTACTGGTGCGCATTGGTGCATGGAACGTCCGAGGTCTCCTAAGTACGGGGAAACTTGAGATAGTTGAGAGAGAAGCAGAAAACCATAACATTTCTATTACTTGGTATGACTGAAACTCACATGAGAGATCAGAGCCATTTTAAAACCCCTAACGGTAACACCTTATATTTTGCTGGCTCAAAGGATTCTAGCTACAATGGGGTAGCGATATTGGATATGGATATCTCGTCATCTTTGTAACCATGTATTTTAAACCTTTAAGCTCAACACCCGACCATGCACCCTAAACATGATCGTTGTATATGCCCCAACTTCAAATGACTAAAATACGTCAGAAGTGATTGACGAATTTTACAAGTCTTGAAGCAACCTTGTTGAATACCTTGTTGTACCGAACCGCGAGATGTTAATGATTGTTGGTGACCTTAACGCCAAGGTAGGGAAAACTGAAGATGATAACCAATTGCGTGAAACAGTAATAACAGAACCCTATGGATTGAACCGGTTACAGGGATTTTATTTAAAGATCCAATCTGGATTCATTATTCCATGGTTGCATCAAGTTTGCCAGTTATAAATGGAGGCGGGTTGGATCCTTTGACAGGACGGATTCTTTCCTCTGAGGCTACCAATACAATATTCACCTTGACTGAACAAGCAGAGGCAGATTTCCCTAAGACCTGATACACACAAGGATCAATGGGATATTGGAAGATAATAGTTTTTATAATTCTCCTTCATCACCAGGCGCATCTTCAGCATTTTCTATTGAATGGTGGTGTCCAACTATGAGTCATAATATTATTGGGATCAGCAACACTCTTAGGATCGATAATTCTTATTCCCGTGGTTCTGAAGCTTATCTCTAGTTGTGCTTTTAAGGGAAAGGAGGTCTTGGAAAGAACATTAAGGCTGAAGACTACTCCAGAGGTCTTATTATTTCCATCATGGAGTTGAGCCATGGACACTAAAGTAGGCCGACAGAGATCGGATTGATGCTTTGGAGATGTGGTGCTGGAGGAAGATGCTTCAAATCCATTGGACAGCATTCCGCACTAACTAACCAAAAGTGTAAAAAACAAGATTCTCATCCATCTGTCGCCGTAGAATCCTAGAGTTCTTTGGACATATTGTCAGAAAATATGGCCACAACCACGAACAACCGATGGTTACTGTGAAGGTAGGCGGACGACGCCCCAGAGGTCGCAGCCCTATAGGATGGTCTGACCAAATTCGCACATCTCTGAATACATGCCGCACTGCACGTTGCCAAAGACAGACACAGATGGCAAACTATTGTCAAAAAGTTGAATCCTCAGAGAAATCACGACCCTCAGCAATGAGGAATACGACGCGGGGAGGAGGGCTTATTCTATTAAAACAACATGCAAATGTGTGCCCAAATAAACTATATCAGCAGGTATATATTAATTGTTAGAACAAATTTAATAGTAGGAAGTAGAATAAATAGAGGACTACAGTTATTCCGTATTAAGTAGAAGCAAATTGTCTAATTTTTATACAGATATGTATGAAAAATGTTTCTTAGACATATGTTTATCCAAAGAAATTTTTGTCATAAATGCCCTAGAACAATGAGTACATGGAAAACCGTAGTCTGTATCTTTCTTAGACCTATGCGACTTAACATTATGGTGGTATTTCTGTGAACGCGTCTTAAAAGTCATATGACATGTAGTGCATTCGTAGGCATCCGCGCCAGGTTTAAAATTATGTAGCTCCATAAAATGCCTCTTTCGTAGTTCCCATGTAGCGAATCGCGGTTTGTCCTTACAAACCATACACATGTAAGGCATGCTAGTGTGTTGTGACTTCATATGAGCACTTCTTTCGTCTAAAGTTGAGAAGGTGGCGACACACCTACTACAGTTATATTTATTATCGTGAGGTTTCCGCTTATGTGCCCGCAAAGCTGCCTCTGTCACAAATCCTTCGCCGCATGCGTCGCAAACGTAATTTTGGTAGTGTTCAGATGTGTGTTGCTTTAGCGAGACGAAATCGACAAATGTCATTTTGCAAATCGCGCAATTCCAACAAGTGCCGTCATTCAGTTTGAAAGGCAGAACACCAGGCTGGGCGTCGAAATTGATCGGTTGTTTGTGATCATTTCTCAGGTGCATCATTAAGTCATCCAGTGATTCTATTTGAATGAAACAAAGTTTGCATTGAAGATTTGTTATATCTACCTTCAGGAATTCTTTTCTCAGCCTCCGATTAAAAACTAAACGTATATCGAAGTTTGCGTGCCTCGTAGCCATGTGGGCTCGCAATCCATTAGGATTACCAGATTGCACCCGACAAAATATACAATTAAAATTCTGCCCCCAAATCCTAAATGGTAACGCTGTGGAACATTTCAGTATTATTTCCGTATTACTTCTATGTTTCAATGTTTTTCCGAAACGAGGCTTATACGTAGCTGTGTAGCATTTAAAATGACGTTCGTGCTGTTTTAATCCATGGTCTGAGAGGAAGGTCGCCCCACACTTATCACAAGTAAATATCTTAACATGGGATCGCAAATGACAGTTAAACTGGGGAAACTCTTGAAATATTTTGTCACAATCAAAACAGGTCCAGACACCAGACAATGTTTGTTTAAATGGTAAAACTCCGAACGGCACATCGAAATCAACAATCTTGTCATGTTCACTCGAAATGTGACGCATAAAACTATCGATAATTTCAAAATCCGCCATACAAAAATTACATTTGAAATTTGTTATATCTACTTTTAGATAATCGCCAACTTTATAGAACGCACTGTTATGGTCTGCATTAGAATGCTTTCCGTTAACGTGATGTCTTAGCTCTTCCATAGAGACTAGCTCATCATGGCAGTATGAACATACAATACGATTAAAACGAGTCTTAAATGGAATGGCAGAGGAATATTTCAATAATAGTACAGCGTTTCGCCTTTGAGGGTTCTGGTTTACGGATCTTTCAAATAATCTCTTTCGGTTTTTCCTCTCATATCCTTCTATTTCTTCCACATTTCCTAAAAAAGAAAACAAGGACATAATTATTCCATTCTATAAACCCATTCTTTGAAGTGCACAGTGTCACTCTACTGTTTTACATTTCTGACTCCTTGCAGGCACTAAGACATCTCTTGAGAAAGCATTTTTGAGGCATCAAATTACAGCGAATACGAAACTAAAGCTAATACTTATAGATCGTTTTGAATCTGGTTGGATGAATCGACATGTGGAAATATCGAAACCAATAAGTTATAATGATTCTTGTGGAAATTGCGTTATAGCATTTAATATTTTATATCAGTTACTATTGTTATTTATGAAATAAACCGTACAACGTAATTATTTCAGTTTGATAATTTTATTCATTTACAACTCAAAACTAATGTCTGGATGATAAGAGCTGGCATGCCTTTTCAAACTGACTTTTTGAGCAAACTGCTTATTGCAAACAGGACAAGGGAATCGTTTAACCACTTTGTGAATGTACATGTGTTGTTTTAAAGTGTTCTTCCTAGTAAATAATTTGTTGCATATATCACATTCAAAATCTTTTTCTCCAGTATGAGTAATTTTGTGATCTTCCAGCTTATGTTTCTTTGTGAATTTCATGCCACAACAGGTACACATAAAACTATCGTTTGTATGGTATAAAGTGTAATGGCTATAAAACTGTTTTCTGGATTCAAACACTTCGTTACAATCCGTGCAATTATATTTCTTTTTCGGCTTTCCGTGAACATCTTCCAAATGTTTCTGTTTGCCTTCCCATGATTTAAACTTTTCACAACAGTGAACGCAACAGAACGGCCAACACTGTTTCGAGGTCTGTACATGATGTTTCTTTTCTTCATCTGTGAGGAACTCTTGCCAGCATTTTCGGCATGTATATTGCGAACCTGAGTGGTTGCATCGGACATGATACTTTAAAGCCTCGTTCGTTAGATAACTTCGGCCACAAATATCACAAGTGAACTTTTGATAATGAGAGGTTGTATGCCTGCACAGCTTGGTAAGGCTTGGCATTCTCTTGTTACAAATAACGCAAACCCAATTATCATCGTCTATCTTATATGGTTGCAAAAATATTTTATGGTCGGGATTAATTTTTCTGACATCATGAATGTCGTGAAGATGTCTAGCTATTTCTTCTATACTATTAAATATTTCCGAACAAACCCTACAACGTAGATCGCTACAATCAACTTTAAGATATTCATTGGCAGTTGAGCAGTGGGAAAAAGCGGTAGATACATTAAAGAGTCTATGATTTGTATCCATATGCTGCTTAAATTCTGCACCCGATTGAAACTCGTCAAAACAATAAACGCAACACAGTTCGCTTCTGCGGACACGGAAAGGACATACGGTGGAATACTTCAATACAGCTTCAGCGCTCCGTCTTGCCACCATATTTGTACTCAATTGTTGATTTTCTAAAAAAAAAGAAAAAGAAAATATGACCACTTCACAAAGTCCATCTAACAAGCGATGAGATTCAAGGATAGAATGTTGTCTTAAATAAAAAAAATTGGTTTTTAAAAGACGATGATGATAAAAGGTTGTATGTTTCGGAAAGTAGAAACTATGAGAACGAGTTGGACTGTGATGTTATTGGGCCTTAAAGGAATTATTATGTCTCGAAAAAAACTTCCGCAAATTTCGTTAGTGTTTAACCTTAGTTAAAAAAGAGCGCAAATATATATCCTTTGAAGTATAAAATGATTTATAGCAAAGGACATGCCATAAGCCGCATTACAAATGTAGGTCGGACACATAGACACCATACTACACGCAATGGTCAATTAAAACGAAGCCTTAGGCGACAAACGGTAGCTTACCCTTCTATATAGGGCTAGAAGAATTAAAAAAAATCGCGATAAGAATATTATAATTTGAGTACTTTGGCAAAATGATTATAATTTAAAGAATATTAAAAACTATAGGTCTTGTGCTTACTTTGTAATCTACAAAGAAAGTTAGAGATCATAATGTTTTTTTGCAACATGTTTATCTAAAAACAATTGAGTGGTAAATGCTTTTGGACAGCGGTGACATTGATAGTTCAGCTCCGAATCTTTTTTCATCCTATGAATTCGAGCCATATGATTATATCGTCCAGACCGCGTTTTGAATGTTTTTTGGCAAGTTAAACATTCGTACTTATCAGTGCCAGTCTTATAGTTATGTACGTCTGTGAGATGCTTCCGTCGTAGTTCCCAATTAGCGAAGCGAGGTTTTTCCTTACAATACACACACATATAAGGTGTTGATGTGTGCTGGGTTTTTACATGGATATTTCGCTCCTGCAGCGATGAGAAAGTAGCAACACAACGACTGCACGTATATTTGTTCTCATGAGGCACTTTTGTATGAGCAACCATCGCAGATTCCGTTATAAACCCTTCACCGCACGTATCGCATACATAGTTTTGAAAATGTTCCGCCGTATGCTTTTTAAGTGAAACGAAATCTTTAAATTCATTTGGACAAATTGTACATTTCCATTTTGTACCGTCGTTCAAGCGAAATGGTAAGACGCCCATCTGTGCATCCATATTTAAGGGCTGCTGATGGTCGTTTTTTAGGTGATAAGTTAAGTCTTCGATATTTTCTATTGACATAAAGCAAAGTTTACACTGTAGGTCAGTTATATCGATTTTCAGAAACTCCTTGCCAAGCTTTTTATAAAATGCTGTTCTGACATCATAGTTTTCATGCTGGGAGGCAACATGAAGTCTAAGGTTGCAAGGGTTATTAGTTTGTACTCTGCAGAAAATACAGTTAAAATTACTCATCCAGGTTCGAAACGGGCATGCCGTCGAGTATTGAATGACGATTTCGGCGTTATTTCTATAGTTGAGCGAGCGCCCGTTTCGTGGTTTGTAAGCAGTCCTAAAACACTTCACTTGCCTCAAATGATCTTTAAGTGAATGATCAGAAATGAACGCCGTGCCACACTTTTCACAGCTAAAGTTCATAAAATGCGTGTTTATATGTCGATTGAAGTGTATAAATTCTTTATAGACTTTTTGACAATACACGCAAAGATAATAGCCCTGAGAATTTTGTTTGTATGGCAATACACCAAAACTTACATTGAACTTAACAGTTTTATTATGTTCCCTTGACAAATGGCCCATCAACGCATCGACATTTTGAATTTCTTGGTCACATAATTTACAAGCTAGATCGGTTATATCAATTTTGACTAGATTATCTTTAGCCCTATAGAAAACATTGTTATAATCTGAATCGATGTGCTCATCTTTCGTATGGAACCGTAGATTTGATAAAGTATTGAATTCATCGTGACAGTAAGCGCATAGTATCTGACTAAACCGCATTTTAAATGGATACGCTGTTGAATATTTTAGAATGAGTTCCGTATTATGACGTTGTGGTGTTCGATACACAAGGATTACTTTCTTAGACTCACTACCTCCACGTATTTCCAATTTGGCCCCTAAAAAAGAAAAACAATTTGGTCAGTGACACAACCAAGGCGCCTAAAATTTTTGAGCTTATCAAGGCATGCATCTACTTACTAATTATAGTAGCTGCAATTCGTTTAAAAAGTGTAGAACACCCATCGAACCAAATAATTAATGAATTTAAATATAATTAAAATAAAACCCTGCAGTGAAAAACCTGTATTTTTCATGAGCGACATCGAAATCTTAAATCTGTGTGATAGATTATGTTTGCCTCTAGTAAATACATCATTAAAGTAATCATAATTAATGAAAAAGAATAGTGTGAGATCTTTTGCACCGTTTTTTGTATTATCTTGGCTTTAATCCAAATGACACATCAAATTTAAAACAAAACACCAAAAATCAATCCAAGAAGAGACAATGCCTGGAATTCAAACATTCTAATTGGATGTCTAACTTGAGATTTGGTCTTCTGAACTTTGACCCTACTTGAGAATTATTCTTAATTTTTGTTTTTGTAATTAAAAATTAAGCGCCTAACATATACTGCGTTATAAAGTGTAAATGTCTTTATTGTATTTTAATATACTCGTATGTATTATTTTATTTGTTATAAATTAAAAAAAAAAATAAGTAATGGGTAACTCCTTTGTTCGGTCACAAAATATTTACACCGCTGTTTTGACGTCTACTTTCTGCGATATGCAAGAGCTGACACAAAAAATTAATGTATACTTACAGCCAATAAGAGTACAGGTCATACGAAAATTTTAAGAAAATAAATATTAAGTTGCAAAATCTGATTTCATGCACGTGACACTTATAAATAAGAGTACCGATGTGCAGTGGAATGAATTGGTACGACCGCAGTCAGCGCGGGGAGGAAACTCTCCTGCTTTACTATAGCCCATCGTTGCTCTATATAGTGTCAGAGCTGAGTTACTATTTGCATTTATTACATATATTTTCTTAAAATATACGTATCGCCTATGCCGATCCAATCTGAATTAACATTGTGTTTACAAAAATAAACCAATACTAATAAATACGCGAAAGCATCGCCAACTCTTAAAAGCGATTTGAATAGAAAATAAATACCAATTTGATTCAAAAACATTTTTATTCACTATAGTAATTTTATATAATATAAAATCAATTACAACCGAAACTAAACATAACTCTCCACTTTAAGTAACTAAAAATATACATAAAAGTATTGCAATATCTAACAAAATAACAATCAATTTAATCGTATTAAATTCTTATTTCTGACAGTGCAATCGCAATATGAAGCATCGATTGAACTGTAATGTTGCCTGCCCCTACCTTCACCACACATTGACCGTGCCATAAACGTACAGATAACGCGAGAGTTGAATGCATGAATGCAGAGTCCAGGAACGCGATAGTGATGTGATCTAATTATATTTATTAATAACAATAATCATGAGTGTGTCGATAAATTTAAACATTGCTTTAAGTTGACCATTTTATAATAGGTTAATCACTTTAGCCTAATAATTAAATCTCAATGGTCTGCATTTCTTCAACACAAATGTTTAAAACATTTTTCGCCATTTCTCGTACTTGGCGATGAATACTCTTTGTTAGGAAGGGAAATTAATGGGCTCGATTCGGTCATTTTTAAAATTAAAAAAAAATATATCACGGGATAGCAAATTTAGTATTAACAGCACTACATTGTAGGCGCGAGAGGCAAGGCGTGCGAAAAGCGGAGGGGAGATGTGCCCGCTCTTTACTCCAGGCCCCGACTGCTTTCAACTCGCGCGATAACTGTATTTCTTCAGCGCATCACTGAATTATTTACGCTACGTGCATGTCACTTGATCTCAGTATTTTTAAAACAAGAATATTGTTTGTCTGTTGTACCGACGGTCAAGGTATGAAGTAGTTGTCGGCAAGTTTATAAAATATTCACTTTCATTATAACTGAGCTAACTTTAACCTCGCTAATTATTTTACCGGGAAAAGAATAACTATATAGTTATGCTGCAGAAATAATCCTAAACCCTAAATATATATAAAAATTAATTGCTGTTCGTTAGTCTCGCTAAAACTCGAGAACGGCTGGACCGATTTGGCTAATTTTTGTCTTGAATTATTTGTGGAAGTCCACAGAAGGTTTAAAAGGTGAATAAATAGGAAAATGCTGCTAAATTAAATAAAAAAACAAGAAATTTGTTTTTCCTTTGATGTGTCCATACATAATTTCTATGAGAGAATTCATTGACGCACGGTTTGACAGTTCTGCTGTGAAACAATTTCATTACGACAGCGGGGTGCATATTTTACGAAGTAATTTTTGATGTTATGATATATTATTGACAAATTCATATAAAAACATTATTTTATTTATTATATACAGAACATCCTATATATCTCTGTATCCCTTAAACAAATATGGTTAAATGAAGAGTGCAGATATTGTTTTTCAGTTAGAGAAAACCTCTAGCTTCACTTGAGTGTTGTTTTCCGAATTAACATTTAAATTACTTAAAACGGAGTTTGTGATCTTAGAGAATAAAGCGCGGGGCTAGTGCAGTATAATATCAAATACAGTCTAGGAAGTTGGCTTAATATTTACGGGATAGTCAAAATAATAATTTCGGTCACGATGAAGTAACAAACACTAATTTCATACTCGCGTCAAAAATCTTTCGACAGCACAACTTTCTCCCCAGAAATTACCACAAAAAGGCCTTAAATACATAGAGGGCCGGGTTTTACTCAAATATCTCTAGAAACATTGGCAATAGATTCAAAAGTAGCTTATGTTAGAAGTCAATTACATATCAAATCTCGAATCAGTTTATAAAACCATCTAGTATCAGACATAATCAAAATAATTCAGATATTCATGCTTTTCGTTCCTTACAAAATAAATTGTCAAGAAAATTTAGTCATTTTAGAAGCCGATGAAGGCGATTCAAATTTAATTCTAGATAAAAACGATTATGAATAAAAAGATAACGATATAAAAACCGACCGAGGATACGTTTAAGCCTTTAACTAATACGAACACTTGTAATTTGTAGAACTTAAGGCGTTAAAATATGTCAGTGAGTGAGGGCGGATGAACGATACTTACAAGTCGTATTTAAAGGTTAAAACAGTTATTAATTTATAATAATTGATGACCAAAGAAATTAAAACAGCCCTTTGATGTTAACTTTTGCGAGCGTGGAAACAAATATTATGTTATTTACTAAATAAACATTTAGATCTAAACAAACTATTCAGATGTCAATTTATAATTATTTGTTACAACATGTGATTTGAAAAAATTAAAAGTACAAAAACCATCCGACGACATAATACACTATCATATTTATTTTTTTAGAACTGTTAGTTATTATTAATTTAGAAAAAGAAACTATAATTATTTAAAGACAATTGAGACCTTAACCGGATTTCTAGTTGTACTCGACCTTTCAAAGAAATGTTTACAACCAAGTCACAAAACGACAAAATTCCCTAAAATATATTCAGCATTTTAGTCTTAATTTCTGTAGATTACAATTTTGTATTTAAAATACTAATAAAATATCAAACAAAGCCCTTGAACTATACATATATCAACAACCTTTGGCAGACTATATCTATCTATATTTTACTTTTCTAAGATATTTCACTAGCTCCGAGAAAAGCGATTCGGAAACGTAATTTGCTAACGCTACACTCAATGAGAGCCATTACTAATCCCATTCTTTCTGTGCACAAACAATTATTCGTCACTCGTCACTCTTCACAACACTGAGTAATATTTTAATATTCTTATTATGCATACTTTCAAAATTTTCTATTTCAGGATGATATGATCGCATGTGAGTTTTCCACGTAACTCTCTGATTAAATTGTTTACTGCACAAAGTGCAGCTAAATCTTTTCAATTCACTATGAATCCAAAGGTGCTGGATCAAGTTCTTCTTCCTGGCAAATGATTTGGTACATACAGGACAAGGAAACGGTTTCTCCTTTGTATGTATGACGCGGTGTTCATCCAAATGTTTTTTCGTTTCAAACTTGAGCCCACAACACGTACATATATAGACATCTTCCGTATGCGAGAGTTTGAAGTGCGCGCGGTACTTCTTTCTGTCAACGAACACCAGCGAACACTCAGGACATACATAATTCTTCCTGGTGACGCCGTGAACTTCGAATAAATGATTATTTTTGTTCGTCCAATTGAAAAATCTCTCGCCACACACGTTGCAGAGATGGGACCAACACTTTTTAGACTTGCTCACGTGTTGGCGCTTCTCCTCGAGCGTTTCAAAGGTCTTTTTGCATTTCCTGCAGACCCTGTTACCGCCGCTGTGCGAGAATGTTATGTGATGCTTGAGGGAAGTGCACGTAGAATACGACTTGCCGCAAGCCTCGCATGTATATTTAGTAAAATGCGTCTGAGTGTGTCTACTCAACTGTCGGAGGCAGATAGCTTTAGCGTTACATAAGGCACAGGAAAGTTTATCGCTTTGCAGTTTGAACGGTTGGATGCCCAGGTCGTGATGCAGATCGATATCTTTGTCGTGTACATCAACGAGATGCTGGGCTATTGTTTCTAGAGTATCGAACGCCATTGGACAAAGTCTACACTGGAGTTCGCTGCAATCGGCTTTTATAAAGCCTTCGGTGACATGAGCGAACGCCATGCGCGAGTTAAAAGTGGGATGTTCATCGACCATGTGTTGACGATATTTCGACGGTTCCTCAACTTTCTCACAGCAGTAAACACAGACCATGCTTTCTTCCGGCAATCTGAACGGATACACTGTAGAACTTTGCACCAATAGTTCCGCGTTGCGCTTGGCCACAACATATGAATTGCATAATTCTAAAACAAAAAGAAATGCCGATCGTCATTTACTTGTGTATTGTCTTTCTCAGCCCTCCTGTTTCTTTGAAAAACTTATCAATTTGTGGTTATTCCGTGAAAAGAGGTGAAAGATTTCATTTGAGTTTAATAAAATCGGGTTTCGCCTGGTTTTAATGATTTGTATAATTAAATGTTTTTTTAAATGAAGACTTAATAACGATCTTCCGTTATTTCCGTATGTAATAATAATTCAAGTATAAATTGTTCTCTCATATTTTTTATATCCGTGGAACGTCAATGTGTTTAAATATAAGAATGAAATAAAATATACTTACATTAAGATAAATTATTGATAGTAATACAATGAGACAAGGAAATTAAATGTTCTTCTTTGATACAGTTAGTGAATGGTTATACTTTTAGTTATATGTTTTGTAATATAAATAGAAAGTTTCGTTTTGAAAAATGTAATATTCCATTACAAAGATTCTATTTCAAAATATTAGCAAATATGGTTTTACTTCTTTCCTACGAGTACACTTTCAGCAGCTATGATCACATAGACAACATATTAGCCACAAAAAAAAAACGAATTCTTAAATCAAAATTTATATTTAATCCTTAAATATTTAAACCTGACATGTCAATATTGCTTATAATCGCCCTGTTTAACAGCCCTGATACCTTATTTTTTTACTTAAATCACACATACGTTTAATACAAATAAAACCTTCAAAGTAATAACAACAAACAAACATTAAAATCATAGAAAGTATATATCCTATGAAAAATCAACTAATTCCGGATGGTATGACTTCATATGGGTCTTCCAACTGACCCTCTGGTTAAACTGCTTACTGCACAATTTACACCCAAACCTTTTGTACTCGTTGTGTATCCAGCTGTGTTGGATCAAATTTTTCTTTCGCGCAAACGTTTTCAGACAGACTTCGCACGAAAATGACTTCTCCTGAGTGTGCGTGACAACGTGCTCGCTCAGGGAACGCTTTGTATCAAACCGCTGTTTGCAATGAGGGCAGGAAATAGTATCATTCGTGTGAGTCAGGATGAAGTGCGTCCTGTACGGTCGCCACCTATCGAAAACCAACACACATTCTGGGCATTTGTATACTTTAGGCGCCTCGCCGTGTACTTCAGTAATATGGGCACGTTTCACGTTATTTGATCTAAAACGCTGATTGCAATGACTACAGGCCAACGGCCAGCATTTCTCCGAAGTCAATGAATGCTCTCTCTTCGCTTCGACACTCGGAAAACACTCTTTGCACTTGACACATATCTTCAATGCACTATGCCCGTACTTTAAGTGTTTCTTTAGATTGTCGGGATTGATATAAGACTTGCCGCAAATCTCGCAGGTGTATTTGTGGTAATGGCTAGCCGTGTGACGACTCAACTCACGGAGGGTCGGGTATTTCATGTCGCAGAAGGCGCACAGCCACCGCTCCGTTCCTAACCTAAACATCTGCATGGCAACATCGACATCCGTGTCTATTTCCTTGTTATGCTCTACTTTCAGATGTCTAGCTACATCTTGTATCCCATCGAACGCGGCTAAGCAGAGGCGACATCGTAAGTCTGTGCAATCGACCTTGAGATATTCATTGAAGTTGCTCAGTGTATGCGCGAAGGCCGTGTGTACATTGTAAGTTTTATGCTCGTCGGCCATATGCGCTCTGTACTCGTCAGGGTCGTCATAGCTCTCGCAGCAATATACGCACACCATTGAATTACTGGGTATTCTAAATGGGCAGGCCGTCGTATATTTCAAGACTACCTTGGCGTTGTTTCGTGCCACGACTAACCTTCTGACCACTAGAACAAAGAAATAATTGCCGATGACAATGAGTTCTTCAATATGCGATTTTTGTCATGATTTTAAGATTAAGTTGTAAGACTTATAACGATTGGAGCACTGGTTTTGCATCTGAACATTTTGTTATAATATCGAACAGTCACTAAACGTAGTAATGGTTAAACATATGCTGTATCGAAATTAATATAAACCTTTATTATGTAATATTAAAAAAAAAAAAGTAATTAGAGATATTTTATTTCACGAATGCGGTTGAGCTTTGGTTGTAGTTGACATGTACACTACTTTTGTGTGTGTAAAAAGTACCGACAGCATGTAAAGCCAACGCTGCAAAATCGATAATAGTTATGTATTATTTTGTTTACATGTTTTTTAAATAGATATATCATTGATTATAATTGCTTATTATGAAATAGAATTTGTGGGAGCGTTCACAACCAAATAGTATTTTAAAGAGTAACGTAGGTGAAAATTATTTTGTGTTTGTTAGGGCTGTATTAAAAAATATGTTATTTGAATAGATTTATAAAGACTAGATTAAAAAATCTAATGATTCAGACCACGTTTCCAGAATGCTTTCAAAACCGTTTTTGTCAGTATTTTTACAACCGCTTATTCAGCACAGCAGGTAATTAGATAGATATTTTTACGAGATAGTTAATACTATATCCTTTCATTAAAGGTAGCAGGCCATTAGCCAACGTTTATCATTTTCTGAAAAAAAAAAGTACGAATTTACGGTAATTCGTAGCGAACGGCTGACCGTACAGGTTTGAATAGTGCAACGTATTTTTAAACAACAGAGGATGTTACAATCTGCTTCCTCCAACTTTACATCTTCAATGAAACATAATAGGAAGAAAAACATCAAAGTTGATGATATTCCATATTACAACGGATATCATTCTCACGTCATACATAAGTAAATTCCAAAATTAGCTAAAATAAGAGCAGCAATTACTTGATGAATGAGTCTAGAAATATTAAGAAAAACTTAAGAGGATAAAGTTCTCAGATCGACCAATTGTCTACTTCCATAAAACCTTTGCTAAGGACTTTTGAGCGCAGCAATAACTGGGCACAAAAAGAAACCACGCCTTTCTTGAAAAAAATTAGTACCCGTACTAGTTTCACTATAGTGCACGCGTGAACAAAAAATGGATTTGTGGAAAATGCCAAGCTCAGTACAGACGCCTAATTTGAGAGTTACAGACTATGATGTAAAATGGCTCAATGAATAACTGCATCAATAGCTTAGTAGTAAATGCATAGAATATAAGTCACTTCGAAAATTTGCATTAATCCTCGCGTAGTAGATCTTGAAGTCTCGATTGCCAATGCCGCGGTCATCTTGAAGGCAAAGCCAAATTGACTGCGAAGAAATTGGGCGCCATAAATAGAGCACGAAAATACTTCTAGCGCTCTACAAACACATATCGCGTATTGCTACCATATCTGGTCTGACTCACCCCAGAATCAGCTCAAACCATTAACCGCGGTCCGCGTGCAACGCAGAGCAACTCGAATTGTGGGGAAAGTGAAGTCGCTTCAATTTATGACTTCTCATTTATCACTGGGAGTGCAGTTTTTGAGGGGTATCCTTTCACGAACAAAAAAACTACGGAATAAACGCCTTGTCCAGGGCAATACGACATGGGTACCTTCAAAGTGCGCACACTTTTCTTAAAGGCCGGCAAGCGCCTGTCATTTCACAGGAGTGTTGGAGAATCTGGGCAACGTTGATCACTTAACATCACGTCACCGGAACGCTCAAATTCTCAAGTGGCGCTCAGAAACTCTCGCTGAGGGCTTCCCAGCGGTCATTTTTTACAATACTTGTATTGTAAAATCGCCCGTCCCGTTCATCTATACAACTATTGGAACTAAACTCGCTTCGCCAGCGAAGAAAAAAGTGCTCAAAAGTTCCGAAAGGTTATAGATAGTGTTGTAAGCAGGTAAGAATGATGTTTAAATGACTTTTGCCAAGGAGCAGTGGTTTCCTAACAAAATAAAAAATATACATCACCATTTTATGATAACGATAAATGAACTACTTGGTAGACGAATGAACGTGGAGTCTACGAGATAACCTATTTGCATAAAAACACCGTCTTTTTTGTAACTATTGTTAATTGTGATCGCACTATCGAAGGTTAAGAGGAATATAATACAATAATTTCCTCTGACAATGAAACTCTTAATTATATAAAGATTTAAATTAAATGAGTATTCAATAATGATAATAGAAGAAAAATTATGAAGTAGCAGGAGTTGTTTTTATATCATTACAAAAATATCAATACCAAATTCAATGACGAACACGACAAACCTACCACAACATTAGATAGAGTTAATTTTCCGATAGAAATGCGCAAAAATACTTATTATCGGTTTCCGAAATCGTAATTTTCGATTAAAATACACAACCTTCAACCGACATGGATTATGAAGCACGCAATCTCCGATTTTCTTTAAATGATTCTCTTACGGCCCCATTTAACATCCTATCTTTTGTGTAAGATTAATAGATTTGTCAATTGTTAATCGATCCCGAATCTGTATTTTATTTCTTTCCACGTTTATACAAATTCCTATTTAAAGATACGAATACGTGATTATAATAAAATAATACGTACCAAAGATCACTTCTTGAAATGGTTTAAAATTAAATTTATGGAATTTAGGATTACGATTAAATACAGAAAACTGGTCGTTACAGATGTTTTGTCAGGTGCCGATCCAAACGCGAGGGACTCAGAAACTTCAAACCGCAATGCTTACAAGTCAAGCAATCACTCGAATGGCGGAGTCTAAAATGTTCATAGTACGCGATCCCCGATCCAAAGTCAATGTTACACTCAACACAACGATTGCTACGTTTACTTAAGCCATGCTCAGCCTCCATGTGCTGTTTCCGAGATTTCCAATCGTTGAATCTTTCCGGACAATGCGTGCATCTGTATATCATGCACTCTTTAGACCGTCTCCGATGTTTGTCCTTCTCCGAATAGCTCGGGAACACTTTGCCGCAACTTCTGCAGCTGACTTCGTACTGCTGATGAATACTGCGAACGTGCTTCAACAATCCCGTGGAAGCAACATACCGCTTCCCGCAAACATGACAGACGTGGGTCCAAAAATGCGTCACGGTATGACGGTTCAAGTGTAACAAGGAGGGGACGGTTTTCTGGCAAATCACGCATATGTATACGTCTAACTGAAGACGGTAGGGAATTACGCCCAACTTCGCCTCCCAGTCGATTTGTTTGCCGTGAATTTCCTTCAAATGTGTCGCGACATTCTCGAGTGAGTCAAAAGTTTCTGCGCACGTGCGACAGTTCAAATTGCTTATATCGACTTTAATGAACTCGGGTTTGGGGACGCTGTTGAAGGCTACTTTCAGATTGAACTTTTCATGTTCCACCCTCATGTGCCGCCTGAATTCTTCAGGATCCTCGAACTGGTCGTGGCAGAAAAGGCACAGTACGCATTTATCGTTCAGTTTGAAGGGAAACGCGGTGGTCTCTTTTAATATAATCTCGGCGTTATTCCGCGGGTCGTTCGTCGCGGCTAGAACAGAAAAAGACCGCTCAAATGTTTTTCCAACACATCAGTGGCTTTCTGAACGAAATCTTAGATCCGTGTCTTTTTTTCTGTTCAATTTCCTTTTTTTAGCGAATGAGCCTTCCTATCTCCGCCACAAAATCGAAGTTTTAATCGCGGATCGCAATGGATTTGTGCTTTTGTATTTGTTAATGATAGTAAAAGATAATCGACGTAAAATTCAGAATAACTATCACCATAGACGTAATCAATAATACGGAAAGACTATATGTATAAAAAATGCTTCCGAATGACAAAACGAACTATGTTTGGGAAAATGCGCTATTTCATTTTGTCACTTGGTTTTAAAATCACTACAATATTTTAATGGATAATTTAAGTTAAGCTCAACGCTTGATTGCTAAAACTAAGCAATCAAGGTCTTAGAAGCGTAAAAAACTCTATAAACATTATTATGTTCAAAAAAACGTCGCAGAAGACATGAATCCATTAAAATATAAAAGCGTGGATATGATTTTTTCATCAACTCACTTAAAGCAACTAAAACTAATATAAAACGATAGCTATAAAGTTTTGTGCAGGCAAGAACCTAATCTACAAGACAACAATAGGAGTAATCAAGCCTTTTTGCACCATAAAAGGTTGGTTCTCCATATCATGAATTCTAAATGAAGTTGAAAACAGAAAAGAAGAACAGACAGAACCTTCAAGCTTCTATACTTGAAATATGCTCTAACATACTTCCCACCCCAAAAAAGCCTGAAACCCATCTCGCAGCTTCTGGTACAGTGTGCCCACGGACAGTTGGTTTCCACTTTCCAACAAGTGATCAACTTGCCTATACAACCTCTTTACTATAAAAAAGACTTAAAATAATTTCTGTCTTATTTTCAGGGGTAAGTCTGCACTTCCTAGCAATAAATAAAAATGAGGAGAAGCCGCTACAATTTGTAACATAGTATAGTGCGGTGTTCCATACACTATTATATCTGTTCACTATAACTATAACATCAATTGTATTTTTAAACCATATCCACACTTAACACAACATGCAAACACAAAACACATTTGTCTCACTGTATTGCTGCTATAATGTTAACACATAGAGAATCAGTACAAAATAAATTACCATATACCCTTTAACATACCTGTATAGCCGAGTGGTTAGCGATCCTACCGACTAAGCTAGAGGTCCCAGTAGGTGCAAAGTATTTATATGATAAATATGGATGTTTGTTTCCGAGTCATGGATGTTTAAATGTATTTATGTATGCTTATATGTATGTTATATGAATTTATGTATTTTTCAGTAAGTATATTGTATTATTGTCTTGTAACCCATAAAACAGGCTATATATACAAATGATTTAAGTTTTCTCTAGTGTCAATTCCGCCAATATTTGTTTTTAAAAACAATTCCTACTTCCAAAGTAACACCTACTTCAATAAACAGGCTATAAATGCTTAACTTGGGGCAAGAAAATTTGTGTAAAAAGCGTGTCAATATTATTATTATTATAACATGCATGTTAAAATAATTCATGTATTAATTATTGTTGAAATAGTTTAGAAATGCTCATAAGTTCACCCCAATATTGCCTATATAGGGGTGAAGCAAACATGAGAGTAACAATTTGTTGCTAAACTTCCTTCGCATAGACTTTAGAGCATTGGGGATGTTCACAAACCAAGTCAAAATCTCAGAATTTGGGACATTACTTTTATGAAATGATACTTTAATTCCTCTTCAGAATTTGTCAAATAAGTGTTATTCTAGAAGATATTATGGAGCACTTTGCAGCTTGTCACTTGGCATTATTATATAAGGCATTAACTATTTGATGTTTGAGTATGTTTGTTGCATCACTTTACATATTATATTGTAATTGAAATGATTTGTAAATCAAAGAAAATGTAAACCATGATATAAAAGAGTGGCAATGAGTTTCTTCCTACTACTTCTCATTAGCTCAACCTCAAGTAGATTCAATAACAAAAAAGTATTTTTTGACATTCATAAGTGTAATTTCCGTGACCTACATGAATAAAAGGAATTTGATTTGATTTATAAATTTAGTTACTAAAGCCGTAGAGTAGACACTTGTATTATAGGCACTGTATATAAAAACATTACAATAAGATTTTGTATGTAGCAGCGATACATTGGACAAACATAACATTAGGATAAGCAACTGTTGTGAATGACATAAAGCAATTTTACGAAATGAATAAGTGTTTACACCAATTATATTAATTCCGTCCAACCTCCATTAAATTTCTCCTCTCCCTAGTTTACACTCCTTTAACATTAACTTGTTATGTGTACTGACTACTTGAAGTCAAGTTGGTAACTACACAATTTAAAACAATTATTGATAAATCGGTAAACGTTACTACAACATAAACATTGTTAATGATACCACAGATTGGTAATGGAGCGACCACGCCCACTGCTCTTTAATTATTAATTTTATTGTAAACCAACCGAGTTTCTTGCCTACTCAGTTCCGAGACATAATTTTTGGGTGATAGTTTTGATGTTCAATAACTGATTAAAAAGTGTATTAAGGTGAGTAAAATAAGAGTTTATCACAACAGTCACCCATGCTAATTAAAAGAACTTCAAAGTGCTCACCTTTCTTCTTTTTCTCCGGTTTCTCCTTGGGTTTTGTTTTAGTTTCTTTAATTTTAGCCTTTTTACTCGACGTGGTTTTGGCTTTTGTGGTTGATTTACGTTTGACCAATGGTTTTGCGTTATCTAATAGGTCGAACACGTCAACAGATTCCTTCTTAGGCACCTTAGTCGCAAGGTTCATCAGCGGTTGATCATCAACTGTAATAATTATAGACATCAATAAAACTGTACATATAACAAATCACTAGAATCCGGTGAGTCCTTACTATGGAAGAGTAGTAATAAAAAGAGACAGCTAGTGAGTGAGTAAAAGAATTTGTTATGTTTTTAAAGTGATAACCCTCATTTCTAGGATTAATACACAAATAAAATTTTGAAAACAAAATTTTATGACCGATGCGGCCTCCGAACAAAAATTTTGTTTTTCAAATTTTATCTGTGTATTAATAATCTAAAAGTGAGGGTTATCACTTTAAAAATATAACATATTGTTTAGATGTACACGAGTGACATCTCAAGTCAATTTCCTAATATGCAAATATTGGGGTTGAGCAGGTTATCAACTGTAAAGTAGATCCTGTATATGAAGCCACAAGCTGAGAGTTGAACAAAGCAAACAGAATTTTATAACGAGGCGGTACTAGAACGGTTAGCTCAGTTGGTTAGAGCACCGGCACGGAACACCGTAGATCGTGGGTCCGAATCCCGCATCGTTCATATAATTTTGTTTTTCATTTAATCAGCAATTGCGGAATATACTAAACAGATGTCAAATAAATTTCTAGATACAAAGTAGTTAGTCTATATGAAAATGAAAATTCTATTCTATTCCGTGGCTTTCTGTGGAAAGGGCACTACAATTCAGCCAATGTCACGTTTCAGTAGTACAACAAGCTTAGAGTAAATTATTTGACCGGTGAGCGTTAAGAATTTACGTAGCTTGTCACTCACACTAAAGTAATAAATCCTGGCCTGTTTTCATGATCAAATCAATTCAAAGAGGCCACACTTCATTTCAGTTATTTGAAATGATAAAAAGGCATAAAAAGGCATTTATTTTCTCAAAATTGATTCCTTTAGAATTCTTTTTGATGTCATTTCTTAAACTACTAGATACTACTACCGCTTCGGAAACAAATGGCGCTCTGAGAGAGAAGAAGCGGCGCAAGAAACTCTCCCAGCATTCTCTTTTTTGCGCTATTTTCAATAAAAATATACAATATTGTACAGTCATTTCTGTCGCTATTAAATAATCACAATCTAGTCCCAGGCACAGCGTTGCCGTTCTGTCCGCGTAAAAAACCTCCGGCCCGCGTCGAATATTAAATAAATTGACAGGTTTGATGCTGATTATTGACCTGCAACGACTTTAAAGATTCGGCCTGATAGGTAATTTAATGAGAAGAAGTAGCAAGAAACTCATTGCCACTCTTTTAAATAAAGATATATCATAATATGCTTATTTTTAAATTTCCGCGAACTGGAAACGCAAAAATTAAAAATTCAATATGCTTTCTACAAGTACAAAATTAGCTACAAAAATCTAAAGTTTTTTTTAAACTCAAAGTCAAAATGGCCGCAGGGTTTAATATATGATAATGTTATTAACAGGCGAAACTCTATTGTTCTTATCCAGTTGAAAACCCAGAGGTATATTGAAGATAAGGCCTTCACAAACGATAAAGGAGTTGTACTTACGTTCATCATCATTATCATCATCCAAAAAATCATTGTTGTCGTTGAAGTCATCACCATGGTCGGGACTCTTCTCCTCCTTGACTGTCACCTGCTTTTCCTCTTTCTCAAGACTAATAACATCTGCAATGATTACTTTTAATTTCAACCGTGTAGATTCAGCGGGAAAATTGCTTGCACTAGACATTTTTTTTTTATAATATCCGGACAACCTGGATTTTTAAGAATGTACAAAATTTGAATAATAAAAAACTAATAGGACATCTGGATTCGAACCGGGGTCTTCTGCTTTCCGGATCACCCAATTTCCCATCAGAACAATTACAGTCTTGAATATAGTGGCGAAATTAATTATTATTACAGCTGTTTCTCATTAAAACTACATTTTTTTAAATTATAACCTAGCTAGATCGATTTATCGCCCCAGAAATCCCATGTATAATAATTTTTTGAGAATCGTTGGAGCCGTTTCCGAAATTCAGATTATTTTTATAGAATTGCTCGTTTTATTTTTTTTTTATAAGAGGAGGCAAACGGGCAAGAGGCTCTCGTGATGAGCAGAGGTGAGACAACCACCCGGGAACGCTAAAAATTTATACATGGCTAAAAATATACAAGTGGAATTGCAATGGCGACATTAAATAAACACACGGGCAGAAGAACTACTTAACCTCAAAAACAAATAAAAAAAATCAATAATAATAATCGGCTGGATCACTTGGCGTTGCGTAGAGATGTCGCTTCATTGTGTGTCTTCTACCGCATTTATCACGGGGAGTGTTCCGAAGAGCTGTTTCACCTGATTCCTGCCGCCGAATTCCACCTTCGCACGACACGCCACAAGTAGGATATCCTCACCATCTGGATGTGTGGCGGTCCTCCACAGTTTCAAGGAACTTTCTTACACGTACTACAAAGCTGTGGAGTGAACTCCCTTGTGCGGTGTTTCCGGGACGATACGACATGGGTACCTTCAAAAAAAGCGCGTACACCTTCCTTAAAGGCCGGCAACGCTCCTGTGATTCCTCTGGTGTTGCAAGAGATTGTGGGCGGCAGTGATCACTTAACAATAGGTGACCCGTACGCTCGTTTGTCCTCCTATTACAAAAAAAAAATTGAAAATTTTGTTACAAATAAACTATTTATTAGGAAATAAAATGTTAATATCCCTTATGTGGTCGCACAAGTGTGACAATGACTTCGTGTCTTTACACGAAGTCAGTGTCAATGTCTACGCTAGAGTGCGTCTACATACAGGTTGTTCCAAAAAGATATTATGAAAATTTTATTTATGTAGACAGATTTTGTTTTTTTTTATGCTTATGATAAAAGGCATTTATTTTATCGAAATTGATTCCTTTAGAATTGTTTTTGATGTCATTTCTAATATATGGTGACCTGTATAGCCGAGTGGTTAACGATCCTACCTACTAAGCTAGAGGTCCCGGGTTCGAATCCCGGTAGGTGCAAGCATTTATATGATGAATATGGATGTTTGTTTCCGAGTCATGGATGTTTAAATGTATTTATGTATGTTTATATGAGTTTATGTATGTTTAAGTAAGTATATTGTATTCAATATATCATTGTCTTGTAACCCATAACACAGGCTATATATGCCTAATTTGGGGCAAGATAATTTTGTAAAAAGTGTGTCAATATTATTATTATAATATATTAGACACTACTACATCTTTGGAAACAAATGGCGCTCTGAGAGAGAAGAAGCGACGCAAGAAAGCCAGTGTTTTTTTTGCGCTTTTTTTAATCAAATATATAATATTGTGTTGTCATTGCTATTGCTATAAAATAATCTTAATCTAGCCCCAGGCTGTCGGATCACTTAGATATTCAGCTGTGGAGTAGTAGTGTGTTCCAGTGCATTTGAGATTGGTGTGTGTCTTCAGGTGGAATCGAGAATGGTTTAGGTTACAATTGAAATACCTCCTAAACGGCTGGACCAATTCTAACTAGTTCCACCACCGGACATTATGTGCAAAGTACCATCCGCATCACGTAGACGTCTGGCATTCCACAACCGCGCGTTTTGTTCGAAATTTCTGGCCTCGCACAGCCACTTTGTGGAATCAACTACCGGCAGCGGTCTTCCCGAACAGATACGACTTAGGGACCTTCAAAAAAAAGCATACTCCCACCTTAAAGGCTGGCAACGCATTTCTTGACACACCTGTTGTTGCGGATGTCCATGGGCGGTTGCCTCACCTCTCCCCATCCTGTGAGCCTCTTGCTCGTTTGCCCCCTCTGATATATAAAAAAAAGAAAAATCACTTTATCAGAGACACTACAGAGAAATATACCTTCAACAACATCCAAAGTGCTCGGATTCAGGTACTGTAGAAATGTCTGCTCACATTCTTTCACTTGTTTCTTGAAGTCCGTCGCGTTTCGGAGCCGCGATATGCATGTCTCACATATGAGACGACTCTGGCTGTGTTGTGCATTGGAATCTCCAAAGGATATCTACGGTTGAAATTAAAATATGAAGTAGACAGTCACTTATTTATCAACATAAACTAGTGGGAGGCTCCTTTGCACAGGATGCCGGCTAGATTATGGGTACCACAACGGCGCCTATTTCTGCCGTGAAGCATTAATGAGTAAGCATTACTGTGTTTCGGTCTGAAGGGCGCCGTAGCTAGTGAAGTTACTGGGCAAATGAGACTTAACATCTTGTCTCAAGGTGACGAGCGCAATTCTAGTGCCGCTCAGAATTTTTGCGTTTTTCGAGATATAAGCGGCACTGCATTGTAATGGGTAGGGCATATCAATTACCATCAGCTGAACATTCTGCTCGTCTCGTCCCTTATTAAAAAAAATAATTGGTTTTCACCAAATCAATTTGGGTTCAAGCAAGTCCATCGTTTAGCCTAGAAAACAAGCTTTACTGCTCAACAGTTTTTCCATGCATTTACCGTGCGTAAGTATATCACAATAATTATACTGATTCGCAACATGGCTCAGTCACTCTCAAAATATAAAAAAAAAAACATAAGTTATTACTAACGTATAACTATTATTATTAATGTAAGTTTGACTACTCCTATAGCACAGTGGTTAGTAGTAGTAGCACTGGTAGAATGCAATCATTTATATGATGAATATGAAAGTTTGTTTTCGAGTCACTGATTATATGTATTCTTTTCCCCCCTTATTCATAATAGACTGCTAACTTAAAGCATTGCTAGTTCTCACTCTGTCTTCTTCTATTGACCTGAGTCAGAATGAGAAAAAACACTCCTTAGCAGCTGTTTAAAGTTAGCGGACCATTATGAATAAGGGGGTTAATGTTTAAGTAAGTATATTGTATTAAATATATTGTTGTCTTGTACCCATAGGCTATGCCTAGTTTGGGGCAAGATAATTTGTGTAAGAGTGTGTTAATATTATAGCTAGCTGACCCAGCAAACGTCGTATTGCCATATAAAGTAATAATTAAAAAAATCTTCAAACTTTAGAAATATCTCTTAGACCTTGAGGACTAAGTGCTTGAAAATCCACTTTCTATACAAATAAGTAATCAATTATTACTAGAAAGTTTTTGACTTTTCCTACTTATTAGAACCTTGGCTACAACTCCACAATGGAAACACTATTAATTTGATAAGTCCATGGTTCCAGGGCCCAAAGAGTATAACAAACTGCTAATAAGGTACATCTTAAGGTACACAAACTCAATGAAATGGTGGTTAAAAGACAATTTTTAATGCTTATAATTTTTGTTCTGCATTGCTTGTGTATTGAAAACTTTACCATAACAACATTTTATTTATTCCAATCTATCAATTTTGCAGATATTCAGCAATATGTGTAAGATTTTATTTAATTAGAGGGCTTGCATTAAAGCCATCCAGTGACTGTTCCATTTAATCTTGTATCTCTCAGGGAAAGTCTTGAGGAATTTTTCTTTTAAGTCTATGACCAACTGTTTGGGTGTTCATTAGATTGACTGCCAGAATGTTTGGAAGATTAGTGATCCACTTCTGGTACGCATTTGTCCTTTTCGAGATTTCTTCTATAACACTTATGACGCAGAGGTCATGAAGGAGTCTAATGATACTATAACAATGCTTAAATTATTTTGACTAACATTGATGGAGGTATCATTGATTTTCAATTCAGCCTAAAACGCTGGCTGTAGTAATAATAAGCTAGATACGTCTTTTGTCGCTAAAGAAGCAAAATTATTGATTGCATAATCCGACAAAATTAAAAATATTATTGCCTATTGCTACAAAATACAAGGTAAGGTATATCTCATTTGGCACGGTTATATTGCAAAAATGAATTTGCTGAAATAAACAATTACAATCAAGCTAACGAAAATATTACCGTTAAGCCAAGAGTATCCACAAGCATCTCTTCATAAACTTCTCTCTTTCCCATCCAGAAATATTCAGTCGCAATATCTTTGTAACATCCATCAGAGAGACAACAACGGCAGACGCTTGGGCCGGGCCGCCAATTACTAGATTTACCATCCATTTTATAGCACTAAACTAACTCATCACAATTGAAATAATATCAGGCAAGATTTAAATACATTTTATTAAAATTTTAAAACTTAAACACAAAAATACGCGTTTAAGATGCTACATTCTTAGCTGACGCCATCGGCCATTTTGGTTTTTGATGTTTTTTCTCGTTTGTTTATATCATTGTAAGGACAGTCAAAAGGTTGGAAGACATACAGCCAAGTTTTTGAGTATTTATAATTATAATATTACACCTCGTCCATTTTATTAAAATAGTTTTTGACAGCTCACTCCCATGAAGTTTCGTATTGTTTAACTTTAAATATCAAACTTTATTTATTTATTGCTCCAACAGGGTGACCACCAATACAATTCCTTAATAACTAACACAGGTATATATTTTGGTGACACCCCAATTATAGGTGCAAATCGAGATCAAGTAATAAAATGGAGATAAACAGAGCATTACATACGTTTAAGCAAATTAATATTAAAACATTAATCAATAAGAAAAAAAGTGTGTGCATGTAATCTCTACGCGCGATTGAAGTAAAACCTAATTATAATTAACTTTAGGAATAATTAACAGATACATATAAAAAGTATAAATTATATACATATTTTGCTTATCTGAAAGCTCGTAGACAAAATATGTTATTTTCGTTTGTCCCACATATTCTAGGACATCCAGTACCTATATCACAAATATTCTTAAAAAGTTGAAAGATAAGATTTGAATAATACCATTAAATATATACTTACAATAATTAAAGCCGTGTTATTAATAAATAATTGATGAAATAATTAAGTTATTAATATTATCACGCATATCAATATAACGTTGTTATTGAATATTATACTCGGAATTATAATTCGAGATCAAAAATGTAAGCAATGGTGTTGCCAACAACGAATAATAACCTTTTCCATTGTGCGTGTTTAAATATACTAAAATATCATTTTAAAATTATAAGTGTAAACTATATACATATAATAAAATATTGCACAACGTTTTCTTTATGTAATATAGCATAAAATATATTCAAAAATTAAAATGTAAATTTATTGTGCAAACTTTGCTTTGACACTGGCAATACGATAGAAGCTCTAAACATTTGGCTCGTCAACAGACGAAAAACGTAAATAATGTTACAAAATATCTTGGTCGTAGTGACAGGTATGGCTGGTCGCCATATTGTTTTGTTCATTCGTTTTCTGACGTTTGTTGTGATTGAATGTGCTCGTCTTGCTTTCCCGTTGTAGTTGTTAAGTTTTCTTTATTTTGTTTATCAATTTTTTTTTATTTCGTTGTTGTCACTATCATAACGAAGTATGGGTGCTGAGCCAGGTTAGTCGACCAAAAAGCACATTCCGCCGCCGCTGAAAAACGCGCGCAACGACACACACACACAGCACGCGAAAAGGTAATAATGATGAATGCCTTATAGGCATTATTTATCATAACAGCATGTCTACAAAAATTGGCCTCAGCATCAATATTGGTCTTTTCTTATGAAAATACGGGACGAGACGAGCAGAAAATAAAAGTACTGAAGAATTTAAACCACCTGATAAAACCAGCCCTACAAATAATATTCCAGACAAATTTGATTAAATTACTTTTTCAGCAATAAGACGAAAAGTGCATGCTTTCTTTTACAGAAGTACTACCTACATTTAAAAGAGAGTTAGTATGGTGTGGCGATTGCATCCACATAAGTTGGCAACCCAGTATTGTTTGGAGTGCGAACTGATCACATAAGAGAGAGGGAGATGGATATAGACGCCAGACACTGACTGTTGACAACAAAGGACGCGAGTAGCGAAGAGAGACGCTAACTTTTTACACGCGAGTGTCATAGGCTTTTACTTGCATTATATAAATTATAACTAATAAGTCACGTAGATAAACTTCTGTTAATATTCACGAGTGCAAACGCAATAAACTAAAATAAAGATCGAGTCGGTGGTTTAATTTACAAGCTCCCCGACACGACAATGTTAACAGTATAAATTTTATGTAAAACTTAATCTGTAATGATATTATTATGATAGTTTGGACATTTAGTTGTATGTATGTATGTTGGCTACTCTTGCAATCATAAGTTATTTGATATGGGTGATTAAAATATTTATTATTATTTAAGATTTTTCAACCTTCCGATCTTGATCTGCCTGATTTTTCAAGGCACACGATGAGAATCGTCCTAAAATATATAATTTTTTAATATGCTACCAGCAAGCGCCACAGGTCACGCAACATCAAAAATGTGGTTTGATTCTCAAATTAAAACTCCTAAATAAGTAATCTTAGAGTGCCTTACCACAGGCTTAAAAGCTCGAACCGGAATAGGAAGGCGTCTTATAATATCTCATATAGGCAGCGAGGACGGTTTTGTAGATGAAGCATTATTAATTTTCGAATTAAAAAAAAAAACACTGAAAGTTCGCTCATTATGAAAAGTGGTTGAAGGGCATACTGCTAAAGCTAAAAACCAATTCGGTATTTGTTTTAATGTCCCTTACCACTCCCAAAAATGTTAATAATCTCTGGACTGTCATTATGACAATGGCATTTCTTTGTTTACATTTTGATCTCGAATTACATTTCCGACTATAACGAATATGGCTCTAATCTCTATGGGCTCGTAACTTTTGCCTGTCCGATGGACGAAGAAAAATTAACGAATGTCGCAAACTTCAGACTGAGAACTTTTATTTATTAACACAAACGTAGACTTAGTAAACAATTTTTGAACCATTAAATTATAATGGTTAAAAATTGTTTCAATTGACTTTTTTCTGCCGGAAGTACTAACGCTACTTCCGTCAGAAAAATATTCTGAGTTACCCCCAAGTCGGGCATAAAGAAGTTTTACTTCATTATTTATATCAGTATTTCAAAATTTTAAATTAATGAAAACAGTAAGAAATAACTTAAATATGACATAGGGAAAAAGAGCTCATCAAATAAATCTTTATTAATACATTAGTGACTAAACTGCATATTTATACATATAAGTTTTCGAGTGAGGACATAACAGAGTGCTGTATTTTTTTTGTAGCTGTGGAGGTGATCAGAGAAGATATCAATACCTTGTTATCTTTTCGACAGCCCACCACCCCTAACATAATTATCATCGCCATTGACATTGCGGTTACGAATAGCATTGTAGGTACTTGTAAGTCTGTTCAAAGGAAAACCGAGGCCCAGATTCGACCGTGCTGAACTCGATATAAATGGGGTGTATTTCTTGGGCCTAGGCAGTCCTCTTGGAACAAAAATGTTTAATTTTGAAGTATGATAAGGACTGTCGATTGTGCCATTGACAAGTTTGGACAAAAATACAGCATCATGCACTTTTCTGCAGTTATTTAAGAACTCTGAACCGAATCAGTTCAAACGATCTTTATAGTTTGGGAGTTTCTTGGCCAAATCACACGAATAAGATAGGTGCTATAAAAATCTCTTTTGTACACTCTCCAAGCGCTTATGGCTTATAAACATCATAGTGATAAATTAAGAATAGATATAGTGCCCTTTAGTAAGGAACATTTATGTGAGTGGTAAAATAGAAGTCTAACCTACATATTGCGATTTATAACCTAGGTCCTAAAGAATCATTAAGAGAAAAATTTACAGAAATAAACATTTTGACTGTTGCTTCTCAATACATTTTTGATAATGTTCTGTATGTTCATAAGCACATTGAGGAATTTTCTAGAAACTGTGACATTCATAATGCTAACACGAGGAACAAACATAAACTTGTTATGCCTAGTACTCGGTTGGGTCGAGTTAGTAAGTCTTTTGTTGGGCGATGTATATGCTTCTACAATATGATCCCAGAAAATGTACAAAACAAATGTGTTACGAAATTTAAAAGAATTGTTAAAAAACGTTTGTGTGGGAAAGGTTATTATAGCATAAACGATTTTCTTAGGGACACCACGGACTGGGATTAAAGGGAACACCCTCAGGCTCTTTAATTATAAATGTTTATTGTACGATATTACATTGTAATCCATATTTTATATAAAAAAAAAGCCCGCTGAGTTTCTTGCGCCCATTCTTCTCAGGTCTGAGGCAGTCTCTTTTGACTGGGTAAAAATATTTGAATTTGAATTGCAACGGTTACGGGGTGTTTAAAGGAAACTACCCGTACCGGCCTTTAAATAATGTTTATTATGAAACAAATAATATAATATGAGCTTGCTCATGGTCGTAGGTTGTATGGTTGGTTGATCTAGCTCGCTTTCGTAGTCCGGTACTCCCCTGACGCTGAAGACGCCGGTGCAGGCCCCTCAGCTGGAGGCTAGGACTCGGCGTGTCGCAGGTATATCGGATGATCAGTTTCCGTGTAATTAACCACTGGAACTTGGTGGAATCTTATTTTCCAAAGTTCAAAATCTAAACCTGGAACCCCAATCGGGTGACGAGTAATCCTTGAACTTTATTCAAATATTATAGTCCACTACACAGTAAAGTGGTTATACAACATGATAAATATGGTAAGACGACAACTTAAACTCAAATAATGTATTTTTTTTTATGGAATAGGAGGACAAACGAGCGTACGGGGCACCTGGTGTTAAGTGATCACCGCCGCCCACATTCTCTTGCAACACCAGAGGAATCACAAGAGCGTTGCCGGCCTTTAAGGAAGGTGTACGCGCTTTTTTGAAGGTACCTATGTCGTATCGTCCCGGAAACACCGCACAAGGAAGCTCATTCCACAGCTTTGTAGTACGTGGAAGAAAGCTCCTTGGAAACCGCACTGTGGAGGACCGCCACACATCCAGATGGTGGGGATGATATCCTAACTTGTGGCGTGTCGTGCGAAGGTGGTATTTTTAGCGCAAACAATAGAAATAACTTAAAAATAAACAACGGTAACAATCAAACCTTATATTATGGTATTAAAATATAATTTATCAAACGGAGCAATAAGTATTACAAATAGTTATTTAGTATAAGTATTCAATCAACAAGTAATTCACAAGCACAATTTAAAGATATTTAAATGAAAATGGCTCACGTGTACCGAGTAATCCGAACTGTCCTCACCAAGCGCGTCCAAGCAAATAAACGAGCCAGTCCGAATACGCTCTTTTTATCAGCTTACTCGGTACAATAACGGGGGGTCTGCCTATACGGCCTCTCCTGAAGGTGGATCGTCCAAGATCCTTGAAGCTGGAGCACGCCCTTGTTCTAATCCAGCATAGACAAACTAACTTCAGCTGGGATACTCGCCTTCAGCATGTGAATTGGCTTCACTAGGTGGCGATGATCGAGTGGGTTCTAAATCGTCTGCTTCACCTGAAATCACACACTATCGATTACTATTTATAAATCGAAATAGCGACTTACACATTATGTTAACGCTTAATTGTGATACACAAATGATCAACGCTCAACGACTCGGTGGTGAAACCGACGCTCACACGACTTGACCCCCTTACGTCAATGCTACTTGATCCTGTACCAACGTTCCAACCACTCGACAGTTGTTGACGACGTCAGAGCGACTTGAGACACAATATCAACGCATTCGTAAGCCAAAACCGGCGATAATATTCACCACGAGCGACTTGACAATTGTCAACGCTCAAGACTGACTAGTAGAGCTACTACAGTCTTTGATACTTACAATGGAAGAACGCAGCACATGCCTCGGGATACCATTCACCCCGCCAGGGCACAATATACTGAGCCGCAGCTTGTGTTGTCTTTCCCTAGTCAACACTTAGGAGCCTCAGTTCATACCTTCCACTAGGCAGGATGTTCACGACCCTGTAAGGTCCCCGCATGCCGGAATCAAGCTTTCCTGTGGACTGAGAAGTCTTTATAACAAATAAAAAGTCACCAATGTTAAGCTCGCGAGGCTGCTGGCTGCGACGATTTTCACGTTCATCTTGCTGAATTCTTCTTCAGTTGATGAGCATCTTCACGAGGTATAGGTTGCAACATACAGTATTTACTAAAACTGTCAACTATACCTAGAACGAACCTGTATCTTCCAAAAGAGGGCAGTGGACCCAGTGCGTCAACATGGATCGTGTGGAACGGTAAGTCAGGTTTCTCCCATGAATTACTGATGTTTTGTATTGGTGCTTTTTCTTCGTTTAGTTTCTTCGATATGCATATTAGGCAGTGTAATATATACTTAGTGACAAACGGCTTAAGGCCAGGAAACCAGAAATGCTTAAGGATAATATCCAATGTTTTGTCAACACCTATGTGTTCGTGCTCGTCGTGAAATATCCTTAGAAGACTTAACCTGTGTCCTTTAGGAATACAGCACAGAAGGCGCGGCTGTTCTCCCACGAGTGTGTAACGATAGTAGAGCAAGTCATTTCGTTCAACAGATCTATTTGGATCGAGGATAACGACCTGTAACTTTTGAAGTAATTCACGTGTTTCCTAGTCAGCCGCTTGAGCAGTGTGCGCCCAATTGCGCGGTTTATAAATCTGATCGACATACGTGGTGACCGGATTTCGACTTAGATAATCAGCATGGGGAATTAAAGTTCCTTTTCGGTACTCTACTGAGAAGTCAAAATCTTGCAGACTTTCTTCTATCTTGCAACTCTAAGGTAGTATATCCTTCTTGCGTTCAGTAGCCTTCAGTGCGTTGCAGTCAGTGACTATGGTGAATTTTATTCCCACGAGGTAATGGCGAAAGTTTTGAAGTGCCCGCACGACGGCTAGCGTTTCGAGTTCGTACGAATGAAATTTGCTTTCCGCGCCTTGAGTAACTTTACTAAAGTGTGCCACCACGTGCTTCTTGTTGTGAGGGTGCACTTGTAATAAAACTGCTCCATAGCCTATACTACTGGCATCCGTGTGAACTTCCGTTGGAAGCTCAGGGTTAAAGATTACAAGCACGGGCTCACTAGTTAGGTGCTTGATTATATTATCCTGACGGATGGACTCAAGTGCAGGTGTCCATTTGAATTCGGATCCTTTCTTAGTAAAGTCCATGGTAAATGATATGATAAATGGTAGGTAAGAGCAATGGGACCCGTTTTTGAGGCGTAGTTACTTATGTACCGCCGAAAATACCCCGCCAAGCCTAGTAGTTGCTGGACTTGTTCTGACCAGGGCGTCGACCTTTCGAGGGCTCGGCCTAACCTGACCCTTACTAGCTACCCTGCTTAGGTATTCAACTACCGTTTCGATAAAAGAGCACTTCCGAAGATTTACACAAAAACCAGCACTTGTTAGAGTCCCTAGAACCCTGTCGAGTAATTCGGCACCCTCTCTCACTGAGTTGCTTAACAAAAGTACGTCATCACAGTATACTAAAGTCCTACCCTCATTAATATGTTCACGCAACGTATCATTGATAATTCGTTGATAAACGATCGGAGAGTTGGCCAACCCATATGGCAATTTTTAATATTCGAAATGGTCCTCTGGAGTGACAAATACTGTTAAGTACTCACTTAACAGAATTTGTACTGCACTCGCATTGACCCTTAATTTTTATTTAGTGAAATCCATATCTAAACTTGAGAAATAATCATAACTACCTAGCCTATCTCTGATCTCTATAAGTGGCAGTGGGTACCTGTCCCTTACGGTAATACGGTTTAGAGCTCTAAAATCGACGCAGAGCCTATCAGAGCTATCGCGCTTTTCACAAGTATTATTGGGCTAGCATACTCTGAGTTAGAGCGTTATATAATGCCCTTTTCTAAGAGATCTCTAGTGATGTCTCTCACCTTTAGTTTCTCTAAATAAGAAAGCTTGTACGGTCTATATACAACTGGGATTGAACTGCTCAGTTTGATTTCCATTTCGCCAGTTGTTACAGTTGTAGCTGCAGTGCCCGATATCAAATATTCATAGAATTTACTAATTATGCTCACCAATCTACTACGTTCCTCTCCGATCTGGAGTGGCGTATTTATTCCTACATCGCCTTTCGACTGCGAAACTACGTTAATGTGTGTAGGCTGTTTAGAATGAGAAGGATATTGCCTGTTTCTTTTTCGCACGTAAGTTACGCCTTCGCGGTTAAGTACGACTGTCCCAATGATAATGGGAGCAACCATTAGTGACGCTGGTACAACAACTAAATCGGTTTCAATCGAAATATTATCGAACTCAATATCGACAGTAATATACGAGGTAGCAACTACTTCTTTATCTCCTATACTCCTGAGTACATAATTAATAAACTTAGGTTGGCATGGTAGATATTTCAGTACGTCAGAGGAGACAAGCGACACATTTAGAGCGCCGCTATCTATGAGCACGTCCATTGGTATGCCACAGACCACAGCGGTCGTAATATCCCTGTCATGTGTTGCACATTTGCATATGGTGCCACGTGCGCGTGGTGAATATTAGAACTACTTTCTACATCTCATTTTCTTTTAAGTAAGTGATACAAATGTATGGACAGAAAGCGTTTCCAAGAAAGTTCGATCATCCAGGTTATTTATTATCTGGAACTCGTTGGTGGCACTAAATTATTAACTTAGGTGAGAACAATTTTACCGCACGTTACGTAGTATGGTGAATAATTTATTAATTTCGAACAAAGTTTTGTTAATGCATATTTTGGGCAAGTGTGCTGAAAATATTTTTTTTATTAGTAGGTTACCTTATAAATTTGACCTCTCCCAATCACCCACGTCGACTCTAAATATGGATGTTCCTCTATAATTGCAAGAGCTTCATCAAAGCTACCTGCTGTTTCTACATCGCGTATACCTGCTACCTGGAATTATTCAATCACGGATTGAAATTGCAGTCTGCTGCTAGCAGTAGAACTAACTACTACTGAAATCTAAAAGTCGTTGTGTTTTGTTTTGAAGGTCCGATGTAGTTCACTGCGCCAATGCACATCGAACTTGCGTCTGTGGCTACGGCTACTGTTAGATATATACACTGTATCATTATGTTGGGCAAGTTATACTGAAGTACAATGGACGAACGACCCACTTGCCTTGTTATTTTATATTTGTGCCCGTCGTTACATAGTGCGGTCATAGCGGTGTTTACTCACACAGATACCACGAATGAACATATTATAATAACGTAGTCAAAAATCAATACGGAACACTTCCCGTAATCGGTAAGGGTAGAAGCATGCAATGAACCGACGTCTCTACGCAACGCCTAGTGATAGGGCTAATAAGTGTCTTTCTCTCTTTTCTATATATTTTTTTAAATAATATAATATAGTTGACTGTACTATAGCGAGGCAAAGATATATTTAATAGAATGAGAATATAAATCGTCCACGTCGTGACTAGGATACAAAATAAAATATAAAGTACCTACATTAATTCATCATAGGAACGTATAGACCGACCAACTGGGATTCGACCTAATAGCTAAGTAGTCACAGTCACTAACCACTGCGCTATATGGTTGAATATAACTGACTTTATATTACATAACAAGGAGCCTTAAATAGTTATGACGCAAATAAATGTTGTATTTTCTTACCGATTGCTTTATTTGAGCCACATTTCTAGTCAATATGACATATCCGCGTTCCAGTGGTCGGTATTTGACAGGAATGCATTCCCATGATTCTCTGCCTATGATATCTGCATTGTTCTTCATAGGATCGCTATTTTGTACTGTATCCGTTTTGAAGAAGGCTACTTCCCCGCTGTAATAATAAAATTATATTTTTATAATAAGTTAATATGGAATTTATGATCTAGCACTATTCAAGAGTCCCAGAAGGATCTGGTTAATAAACTCATTACGCAATAGCTTACGGCGAATATTAATTGAAATTCTGTGCAAAAATAGTGTGCTGTGAAATATAGCTGTGCTCCTAGCCCCAACCCAAAAATGAATCCAAACAAAGAAAACCAATATGTGTGAACTTTACAAGTATAGTGATAATATTTTAGTTAAATTCTTTGACTACATTTAATACCTATAATATTTTCGGTGACGCCAACTTGTAAAAAGCGAGAACAGATACTACTCTTCAGATACCTTAATGTATCAAAGGCTTTTTCGAAATCCACAAACGTAAGGTATCCGTTACACATTCTTTGCTGGGTGCAGTACTTAGCAAACGTAGTATTGATGTGGTGCGTACACTATGTATCGATTAGTGCAAAAATCTGCTTAATATACACGATAATGTCTGCAAAATTCTATCCATTTTATTTTGCACAGCACCTAGTGATATTGAGAGTAAATTAATGCCACATCTCCTTCAGTTTCCGGTGTCTGCTGCTCTCTTACGTCCGTCAGGAATAGCCACACCTACACCCTCCTATCCTGGCGGGTCCTGGGATAGATACCCACTTCTACTAAATTGGCGGTATTGCTTGGTGATGGTTTTGCACTATTTGTGTTTCTGATTTATAGAGGTAAGCGAGTGATTAGCCCATTGGTAGGGATGCCAAGTAGGAAGGCTGTTTCATTCGGATATCCTCCCAAGTGAGTGGATTCTGTTTTGAGGCACAGAATATTCGATTTTTTTAACCGTTTCGCATCTGCATCGTAAGAATGGTAATCTCGGGAATGCACGGACGCAATTGTCTCGAAAAGGACAATCGGGGACCAGGATGACATGGACTGGCTAGCTGGCGACTAACCAAAACCATACTCTAACTACCTCCCTCTCGCGTAAAAATGAGAAACTAAGACAACAACCAAGGAAAACGGAATAGAGAAGATTCAGAAAATATTCATACTTACCATGCAATGCGAGTGTATCTACACTCGCACCCTGGTGAAAATATGCAGCCTAATTAGTACTTATATATTCATATTCTTGTTTATATTTTTATGTATTTTGTTGTAGTTCTGTTTTGCGTACCAATTTAAATAAATAAATAAACCGACGCACAACACTGTGTCCAAAATACCAAACAAATAAAAGATACGACCAGGAGCGTGCATACCTATACATATAGGAAATTATTCAGTGCGTACCTCGTTAAGAACCTGAATAAAACTCATAAAATTGTTCCTTACGCTAGATACTAAAAGACCTGGTAGTTGGTACGCAGTCTCCAGATTGCATATTCGAGCGCCTATCGCATGGTGCCTCACAGAGTGGATACTCCTTTTTACTCTGTTCCAGAGATTTGCTGTAAGGCAGTCCTCATTTTACGATACACCAAACAGCTTCAGGCTTGAAGCGTCATTGTCGTCAAGCGGTGTTAACCTTAGGATGGCCTCTAAGGTGGACGTAGTTCGCATGCATCCTGTTATGGCTGTGCAAACCAGCTGCTAGAATAGCTGCAGCTAGATTTTTACGATCGCAAACTCTGTCCTGGGCCAGCAAGTAATCGCACCATATGAGATAATTGGTCTTATGACTGCTGTGTAAGGCCAGATCCCATACTATAAACTACTGTAGTTCGCATGAGATGAGCGACAGTGGTAAGCGGTAGAGACTAGGAAGAATAATTTTTACTTAGATCCTACACGAGTATCGAGATGTGCTGTAGTTGTACACATTATAGACACACGAAGGCGCTTAGCACAAAACTTGTTGTATGCTAGTGAAATTACTGGGCAAATGAGACTTAACATCTTATGTCTCAAGGTGACGCACAATTGTAGTGCCGGTCAGAATTTTTGGTTTTTTCAAGAATCCTGAGCGGTAATGAGTAGGGCGTATCAATTACAATCAGCAACGCAGTATCAAGAACGTCCTGCTCATCTCGTCCCTTATTTTCATTAACAAAAATGCCGTAAAATAAAATAATTATCGTATGATTGAAAAGAATTAACTCGAAAATGTTGCTGAGGGATTTATTTCTGTTTACAATCTGTCATTTAATATTTGGTTATAGCATTTGCTTGTTAATTTATATTTTTACATATAAATGTCACTTTTAATACTTTTTAAAAAAAAAATTACATCACAATGTAATTGAATGATGATTTATGATTTAATTCACAATTAACACTCACTCACACTTCAAAAGCTGGTTTTGTTATTATGTACAAAAATGATTGAGATGTGATTAAGCAAATGATAAGGGTGATGGGAGTATCTCTTCTGTTTTCCTTAAAGAGATATTTCATTATAAAAGCTTTAGAGAGGTAGTAAGAGTAAGTTGGGCCTCATCGGAAACATAAGGAAGAAATCAAATGAAAAGTTAGAAGTGTTCTCATTTTTAGTCCCCCTATCACAGCACCAAAAATCTGATATCAGCACTAAATGAGCACAAAATGTTGAGATATAAAACGAGTGATTCTGCCAACTTGACCTTTCTAGCTTTACAGACGTTGTTTCCGATGCTTTGAGAGGCCCAACAGTGAATTGATCATGGTTCATGACCACGGGATCAAGGGATCTTACTCACTGTCATGCCAAGATTTAACATTTAGTAGCATTCAAAATAATTAGGTATAGGATTCAGTCCAGTGACAAAGCGTAGTAGGGCAGTCTAGAAATTCTTTAATTAATAGTATAAAAATTATTTTTTTTTCAACTTACTTAATAAGCATCATACATATTATTATACTTCTTGAAAGTCAAGATAAACTGTTGAACAAGTGTTGCTGCTGGTGGCTGGATGATCCTGTCATGACAAACTAGGCTTCATGTTGTTTAAATTGAAGTTATCTTACATAATAATGCTGTATCTGATAACAGTAATATATGTTTAAAGTCGTTAATATAATGCTTGTGTAGAAGCTTTTATTTATTTACAATGTGTATGTCAATTGGTGCATGCATCTACTGTACTTGACAACTCTAAAGGTTTTTTTAATTCATTTACATTTATTTATTAAATTACTCATGTAAGTCATTCTGTATCTGGTGTTTGATTAGTCTTGTTGAATCAATTATGAAGCTGTAAATGTTGGTTTAAGAAAGTAGAGATGAGCTTCTTGCCATTTCTTCTGTCTTTTCTGAAGTAATGGTAAATAGTATAAAAAATATGTTGTTGTATTATGGTTGAAGATGTTGATTCTTTTTTATGATGTTTTGTTTTTACAACTAAGATGAAGGTCTTTGAGAAGGTCGCGGAATGGGGATAATTGAACCTTGTCCAATTTAACCCCTAGAAGACTCAAGTTTGCGCGTTTACTATCGCATTTATCACGGGGAGTGTTCCGAAGAGCTGTTTAACCTGATTCCTGCCGCCGAATTCCACCTTCGCATGACATGCCACAAGTTAGGATATCATCCTCACCATCTGGATGTGTGGCGGTCCTCCACAGTGCGGTTTTCAAGGAGCTTTCTTCCACATATTACAAAGCTGTGGAATGGGCTTCCTTGTGCGGTGTTTCAGGGACGATACAACATGGGTACCTGTAAAAAAAAGCGCATACACCTTCCTTAAAGGCCAGCAACGCTCCTGTGATTCCTCTGGTGATGCAAGAGATTGTGGGCGACGGTGATCACTTAACAACAGGTGACCCATACCCTTGTTTGTCCTCCTATTCCATAAAAAAAAAACTAAGTATATTTAACATGATCAGCATTTCAACACTGTCGTTACAATACAGGACACATGACTGTTCATTTTTTTTTTTTTATTTGAAGAGTGGAGAGGGTGGATAATTGCCTACTTCTAATGAGCCCTAGTAACACCGCATCCAGAATATAACTCTTTCATTTGCCACTCATACTTATAGCTTGTCATCAAGCCATGCCACATTTACAGTTTCTGCATGTTTTTATTTTTTATTCTGACCACACTCAAGTGCCTGTTTAGGTGTTTTAGGTTTTTACTGCTCAGTGATATGGCTTCATTGGTGTTTCTATTGTTGAATTTTATTAGCCTTTATCATGCTTTGGAATGGTTTAAACCTGCTGAGTTGCTCCATCGTTTGAGTTTAGTTTCATGGCTGTTCATACCGAAGACATGTTTTAAATCTAACTGGGCCATGACTTAGAATGAAGCTTACAACCACAAGATGGAGGCAAGGCACAGGCAAGGTAAGATATGAAAATGGGTAGGTATTACTAATTATTTCTTGTTTAATTACAATAAAATACAATGTATAAAAAAAACGTATGCATAGCTACATTAGCAGCTATGCATTTGTTTTATTTTAGTGTTTTCCCTAAATGTATTTAAATCTCTCCTGCTCAAGGCATATATTATAGCGTAATTCAACTTTTTGCTTTCTGTAGAAAAGTAAAATAATATATTAATTAGAGATTATCCAACATCTTACTTTATACGCCAGGGAACTCCGCCGCAGTCTCCAATGCCTCTATTTTCACAAACTGCGACTATTACATTAAAGTTTTGATTGGACCACATTGCAAGTTGTATGGAATTAGTCACAGATCTATGATTAATACAATATTTCAATTCATATAATTTTCAATTTAACAGGTAAAGTATCAAGTATGTAGGTATCGATTCGAAATACGCAGTAACTGCCTTAGAACTTAACGATATCTATATTTGTCTTGATTTTGTTTTGTATATTCTTCGTCCATTACGAGACTAGGCAAAAGGTTCAAGCCCATACAGCCAAATCTTTGGCGTCTGTTTACCTATTATATATATTAGAGGTTTTCATATGTAACCAATATATGTTTTTATTTAAAAAACTCAAACTAATAATTTCGCTTAAAACAACCAAATTATATCAACTTATACGAGCGACACCAAATCAGTGCATTTCGAGATTATAACATTGGCTTAACTTATAGTCCAAAAGGCTTTAACATTAATTTAAAAGTTACCACACAATTTTTTTTATATTAGAATATAAAGGGAAATGTAACTAAAATAAACTTTACTACTTCAGACGCTATCAGTTCGTGAATCGTGTGAAATCGTGTTCATGCATGCAGGGAGATATGTTTACGACTTCGTCTTATTCGAATGCAAATAAAGCCAAAAAAAGTAATAAATATATATTATATTGCCTGTACCAGTACTCTTTTTAGTTACCAACGTTGCTACAGCACTAAATCCACGTTCAGCTAAATAGGAATATGGGAATGCTATCAGAAATCGTTGAACAATCAACTATTATCCTGGGTACAGTTGTGAAATCGGCTTCTGCAGCCAAAATTCTTGGTAGCCACTCTTGAATTTAATTTTTAATTCCTCATTTGTCGTCAGTTCTATTAGTTCTTCTTCTAACTGGGATGATCCTGCTGTGTTAACATTTGAAAAAGGATATAAAACCCACTCTGGGATGTCCACGTTTAAAACGTCCTGGAATCGTTCTTGAAATGTCTGTGGAGGTTTTCCAAGTGTTGACAGTAAACAAGCAAGTCGTCGTTATTGAATGATACTCCTGATAAATTTGGGAAGTTATTGAATTCCCGTCTGCCGATATTTCTTTTGTATAATAGTAGTTTGGATACCAAAGCAGCAATGCTATTTTTTGTCTTAATCAAGTTTAAGTCATCACCTTGAAGTTGGAGGTTGACATCATTAAACAATTTATACAGGTCTGTCAAGTACGCAATATCGTTCTTTGATGAGATGAGGTTGTTGCGCAATTCTGGGTCTTTGTTTTCTAGGAACTCTATCACAGATCCAAACAAATTGTAAAATCGAATCAAGCAACTACCTTTTGACACCTCTGTGTGAAGCAGCAGTCGGTTGAAATCTTCATCATTGGCAATTCAAAGCTGACTAAATAATTTGTCATTCAACGAGTTACTTCTGATTTTACTAACTGATCTGATGACATATTGCAGTGATATATGGAGGCGTTCATTCAGATTTTTCGCAACCAAATTCTGGCGATGAATTACACAATGCGCAGCAAGCATGTCAGGAACTTTATTATTAAAGGACGCTATGAAGCCCTTGTGACGCCCTGTCATAGCCGGTGCGCCATCCGTAGTAACTGACAAAATATTAGTCAAAGGAATTCCCTTTTCGGCACAAAACCAGAGTATTAAATATAGTTTCTCCTTTTGTATCCGTTTCCAAATTTGTAGCAAACAATAGTTCTTGACATATTTTCTCATCCTTAATGAACCTCACGTATGACAATAACAATGCTTCATTGGTGGGTAAAGTGGACTCATACAGCTGAATTGAAAATTGACAAGTCTGCAGATAATTACACAATGATTCTTTAATGTTTTTAGCCGTCTCATCAATTCGTCTTTGCACAGAACTATTGCTCAAAGGAATTTTTCGGATAATATCTGCAGCGGGCTTATGGAGTACAGTGGTTATTACTTCTTTGATTGCTGGTAAAATTTAATCTTCCCCAATAGTGTGTGGTTTCCCTGTTTTAGCAATCAACAGAAGAAGTCCGTCATCGTCTTGCGTAGAAGCTGATGAAAAAAGTTTTGATATAGTTGGCTGAATTTCGTATTTCTTTTTCATGTCTTGAAAATAGGACTCATCTTTGCCTTTCTTATCCGGGTGTATTTTATTAAAATGATCTTGAAGTCTAGAAGGCTTCATCGCTTCATTTGAAAATGTTTTTTTTACAAATGAGGCACAATGGCGATGATGGATTTGTGGGATTTTCGATATATCCGTATTTCATATAATCCGCACAATACTGCCGCCTCTTCATTTTTGCTTCCGAACTGGTTTGCACTTTACAGATCCGTGAGTAAAATATTGACTTCTAAAACCCTGTTCTCAATTGCGCGCGATAATGGTAATGAAAATAAAATGAACAATCATTGCCTTTATATGGCGACGCGGGAGCGGGTGCGGGCTCAGACCTGTCGACGCATGTACGTCACTTGCTGACTCCCGAATGCCCCGAAGACACTGACAAACAAAAAATTAAAATAATTTAATCTATTTCATCTTGAAATAATAAAAACCATTTGGAATAAGCCATTTTAGTGAAATAAATTTGAAATTTTATGGTAGGTTGATCGCGGCCCCAAACCGGTTCGCCTACCGGTTTAGATTATAAACATACACAAAACATCGATTAATAATTATTAATTAATGTTTTGTGTATGTTTATTTTATTATTATTTCAACAAATATTAAGTATCTTTTGGAAATTAAAATTTATTTAATCTTAATATCTGTATATAAGTAATATTACAAAAGTAATGTTATTTATCTAATACATATTATATATTTATATAAACAAAATACATTGACGTACTACAACTAAACTCACAATTGTTTTATTGTGTCGTATAAAAGTGGACTTAACAAATTCTTGCATATTTTCTTGGTATCCATAAATCTCTTCGTCCTGTTGCATTTACCCATTGTTTTTTATTATTGGATCCACAGGAAACCAGAAATAGAATAATTTTGTTTATTATTTTATTACACATAGTTATCAATGCCCTTATTTTATTACCAATGATAGGAAAATGTACAAATTTTGTTCTTATTTCCTTACTCCATACAAATAATATTGTAATTTTTAAATAAACTATGGCTTTGGTAGCAATGCACACTACAATAGTAGTGTTGGCAACTCTAGTAGCTACCAAAGAGAATTTAAAACCGACTGTTATTAATCTATTGAGAGCCAGTTTATGGGTCAAATTTTGGAAACAAGACCAAGAACAGATGGGTAAATTGTATGGAAATGTTCAAGCTATTAGCTGGAAGACCTGAACCGGCCGCACTCGTAGAAGCCGTCATATCTCCGTGTGTACTCTGTTTAGGAAGCTCGTAGGTATTACAGTTCTTCTCTTTATTTGCCATCACGGCTCACATATACTTACGCACACTCTAGCGCTTTTACTGCATCTGCACTCTTTAAGGAACGTGCTGGGCCCATAACCTATTAGGAGTTTGATAATATCATAGCAGATACAGTTATATAGTATATTTGATAAAAATAGCACATTAATAATAGAAAAACACAGCGTTCAGCCTTAGCTGACACAACAGATATGAAGATAGTTTTTGTTTTTCTTTTAACATAGAAAAACCAGCAGTCACTCTAAAAATCCAAACATACGTCATGATTCATACTAGCCAGTCAATGAACAATTGTACTTCTTTGCTCTAAAACAAGCAAACTTACCTGTAGCACCATGGTATAACAAACTGAAAATGGCCAGTCGGGACTTTATTACGACTATAAACAGACTGCATTTTGGTCACTCCACCATCGCGGCCCACCTGGCTCGGTTGGGCATAGTGGAGAGTAGCTACTACACCTTCTGCAATAATTATGTTGGTGCCATCGAACATTTCATATTTATATGTGAGTGCGTTTAGTTTGACAGATTGATTCTTGTCAGTGAAATTAGTGATATAGTGCAAAATCAAGTGATAGTGCAAGATCCCTCCCGCCGCCTGAGTGATATGTTAAAAAATAGATCCTATTACGTGCTTCTATATAAATTCATCAAAAATACAGTTGGGAAGTTATAATACACCGAATAAAAATACTCAAGACTAACAAGACGAAGGTTTAGATAGCAGGCCATAAACTCCAAAAATAAAAAGAGAATTTAACACTCTGTGTTATCATCATAGTGTTTAATGTCTCTGGTTTGCGGCGTTTGTCCGTTGTCGCTCTTGAGACTCTTGAGTCGTGAGAGTTAAGTACCTAAATATTGTTTGGTCGGCGTATAATTTGTAAGTTTAGTAAGGTTAATAAAGATCGTTAAAAAATTTGATTGAAATTAAAAAGAAAACAATGAGTGTTCCTAAAAGAGGTCCCGTGTATGACCCTGGCTTATGTAGATGTTGTGGTAACATTAAAAAATGCAGGCTTTTAAATGTTGAGTATGATCACCTTGGACAGAAAGAAATTTATTCGGATATATTCGTTGATTGCTTTGGTTTCATTGTGAGTATTAAATACCCAAAAATATTATAAATAAATTCCTTTTTGTGAGTCAATAGATTACTGTGCGGAACCGTCATATTTTACAAGAAGCTGTTCAATTAATGTCTTTAATTAAAACATAATAATTATAGGTGCATATTCATCTAACCAAAGCTGCAGAACTTTATATGTGGCTTTCTTTTAGTGATACTATGAGAAAAGTCAGTTATATACTTAGTCATCATTTCAGCAATGATTTTTATTAAAATTAAGACATCAAAATCCTTCATCCATTCAAAAAAATTAGTTTTTTTTTGGTAACATTTCCATAAAATGAAATTTAATAATAAAATTCTGTTTTAGACTTGTTCTTGCTCGGACATCGAAAAGAGTGCTCCAATCTAGTACAATCAATGCAATGTATTGTATAATTATTGTTACCAACAACACAATTTAAGTGTTGTAGGTACGAACTACAAAGTAATTTAACAAAAATTCCTATAAATAATACAATGGCGATTGCGCAAAATTGAAACAAATAAACGAAAACAGCCAGTATTTCTCTAAGCATAAAGTCCAAATCCTTGATAGATAGAACTATATGATAGGATTGGGATGTTATGGTAGTCATACTCATTGGCAATGTGTTCTGCACTTTGTGTCTTTGATACATTCATCCCGTTCGCTGTTTCAATAGTCTCGCTCGATCAGTCAGACATCGGTACTGTACTACAATGTACTAGATGAACAAAGTACCATAAGCTGAAGGAATAGTTCATTCTTAATCTGTGTCTGGAATTAATCGTAATAGTATTAGTACATAAACTACACAAGTCTACTCTGTTAGCTCCATTACAAAGGTGTTGTTATCATAAAGTCATCTATTATATATCTATAGTAGGTACAGAAAATATGGTTGGAAAGATCTTGATGAGAAAAGTTGAAAAATGTTTTGGTTTTTAGGTGGTTGCAATGAAAAGCTATTCAGGTTCAAATTCCCATAAAGTTATATTGAAAATGTAATCAAAATCCTTCTACTGAATATCTAACTGATTAGACAGCCTGGGATTAGATTATTTTATCGTAATAGTTGACAGACAGTACAATATTGTATATTTTATTAAAAAGAGAGCAAAAAAAACCGCATCTTCTCTCTCAAAGCCCCATTTGTTTCCTAAGCGGTTGTAGTATCTAGTCTATCAGAAATGATATCAAAAAGGCTTCAATTGAGATAATAAATGCCTTTTATACCTTTTACTACATCTACAGTAATAATTCTATTGTTCTGTTCTATTAAGCCCTTTTATTCTGAGTTAGAGTATGTCTCTTAACTAGGTGTGCCGCTTGGTAAAGGCCTCTTTCCATTGGAGTCTGTCATGTGTCACTCTTCTACAGTTCAGGCCCGCTGTGTGTTTGAGTTCATCCTCCCATCTTGTTCGAGGTTTCCTCTGGCTCCGTGTGCAAACTCTTGGATACCAATTAGACAAATTCTGTATTCTGGCTATCTCTCAACATGTGGCCAGTCCATCTCCATTTATTATTTATTTATTTTAATTTATTTTGGCATCAAACAGTCACAAAATTACAATTTAAATGTTATATAATTACTAAAGAGAAGACTTATTGTGCCGAAAATTACAATGTTAAATTAAATCCCTTTGTTCTAAACATAAACCAAACCCCCTTATTCATAATAGTCTGCTTACTTAAAGCATTGCTAATTCTCACTCTGTCTTCTTCTATTGACCTAAGTCAGAATGAGAAAAAACACTCCTTAGCGGCTGTTTAATGTTAGCGGACCAATATGAATAAGGGGGAAAGAGTTAACATTTACAACAAACATGTACAATACAATAACTTTTAATATTTTATTCTCCGTTCGTAACAAGATATGCTGATCTATTTTATTAAGTATGTTGGTTACTTTTGGTTTTTGTCTCAGGTCTTCATTTCAAATGTATAGTAATAATAGGAAAAATAATAAATAGAAGTAGTAAAAGCAAACTCCATCTACAAGAGAAGATACACAATCAATTTTGAGAAAATAAATGCCTTTTATGCCTAATGAGATTTGAGATGAGGGCATGCCAACAATGGCAATAGACATGCAATGGACAAGTGGGCCGTCACTAGTTATTATTGTATATCTTTACCACACAAGTATTTCTTAATCCATTATCTTTTGCTTTGTACAACTTCTGGGTGTTAGTAGTTTATTGCATATTATATATGCCCTAACTTAAGACTTACACAATAGGCATAACAAGTATGTTTGTAATTACAGTTAACATAATGATTTACCCAACTTCTGTTTGAGTAGTTTCTTGTTGTGATATTTTTGTCATTTCTTCATGAATATCTTACAGCTTAGGTTGCAGGTTCATAATAAATATTTCTGATCATATCTGAAGGCTTCTGGAAATGTCATTGAAGACAGCTCTATGATGGTCCACTCCGTCTCTGGTGAACACATCAAATGATCAATGTCACTAACACTCTTACGCACCCTTACTGTCAAGTGTCCACATTGTGGTAATTATTTCCTTCCTCACAAGTTGACGAGTCCGTGTACAGGAGTTCAAGGCAGCGAAACCAACAGTGATTCCGATCTAGGTCTGGTGAGACCTCTCTCGTAGCAATATGGGCTACATTATCCTTCGTATTTATCCACCACCATTAATGTACAGTGCTTTTCTCTTCTACTGTAATTATTTTGTCTTGTGTCTGTCTTACTCCACGTGAGATCTGCACACTTGTCGCTACAGGATGTTTTTGACTCCAGCATCAGTTTTCAGATGTTTTCTTCCTTTATCGAAATGGCCATGCAGCTAGCCTTTACAAATGGTTGCACCTCAAAAGGAGATATCGCTGTCAACTTAACCCTCCACATTCAAGGTGACTAAAACTCACATGTGGAGTTTGTTATACCCCAGAAATAAAAAATACAAATTCCATAAATAAATTATTTTTGGAATTAAATAATAGGATGTCAATTTTAATAATTTATAAATATTGGGTGTAAGTAAAACACATTTTATTTATATGTTACAATAGACTATTAATAAATCTATAAAAACTTATATTTTCTTCAAACTAAAAACTAATCAAGCTTTTTCTCAATGGCTAAATTCAAATGGCACATGTAAAAATCACAGTTTTTCAAATAAACATACTTTGTAATAATTTTATATATATCTAACATAATAACAATTACTATTAATTTAAGCAATATTAATTCAGATCTTCTTCATTAAAGTTTTGACACAGTCTTGACAATTAAAATCTGCATGCTCTCTACATATAGGCCTGTAACATTTTTTATAAATGCCTAGTCTTTCTGTCCTTTCGCCTCGGACAAATTGAACATTTTTGCATTGTATTAGACCTTTTCGCTGGCGGTTCTTGTATGTTTTCAAGGAAGGTTTGGGTTTGAAAATATTTGTCAATTCTATTGCGCAGTACCCCAGGAATTCTATGATTCTGTCTTCTTTTGTCTAGGTGCGGTCTTACTAAAGATAAACATAGTTCATGAATGAATTTATATATGAAACTCTCAAGTTTGATTTATTTTTATGAATTCCATTGTTGAACATGTGTATTATCATACTATTTATGCCGGCGTGACTGAGTAAAGTAAAAAATATCGTTAGCGGCCAACACTTAGAATTACGGGAAACATCGTAAGTTTTTGATAATCTATCAACCACATCAACGCCACTTTTGGTGTGATTGTAAAATGTGATAATAGCCGGTTTTTGCTGAGTTCCTGTTTCAGGATCAATTTCTTTATCGTGATGCAATTACGACATCATCTTTTTGAAATCCAAATAATGTGGACTTTACCTCACGATTTTTCTTGAAAACAGCTGTTATGGCAGTAAAGCTCCGACTGAATACAGTGAGTTTGTGATGTTTTAATAAATGATAAGTGCTTTCGTAACTTGTAAAAAAAAAGATTGTGAAAAACATCGTACCAATTTGGTCAAATACATCGTAGGGTTTCTTACTAACGACATAATGACTTTTTTCATATTGTTTCCCGCAATATATTTCCATATTTAGGATGTAATAGGTCATATTATCCACTTGAGCATAAATTTTTATACCATACTTCGTTGGTTTAGATGTTATATACTGGCGAAAACCGCATCGCCCACTAAAGGCCACCAGTTCTTCATCCAAAGTAAGGTTTTCATACGGGATGTAAGCATCTTGACTATTCTTTACAAATTGTTCGAATGTACATCTGATTGGTGCTAGTCGTCGATCCGTTTTTATTCTCTCGTTTCGCGTAGCAGAACTATCAAATCTTAAATTCCTCAATAAGAAAGTATACCGGCTTCTACACATTGTGTCTCGAAATACAGCCATCCCTGTGCCATCGGTGGCCCATAAGTCGATCGTGTTTTTTACGACCAGAACGTGCTAAACCAGACAAAAAGAGTAAACCAAATAGTGGTTTCATTTCTTCCTGTGTCGTTTCCGATTTTTGAGGATCGTTGGTAGACTGCAAACGGATTTTTTATTGGTGCAATTTACGATATCAGCAATCATGTCATCAGTAATAAATAATAAAAAGCACTGAATAGGTGAATTTTTGTCCCTTGCAACTGATTTTATGCCAGGTAGATCACGAATACAATTTTCATCTCAGGTGCGAATCGCCAGTCGGTATGGATTCTTTTGGCAATTTGTAACCCCATCTTTACCTTTGTAGTATCCCAAATTTGTTTGTAACTCTGAGAGAGGTATTTCATCATTGTCTGAATCAAAAGATGGTATGTCAGCATCCACTTCACTATCTGTATTGCTTTGATTACTGATCTGCATCATCATCCGACTCTTCTTCTTCATTCATATATTCTAAGTCAAAATCATCGTTTTCTTCGGTCAATACTCGTAATATTTCGTCTTCCGATAGATGAGACATTTTTTATTAATATTATATCTTGCTAACAATATCTTTTCACGTTAAACATCATAATGAAACACATAAATAAATAAAAAATAAAAGTAGTTACACATACCTTTTGAGCCACGTGCAATACAAGGTGGGGTGTGCGATACCCAAGCACACTTTACGCGTTTTTTGTTAAAATAAATATTCGAAATTTTCAACCGCTGGGGTATGTCATACCCCACCTTGTACACGGAGGGTTAAGCGACAATTTAGCGTGCCCTGTGATTTGCCCAATAAGAATATTGCTCTCGCCGGTGTCGTCTCGGAAATATAGCATAACGGCGTACGTTAATTCGCTAGCGTCCGCAAACACGTCATGTAGCTGTGATGGCGCTTGGTTGCAGCCCTCACAACATAGTAGTATTGCGTCACTGCGTAGTGTCTTTAGGTACAATATCCAATCTTACCATTGTTTCTCGATTTCCCCACCTAGTTGTTCACTCCAATCTATATCGCACCTCGACAGCTCTTGTAAGATGCGTCTGTCTTGAACCACCCAACCCAATGCAACGGCTCTCTTTCGCACCTTCGTAGCTATAAGGTAAGGTAGCTAGAAGGTGCCAATTGCCTTGATCTATTAGAATCGGTGGGTTCATTTTCCTATACGGCAATTTGTATTTCATCCACTTAAGGAGTTTGCACTCCTCGATGTCAGCCTTTGTTACTGTTGCGGGGATAACTGTTTATATGAACGAGACCCTGTTAAATTTCATTGTCACGATTTTCATATTGGCGATGGCCTCTTTTTTTTAGTGGCTCTATTGAGCCCTTTATGCCTGTGCGTTCGGCTATTGCAGAGTCTACCAAATTCACGGTGGATCCATTATCGAGCAAAGCGTATGACTCGACTTCTCCCACCGGTCCGGCCCCCGGGACCGGTACTATTTGCCAATAGGACTGTGACCCATTCTCGACCCAGTTGAGAGCAATCACATCGGGTCGGCTGAAGCGAGCTTCTATTATTTTCCACTATTTTGAGTTGGATCTGAAATAACTCCTTTTCGGCTTGGATTCGACGAATCTTCTCCTTCCGCTAATTTACTATTGAGTGTTGCCTTATGCTTCCAATCAATCATGTCTCCGGCATCGTTAATAACTCACCATAAGTGCGCCCTACTTATATGGACCCAATGAAACGGACAGGCTACCATAATCGGCTAAGATTGAGGATGCCTTGTGGTGATCAATTAAAATAACTAAATCTGAATGAAAAAAATGAGACGAAGTGACCGGTAGTGGAACTATGGGGCGGCAGCAGCGATACTGTACTATCGACACTATTGAGAGACGGACTATACTATACTATACAGGAACTCGTTATATAAATAACTTTCTTTCTTCCTGTCTCGTGGAGGAGTGTACTCTTAAAACGTATGGTAGAAGCGTCTTAGATGCGTGTGTCTCAAACGTCAGAGCGTGTGCCCGGTCTCACAAATACAATGTTATATACTCATTTGTATCCCTGCCACCGTCCACTGTTTCCCAACCGTTTCCCACGCCTCACACACTTGAGCAATTTATTTTCTTAGTTCACAATTTTATAAAAATAACTACAGTAGAAGAGAAATGCTTTCTAAATTACATGTAGTGGACTGTAAACTAAGACAGTAATACACAAACTATTGATGTTAAGACGGCCAATTTTCCTACTTTCTACTAATATTAATACTACACTAAATACCCGACGATCCCTTTCAGCTGTTGAGTAAGAGCCTTGTAACGTAACTATTACTGTATCCTGTACATATTTCTTAATATATAGCCCAAGAGACTCACTCAAATTTGTGGTAGTCGGACTTGCAGGAAGTTTGAGAAAAAATTGTTGAATGAAAGCGTTTTTTATCAACGCTGTATTGATGAGATATTTGATTGTATTGTATATGTGCATGTGGCATCATCGGAACACCCAACTAATATACCCATATTACGCCATTATTACCCATACGGTCACGGGAAACAGCTAGTAGATTGTAATTAACCAAATATATTATATTTCCACTTTTAGTTATCTCAACTGGACGGCGAACCAGATGGGAGATTAATATGTGCAACATGTGTCATAAGGTTACGTGAAGCGAACAGCTTTCGACTACAGGTCTTGTTATGTGAAGAAAGACTCTTAGCCAGGTTTCAAGGTGTGTCACACGTGCTTTATACATTGAACAATTTGTTATGTTTTTAAAGTGATAACCCTCACTTCTAGTATTAATACACAAATCAAATTAGAAAACAAAATTTTATAAACGATGCGGGACTCGAACCCACGACCTCTCGCGTTCCATGCGAGTGCTCTCCCAACTGCAGGATCTATTTTACAGTTGATAATCTGCTCAACACCAATATTTGCATATTAGGAAATTGACTTGAGATGTCGCTCTTGTTAATTTAAACAAGCCACAACCTGAGAGTTGAACAATGCATACAAGATTTTATGACGATAGACTCGAACGGTTAGCTCAATTGGGAGAGCACTCGCACGGAAGGCGAGAGGTCGTGGCTTCGAGTCCTGCATCGTTCATAAATGTAAAGGAAAAATTTACAAAATGAATTTTAACGATGTGCACACCAACAAATATTTTGACACCCTGACATTAGTTGGTCAACTAGACCATTGTACTGTACTTCAGCTACCTTATGGTAGCTAATATGTCTACTGAACCACAATCGACAATTTTTGAGTGATGGTCATAATCTACCAAAGTTTAGTTTGAAATTTCCTACACAAACAACCCAACTGTAGAATGAAGATTCCTTGACTAGTATCTCCTAGGTGACTCCATTATGACAGAAGAAATGCATAAAATCCTTTATTTTCCCAAAATTGATTGAATTGGAATTATTTTTAATGTCAATGGAAGTGGTACTATCATTTCGAAAAAACATGATATTAAAGAAACTGCCTGTGCAATAACTCCCCATTTAAAAAAAACAATTTATGCAATATATATGTTTCATTGCGATTGCTGTAAAATAATAATATTTTTAAATTTTTCTGTATCAACAGATGATGATAAGCCAATAAAGGAAGAAATTATCATCAAGGATGAAGTTTCTCTGGATGCTGAGCCGATGTATGACGATGAACCTGCTGATGATATTCACAGTGATAGTATGTTTTTTTTATATATTTTATACAGTTCATGTGAAAATATTTATTCAACAATACATCAATTCCTTAAATAAACCTGCCCTGTACTTTCCCCGGGGCGTAAAAAGAATAGGGGAGTCCCAGGCCCATGGGTGTCGTAAGAGGCGACTAAGAGCTTTTTAGAAGTGGGAGAGTCACGCTGCCGTCTTTTGACGTCAGCACAATCGGGCCAGACTCGTCCGGGTTAATTATCACACTCGCAGAATTACCGGCGTGAAGTAGCGGCCTAGTGCCGCTATGTTTCGCATAGGTTAGTGTCGAGGACCGGTGGCCATGCAGGTCTCTCTCGGGAAATCGTCGACCAGTGCCGGGAGAAACTTGTGTCTTCTATCGAGTCCTCTCTTGAGAAGGTCGCGGAATGGGGTAAATTGAAGCTTGTCCAATTTACCCCCCGAAGACTCAAGTTTGCGCGTTTACCACAAAAAAACCCCATTTGTCGTATCACCGCTCTTCGACAACACTCCCTTAAAGCCTCGCCTAGCATCGGAATACTGGGTCTCGAAATCTCGAGCGATTGCCAATTTCGTGGTCATCTGGAGGGAAAAGCCAAATTGGTTTCAAAGAAACTGGGCGTCATTAATAGAGCACGGCAATACTTCAAGCCGGCCCACATTATAGCGCTCTACAAAGCGCAGGTCCGGCCACACAGAGTTTTGCTGTCATCTCTGGTATGGCGCACCCCAGTATCAGCTCGATCCATTTGAACCCGTGCAACGTAGAGCAGCTCGAATTGTGGGGGACCCAGTGTGAACGGCTGAATCACTTGGCGATGCGTAGAGAAGTCGCTTCATTGTGGGTATTCTACCGCATTTATCACGGGGAGTGTTCCGAAGAGCTGTTGAACCTGATTCCTGCCGCCGAATTCCACCTTCGCACGACACGCCACAAGTTAGGATATCTTCCCCACCATCTGGATGTGTGGCGGTCCTCCACAGTGCGGTTTTCAAGGAGCTTTCTTCCAACTACTACAAAGCTGTGGAATGAACTTCCTTGCGCGGTGTTTCGGGGACGATACAACATGGGTACCTTCAAAAAAAGCACGTACACCTTCCTTAAAGGCCGGCAACGCTCCTGTCATTCCTCTGGTGTTGCAAGAGATTGTGGGCGGCGGTGATCACTTAACACCAGATGACCAGTACACTCATCTGTCCTCCTTTTCCATAAAAAATTCATGCACTCAAAAACGGAAAGACTAAGTGCTTGTTAATCAATTTATAAAATTAAAATTATTTAATGATTTGTAATATTTTAAGGCTTAGAACAACAAGAACATCCTAAGAAGAAAAGTACCAAGCATCACTCGAAGAGGAAAACAAAGAAAAGCAAGAGAACCAAAGAGAATATAACAGATGAAACACTTCTCAAAGTTGAAAGACTTAATAGGAGGCTGCAAGAGATGCAATATAATGGTGAGCTCCTTGCGAATTTCTCATCATACTCAACACTAAGATACTAAGGGCTTGTCATCCACGATGTTGTTGAGGGAATCACAGTGGGTTTCAGCGGGATAGTGAAGTTGTGACAAATATTCGAGACAAGGCTTAGCTGGAGTCACTAGTTTCAGCAGCGCCAAACTAATGTTATAGAAGGAAGGATCTGTTGATACTTTTTTTTGCTATATGCTGATGTTAAGGTTTTTAAACATCTCACCTTTTTGTCTGTATCTAAAACCATCCTAGGTCTTTTGGGGTCTTGAATCTCTTGCTTAGTATCCGGGTCTATGATAGTGTCATTCCTCTTTCTTTTAATAGATGAGGTGCCTGCTCCGGTGTCTATTTCCATGGACATGTTGTAAATTTTCTTCTTTGGCAATATAATATTCAAATAATAGAAGGAATTAATAGGAAATTTTGATACAAATTTAATTTGTACCAAAATTCATTAACGATGCTGAACCCGAACCCGCGCCTCTCGGGTTCCGTCCGAGGGCTCTCAACAACTGAGCCAACCGTCCAAGTGACGTATGGATCGTAAGTCTTGGTATGTCATGTTCAACTTCAGCTTCATCTAAAGGAGCTACTTTACAGTCGATAACCTGCTCAACCCCAATAATTGCATATTAAGAAACTGACTTGAGTGTCGTTATTGCTAATCTAAACAGTTTGGATTTTTAAATGATATTCCTCACTTCTGGGATTAAATATACAAATTTCAGTTGTACCAAAATTCATTGGGCGATGCGGGACTCGAACCTGCGACTTACGGGTTGCGTCCGAGCGCTCTTACCTACTGAGCTAATAATTCAGAGACAACAACTAAACTAATCAACACTAAAATAATATTGCAAAGTGACCCTGGTCTACTATAGAAGGCCGCGTGTGTACTCTAGGGTTAAAATTGTATGAAATTTTTCAAAAATCTTTCAAATTGGGTCCCTTATACTGTGAAGTAGTACTGTTGATCGAGTTTCGACCGTACAGTCGAGTAAACAGCATGATTTACTTTCGATGCGTCATAGGACGGTTATTTTAGCGGTATAGTCTGTCGGCACAATTTTCAAATTAAAATATTTAAATTCCTAATCAAGAAGTGCTAATGAAACTACCACTTCGTCTTGATCGGTCAGACAGTTTATATTCATTAGATTTTAAGTAAACAAAAATATTCGTTTCAGACACTTTCCCGAAAGCAGAAAAAAAAGAAGAAACATCACTATCCTTAGAAAATATTATAACACTGGTGGAGAATTCGTATGTGTGTCCATTCGACACATCATTTAGTGACTACTTCTGTGTTTACTGCAGAACTATATTTACTGATCCGATAAAATTAAGAGAGCATACATACACACATGACCCACAGACTATCAAAGACGTATTGGCCAAATACACAGCAACAAAGAAAATACAACTCGACCTCTATAGAGTAGACTGTCGGCTGTGTACGGAAGTCATAACTGACATTGGCAGTTTGAAACGTCACCTAGCGTCACACGGGAAGACAGTTCACGAAGCGCCAAACGAGTTTTTGGAGTTTAAATTGACATCTGGAAAGCTGTTTTGTTTGGAATGTGGACGAGGATTTGCATTTTTTCACGCTCTAAAAAAACATATGGCACAGCACTTTGGCACGTGTATCTGCGATGTGTGCGGTGCACATTATTTCGAAGAACGAATGTTGTACCTTCATCAGAAAACTCACCAGAAGAGTGATGAGGTGTTCAAATGTGTTGAGTGCGGTAAAGAGTTCAAATCCAAATACACAAGGTATTTGCACATATTCAAGATGCATAAAAATGAAGCCGCATACCCTTGCAGTAAATGTGATGAAATGTTTTTCTCATACAGCCTTCGGTATCGTCATAAGATCGATGTTCACGGTGAAGAAAGACAATTTAAATGCGAAGTCTGTGACAGATCATATGACAGCAGGAAATCCTTACGAGAACACAATAGAAGACTGCATTTAAAGATATTAAAGCATGCTTGTCATATGTGTGACAAACGTTTTTACCTACCTTCACGGTTAAAAGAACATTTGGCGACTCATACAGGTGAGAGAAACTTCAGGTGTGATTTTTGTGGAAAAACTTATCCGCGTCTAAGAGGTTTAAAAGTGCATATGCAGGCACATATTATAGATAAAAAGTTTAAATGTGATTTGTGTGGGATTACCTTTGCACATAAAGTAAGTTTGAAGATTCATTTGAAGAGACAGCATCAAAATGAGAGTTTTAACCAGCCTAACTGATCACATTTATCGATGAGTCATGTGATAACACCGTCAGTGAGGTTGAACTACCTATGTTGGTGGTCTCTTTTTCGCTACAGTTAATTATGGAGAATTATGCAGTCGATCCAGTCTCGACATTCACATAGATCTGTGTTCAAATTTGGCGTACCAATGTAATATATCTCTGTTTTTGCTAATTGATAAGTAATAGCCACATTAATGTACATTGATAAGATTGAAATTGTTTTTTAATTTCTATCATCCTTTAATCTTTAACATGGGGGTATTCATAAAAGCTACTAAAAACACACACACGCACTCACGCATACACACGCACAAACACGCATCACACATACACACAGACACACACACACACACACGCATACACACAATAACACACTACACACACACTTTACCTAATTTTCTATTTTTGTATTTGAAAGACACTTATGTCACATCTGAAATGTGAGAACCTGAGTCCTAAGATATAGGCTCTGGCTTAATTAGAAAATAATGTCATATAATTCAATTTAATTTAATTTATTTATTAAAAGATTATTAAATTACTAAATAAGAATGATAATACAAGTCTTACTTAAAAGCTAGTTAACACTGTGCCTGAACTAGGTAATGCTGTGTTTCAGGCGTGAAGAGCTGATATTAAACCTAAATAATCACAAAAAAAGAAAAACTAAAAAGTAAAGTTTATAAGTAAACAATGTCTTAAATTAATTGACTATTAACTGTTATTAATTAAATAAGAAATGGTAGTAAAATATTGTTTTTATATGATTATGCTTTTTCTTAGTTTCACACTAATTGCCTCCACACGCTTAATGTTGGTTGGATTGCTTATTCAGTAATATCACAGTTCAATTGAAAGCTGGTATTAATTACGTGTGAGTTTTTTCGTAAATGAAACTGTTGTTTGAGTGCGAAAAGTTTACTTGTATAAAATAAAATTATACTTGGCACACGCAAATTTAGATAAAATTGCTAAAATAATTGAAACAACAAAAAAAAACACAATTAAGTTTTGATGTTTCATCAAAACTGAATTGAGGTTGACGCATCTGACTATTTAATTTAATAAATAAAATTATATTTTAAGTTGCAAAATTTTGTTAACGAACGAGTCGAAAATAATACATAAATCGTCGCATTTGTAATACAAAATAGTAAATTGTGCAACTCGTGCGACGTTGTCGATTACCCCCTCAAGCGGATGACCACACTCGCTTGACTCGCACACAACTTGTCGCACGTTCTTAGGGTAAAAGCCGGATAGTTGCCCCACTTTTCGAAAAAGCGTTATTTTTTTTTAAATATGAACTTGCTGAAAATTATGTAGTATGTATCTCACAACATAGGTCTTTTATCTTCTATAAAAGCCTATTTTTGTATACATCATTAACAATGGTTTTGAATAAATTATGTTTTATTTCATCTCTCAAAAGAGAGATAGTTGCCTACTATGACGGATAGTAGTAGCCTAGCGTAGAAAATGCTTCGGGGGATACTTGCCTCGTGCGGGGATAGAAACAATTTTATATCAATTCGAGTAATCTTTATTATTTATTTAACAGTCTTTATAATTTCCTGAGATCTTTTATTAAGTACAAAATAAAATATTAATTAATATTATTGAATACTTTTCAGTTTTATTTATAAAAATTATTTAAATTATTTAAATATTATTTAAACTTAAAGTTATGTAAGTTAGTATAAAATGTTAGAATTTATCTTAAAAATACAACAATTTGGTGATCAACTTTGGTATTAACATTAATTTTTACCAGAGGCTAAGGTTTCTAACTTTCCACATCTCATACAACAGTGTTGGAATGTTGTACATGTTTCATGCAACCACATCCGACACATCTTACATTGAATCCAATCTGATTTTGATTTAGTTAAATTGTAGTTACCAAAGCATTGTACGCGATATTTATCAAAATTTTTTTAGTCGTATTTACTATTGAATTAGCATTCTTGACTTTTAATATCTTTCCAGTGTCTCTTATAGATTTCTCGTCCTTTAGATTTAAGACATTTTCTTTACTTCCACTACTGTTAGAACTGTCAGAACTGTAAATTGGTAATGTTCTCTTCCTTGAAGTTTTTACTTTGTCCTGTTTCATAATATCTATGTTATCAGATTCAGTTTCATTGCTAGTGATATCAATATAATTTTTAGTCTTTTTATTTTTTTGCGGTAGCCCTTTTTTCTTCTCAATGCTTTTCTTGTCCCCAGTTGGTTTGTTTTTTTGGTCTTTGTGGTAATTTTATTTGTTTTCTTTATTTTCTCCGCTTTATTCTTCTTCTCTTCAATTTTATCATTGCAGTTTAAAATTTCTGCACATTGTTTAGATCTTTTAGCGATGCGTATTCTTGGTATAGGAGATGCTTGATGTAAAAATTTAGACGGTGATTCTTTTTCAAGATTTTGGTTCCGGGATTCATTTAATGATATCAGCAATGGCAATGATAGCTCATTATTATCAAAGATGTAATTTTCAATGTCGTAATCTTCTAAGGGTAAACAATCTTGAGACAAATTTAAAAGGCTTGAAGACGGCGTGATTTTGGTTCACGTTATTCTGCTCATACTCATGTACGATAATTTCCAGATTATCAGCATTACTTGGAACTTGATATCCTGATGGGAGCAGTTCGTTTTGATGATGTAAACTTTGATTAGACTCAGATTCCGATACGGTACAAACACCTGGTACTTGTTTGCTTAGGATGACTTTTGGTCTCTTTCATTTAACACAAGACTGCTCAGAATCTTGTGAGCATTTTTCTAACGCAGACACTCCAGAAACGCCTGGTTCTTGATCATTTAGAGGATAAGATTCTCGTTCCTGCGCAAGTTCCCCCAACGCAAGATCTGATATAGCAAATTCAGCGTCAGATAGAGCATTTGGTTCGACTAGGTAGATTCCACTGCCACGAAAATCACTTATTGCATTGGCGGGGATAGCTGCTCGGATCCATGCCTTGGATATTAGTTGACCCGAGTTGTACCGATTCAGTTTTTTTTGTGGATTGGTGCGCATGAAATAATAATAAGCAAAATGAAACACATAAATAAATAAAAAATAAAAGTAGTTACACATACCTTTTGAGCCACGTGCAATACAAGGTGGGGTGTGCGATACCCAAGCACACTTAACGCCTTTTTTGTTAAAATAAATATTCGAAATTTTCAACCGCTCGGGTATGTCACACCCCACCTTGTACACGGAGGGTTAAGCGACACTCTAGCGTGCCCTGTGATTTGCCCAATAAGAATATTGCTCCCGCCGGTGTCGTCTCGGCAATATGGCGTTACGGCGTACTTAATTCGTTAGCTTCCGCAAACACGTCATGTAGCTGTGATGGCGCTTGGTTGCAGCCCTCACAACATAGTGGTATTGCGTCACTACGTAGTGTCTTTAGGTACAATATCCAATCATACCATTGTTTCTAGATCTAAGATGCGTCTGTCTTGAACCACCCAACCCAATGCAACGGCTGTCTCTTTCGCACCTTCGTAGCTAAAAGGTAAGGTAGCTAGAAGAAGGTGCCAATTGCCTTGATCTATTAGAATCTGTGGCTACATTTTCAAAAAAAAAAAAAAAATCAAATTCAAGATTTCTATATTTGGTATTAAAATATATATACAAAATTACTTAAATCTACTTATTAAAGCAATTTACAATTAAGCCTTATATGTGTAGGTATCAGAAAACTTATTTCTACAACCCTATCTACGTATTGAGGGATAAAACTTTATTATGCTTAAAAAACTAATACATGACGTTTGTGGGGGGGGGGGGGGGAATCCAGGAAACTGGGAAAACCTGGCTATTTGCTATTGAATAACGTAATATTGTCGTAACCTATCACTTAACCTAACTTAAGACTAATGACTAGAACTTAAAAAACTAAATTAAAAACTAAGGTGAATAAATACATAGATATGTATACATACTTATATAATATATAAATATAAGACGGGTGTGGGGAGGGGGGGGGGGGATCTTGGGAAAGGGAAGGAAGGAGAGGGAATAGGAGGCCAGTTTTCGCCGTTATTTAATTCTTATAACTAAACCAATTTACAATATATTGGTTTTACATTTATTCAGACCTAGCTAGAACTCTGTGTGCGTGAGTGTGTGTGTGTGTGTATACGCTAGTGTTCTGTGAGCTCTAACCAGTTGTGATGTGGTAATGCATGTTTGTAACGTTTTATGCTGAGGCAGTACTCTGTGAGTGACTTACGACTACAAGTCGACCGGAGGGCGGGGTTTATTTCGTCCTTCAGTCGGCGTAGCCCTCTGTAGAAGCTATGACATATCTCTTGTTTGTGTTGTTCTAATGTTGGGATGTTTTTCTTTACATGAAGTCGTTTAAGATTTGTACGCGGGTGGGTACGGTAGATGGTTTTAAGGGATCTATTTTGCACAGTTTGTAGTTTACGATAATTGTTTTGATTTGTGTTAATCCATACCGGACTTGCGTATGTCATGACCGGGCGTATGTAGGACTGGTATAGTAGACGCTTGTTACTAGTTGAGAGAGTGGAATTCCTATAGAAAATGGGTCTCAACAGGCTCAAGGCAGTAAGTGCCTTAGAGCGGGCGTAATTAATATGAGGCGTGAAGGAAAGTTTCCGGTCGAGGATAAGTCCTAGGTATTTAGCCTGTGACTGCCATTCGACCGGGTGGTTATTAATATGTGGCTTTAAAGAGATGTTGAGTTTACGGGAAGTTTTGTATGAGAAAAGAACCGCCTCGGTCTTTGTGTCATTGATTTTAAGCTTCCACTTAGAGAAGTAGTTGCTTACACAATGTAGGGCTGTATTAAGGTGGGAGACTATAGATTTGATGTTCTTATTGCTGCACAGATAAGCTGTGTCATCAGCGTACAGGGCGAGGACCGTGTTCGGAGGTTTTGGAATGTCTCTCATATAGAGTAAAAATGCCCTCGGTGAGATGATGGAGCCCTGTGGAACACCTGCTACTTCTGGATGTGGGGGGGATAAACTATTTTTGACTCTAACTCTAAGAAATCTATTCGTAAGGAATGATTTTATTATTCTACAATATTCAAAGGGGACGGTATCGAAGGCTTTCTCAAGGTCGAGTAGAACCATACCAGTCTGGTGTCTCAAGTTAAATTGGTGTGTTATATGTAAACTAAAAAACCAATACCGACGTATTGGTTTTTTAGTTTGATACGAGCTTGTTATGTCGTGTGGAAGTTTGTTTGTTTGTTTCGGTGTGAACGTCGGGATGTTCGCGTTACGGGCTTTGATTATAGCGTCAGTCAGTGTTTGTATGGCGTTGTCCACTAATTCGGGTCGGTGTAATTTTAAGGAGCCGGGGGAGGGGAGGGCTTCGTTAATATGTTTTTTATAAGTGTCCCATTTAGCATTACCGTATTTAAAGATAGGTCGCGAGATGCGCGGGATGAGGCTATTAATTTCGAAAATAATGGGCCAATGGTCCGAGATAACGTCATAAGTCAGTGGGTCTGTAACGTTTGTGATATTTTTGGCAAGGGTGAGTTGTAATTTAGCGGCAGAGTGCCTAGGGTTGGAGGGGAGGTGGGTCGCTTTGTCCGGAATTAAAATATTATATTCGTGACCTGCAAAGTGATTAAAAAGACGCGATCCATTGGAATTTGCTCGATTGCAATCCCAGTGTCTATGGCGGGCGTTAAAATCTCCGGAACAGATGACGGTGTTGCCGAGAGAGAGAGCTTTTGCGATGGCTGTCGTGATTCTACTGTCTTGCTTAGGGCAATAAAAGTTAACTATTGTGATGGGTGTCTGTCCGCGGTGAGACTCTAATCTAATTGCAATTATATCGCATATATCATGCTCCACCGGTGGAAGTGAATGATGCGATTTATTTGACTTGACAAAAATTGCGACGCCACCTCGGGCGCGGTTGTCTGTCTGTCCGTCACGTCTGTAGCAGGTGTAACCGGGAATTGAAAAACGTCGTGCGGGAATGAGGTGTGTTTCTTGTATGAGTGTAATGTCGATGTTGTGTGTACCTAGGAAATGTATGAGTTCTCTTTTCCTACTCACAATACCGTTTATGTTAAGCGACGCTACTCGTAGAGGACGAGCAGTGCCAGTCGGGGGAGGGGTCGCCGTCTCTTCATCCATGGATGCTCAGGAACTCAAATACTGTGATGATTTGCTCCTCGTAGCTCATGCTGCGGCGGAGCAGAGGCTTCAGCTGACCTGCGATTTTAATGAATTTTATAATTTCATGGGTTGACATTTCCTCAGAGTCTGGCTCTTCGGTTATTTTAAAGGGGGCTGAGTCTGTCTCGACTCTTTTAAAGCCACCTGGCATAGGGCCAGTGGGCCTCGGCCAGTGGGCGGCGGTCCGGCAGTGGACCGCGTTGTGGGTGGCTGAAGGTCTGACGCTGACGGGGCGTTCCCTGTCATTACTGAGTACAACCCGCGGCCGTTGGCCATGTTCGATTTGAACAGGCGGGGCTGGGGTGGTGCGCTTTGGCGGGTCTGGAAGCGCTCCTGGCGCTCCTTGACGGCCGCAAGGTAGATGCGGCGTTGGGGGCACTGGCGGTACGAGGCCGCGTGCTCTCCGCCGCAGTTGCAGCACCGGACTGGAGCCTCCTCCTTCCGGTCGCACTCCGCTGTGAGGTGGGCTCCCGTGCACTTGACGCAGCGGGCGGCCCGGTTGTAGTTCCGTTCTGCATGTCCGAATGTCTGGCACCTGGAACACATAGTGCCGTATTTATTATTGGGTTTATATTTATAGATTCGCACCGATTGGTGAAAAATATATTTAATTTTCCTGAAGGCATCGATATCAGTGCTCTTCGGGAGCGTCACTTGGTACCTTGGTACCAGTGCATCGCCCTTGAAGGCGACAACTCTCGTGGGTTTGAACCCCAGTTCCAGGAGTGCACTACCTAGCTCCTCTGCGGAGCTGTAGTACAGACCTTGGACGACAGAGATGTGAGCTCTGTCGTCCTTGTCAGTGTATGTGTGGAACTGCAAACGTTCCACACCTTTGAGCGCTGCAAGGGCCGATTCTTTATCGGCCTTAGTCTTGCAGGACAGCTGTGCCATATGTGGCTGGATATTGAAATTAAAATTTTTAATGCCCGCGGCGAGAAGCGCCGCTCGGCACCTTTCAAAATCAAAGTTCTCCTTGGAGATAATAATTGGAGTCGGCCTCGCCTGTGAGGGCTTGGCCGTTACCTTGGCTCCCGGTGTCTCCTGTACCGGGAGCGGCTTAAATACGTTGGCCGTCGCCAACGGCTTGGGGCGTCCGTTGTCCGGGCGCGGTTTGGCCGCACGCCGCCGCGTCACAGCGATCCAGTCCGGCAGGCCGCCGTGCAGCCGCTGGCCGGACTCCTGCTCCGGTGGCGAGGCCGCACACACACACGAGGAGTACAACACACTAATTAATCAACTGCTTCGAAACCGTTAAAAAGCGCGCCAAAGGGGCGCGTGTAATTAATAATACTCGGAATTGCGATAATAAGTTCCACAAAAACCAGCGCGCAAACACATTTTCCTATACGGCAATTTGTATTACATCCACTTAAGGAGTTTGCACTTTTCCTCGAAATCAGCCTTCGTTAATGTTTGCGGGGATAAGTGTTTATTTTTTATAGTTTTTGCTTGTCCTTTAAAGGCTATTTTGGTCCGATCCTTTGAAATTGAACGAGACCCTGTTAGACTTCATTGTCGCGATTTTCATATTGGCGATGGCCTCAATAGAGCCACTAGGCTCTATTGAGGCTTATTATTCGGCTATTGCAGGGACTTACAAATTCACGGTGGAACCATTATTGAGCAAAGCGCACGCGTGACCGGTACTATCTTCCAAGAGGACTGTGACCCATTCTTGACACAGTTGAGATTCATTTGTATCAATCGTGATGAGTGCCAACCTGTTCGGCTTGGATTCGACGAATCTTCTCCTTCCGCTAATTTACTATTGAGTGTTATGCTTCCAATCAATCATGTCACCGGCATCGTTAACAACTCACTATAAGAGCGTGTCCACACGGCGCGTTGCGTTGCGTTGCGTCGTCGCAACGCAAATATTTTGACGCATAGCCGGCCACACGGGCGCTGCAGCGTTACTATGACGCAGTCAACGTTCCGTCGGCGCAGCGGCGACGCACAGTTGCGGCAAGTATTTTGAAAAAAATTCGCAGTCAGTCTATAGCAAATCATGGATCGGAAAAGACGTCTAGCATTGCTCCTATTACTACGTCACCGCCGAAATCGACGCAAGATCACAAGACGGTACTGGATCAGTCCTTTCATTTCATTAAGAAATCGTGATGGACAGTTTTTTTTTTTAGAATATCGGGAGTTGCTATTAGACGAAAAGAAGTTTTATAATTTTTTTAGAATGAGTGTATCCAGCTTCGAATGTTTATTGAAGTCCTTAGAACCACACATACGAAAAAACTATACTAATATGAGGAATCCAGTGGAACCAGTAGAAATGCTGGGAATCACTTTAAGGTAACTATATAAATATATTTAAGTAATAAAAATATAACAGTTTTTTTGGTTTGTTTAATTAGTAATCAACTCACAAATAATCAGCAATTGTCATAATTTTAAATTTAGACATTATTTAAGAGAGTAATCAACTCACAAATAATCAGCAATTGTCATAATTTTAAATTTAGACATTATGTAAGAGAGATATCATCCAGTAATTACAAATTAGAAAAATCGTATTCAGTTTCTTCACTTGCTTGAGATGTTTCTGGAGATGTAATTGAATTATTAAAATCAGAAATGTATGTACTTTGAAAATTTGCTGTTTGATACCCATATGGTGGTTGGTGAGACGTTGATGGGCCACTCACATATGATGATGTTTGTCCATACCGCATTTCATCTATAATTTGTATAACTTTACTTTGGAAACGGAGAGTTTCTCGGTCGGAAAATTCTTGAATAGATGGCAATATAGCTCTGAAAAAGGACATATGGCGATTTTCCGGCTCCTTGAGAAGTTTTAGTCCTTCTCTTTCAAACTCATCCATTTGCATTGCCCTTTTGCGCGCGACTGGAACATAGCGCGGAGTGTTGTCTGTGGTAATGTCATCATTTGTAGACGTAGATTCATTGTTGATTTCTCTAGGCGAGTCTAAGCTAGATTCGGTGGCATTTTGTTCCACTTTTCTCAAAAAAAGGAGTTGATTGTATAAATGATACTTCTTCAGTTTCGTAGCGCCCGAGCCCGATTTTGATGCTTCTTTTAATTTTTTTGAATATCTGAAGTAATTATCTTTTACACTTCTCCATTTTTTTATTAAATCATTACCTGCAAAACCAATAGTAAACATGATTTAATAATTTATACATAGTGAATTTCTCGATAAAATTTAATGACATATTCAGATATCGTTAACAAACACTATGTGACCGACTCTGGAATCGTGAAAATATAACAGCTGTTACATACAAAAAGCAATACCTACTGAATCAAAATGTATGCAACAGCTGCTATTTTTTTCGCGATTCTAGAATTAATTGGTTACATAGAGAAAGTTATTTGCTATCGATGTCTGAATATGTCAGTATTTTTTTTCGGGTATCTATCTATCTCATAAATGCATATTATAATAATTATTTTCTTTTCAGATACCTAGGAAGTGGAAATTCAATAACTGATTTACATTTCAAATTCAAACGGGGAAAATCTACTATTGCATATATAATACAAAGAGTTTGTCGTGCTATATGGACCAATCTTCTTCGAGACAACATCCCTGAACTGACAACTGAAAGTTTCCAAACAATAGCGAGGGGTTTTGATGTAAAGGCAAATTTTCCTCAATGTGTTGGTGCCATCGACGGCAAACATATCCGCGTGTGTAATCCTGCAAATAGTGGCTCACTTTTTTTTAATTATAAAGCCTTTTTTTCGATTGTGTTGCTAGCTATTGTGGATTCAAATTACAAATTCGTATTTGTCGACATCGGTGCATACGGAAAAGCCACCTCAACCCCAGCCACTCTCTGGTAGCAATATACCAACCCCGTATGTATTTGTGGGTGACGAAGCTTTTGGACTGAGCAAACATATTATGCGTCCATATGGCGGTCAAAATCTCGACTTACAACAAAAGGTTTTCAATTACCGTCTAAGCAGAGCCAGAAGATATGTCGAATGCGCTTTTGGGATTATGGCTAACAAATGGCGCATTTTTCACAGACCGATAGACGTGTCCTATGACTTCGCTACTGACATTATAAAAGCATGTTGTGTATTACACAATTTTGTCGCTGATCGAGATGGTTTTAGACAAAGAGATAAATTTGCTATAAGTGTTGATGAATTTCTCCCAATACAACCCGTACATGAAGAACAGACAGCACCGAATGTCATAAGACAGCAATATGCGACCTATTTTATGACTAGAGGAACTCTGCCTTGGCAGCTAAATAAGGTATAATTGTATTATGAGGGTTTTCAAGGTTTTCTTGCACCGCCAATTCCGCGATCAGTAAAAAAATAATATTTTATACCTACTCAGCGTAGTCTAGGTTAGTTTTGAGCTAAGTAATAAAATAGTACTCACGCTAATCTAAATTCCCTAAGTTTTAAAATTTTAGAGTGTCGAGATATTAATTTTGTACTGATCGCGGAATTGGCGGTGCAAGAAAATCTTGAAAGCCCTCTTAAATAAAAAAAAAAAAAAATATCTGTACTGTGAACTCACCAACTTTATTTTTTCGTTCAGCTGTGAAATTCTCGTAATCAGGAAATAAAACTTTTGATATGTCTTCCCAGGCTTTTGTTTTTAAATTTTTATTTTTAAAATCTACGTTTGACTTGTCCCATATAATTTCCCTTTCCTGTATCAATGTAATCAAGTAATCTATGTCAATTTCTTCAATGGTATTCATTTTACCCTGCAAATAAAACTAATTACCCTGCAAATAAAACTAAATACAAAAACGTAAACGTAAAACGAAATGAGCTTCCGTGTATCCTCTCTGTCAACGCACAAGCAACTGAGCGCTGACGCTCCGACGTCGCACGAGTACACCCCCTCCCGCTTCGTCTCGGGGGCTGCTGTCCGTCATGTGTGCGTTGCGACGACGCAGCGCGCCGTGTGAACACCTTGGTTATTTGTATGTAAAACAACGCAGTGGTAGCGCTGCGTCGACGCAACGCTGACGCAACGCGCCGTGTGGACTGGCTCTAAGTGTCCCCTACTTATATGGACCAAATGAAACGGACAGGCTACCATAATGGGCTAACATTGAAGATGCCTTGTGGTGATCAATTAAAAAAACTAAAATTGTATGAAAAAAATGAGGGGAAGAGACCGGTAGTGATTTTCTGTAAAACATTTGTATGAAACTTAAATAACATTACATTTAAATAAGATTTTAGACTTAAAATTAAATAAATCTAATACTGATTGGTTAACAATAATAAAATTAAGATTAACCTATTTGTCTCGAAAATCTGTACCCTTGATCCTACTCGGCGTGGCCTCGGAAATTCTTTGACTTAACGTCACTGACGTGAGTTAGCGCGGACTGATGATCATCCTGCGCACAATAGCGTTGGTGCGATTCCTTTGCGATTCAGAGATCGAAACGAATCGATCTTCTCCTTCTCCTAACTCTTGTGGAATCACCCATTGTTGTCCAGGGACATTTTCAACGCAACACCAGTTGGCGTTGGTTCCGTTGACTGCCTCTTTGTACAATTGGTATCCCATGAGATAGGATGCACCGAATGTTGACACTGAATTTGCGTTCGCTGATTTCGGCCTCACAATGTGGCTTGTCCAGCGCGCGTTCACGTCAACATTCTCATCAGTTGGTACTGATCTGATGAGCTGAACGCCGTCACCGTCGCCGTTAACGCGTCAATCTTAACTTTTTCGTTGCGGAATGTGGGACATCCCATAAAATAGTCGTTGACTTTTTGTAGCAGGTGTACGTTTAGACGGGTTCCCCCTACGGTTTCGTCAAATTGAGCAGCTGTGATTCCTACTGACTGCAGTAGAATTCGCACCTCCGCTTTTCTGACACCGATGGGTCCGAGGTATCCACACATTGATCTGGTGGGCCTCGTTCTTGGTGGCAGCACCCAGATGTTTGGTACAGGCTGTACCGCATCGGACGCTTCCTGCCATCAAGATATCTCCACAGACGCCTAGTGAAGGCATCTCTTCGTAGAGATTATGTGTTGCGGCTGGTGGTCAATGGCTGGTGAATGATAACCACCCCCTCCTTGCACTACTGTCACTGGGAGAGTATGGCTGGCGAGGTAGACGGTTTTACCCGTCGGGTCCTTCACGCTGCCGATCCCCTTTAGAAACAGGTAGATGGGCTGGGGCACGTTATAGTCGTGTGCCATTATCGCTTATTATTATATTATGCAAAATTCCAATTCATGGAACGTCAAATTTGTGTTGCCACGTTTGACTTTGTTATCCAATAAACGTGCCCAAAGTAATGCCGTAGAATAATACATAAGCATTCCCTTATTCATTTGTTTATCGAGGTTCTGATCATCCCCTCCTATGGAGGAGTAGACCTCGTCAACGATCTCAGGTAACCTCGCATATGACGGGGTTATTTCCTGGTTGACGTTTATTTCGCGGACGGCCACGTCAATGCCAAATATTGAATCAGCCCACATGGGGTGATTCTTCTGTGGCGTTGAGTTTGTAGCTTTGTCCAACGAATATCATAGATTTCATTAGGATTTATATTATATTTCAATGAATGCAAATTGAGAGTTTAACTGACACATTACCTCTATATTTCTCCATTCGCCTATTATTCATAGGAACAAACGTAAACTTTTTAATTTTATTACATTTATTGACCTCAATATTAAAAGAGGCTAACTGGCCAAAGTGGTCTGAACTCAGTTTGTTTATTATTGCCTGAGAAATGGGTTTATAATTCGAGAATATGTTATCAATACAGCTTTTTGAGGTGCCGGTTACTCTAGTGGGCTCTACGAAAATATTGGTTAAATCATATGATTTGAACAAAGATCTGAATCTAATGCTGGTGGTGGATTTTTCTAATAAATTAATATTAAAATCACCACATATCATGATAAACTTCTTCGACTTACATAATTTTAGTAGAACCTCCTCCAATACACTTTCAAATAATTCATATACTGCATCTGGGGGTCTGTATATACTGACAACAATGGCGTGATCAAGCTCTGCACAGGCTATTTCAATGGTACGTTCAACAGAGAGGCCTACAATATCTTCACGTTCTTTGAATTTAAATAATTTACTTACAAGTATAAGAGAACCGCCACGTGTAGCCTTTTCTCTGCAAAACGCACTTGCCACCTGATTACCACTGAAGTTAAAGATGAGCTCATATTTTCTGAGCCAGTGCTCTGTTAAACATAAAATATGTATATCTTTATGATCCATAAATAACTCCAGTTCAAGTTCTTTACCAAATAATCCTTGCATGTTTTGGTGCGTCAGGTTTGCAATTTTACAATTATTACTTATTCTAGTACATGATAAATTACTTGTTTTTACACTGCTAGAGGAGTCCCCTATTGTCTTATTGTTTAATTTTTTGGAAAATATTCCCAATCTTTACTTAAATTAGTATACTGCTCAATAGAAGCAGTGGTTATTAAATTAATACTCTGCTCAATAAAATCAGTGGTTATTAAATTATTACTCCGGTCAATAGAAGCGGAGTCCAAAAAGTTATCACACTGCTCAATAGAAGCAGTGCTTATCAACTTACAACTAACCTGCTCAAAAGAAGCAGGTGACGGGATTGCCAAATAGTTGGCTGTGTTATAAAATAAATAATATGATAGCGATTTTGCTATCTGTCTTTTATAATAATTAGATAGGTGTAACCTATCAGATGTCAATATATTACATTTTTTATAATTAATTATATTTTTTATGTCTATTATCTGTATTTTACTAGATAATTTATTATCATTACATGTCAAATAATTAGAATGAGACAGTAGGGTTAACATATTGTTCAAATTATATCTAATTTTGTTTTCCTGCGGCAAATCAGGCATGAAAGGAAATGTGAATAATACAAGATTTTCTATTTTTAAGGTATTTAAGTCACTGTACAGTTTTTGTATTTTTTTTATATCTAAATTACCTCTTCTCCCAATCATTACAATAACAGAAGTATTAGAGCAGTGAGTATCACTAATAATTCGTTTAATCGTAGCCGGACCATTCCGCTTTTGGTTGGCTGAAGAGGCAGCGCGTGGTTTTCCGACTTTTTCAGGGTCGAAAAGCTCTGGTTTTCCTCGGTAGCCGGGAGCTATCTTTTTGATCTCCTCAGGTGTATATAATTTCCTGTCTGGGTTCATGTTTTCAAATTAATCGTCCGAAAGTCGTCATCGTCCACTAAAGGCCACCAGTTCTTCATCCAAAGTAAGGTTTTCATACGGGATGTAAGCATCTTGACAATTCTTTACAAATTGTTCGAATGTACATCTGATTGGTGCTAATCGATACGTTTTTATTCTCTCGTTTCGCGTAGCAGAACTATCAAATCTTAAATAGTTCAATAAGAAAGTAAATCGGCTTCTACACATTGTGTCTAAATACATCCATCCCTGTGCCATCGGTGGCCCATAAGTCGATCGTGTTTTTTACGACCAGAACGTGCTAAACCAGACAAAACGAGTAAACCAAATAGTGGTTTCATTTCTTCCTGTGTCGTTTCCGATTTTTGAGGATCGTTGGTAGACTGCAAACGGGTTTTTTATTGGTGCAATTTACGATATCAGCAATCATGTCATCAGTAATAAATAATAAAAAGCACTGAATAGGTGAATTTTTGTCCCTTGCAACTGATTTTATGCCAGGTAGATCACGAATAATATTTTCAGCTCAGGTACGAATCGCCAGTCGGTATGGATTCCTTTGCCAATTTGTAACCCCATCTTTACCTTTGTAGTATCCCAAATTTGTTTGTAACTCTGAGAGAGGTATTTCATCATTGTCTGAATCAAAAGATGGTATGTCAGCATCCACTTCACTATCTGTATTGCTTTGATTACTGATCTGCATCATCATCCGACTCTTCTTCTTCATTCATATATTCTAAGTCAAAATCATCGTTTTCTTCGGTCAATACTCGTAATATTTCGTCTTCCGATAGATGAGACATTTTTTATTAATATTATAACTTGCTAACAATATCTTTTCACGTTAATCATCATAATGAAACACATAAATAAATAAAAAATAAAAGTAGTTACACATACCTTTTGAGCCACGTGCAATACAAGGTGGGGTGTGCGATACCCAAGCACACTTTACGCGTTTTTTGTTAAAATAAATATTCGAAATTTTCAACCGCTGGGGTATGTCACACCCCACCTTGTACACGGAGGGTTAAGCGACACTCTAGCGTGCCCTGTGATTTGCCCAATAAGAATATTGCTCCCGCCGGTGTCGTCTCGGCAATATGGCGTTACGGCGTACGTTAAGGGCCCTTTTAGTGTCACGCGGATTTGCTCACGCACGCGGGATTGGCCCGCATGCGTAAAATTTCACGCTGCGGATCATACGCAGCATGAGTTTCAGTTTTCTACGGGCTGCGTAACGGTATAGACGTGTTCAAAAATGATCAATGTCAGAAGAATATGTGTCGCTTACATACTTTACAAACGACGAAACAAGAAGACAAGAGTACATGTTGATCCCTTTCTTGAAAATAGGCTTCTTGCTGGGGCGTTTGTTACACATTTTGGAAAACTACAAAATAGTGAACGTAAATTTAAAAATTACTTTCGAATGTCCATTCGTTCTTTTGATGAACTGTTGTGTAAAATTGAGAATAAGCTACAAAAAAGCAGTTTACGAAGGATTACAATACAACCGATTGAGAGGCTCGCTATTACATTAAGGTAAGTTTTAAATTTTAAATATTTAATTTCTTGCTATGATTTAGTGGAAAGGGATTTGAACAGGTAGGATAAACGTACCAATCCCAAACCAGTAAAGGACTTTTTTGATTTCAAATTACTGTCATGTGTAAATTTACATGTGCAAAAAAAATATGGTCATGTACTCTGGTCAACTGCAAAAATGTTAAACAGAAAAATCAAATCAATGATATTTTCAGTAGTTGACCATCGTGGTCAATTATTGAGACATCATACAACACATGTTCTAGTAATTATCCAGTCTAAATAAACGGTATAATAATGATTGTTTGTTTGAAATATCGTAAAGTAATGCGTCATTGGTTATTAATTGTTGAAATTTCATAAAATCAGATTATTTCACTCATAAAATGTCGCCTTTAAAGTGGAATCATTCCTACCTTTCATCACACGCGACTTATAAAATTATATAAAGTTATAGGTTTGCACATGACAGTAATTTGAAGTCAAAAAAAGTTCTTAATTGGTTTGGGATTTCAACTACATACACAATCCTTTTTTTATCTGATAAAGTACACATGGCCACAGATCAAGTTACCCAAAACCAGTATAAATGGAACTCGCACCTTGCGCATTATCATACTTAGGTAACCCGTCGGAGTCCCGCTTATACTGGATTTGAGTAACTTGATCTGTGCCGTGTGTACAACCGCACTCATATGAATAAACAAACAATTAGAGAGAAACTGGAGAAAAAAAGTTAATCGTACTCATTTTAATAAAAAGAGTTTTATTCATAAATTAAAAATCAAATTTTACATCATTCATTTCTTTGTAAATTTGTATCCTGAGCGTTGACATTACTTTCGCCAGTAGATGATGTTGTTGCTGGGTTATAAATTATGTCATAAGACGTGATATTAAACAGGCGACTTTCAGTCGAAATAAGAGTTTCATTATCATTCACTGCAGCAGAACTAATAGCATTGTCGTTAAGACTGGAAGTATCCTGGATTATACTATTGGTTTGGTAATCTTGATTTATCGGTGACAAACTGTCAAGCTCAGTAAAAGCACTAGAACTTGTTGTAGGTATGGGGCTGTAGTATGCAGGTTGTGTTTGACTTTCCATTTCCATAACTATATTTAACACTTTTGTTCTGAACATTAGTTTTTGATATCTAGTGAATCTTTTTAATGAAGGCTGCAGAGACTGAAAGAAAGCCAAATCCTCACTTTCCAGCTCCAGTTGCTTAGACTTTAAGCATTCTAATAACTATGCCTCAAATTCGGATGGTGCTTGCTTTTTAGATTTTACTTGTTTTTGTTTTAATGTTGGGTGAGAACTTTCTTGACGTGAAGTACCTGGTTGCGTGGACTCATTACGTGTTTCTAAATTACGTTGTGATGTTAGTTGAGAACTTTCTTGACGTGAAGTACCTAGTTGCGTGGACTCATTAGGTGTTTCTAAATTACTTTGTTCAGACATTTCTTCACAGAGTGACTCTTCTCCGGCAGTTTCCGTTGTACTGCCTAAGAAAGTCAAAATGTCATAGTAAGAATATTTCTTCTTCTTCTTACTCCCAGAGCCGGATGGCTGATTTTTTTCAGATATCTTGTCTTTCTGGTAAGTGTCCCTTGCTGTTCGCCAGCGTTGTTGTATTTTCTTGTCTGAAATGACAAAATATAATAAGTAGTTGGCAAAAGTACACACAGTTTCAGATCAAGTTACCCAAAACCAGTACCAATAAAATTTGCCATCATCAATATTAAGGTGAAAACTTCCGGAAGTCACTAGCGCTGTAAGTTTTTAATTTGTTTTAACAAAAATTAGCTTCATTAGATTCCTTTCATTTGTCGGAAATTTTACCATAGGAGTTAATTTATACAGAGGAGATTTCTTATAAAATATTAACAGCACAGTATGTATCTCAAATCTGCTAAAAGTGGCCACTTTTAGCAGATATGAGATACATAACTATACTTCGAACATTTCATATGAAATCATAACTGCATAAATACCCCCCTATGATAAAATTTTCGGCAAATGATAGAAATCTAACGTAGCTACAGTACTGTAGTTAAAACGAATTAAAAACTTCTAGCGCTAGCTACTTCCGTGCCCTTTCACCTTAAGGGTATTTATTTTTCTTCTGAAGTAAAATTCGAGCGGTGCATGCCGTCTTATGTCTGATGTCAGCATTATTAATATATTATATAATCATAATATTATTAATATATTGTTTTTGTTTTCAGATATTTGGCAACTGGTAATACATTCACTGATCTACACTATTCCTACGTGATTGGAATTGCAACAATTAGCGAAATAGTAAGACAAGTTTGTTACATAATATGGATTGAACTAAAGTCTGAATGTATTCCACAGCTTAATGGGATCAAATGGAAAGAAATCGCAGAGCGATTTCTCACATATACAAATTTTCCTAATTGCTTGGGTGCTATTGATGGAAAACATATAAGAGTGATTCGACCGCCGCACAGTGGATCACTATATTTTAATTATAAGAAATATTATTCTGTAGTGCTCCTCGCAATGTGTGATGCTGATTATAATTTTACATATATTAATGTCGGTACCAGTGGAAGTAACGCCGATTCAACCATCTTTAGAAGGAGTCATTTGTATACGAAACTGGAAAGTAACACGTTGGGTATCCCTGACCCGCAAGAGTTGCCTATTATTTGCCCCGAAGTAGCTTATCCATCTAGTGTAAGAGCAAAGTTGCCGTTCGTGATAGTGGGAGACGAGGCATTTGGTTTATCATCACATGTGATGCGGCCTTATGCTCGTGATAATTTACCTTACAAAAACAAAAATATTTAATTACCGTCTGTCCAGAGCTAGAAGGTACATAGAATGCACTTTTGGAATTATGTCAAATAAATTTAGAATATTTCACAGATCCATGACTGTCAAGTTAGATCTAGCACAATTAATAGTCAAGACGGCATGTGTACTTCACAATTTCATAAGGAAACGGGATGGATACATGGTCAGCCATACATTTGTCACAAATGGTTTTACGGGACCACTACCCAGGCAGCAGACTGAAAGTAGTAATACGTCGGCAAGTAATATCAGAGATATATTTGCAGATTACTTTATCAATGAAGGAAAAGTCTCCTGGCAACACCGATATATAATTAATTAACTAAACTCAAAAGGTTTTAGAAGGTTTTTGATGTTATTTGTGAATTAAATAATTATGCTTATATTAATAAAGTAATGATGCTTGTATAAATAAAATAATAAACCAAACACATACCCGCCTCTTTTCTTTCCTCTTCGCTCAAATTTTCGTAGTTAGGTGCCAATTCCTTCAAAATATCTCTCCATGTAGCCTCTCTCGCGTCCCTGTTTTTGTATAATTCATTGCGTTTATCCCACAAAACGGGCCGCAGATGAACTTCAATGATTACTCGCTCTGTATCGATTTTCATTTCGGCAGTACAATACGGCGCGTGCGCCCCGTTCGACTCTAAAATGGGCACTGAAGTTGTAGGCAGTGCTTACGCATGCGGATACCCCGCACCGGGGTGGCGCCCCGCACAGCGCCCCGCGTCCCGCGTGCGTATATCACGCTTTACAATAGATACCTATATGAAATTGTTCTTTGCGGATGCTACGCATGCGGGCCAATCCCGCGTGCGTGAGCAAATCCGCGTGACACTAAAAGCGCCCTAATTCGTTAGCGTCCGCAAACACGTCATGTAGCTGTGATGGCGCTTGGTTGCAGCCCTCACAACATAGTGGTATTGCGTCAATACGTAGTGTCTTTAGGTACAATATCCAATCTTACCATTGTTTCTAGATCTAAGATGCGTCTGTCTTGAACCACCCAACCCAATGCAACGGCTGTCTCTTTCGCACCTTCGTAGCTAAAAGGTAAGGTAGCTAGAAGAAGGATGCCTTGATCTATTAGAATCTGTGGCTACATTTTCAAAAAAAAAAAATCAAATTCAAAATTTCTATATTTGGTATTAAAATATATATACAAAATTACTTAAATCTACTTATTAAAGCAATTTACAATTAAGCCTTATATATGTAGGTATCAGAAAACTTATTTCTACAACCCTATCTACGTATTGAGGGATAAAACTTTATTATGCTTAAAAAACTAATACATGAGGTTTGTGGGGGGGAGGGAATCCAGGAAACTGGGAAAACCTGGCTATTTGCTAGTGAATAACGTAATATTATCGTAACCTATCACTTAACCTAACTTAAGACTAATGACTAGAACTTAAAAAACTAAATTAAAAACTAAGGTGAATAAATACATAGATATGTATACATACTTATATAATTTATAAATATAAGACGGGTGTGGGGAGGGGGGGGGGGATCTTGGGAAAGGGAAGGAAGGAGAGGGAATAGGAGGCCAGTTTTCGCCGTTATTTAATTCTTATAACTAAACCAATTTACAATATATTGGTTTTACATTTATTCAGACCTAGCTAGAACTCTGTGTGCGTGAGTGTGTGTGTGTGTGTATACGCTAGTGTTCTGTGAGCTCTAACCAGTTGTGATGTGGTAATGCATGTTTGTAACGTTTTATGCTGAGGCAGTACTCTGTGAGTGACTTACGACTACAAGTCGACCGGAGGGCGGGGTTTATTCCGTCCTTCAGTCGGCGTAGCCCTCTGTAGAAGCTATGAGATATCTCTTGTATGTGTTGTTCTAATGTTGGGATGTTTTTCTTTACATGAAGTCATTTAAGATTTGTACGCGGGTGGGTCCGGTAGATGGTTTTAATGGATCTATTTTGCACAGTTTGTAGTTTACGATAATTGTTTTGATTTGTGTTAATCCATACCGGACTTGCGTATGTCATGACCGGGCGTATGTAGGACTGGTATAGTAGACGCTTGTTACTAGTTGAGAGAGTGGAATTCCTATAGAAAATGGGTCTCAACAGGCTCAAGGCAGTAAGTGCCTTAGAGCGGGCGTAATTAATATGAGGCGTGAAGGAAAGTTTCCGGTCGAGGATAAGTCCTAGGTATTTAGCCTGTGACTGCCATTCGACCGGGTGGTTATTAATATGTGGCTTTAAAGAGATGTTGAGTTTACGGGAAGTTTTGTATGAGAAAAGAACCGCCTCGGTCTTTGTGTCATTGATTTTAAGCTTCCACTTAGAGAAGTAGTTGCTTACACAATGTAGGGCTGTATTAAGGTGGGAGACTATAGATTTGATGTTCTTACTGCTGCACAGATAAGCTGTGTCATCAGCGTACAGGGCGAGGACCGTGTTCGGAGGTTTTGGAATGTCTCTCATATAGAGTAAAAATGCCCTCGGTGAGATGATGGAGCCCTGTGGAACACCTGCTACTACTGGATGTGGGGGGGATAAACTATTTTTGACTCTAACTCTAAGAAATCTATTCGTAAGGAATGATTTTATTATTCTACAATATTCAAAGGGGACTTGTGCTTCGAATAATTTGTGAACTAAGGCATCATGCCAGACGGTATCGAAGGCTTTCTCAAGGTCGAGTAGAACCATACCAGTCTGGTGTCTCAAGTTAAATTGGTGTGTTATATGTTCGACTACGCGCGCCAGTTGGTGAGTAGTCGCGTGTGACCTTCGGAAACCGAATTGTTCCTCAGGTAGGTTTGATTCTATAAGTGAGTTTATTCTATTATTAATTAAAATTTCTAATATTTTACTTTGTGTGCAAAGTAAACTAATTGGTCTGTAGTTCGCGGGGGAGGTGGGATCTTTTCCCGGTTTGTGTATCGCGGTGATTACTGCTATTTTCCAGGACGAGGGAAAATAGGTAAGACGAAGGCACGCATTAAATATATTAACTAAGGTGTCTATTGCTTTTGAAGGGAGGTGTTTTAGAAGTATGTTCTGTATGTCGTCGTGCCCGGGGGCAATTCGCGGTTTACAGGTTTTTAAAATTAATTTGACTTCGCGAGGTACAACTGGCGTAGGTGCGGTCGGTCCGTTTATTTTGTAAAGGTGGTCTAGAGACCGCGACACCTCGCGTTCGGTGTCGGGGTCGCTCAGATCCACGGTGAGTCTATGCTGTCGCTCAAAGTGTGTACCTAGGGCCTCGGCCTTTTCAGCGTCCGACCGGGCGGGGCCCGAGGGGGTGCTGAAGCAGGGTAGAGGGGTGTGTACGTTTTTAAGGCGTCTCGCGAACTGCCAGAGGGAATTGTCGCGGGTGTCAAGCGATTCGAGCTTTTTGTTCCATTCGTTGGAAGTGAGAGATTTTATTTTAAAATATATTTGGTTTTGAAGTGAATTAATAATCGTGTTAAACCGACGCGTATGAAGTCTCTGTGCGTGATGTCGGTATTGGTTTTTTAGTTTGATAAGTCTTGTTATGTCGTGTGGAAGTTTGTTTGTTTGTTTCGGTGTGAACGTCGGGATGTTCGCGTTACGGGCTTTGATTATAGCGTCAGTCAGTGTTTGTATGGCGTTGTCCACTAATTCGGGTCGGTGTAATTTTAAGGAGCCGGGGGAGGGGAGGGCTTCGTTAATATGTTTTTTATAAGTGTCCCATTTAGCATTACCGTATTTAAAGATAGGTCGCGAGATGCGCGGGATGAGGCTATTAATTTCGAAAATAATGGGCCAATGGTCCGAGATAACGTCATAAGTCAGTGGGTCTGTAACGTTTGTGATATTTTTGGCAAGGGTGAGTTGTAATTGAGCGGCAGAGTGCCTAGGGTTGGAGGGGAGGTGGGTCGCTTTGTCCGGAATTAAAATATTATATTCGTGACCTGCAAAGTGATTAAAAAGACGCGATCCATTGGAATTTGCTCGATTGCAATCCCAGTGTCTATGGCGGGCGTGAAAATCTCCGGAACAGATGACGGTGTTGCCGAGAGAGAGAGCTTTTGCGATGGCTGTCGTGATTCTACTGTCTTGCTTAGGGCAATAAAAGTTAACTATTGTGATGGGTGTCTGTCCGCGGTGAGACTCTAATCTAATTGCAATTATATCGCATATATCATGCTCCACCGGTGGAAGTGAATGATGCGATATATTTGACTTGGCAAAAATTGCGACGCCACCTCGGGCGCGGTGGTCTGTCTGTCCGTCACGTCTGTAGCAGGTGTAACCGGGAATTGAAAAACGTCGTGCGGGAACGAGGTGTGTTTCTTGTATGAGTGTAATGTCGATGTTGTGTGTACCTAGGAAATGTATGAGTTCTCTTTTCCTACTCACAATACCGTTTATGTTAAGCGACGCTACTGGTAGAGGACGAGCAGTGCCAGTCGGGGGAGGGGTCGCCGTCTCTTCATCCATGGATGCTCAGGAACTCAAATACTGTGATGATTTGCTCCTCGTAGCTCATGCTGCGGCGGAGCAGAGGCTTCAGCTGACCTGCGATTTTAATGAATTTTATAATTTCATGGGTTGACATTTCCTCAGAGTCTGGCTCTTCGGTTATTTTAAAGGGGGCTGAGTCTGTCTCGACTCTTTTAAAGCCACCTGGCATAGGGCCAGTGGGCCTCGGCCAGTGGGCGGCGGTCCGGCAGTGGACCGCGTTGTGGGTGGCTGAAGGTCTGACGCTGACGGGGCGTTCCCTGTCATTACTGAGTACAACCCGCGGCCGTTGGCCATGTTCGATTTGAACAGGCGGGGCTGGGGTGGTGCGCTTTGGCGGGTCTGGAAGCGCTCCTGGCGCTCCTTGACGGCCGCAAGGTAGATGCGGCGTTGGGGGCACTGGCGGTACGAGGCCGCGTGCTCTCCGCCGCAGTTGCAGCACCGGACTGGAGCCTCCTCCTTCCGGTCGCACTCCGCTGTGAGGTGGGCTCCCGTGCACTTGACGCAGCGGGCGGCCCGGTTGTAGTTCCGTTCTGCATGTCCGAATGTCTGGCACCTGGAACACATAGTGCCGTATTTATTATTGGGTTTATATTTATAGATTCGCACCGATTGGTGAAAAATATATTTAATTTTCCTGAAGGCATCGATATCAGTGCTCTTCGGGAGCGTCACTTGGTACCTTGGTACCAGTGCATCGCCCTTGAAGGCGACAACTCTCGTGGGTTTGAACCCCAGTTCCAGGAGTGCACTACCTAGCTCCTCTGCGGAGCTGTAGTACAGACCTTGGACGACAGAGATGTGAGCTCTGTCGTCCTTGTCAGTGTATGTGTGGAACTGCAAACGTTCCACACCTTTGAGCGCTGCAAGGGCCGATTCTTTATCGGCCTTAGTCTTGCAGGACAGCTGTGCCATATGTGGCTGGATATTGAAATTAAAATTTTTAATGCCCGCGGCGAGAAGCGCCGCTCGGCACCTTTCAAAATCAAAGTTCTCCTTGGAGATAATAATTGGAGTCGGCCTCGCCTGTGAGGGCTTGGCCGTTACCTTGGCTCCCGGTGTCTCCTGTACCGGGAGCGGCTTAAATACGTTGGCCGTCGCCAACGGCTTGGGGCGTCCGTTGTCCGGGCGCGGTTTGGCCGCACGCCGCCGCGTCACAGCGATCCAGTCCGGCAGGCCGCCGTGCAGCCGCTGGCCGGACTCCTGCTCCGGTGGCGAGGCCGCACACACACACGAGGAGTACAACACACTAATTAATCAACTGCTTCGAAACCGTTAAAAAGCGCGCCAAAGGGGCGCGTGTAATTAATAATACTCGGAATTGCGATAATAAGTTCCACAAAAACCAGCGCGCAAACACATTTTCCTATACGGCAATTTGTATTACATCCACTTAAGGAGTTTGCACTTTTCCTCGAAATCAGCCTTCGTTAATGTTTGCGGGGATAAGTGTTTATTTTTTATAGTTTTTGCTTGTCCTTTAAAGGCTATTTTGGTCCGATCCTTTGAAATTGAACGAGACCCTGTTAGACTTCATTGTCGCGATTTTCATATTGGCGATGGCCTCAATAGAGCCACTAGGCTCTATTGAGGCTTATTATTCGGCTATTGCAGGGACTTACAAATTCACGGTGGAACCATTATTGAGCAAAGCGCACGCGTGACCGGTACTATCTTCCAAGAGGACTGTGACCCATTCTTGACACAGTTGAGATTCATTTGTATCAATCGTGATGAGTGCCAACCTGTTCGGCTTGGATTCGACGAATCTTCTCCTTCCGCTAATTTACTATTGAGTGTTATGCTTCCAATCAATCATGTCACCGGCATCGTTAACAACTCACTATAAGAGCGTGTCCACACGGCGCGTTGCGTTGCGTTGCGTCGTCGCAACGCAAATATTTTGACGCATAGCCGGCCACACGGGCGCTGCAGCGTTACTATGACGCAGTCAACGTTCCGTCGGCGCAGCGGCGACGCACAGTTGCGGCAAGTATTTTGAAAAAAATTCGCAGTCAGTCTATAGCAAATCATGGATCGGAAAAGACGTCTAGCATTGCTCCTATTACTACGTCACCGCCGAAATCGACGCAAGATCACAAGACGGTACTGGATCAGTCCTTTCATTTCATTAAGAAATCGTGATGGACAGTTTTTTTTTTTAGAATATCGGGAGTTGCTATTAGACGAAAAGAAGTTTTATAATTTTTTTAGAATGAGTGTATCCAGCTTCGAATGTTTATTGAAGTCCTTAGAACCACACATACGAAAAAACTATACTAATATGAGGAATCCAGTGGAACCAGTAGAAATGCTGGGAATCACTTTAAGGTAACTATATAAATATATTTAAGTAATAAAAATATAACAGTTTTTTTGGTTTGTTTAATTAGTAATCAACTCACAAATAATCAGCAATTGTCATAATTTTAAATTTAGACATTATTTAAGAGAGTAATCAACTCACAAATAATCAGCAATTGTCATAATTTTAAATTTAGACATTATGTAAGAGAGATATCATCCAGTAATTACAAATTAGAAAAATCGTATTCAGTTTCTTCACTTGCTTGAGATGTTTCTGGAGATGTAATTGAATTATTAAAATCAGAAATGTATGTACTTTGAAAATTTGCTGTTTGATACCCATATGGTGGTTGGTGAGACGTTGATGGGCCACTCACATATGATGATGTTTGTCCATACCGCATTTCATCTATAATTTGTATAACTTTACTTTGGAAACGGAGAGTTTCTCGGTCGGAAAATTCTTGAATAGATGGCAATATAGCTCTGAAAAAGGACATATGGCGATTTTCCGGCTCCTTGAGAAGTTTTAGTCCTTCTCTTTCAAACTCATCCATTTGCATTGCCCTTTTGCGCGCGACTGGAACATAGCGCGGAGTGTTGTCTGTGGTAATGTCATCATTTGTAGACGTAGATTCATTGTTGATTTCTCTAGGCGAGTCTAAGCTAGATTCGGTGGCATTTTGTTCCACTTTTCTCAAAAAAAGGAGTTGATTGTATAAATGATACTTCTTCAGTTTCGTAGCGCCCGAGCCCGATTTTGATGCTTCTTTTAATTTTTTTGAATATCTGAAGTAATTATCTTTTACACTTCTCCATTTTTTTATTAAATCATTACCTGCAAAACCAATAGTAAACATGATTTAATAATTTATACATAGTGAATTTCTCGATAAAATTTAATGACATATTCAGATATCGTTAACAAACACTATGTGACCGACTCTGGAATCGTGAAAATATAACAGCTGTTACATACAAAAAGCAATACCTACTGAATCAAAATGTATGCAACAGCTGCTATTTTTTTCGCGATTCTAGAATTAATTGGTTACATAGAGAAAGTTATTTGCTATCGATGTCTGAATATGTCAGTATTTTTTTTCGGGTATCTATCTATCTCATAAATGCATATTATAATAATTATTTTCTTTTCAGATACCTAGGAAGTGGAAATTCAATAACTGATTTACATTTCAAATTCAAACGGGGAAAATCTACTATTGCATATATAATACAAAGAGTTTGTCGTGCTATATGGACCAATCTTCTTCGAGACAACATCCCTGAACTGACAACTGAAAGTTTCCAAACAATAGCGAGGGGTTTTGATGTAAAGGCAAATTTTCCTCAATGTGTTGGTGCCATCGACGGCAAACATATCCGCGTGTGTAATCCTGCAAATAGTGGCTCACTTTTTTTTAATTATAAAGCCTTTTTTTCGATTGTGTTGCTAGCTATTGTGGATTCAAATTACAAATTCGTATTTGTCGACATCGGTGCATACGGAAAAGCCACCTCAACCCCAGCCACTCTCTGGTAGCAATATACCAACCCCGTATGTATTTGTGGGTGACGAAGCTTTTGGACTGAGCAAACATATTATGCGTCCATATGGCGGTCAAAATCTCGACTTACAACAAAAGGTTTTCAATTACCGTCTAAGCAGAGCCAGAAGATATGTCGAATGCGCTTTTGGGATTATGGCTAACAAATGGCGCATTTTTCACAGACCGATAGACGTGTCCTATGACTTCGCTACTGACATTATAAAAGCATGTTGTGTATTACACAATTTTGTCGCTGATCGAGATGGTTTTAGACAAAGAGATAAATTTGCTATAAGTGTTGATGAATTTCTCCCAATACAACCCGTACATGAAGAACAGACAGCACCGAATGTCATAAGACAGCAATATGCGACCTATTTTATGACTAGAGGAACTCTGCCTTGGCAGCTAAATAAGGTATAATTGTATTATGAGGGTTTTCAAGGTTTTCTTGCACCGCCAATTCCGCGATCAGTAAAAAAATAATATTTTATACCTACTCAGCGTAGTCTAGGTTAGTTTTGAGCTAAGTAATAAAATAGTACTCACGCTAATCTAAATTCCCTAAGTTTTAAAATTTTAGAGTGTCGAGATATTAATTTTGTACTGATCGCGGAATTGGCGGTGCAAGAAAATCTTGAAAGCCCTCTTAAATAAAAAAAAAAAAAAATATCTGTACTGTGAACTCACCAACTTTATTTTTTCGTTCAGCTGTGAAATTCTCGTAATCAGGAAATAAAACTTTTGATATGTCTTCCCAGGCTTTTGTTTTTAAATTTTTATTTTTAAAATCTACGTTTGACTTGTCCCATATAATTTCCCTTTCCTGTATCAATGTAATCAAGTAATCTATGTCAATTTCTTCAATGGTATTCATTTTACCCTGCAAATAAAACTAATTACCCTGCAAATAAAACTAAATACAAAAACGTAAACGTAAAACGAAATGAGCTTCCGTGTATCCTCTCTGTCAACGCACAAGCAACTGAGCGCTGACGCTCCGACGTCGCACGAGTACACCCCCTCCCGCTTCGTCTCGGGGGCTGCTGTCCGTCATGTGTGCGTTGCGACGACGCAGCGCGCCGTGTGAACACCTTGGTTATTTGTATGTAAAACAACGCAGTGGTAGCGCTGCGTCGACGCAACGCTGACGCAACGCGCCGTGTGGACTGGCTCTAAGTGTCCCCTACTTATATGGACCAAATGAAACGGACAGGCTACCATAATGGGCTAACATTGAAGATGCCTTGTGGTGATCAATTAAAAAAACTAAAATTGTATGAAAAAAATGAGGGGAAGAGACCGGTAGTGATTTTCTGTAAAACATTTGTATGAAACTTAAATAACATTACATTTAAATAAGATTTTAGACTTAAAATTAAATAAATCTAATACTGATTGGTTAACAATAATAAAATTAAGATTAACCTATTTGTCTCGAAAATCTGTACCCTTGATCCTACTCGGCGTGGCCTCGGAAATTCTTTGACTTAACGTCACTGACGTGAGTTAGCGCGGACTGATGATCATCCTGCGCACAATAGCGTTGGTGCGATTCCTTTGCGAATCAGAGATCGAAACGAATCGATCTTCTCCTTCTCCTAACTCTTGTGGAATCACCCATTGTTGTCCAGGGACATTTTCAACGCAACACCAGTTGGCGTTGGTTCCGTTGACTGCCTCTTTGTACAATTGGTATCCCATGAGATAGGATGCACCGAATGTTGACACTGAATTTGCGTTCGCTGATTTCGGCCTCACAATGTGGCTTGTCCAGCGCGCGTTCACGTCAACATTCTCATCAGTTGGTACTGATCTGATGAGCTGAACGCCGTCACCGTCGCCGTTAACGCGTCAATCTTAACTTTTTCGTTGCGGAATGTGGGACATCCCATAAAATAGTCGTTGACTTTTTGTAGCAGGTGTACGTTTAGACGGGTTCCCCCTACGGTTTCGTCAAATTGAGCAGCTGTGATTCCTACTGACTGCAGTAGAATTCGCACCTCCGCTTTTCTGACACCGATGGGTCCGAGGTATCCACACATTGATCTGGTGGGCCTCGTTCTTGGTGGCAGCACCCAGATGTTTGGTACAGGCTGTACCGCATCGGACGCTTCCTGCCATCAAGATATCTCCACAGACGCCTAGTGAAGGCATCTCTTCGTAGAGATTATGTGTTGCGGCTGGTGGTCAATGGCTGGTGAATGATAACCACCCCCTCCTTGCACTACTGTCACTGGGAGAGTATGGCTGGCGAGGTAGACGGTTTTACCCGTCGGGTCCTTCACGCTGCCGATCCCCTTTAGAAACAGGTAGATGGGCTGGGGCACGTTATAGTCGTGTGCCATTATCGCTTATTATTATATTATGCAAAATTCCAATTCATGGAACGTCAAATTTGTGTTGCCACGTTTGACTTTGTTATCCAATAAACGTGCCCAAAGTAATGCCGTAGAATAATACATAAGCATTCCCTTATTCATTTGTTTATCGAGGTTCTGATCATCCCCTCCTATGGAGGAGTAGACCTCGTCAACGATCTCAGGTAACCTCGCATATGACGGGGTTATTTCCTGGTTGACGTTTATTTCGCGGACGGCCACGTCAATGCCAAATATTGAATCAGCCCACATGGGGTGATTCTTCTGTGGCGTTGAGTTTGTAGCTTTGTCCAACGAATATCATAGATTTCATTAGGATTTATATTATATTTCAATGAATGCAAATTGAGAGTTTAACTGACACATTACCTCTATATTTCTCCATTCGCCTATTATTCATAGGAACAAACGTAAACTTTTTAATTTTATTACATTTATTGACCTCAATATTAAAAGAGGCTAACTGGCCAAAGTGGTCTGAACTCAGTTTGTTTATTATTGCCTGAGAAATGGGTTTATAATTCGAGAATATGTTATCAATACAGCTTTTTGAGGTGCCGGTTACTCTAGTGGGCTCTACGAAAATATTGGTTAAATCATATGATTTGAACAAAGATCTGAATCTAATGCTGGTGGTGGATTTTTCTAATAAATTAATATTAAAATCACCACATATCATGATAAACTTCTTCGACTTACATAATTTTAGTAGAACCTCCTCCAATACACTTTCAAATAATTCATATACTGCATCTGGGGGTCTGTATATACTGACAACAATGGCGTGATCAAGCTCTGCACAGGCTATTTCAATGGTACGTTCAACAGAGAGGCCTACAATATCTTCACGTTCTTTGAATTTAAATAATTTACTTACAAGTATAAGAGAACCGCCACGTGTAGCCTTTTCTCTGCAAAACGCACTTGCCACCTGATTACCACTGAAGTTAAAGATGAGCTCATATTTTCTGAGCCAGTGCTCTGTTAAACATAAAATATGTATATCTTTATGATCCATAAATAACTCCAGTTCAAGTTCTTTACCAAATAATCCTTGCATGTTTTGGTGCGTCAGGTTTGCAATTTTACAATTATTACTTATTCTAGTACATGATAAATTACTTGTTTTTACACTGCTAGAGGAGTCCCCTATTGTCTTATTGTTTAATTTTTTGGAAAATATTCCCAATCTTTACTTAAATTAGTATACTGCTCAATAGAAGCAGTGGTTATTAAATTAATACTCTGCTCAATAAAATCAGTGGTTATTAAATTATTACTCCGGTCAATAGAAGCGGAGTCCAAAAAGTTATCACACTGCTCAATAGAAGCAGTGCTTATCAACTTACAACTAACCTGCTCAAAAGAAGCAGGTGACGGGATTGCCAAATAGTTGGCTGTGTTATAAAATAAATAATATGATAGCGATTTTGCTATCTGTCTTTTATAATAATTAGATAGGTGTAACCTATCAGATGTCAATATATTACATTTTTTATAATTAATTATATTTTTTATGTCTATTATCTGTATTTTACTAGATAATTTATTATCATTACATGTCAAATAATTAGAATGAGACAGTAGGGTTAACATATTGTTCAAATTATATCTAATTTTGTTTTCCTGCGGCAAATCAGGCATGAAAGGAAATGTGAATAATACAAGATTTTCTATTTTTAAGGTATTTAAGTCACTGTACAGTTTTTGTATTTTTTTTATATCTAAATTACCTCTTCTCCCAATCATTACAATAACAGAAGTATTAGAGCAGTGAGTATCACTAATAATTCGTTTAATCGTAGCCGGACCATTCCGCTTTTGGTTGGCTGAAGAGGCAGCGCGTGGTTTTCCGACTTTTTCAGGGTCGAAAAGCTCTGGTTTTCCTCGGTAGCCGGGAGCTATCTTTTTGATCTCCTCAGGTGTATATAATTTCCTGTCTGGGTTCATGTTTTCAAATTAATCGTCCGAAAGTCGTCATCGTCCACTAAAGGCCACCAGTTCTTCATCCAAAGTAAGGTTTTCATACGGGATGTAAGCATCTTGACAATTCTTTACAAATTGTTCGAATGTACATCTGATTGGTGCTAATCGATACGTTTTTATTCTCTCGTTTCGCGTAGCAGAACTATCAAATCTTAAATAGTTCAATAAGAAAGTAAATCGGCTTCTACACATTGTGTCTAAATACATCCATCCCTGTGCCATCGGTGGCCCATAAGTCGATCGTGTTTTTTACGACCAGAACGTGCTAAACCAGACAAAACGAGTAAACCAAATAGTGGTTTCATTTCTTCCTGTGTCGTTTCCGATTTTTGAGGATCGTTGGTAGACTGCAAACGGATTTTTTATTGGTGCAATTTACGATATCAGCAATCATGTCATCAGTAATAAATAATAAAAAGCACTGAATAGGTGAATTTTTGTCCCTTGCAACTGATTTTATGCCAGGTAGATCACGAATAATATTTTCAGCTCAGGTACGAATCGCCAGTCGGTATGGATTCTTTTGGCAATTTGTAACCCCATCTTTACCTTTGTAGTATCCCAAATTTGTTTGTAACTCTGAGAGAGGTATTTCATCATTGTCTGAATCAAAAGATGGTATGTCAGTGGTATCCACTTCACTATCTGTATTGCTTTGATTACTGATCTGCATCATCATCCGACTCTTCTTCTTCATTCATATATTCTAAGTCAAAATCATCGTTTTCTTCGGTCAATACTCGTAATATTTCGTCTTCCGATAGATGAGACATTTTTTATTAATATTATAACTTGCTAACAATATCTTTTCACGTTAATCATCATAATGAAACACATAAATAAATAAAAAATAAAAGTAGTTACACATACCTTTTGAGCCACGTGCAATACAAGGTGGGGTGTGCGATACCCAAGCACACTTTACGCGTTTTTTGTTAAAATAAATATTCGAAATTTTCAACCGCTGGGGTATGTCACACCCCAGCTTGTACACGGAGGGTTAAGCGACACTCTAGCGTGCCCTGTGATTTGCCCAATAAGAATATTGCTCCCGCCGGTGTCGTCTCGGCAATATGGCGTTACGGCGTACGTTAATTCGTTAGCGTCCGCAAACACGTCATGTAGCTGTGATGGCGCTTGGTTGCAGCCCTCACAACATAGTGGTATTGCGTCACTACGTAGTGTCTTTAGGTACAATATCCAATCTTACCATTGTTTCTAGATCTAAGATGCGTCTGTCTTGAACCACCCAACCCAATGCAACGGCTGTCTCTTTCGCACCTTCGTAGCTAAAAGGTAAGGTAGCTAGAAGAAGGATGCCTTGATCTATTAGAATCTGTAGCTACATTTTCAAAAAAAAAAATCAAATTCTAAATTTCTATATTTGGTATTAAAATATATATACAAAATTACTTAAATCTACTTATTAAAGCAATTTACAATTAAGCCTTATATATGTAGGTATCAGAAAACTTATTTCTACAACCCTATCTACGTATTGAGGGATAAAACTTTATTATGCTTAAAAAACTAATACATGAGGTTTGTGGGGGGGAGGGAATCCAGGAAACTGGGAAAACCTGGCTATTTGCTATTGAATAACGTAATATTATCGTAACCTATCACTTAACCTAACTTAAGACTAATGACTAGAACTTAAAAAACTAAATTAAAAACTAAGGTGAATAAATACATAGATATGTATACATACTTATATAATATATAAATATAAGACGGGTGTGGGGGGGGGGGGGGATCTTGGGAAAGGGAAGGAAGGAGAGGGAATAGGAGGCCAGTTTTCGCCGTTATTTAATTCTTATAACTAAACCAATTTACAATATATTGGTTTTACATTTATTCAGACCTAGCTAGAACTCTGTGTGCCTCGGCCTTTTCAGCGTCCGACCGGGCGGGGCCCGAGGGGGTGCTGAAGCAGGGTAGAGGGGTGTGTACGTTTTTAAGGCGTCTTGCGAACTGCCAGAGGGAATTGTCGCGGGTGTCAAGCGATTCGAGCTTTTTGTTCCATTCGTTGGAAGTGAGAGATTTTATTTTAAAATATATTTGGTTTTGAAGTGAATTAATAATCGTGTTAAACCGACGCGTATGAAGTCTCTGTGCGTGATGTCGGTATTGGTTTTTTAGTTTGATAAGTCTTGTTATGTCGTGTGGAAGTTTGTTTGTTTGTTTCGGTGTGAACGTCGGGATGTTACGTTACGGGCTTTGATTATAGCGTCAGTCAGTGTTTGTATGGCGTTGTCCACTAATTCGGGTCGGTGTAATTTTAAGGAGCCGGGGGAGGGGAGGGCTTCGTTAATATGTTTTTTATAAGTGTCCCATTTAGCATTACCGTATTTAAAGATAGGTCGCGAGATGCGCGGGATGAGGCTATTAATTTCGAAAATAATGGGCCAATGGTCCGAGATAACGTCATAAGTCAGTGGGTCTGTAACGTTTGTGATATTTTTGGCAAGGGTGAGTTGTAATTGAGCGGCAGAGTGCCTAGGGTTGGAGGGGAGGTGGGTCGCTTTGTCCGGAATTAAAATATTATATTCGTGACCTGCAAAGTGATTAAAAAGACGCGATCCATTGGAATTTGCTCGATTGCAATCCCAGTGTCTATGGCGGGCGTGAAAATCTCCGGAACAGATGACGGTGTTGCCGAGAGAGAGAGCTTTTGCAATGGCTGTCGTGATTCTACTGTCTTGCTTAGGGCAATAAAAGTTAACTATTGTGATGGGTGTCTGTCCGCGGTGAGACTCTAATCTAATTGCAATTATATCGCATATATCATGCTCCACCGGTGGAAGTGAATGATGCGATATATTTGACTTGGCAAAAATTGCGACGCCACCTCGGGCGCGGTTGTCTGTCTGTCCGTCACGTCTGTAGCAGGTGTAACCGGGAATTGAAAAACGTCGTGCGGGAACGAGGTGTGTTTCTTGTATGAGTGTAATGTCGATGTTGTGTGTACCTAGGAAATGTATGAGTTCTCTTTTCCTACTCACAATACCGTTTATGTTAAGCGACGCTACTGGTAGAGGACGAGCAGTGCCAGTCGGGGGAGAGGTCGCCGTCTCTTCATCCATGGATGCTCAGGAACTCAAATACTGTGATGATTTGCTCCTCGTAGCTCATGCTGCGGCGGAGCAGAGGCTTCAGCTGACCTGCGATTTTAATGAATTTTATAATTTCATGGGTTGACATTTCCTCAGAGTCTGGCTCTTCGGTTATTTTAAAGGGGGCTGAGTCTGTCTCGACTCTTTTAAAGCCACCTGGCATAGGGCCAGTGGGCCTAAGGCCTGGGAAGATTTGTCTTCCGGACTGGGTGCCCGTGAGGGGCGGCGGTCCGGCAGTGGACCGCGTTGTGGGTGGCTGAAGGTCTGACGCTGACGGGGCGTTCCCTGTCATTACTGAGTTCCACCCGCGGCCGTTCGCCATGTTCGATTTGAACAGGCGGGGCTGGGGTGGTGCGCTTTGGCGGGTCTGGAAGCGCTCCTGGCGCTCCTTGACGGCCGCAAGGTAGATGCGGCGTTGGGGGCACTGGCGGTACGAAGCCGCGTGCTCTCCGCCGCAGTTGCAGCACCGGACTGGAGCCTCCTCCTTCCGGTCGCACTCCGCTGTGAGGTGGGCTCCCGTGCACTTGACGCAGCGGGCGGCCCGGGTGTAGTTCCGTTCTGCATGTCCGAATGTCTGGCACCTGGAACACATGGTGCCGTATTTATTATTGGGTTTATATTTATAGATTCGCACCGATTGGTGAAAAATATATTTAATTTTCCTGAAGGCATCGATATCAGTGCTCTTCGGGAGCGTCACTTGGTACCTTGTTACCAGTGCATCGCCCTTGAAGGCGACAACTCTCGTGGGTTTGAACCCCAGTTCCAGGAGTGCACTACCTAGCTCCTCTGCGGAGCTGTAGTACAGACCTTGGACGACAGAGATGTGAGCTCTGTCGTCCTTGTCAGTGTATGTGTGGAACTGCAAACGTTCCACACCTTTGAGCGCTGCAAGGGCCGATTCTTTATCGGCCTTAGTCTTGCAGGACAGCTGTGCCATATGTGGCTGGATATTGAAATTAAAATTTTTAATGCCCGCGGCGAGAAGCGCCGCTCGGCACCTTTCAAAATCAAAGTTCTCCTTGGAGATAATAATTGGAGTCGGCCTCGCCTGTGAGGGCTTGGCCGTTACCTTGGCTCCCGGTGTCTCCTGTACCGGGAGCGGCTTAAATACGTTGGCCGTCGCCAACGGCTTGGGGCGTCCGTTGTCCGGGCGCGGTTTGGCCGCACGCCGCCGCGTCACAGCGATCCAGTCCGGCAGGCCGCCGTGCAGCCGCTGGCCGGACTCCTGCTCCGGCGGCGAGGCCGCACACACACACGAGGAGTACAACACACTAATTAATCAACTGCTTCGAAACCGTTAAAAAGCGCGCCAAAGGGGCGCGTGTAATTAATAATACTCGGAATTGCGATAATAAGTTCCACAAAAACCAGCGCGCAAACACATTTTCCTATACGGCAATTTGTATTACATCCACTTAAGGAGTTTGCACTTTTCCTCGAAATCAGCCTTCGTTAATGTTTGCGGGGATAAGTGTTTATTTTTTATAGTTTTTGCTTGTCCTTTAAAGGCTATTTTGGTCCGATCCTTTGAAATTGAACGAGACCCTGTTAGACTTCATTGTCGCGATTTTCATATTGGCGATGGCCTCAATAGAGCCACTAGGCTCTATTGAGGCTTATTATTCGGCTATTGCAGGGACTTACAAATTCACGGTGGAACCATTATTGAGCAAAGCGCACGCGTGACCGGTACTATCTTCCAAGAGGACTGTGACCCATTCTTGACACAGTTGAGATTCATTTGTATCAATCGTGATGAGTGCCAACCTGTTCGGCTTGGATTCGACGAATCTTCTCCTTCCGCTAATTTACTATTGAGTGTTATGCTTCCAATCAATCATGTCACCGGCATCGTTAACAACTCACTATAAGTGTCCCCTAATTATATGGACCAAATGAAACGGACAGGCTACCATAATGGGCTAACATTGAAGATGCCTTGTGGTGATCAATTAAAGAAACTAAAATTGTATGAAAAAAATGAGGGGAAGAGACCGGTAGTGATTTTCTGTAAAACATTTGTATGAAACTTAAATAACATTACATTTAAATAAGATTTTAGACTTAAAATTAAATAAATCTAATCCTGATTGGTTAACAATAATAAAATTAAGATTAACCTATTTGTCTCGAAAATCTGTACCCTCGATCCTACTCGGCGTGGCCTCGGAAATTCTTTGACTTAACGTCACTGACGTGAGTTAGCGCGGACTGATGATCATCCTGCGCACAATAGCGTTGGTGCGATTCCTTTGCGAATCAGAGATCGAAACGAATCGATCTTCTCCTAATCCGGCCGGTAAAGCACGTCGCTGATTTCGGTTGTCTATCCACTCTTGTGGAATCACCCATTGTTGTCCAGGGACATTTTCAACGCAACACCAGTTGGCGTTGGTTCCGTTGACTGCCTCTTTGTACAATTGGTATCCCATGAGATAGGATACACCGAATGTTGACACTGAATTTGCGTTCGCTGATTTCGGCCTCACAATGTGGCTTGTCCAGCGCGCGTTCACGTCAACATTCTCATCAGTTGGTACTGATCTGATGAGCTGAACGCCGTCACCGTCGCCTGTTAACGCGTCAATCTTAACTTTTTCGTTGCGGAATGTGGGACATCCCATATAATAGTCGTTGACTTTTTGTAGCAGGTGTACGTTTAGACGGGTTCCCCCTACGGTTTCGTCAAATTGAGCAGCTGTGATTCCTACTGACTGCAGTAGAATTCGCACCTCCGCTTTTCTGACACCGATGGGTCCGAGGTATCCACATTGATCTGGTGGGCCTCGTTCTTGGTGGCAGCACCCAGATGTTTGGTACAGGCTGTACCGCATCGGACGCTTCCGCCATCAAGATATCTCCACAGACGCCTAGTGAAGGCATCTCTTCGTAGAGATTATGTGTTGCGGCTGGTGGTCAATGGCTGGTGAATGATAACCACCCCCTCCTTGCACTAATGTCACTGGGAGAGTATGGCTGGCGAGGTAGACGGTTTTACCCGTCGGGTCCTTCACGCTGCCGATCCCCTTTAGAAACAGGTAGATGGGCTGGGGCACGTTATAGTCGTGTGCCATTATCGCTTATTATTATATTATGCAAAATTCCAATTCATGGAACGTCAAATTTGTGTTGCCACGTTTGACTTTGTTATCCAATAAACGTGCCCAAAGTAATGCCGTAGAATAATACATAAGCATTCCCTTATTCATTTGTTTATCGAGGTTCTGATCATCCCCTCCTATGGAGGAGTAGACCTCGTCAACGATCTCAGGTAACCTCGCATATGACGGGGTTATTTCCTGGTTGACGTTTATTTCGCGGACGGCCACGTCAATGCCAAATATTGAATCAGCCCACAGGGGGTGATTCTTCTGTGGCGTTGAGTTTGTAGCTTTGTCCAACGAATATCATAGATTTCATTAGGATTTATATTATATTTCAATGAATGCAAATTGAGAGTTTAACTGACACATTACCTCTATATTTTTCCATTCGCCTATTATTCATAGGAACAAACGTAAACTTTTTACTTTTATTACATTTATTGAACTCAATATTAAAAGAGGCTAACTGGCCAAAGTGGTCTGAACTCAGTTTGTTTATTATTGCCTGAGAAATGGGTTTATAATTCGAGAATATGTTATCAATACAGCTTTTTGAGGTGCCGGTTACTCTAGTGGGCTCTACGAAAATATTGGTTAAATCATATGATCTGAATCTAATGCTGGTGGTGGATTTTTCTAATAAATTAATATTAAAATCACCACATATCATGATAAACTTCTTCGACTTACATAATTTTAGTAGAACCTCCTCCAATACACTTTCAAATAATTCATATACTGCATCTGGGGGTCTGTATATACTGACAACAATGGCGTGATCAAGCTCTGCACAGGCTATTTCAATGGTACGTTCAACAGAGAGGCCTACAATATCTTCACGTTCTTTGAATTTAAATAATTTACTTACAAGTATAAGAGAACCGCCACGTGTAGCCTTTTCTCTGCAAAACGCACTTGCCACCTGATTACCACTGAAGTTAAAGATGAGCTCATATTTTCTGAGCCAGTGCTCTGTTAAACATAAAATATGTATATCTTTATGATCCATAAATAACTCCAGTTCAAGTTCTTTACCAAATAATCCTTGCATGTTTTGGTGCATCAGGTTTGCAATTTTACAATTATTACTTATTCTAGTACATGATAAATTACTTGTTTTTACACTGCTAGAGGAGTATAGAGCCCTATTGTCTTATTGTTTAATTTTTTGGAAAATATTCCCAATCTTTACTTAAATTAGTACACTGCTCAATAGAAGCAGTGGTTATTAAATTAATACTCTGCTCAATAAAATCAGTGGTTATTAAATTATTACTCCGGTCAATAGAAGCGGAGTCCAAAAAGTTATCACACTGCTCAATAGAAGCAGTGCTTATCAACTTACAACTAACCTGCTCAAAAGAAGCAGGTGACGGGATTGCCAAATAGTTGGCTGTGTTATAAAATAAATAATATAATAGCGATTTTGCTATCTGTCTTTTATAATAATTAGATAGGTGTAACCTATCAGATGTCAATATATTACATTTTTTATAATTAATTATATTTTTTATGTCTATTATCTGTATTTTACTAGATAATTTATTATCATTACATGTCAAATAATTAGAATGAGACAGTAGGGTTAACATATTGTTCAAATTATATCTAATTTTGTTTTCCTGCGGCAAATCAGGCATGAAAGGAAATGTGAATAATACAAGATTTTCTATTTTTAAGGTATATAAGTCACTGTACAGTTTTTGTATTTTTTTTATATCTAAATTACCTCTTCTCCCAATCATTACAATAACAGAAGTATTAGAGCAGTGAGTATCACTAATAATTCGTTTAATCGTAGCCGGGCCATTCCGCTTTTGGTTGGCTGAAGAGGCAGCGCGTGGTTTTCCGACTTTTTCAGGGTCGAAAAGCTCTGGTTTTCCTCGGTTGAGCTATCTTTTTGATCTCCTCAGGTGTATATAATTTCCTGTCTGGGTTCATGTTTTCAAATTAATCGTCCAAAAGTCGTCATCGTCCACTAAAGGCCACCAGTTCTTCATCCAAAGTAAGGTTTTCATACGGGATGTAAGCATCTTGACAATTCTTTACAAATTGTTCGAATGTACATCTGATTGGTGCTAATCGATACGTTTTTATTCTCTCGTTTCGCGTAGCAGAACTATCAAATCTTAAATAGTTCAATAAGAAAGTAAATCGGCTTCTACACATTGTGTCTAAATACATCCATCCCTGTGCCATCGGTGGCCCATAAGTCGATCGTGTTTTTTACGACCAGAACGTGCTAAACCAGACAAAACGAGTAAACCAAATAGTGGTTTCATTTCTTCCTGTGTCGTTTCCGATTTTTGAGGATCGTTGGTAGACTGCAAACGGATTTTTTATTGGTGCAATTTACGATATCAGCAATCATGTCATCAGTAATAAATAATAAAAAGCACTGAATAGGTGAATTTTTGTCCCTTGCAACTGATTTTATGCCAGGTAGATCACGAATAATATTTTCAGCTCAGGTACGAATCGCCAGTCGGTATGGATTCCTTTGCCAATTTGTAACCCCATCTTTACCTTTGTAGTATCCCAAATTTGTTTGTAACTCTGAGAGAGGTATTTCATCATTGTCTGAATCAAAAGATGGTATGTCAGCATCCACTTCACTATCTGTATTGCTTTGATTACTGATCTGCATCATCATCCGACTCTTCTTCTTCATTCATATATTCTAAGTCAAAATCATCGTTTTCTTCGGTCAATACTCGTAATATTTCGTCTTCCGATAGATGAGACATTTTTTATTAATATTATAACTTGCTAACAATATCTTTTCACGTTAATCATCATAATGAAACACATAAATAAATAAAAAATAAAAGTAGTTACACATACCTTTTGAGCCACGTGCAATACAAGGTGGGGTGTGCGATACCCAAGCACACTTTACGCGTTTTTTGTTAAAATAAATATTCGAAATTTTCAACCGCTGGGGTATGTCACACCCCACCTTGTACACGGAGGGTTAAGCGACACTCTAGCGTGCCCTGTGATTTGCCCAGTAAGAATATTGCTCCCGCCGGTGTCGTCTCGGCAATATGGCGTTACGGCGTACGTTAATTCGTTAGCGTCCGCAAACACGTCATGTAGCTGTGATGGCGCTTGGTTGCAGCCCTCACAACATAGTGGTATTGCGTCAATACGTAGTGTCTTTAGGTACAATATCCAATCTTACCATTGTTTCTAGATCTAAGATGCGTCTGTCTTGAACCACCCAACCCAATGCAACGGCTGTCTCTTTCGCACCTTCGTAGCTAAAAGGTAAGGTAGCTAGAAGAAGGATGCCTTGATCTATTAGAATCTGTGGCTACATTTTCAAAAAAAAAAAAATCAAATTCAAAATTTCTATATTTGGTATTAAAATATATATACAAAATTACTTAAATCTACTTATTAAAGCAATTTACAATTAAGCCTTATATATGTAGGTATCAGAAAACTTATTTCTACAACCCTATCTACGTATTGAGGGATAAAACTTTATTATGCTTAAAAAACTAATACATGAGGTTTGTGGGGGGGAGGGAATCCAGGAAACTGGGAAAACCTGGCTATTTGCTATTGAATAACGTAATATTATCGTAACCTATCACTTAACCTAACTTAAGACTAATGACTAGAACTTAAAAAACTAAATTAAAAACTAAGGTGAATAAATACATAGATATGTATACATACTTATATAATATATAAATATAAGACGGGTGTGGGGAGGGGGGGGGGGATCTTGGGAAAGGGAAGGAAGGAGAGGGAATAGGAGGCCAGTTTTCGCCGTTATTTAATTCTTATAACTAAACCAATTTACAATATATTGGTTTTACATTTATTCAGACCTAGCTAGAACTCTGTGTGCGTGAGTGTGTGTGTGTGTGTATACGCTAGTGTTCTGTGAGCTCTAACCAGTTGTGATGTGGTAATGCATGTTTGTAACGTTTTATGCTGAGGCAGTACTCTGTGAGTGACTTACGACTACAAGTCGACCGGAGGGCGGGGTTTATTCCGTCCTTCAGTCGGCGTAGCCCTCTGTAGAAGCTATGAGATATCTCTTGTATGTGTTGTTCTAATGTTGGGATGTTTTTCTTTACATGAAGTCATTTAAGATTTGTACGCGGGTGGGTCCGGTAGATGGTTTTAATGGATCTATTTTGCACAGTTTGTAGTTTACGATAATTGTTTTGATTTGTGTTAATCCATACCGGACTTGCGTATGTCATGACCGGGCGTATGTAGGACTGGTATAGTAGACGCTTGTTACTAGTTGAGAGAGTGGAACTCCTATAGAAAATGGGTCTCAACAGGCTCAAGGCAGTAAGTGCCTTAGAGCGGGCGTAATTAATATGAGGCGTGAAGGAAAGTTTCCGGTCGAGGATAAGTCCTAGGTATTTAGCCTGTGACTGCCATTCGACCGGGTGGTTATTAATATGTGGCTTTAAAGAGATGTTGAGTTTACGGGAAGTTTTGTATGAGAAAAGAACCGCCTCGGTCTTTGTGTCATTGATTTTAAGCTTCCACTTAGAGAAGTAGTTGCTTACACAATGTAGGGCTGTATTAAGGTGGGAGACTATAGATTTGATGTTCTTACTGCTGCACAGATAAGCTGTGTCATCAGCGTACAGGGCGAGGACCGTGTTCGGAGGTTTTGGAATGTCTCTCATATAGAGTAAAAATGCCCTCGGTGAGATGATGGAGCCCTGTGGAACACCTGCTACTACTGGATGTGGGCCCCCCCACATCCAGTAGTAGTTTAATAAACTATTTTTGACTCTAACTCTAAGAAATCTATTCGTAAGGAATGATTTTATTATTCTACAATATTCAAAGGGGACTTGTGCTTCGAATAATTTGTGAACTAAGGCATCATGCCAGACGGTATCGAAGGCTTTCTCAAGGTCGAGTAGAACCATACCAGTCTGGTGTCTCAAGTTAAATTGGTGTGTTATACGAGTATGTTCGGCTACGCGCGCCAGTTGGTGAGTAGTCGCGTGTGACCTTCGGAAACCGAATTGTTCCTCAGGTAGGTTTGATTCTATAAGTGAGTTTATTCTATTATTAATTAAAATTTCTAATATTTTACTTTGTGTGCAAAGTAAACTAATTGGTCTGTAGTTCGCGGGGGAGGTGGGATCTTTTCCCGGTTTGTGTATCGCGGTGATTACTGCTATTTTCCAGGACGAGGGAAAATAGGTAAGACGAAGGCACGCATTAAATATATTAACTAAGGTGTCTATTGCTTTTGAAGGGAGGTGTTTTAGAAGTATGTTCTGTATGTCGTCGTGCCCGGGGGCAATTCGCGGTTTTACAGGTTTTTAAAATTAATTTGACTTCGCGAGGTACAACTGGCGTAGGTGCGGTCGGTCCGTTTATTTTGTAAAGGTGGTCTAGAGACCGCGACACCTCGCGTTCGGTGTCGGGGTCGCTCAGATCCACGGTGAGTCTATGCTGTCGCTCAAAGTGTGTACCTAGGGCCTCGGCCTTTTCAGCGTCCGACCGGGCGGGGCCCGAGGGGGTGCTGAAGCAGGGTAGAGGGGTGTGTACGTTTTTAAGGCGTCTCGCGAACTGCCAGAGGGAATTGTCGCGGGTGTCAAGCGATTCGAGCTTTTTGTTCCATTCGTTGGAAGTGAGAGATTTTATTTTAAAATATATTTGGTTTTGAAGTGAATTAATAATCGTGTTAAACCGACGCGTATGAAGTCTCTGTGCGTGATGTCGGTATTGGTTTTTTAGTTTGATAAGTCTTGTTTTTTTGTTTCGGTGTGGACGTCGGGATGTTCGCGTTACGGGCTTTGATTATAGCGTCAGTCAGTGTTTGTATGGCGTTGTCCACTAATTCGGGTCGGTGTAATTTTAAGGAGCCGGGGGAGGGGAGGGCTTCGTTAATATGTTTTTTATAAGTGTCCCATTTAGCATTACCGTATTTAAAGATAGGTCGCGAGATGCGCGGGATGAGGCTATTAATTTCGAAAATAATGGGCCAATGGTCCGAGATAACGTCATAAGTCAGTGGGTCTGTAACGTTTGTGATATTTTTGGCAAGGGTGAGTTGTAATTTAGCGGCAGAGTGCCTAGGGTTGGAGGGGAGGTGGGTCGCTTTGTCCGGAATTAAAATATTATATTCGTGACCTGCAAAGTGATTAAAAAGACGCGATCCATTGGAATTTGCTCGATTGCAATCCCAGTGTCTATGGCGGGCGTGAAAATCTCCGGAACAGATGACGGTGTTGCCGAGAGAGAGAGCTTTTGCGATGGCTGTCGTGATTCTACTGTCTTGCTTAGGGCAATAAAAGTTAACTATTGTGATGGGTGTCTGTCCGCGGTGAGACTCTAATCTAATTGCAATTATATCGCATATATCATGCTCCACCGGTGGAAGTGAATGATGCGATATATTTGACTTGGCAGAAATTGCGACGCCACCTCGGGCGCGGTTGTCTGTCTGTCCGTCACGTCTGTAGCAGGTGTAACCGGGAATTGAAAAACGTCGTGCGGGAACGAGGTGTGTTTCTTGTATGAGTGTAATGTCGATGTTGTGTGTACCTAGGAAATGTATGAGTTCTCTTTTCCTACTCACAATACCGTTTATGTTAAGCGACGCTACTCGTAGAGGACGAGCAGTGCCAGTCGGGGGAGGGGTCGCCGTCTCTTCATCCATGGATGCTCAGGAACTCAAATACTGTGATGATTTGCTCCTCGTAGCTCATGCTGCGGCGGAGCAGAGGCTTCAGCTGACCTGCGATTTTAATGAATTTTATAATTTCATGGGTTGACATTTCCTCAGAGTCTGGCTCTTCGGTTATTTTAAAGGGGGCTGAGTCTGTCTCGACTCTTTTAAAGCCACCTGGCATAGGGCCAGTGGGCCTAAGGCCTGGGAAGATTTGTCTTCCGGACTGGGTGCCCGTAAGGGGCGGCGGTCCGGCAGTGGACCGCGTTGTGGGTGGCTGAAGGTCTGACGCTGACGGGGCGTTCCCTGTCATTACTGAGTTCCACCCGCGGCCGTTCGCCATGTTCGATTTGAACAGGCGGGGCTGGGGTGGTGCGCTTTGGCGGGTCTGGAAGCGCTCCTGGCGCTCCTTGACGGCCGCAAGGTAGATGCGGCGTTGGGGGCACTGGCGGTACGAGGCCGCGTGCTCTCCGCCGCAGTTGCAGCACCGGACTGGAGCCTCCTCCTTCCGGTCGCACTCCGCTGTGAGGTGGGCTCCCGTGCACTTGACGCAGCGGGCGGCCCGGTTGTAGTTCCGTTCTGCATGTCCGAATGTCTGGCACCTGGAACACATGGTGCCGTATTTATTATTGGGTTTATATTTATAGATTCGCACCGATTGGTGACAAATATATTTAATTTTCCTGAAGGCATCGATATCAGTGCTCTTCGGGAGCGTCACTTGGTACCTTGGTACCAGTGCATCGCCCTTGAAGGCGACAACTTTCGTGGGTTTGAACCCCAGCTCCTCTGCGGAGCTGTAGTACAGACCTTGGACGACACAGATGTGAGCTCTGTCGTCCTTGTCAGTGTATGTGTGGAACTGCAAACGTTCCACACCTTTGAGCGCTGCAAGGGCCGATTCTTTATCGGCCTTAGTCTTGCAGGACAGCTGTGCCATATGTGGCTGGATATTGAAATTAAAATTTTTAATGCCCGCGGCGAGAAGCGCCGCTCGGCACCTTTCAAAATCAAAGTTCTCCTTGGAGATAATAATTGGAGTCGGCCTCGCCTGTGAGGGCTTGGCCGTTACCTTGGCTCCCGGTGTCTCCTGTACCGGGAGCGGCTTAAATACGTTGGCCGTCGCCAACGGCTTGGGGCGTCCGTTGTCCGGGCGCGGTTTGGCCGCACGCCGCCGCGTCACAGCGATCCAGTCCGGCAGGCCGCCGTGCAGCCGCTGGCCGGACTCCTGCTCCGGCGGCGAGGCCGGGCTGTCCATATCCATCTCGGCGATCACCTTCGCCGCGGGTTGCTCACCGGGGCTAGGGCAGCCCCTCTTCATGTGCTGCGACACAGAGTACAACACACTAATTAATCAACTGCTTCGAAACCGTTAAAAAGCGCGCCAAAGGGGCGCGTGTAATTAATAATACTCGGAATTGCGATAATAAGTTCCACAAAAACCAGCGCGCAAACACATTTTCCTATACGGCAATTTGTATTACATCCACTTAAGGAGTTTGCACTTTTCCTCGAAATCAGCCTTCGTTAATGTTTGCGGGGATAAGTGTTTATTTTTTATAGTTTTTGCTTGTCCTTTAAAGGCTATTTTGGTCCGATCCTTTGAAATTGAACGAGACCCTGTTAGACTTCATTGTCGCGATTTTCATATTGGCGATGGCCTCAATAGAGCCTCTAGGCTCTATTAAGGCTTATTATTCGGCTATTGCAGGGACTTACAAATTCACGGTGGAACCATTATCGAGCAAAGCGCACGCGTGACCGGTACTATCTTCCAAGAGGACTGTGACCCATTCTTGACACATTGAGATTCATTTGTATCAATCGTGATGAGTGCCAACCTGTTCGGCTTGGATTCGACGAATCTTCTCCTTCCGCTAATTTACTATTGAGTGTTATGCTTCCAATCAATCATGTCACCGGCATCGTTAACAACTCACTATAAGTGTCCCCTACTTATATGGACCAAATGAAACGGACAGGCTACCATAATGGGCTAACATTGAAGATGCCTTGTGGTGATCAATTAAAAAAACTAAAATTGTATGAAAAAATGAGGGGAAGAGACCGGTAGTGATTTTCTGTAAAACATTTGTATGAAACTTAAATAACATTACATTTAAATAAGATTTTAGACTTAAAATTAAATAAATCTAATACTGATTGGTTAACAATAATAAAATTAAGATTAACCTATTTGTCTCGAAAATCTGTACCCTCGATCCTACTCGGCGTGGCCTCGGAAATTCTTTGACTTAACGTCACTGACGTGAGTTAGCGCGGACTGATGATCATCCTGCGCACAATAGCGTTGGTGCGATTCCTTTGCGAATCAGAGATCGAAACGAATCGATCTTCTCCTAATCCGGCCGGTAAAGCACGTCGCTGATTTCGGTTGTCTATCCACTCTTGTGGAATCACCCATTGTTGTCCAGGGACATTTTCAACGCAACACCAGTTGGCGTTGGTTCCGTTGACTGCCTCTTTGTACAATTGGTATCCCATGAGATAGGATGCACCGAATGTTGACACTGAATTTGCGTTCGCTGATTTCGGCCTAACAATGTGGCTTGTCCAGCGCGCGTTCACGTCAACATTCTCATCAGTTGGTACTGATCTGATGAGCTGAACGCCGTCACCGTCGCCTGTTAACGCGTCAATCTTGGCTTTTTCGTTGCGGAATGTGGGACATCCCATAAAATAGTCGCTGACTTTTTGTAGCAGGTGTACGTTTAGACGGGTTCCCCCTACGGTTTCGTCAAATTGAGCAGCTGTGATTCCTACTGACTGCAGTAGAATTCGCACCTCCTCTTTTCTGACACCGATGGGTCCGAGGTATCCACACATTGATCTGGTGGACCTCGTTCTTGGTGGCAGCACCCGGATGTTTGATACAGGCTGTACCGCATCGGACGCTTCCGCCATCAAGATATCTCCACAGACGCCTAGTGAAGGCATCTCTTCGTAGAGATTATGTGTTGCGGCTGGTGGTCAATGGCTGGTGAATGATAACCACCCCCTCCTTGCACTAATGTCACTGGGAGAGTATGGCTGGCGAGGTAGACGGTTTTACCCGTCGCGTCCTTCGCTGCCGATCCCCTTTAGAAACAGGTAGATGGGCTGGGGCACGTTATAGTCGTGTGCCATTATCGCTTATTATTATATTATGCTAAATTCCAATTCATGGAACGTCAAATTTGTGTCGCCACATTTGACTTTGTTATCCAATAAACGTGCCCAAAGTAATGCCGTAGAATAATACATTAGCATTCCCTTATTCATTTGTTTATTGAGGTTCTGATCATCCCCTCCTATGGAGGAGTAGACCTCGTCAACGATTTCAGGTTACCTCGCATTTATTAGTTAGATAATGAAATAAAATACTTCCAATTTCGGAACTTCCCCTTTTTCCGTTTACTTCAGACCAGGCGAAGCAATAAGCGTCATTTGGCAGAGCAGCTTCATAAATACAGAGATTGTACACACACCTTTAATAAATAATAATAATAATAAAAATCCAAGGTCGCAGTAAAACTCCAAAAATTTATTTCCTGATGTTAATTTCTGATTAAACCTGCCTATTAAATCTTGTGCGGTAACATTCGTTTTCTAGATACCAAGCTTTCACCCCAGTAATAAATCGTTTGTCTTCTACGTTTTTGACCAATTCCTTAAGTTTCAGAATATTTTTACGATATCGTCTAGCTTTATATTGCAACTTCTTTATCAAATTCAAATTCAAAAACACTTTATTCAAGTAGGTCACGGAAATGACACTTATGAATGTCAAAAAAAATAAAAATATATTGTTTCTTATTGAATTTACCGCTACTTCGTAAAGGGTTGAGCTAATGAGAAGAAGTAGCAAGAAACTCATTGCTACTCTTAAGTCAAGATGTACATTTTAATGTTTTTACAAATCATTTCAATTACAATATATGCAAAGTGACGCAACAAAAATACTCAAATGTCAAAAACTGAAAGGCTTACACGAGTAAGTCAAAAAAAGAAAAAAAAGTAAATTAAAACTTATATACACAAGAGTTATTGAGTATAGTAGATGCATCAATCCACACATACCGTATCTTTAATCGCTGTTCTGTAATCGTTATATGCTTTGCCTGAATTTCAGGGCGTAATATCTTTTCTGGGACTATCAGAATCTGCAGGTTCAAATGTTGCAGAAGTTGATTGCGGCATATCTGCGGACTGAAAAATATTTTTTATTACCTCTCCTAAGATTTATGCATACAAAGCCGCGGACAAAACCTAGTAAAAATGTATAAACATTACTTATTGTCAAACCAATGAAAGTTAGCTAGCTTATTAAAATTAAATAAGACAGTAAGCCTCAACGGTTACTTATTTTGATTACTTGCCTTTTCTTGTTACTTGAAATTTTCTTTCCAAGTGTGAGCAGAAATAGATTAAAATTTGCTGTTTAGCGGCAATATGGCTAAATTAATTAACTTTACATCTACTGAGGGTCGATGACACGCAGGGATCTGCAGGTTCTCGTGTAGGAGAAGTCAAATCCCGATCATCTGAGGGCTAAAAACAAGTTTTATTTATTTATTGTTAGGATGTATTTATAATATTATTCAGAACTGAATGATATAAAAAAGTTCATAGCTTACAGCTAACAGACAACATTAAATTGTAAAACTTTACATTTCCGGTGATAAATCTCCACACATTAATTGTAGGTATTGCAAATTTCAAGTGCGCCTTTTTGTACTACAAAAAGAATTAAAATCTTCATTCATTAAAATGAACCGAACAAATGCTGCTATAATTTGGGAAACCAGTTCCTTTTGCCTGTCGCGCACATCCGTTTATTCTTTATATCGGGATCTTTAGGGAAACAAAACGAAAAATTAGTACATTAGCTATTAGCATTAATTATTAACAGGAACTAAATATTGTTTAAATTATATTAAACAATAGGTGTGAAAAAATTACATTTTATTGAAATTACAATGATTTTATCGATCAGATTAGAGCTTACGACAGCCACCCGCAGCCGTACCATTTGAGAAGCGTGTGCACGACGATATCGTTAGCTTCACATTTCATTTCTACTTGCGCTTGTATCGATCCGGATGTTGAAGTCCTAATTCAGCAATGGTATGCAAAATGGCGGTAAAATGTATAAAATAGTTTAGTTCTTCTTTCGTTTAGTTTCTTGTAGTTTCTGTAGACAAAGACCATCAGTACACTTTTTTTTAGCATTATAGGTAAGACCATGTCCTCTCACAAAAGCTTTACACATGGCCATTAGTTGTGTAAAACCACAAATAGACGCACTCAACAGCACCATGTCGTCGGCGTAGCTTATATTACTGACACAAGCTCCGTCTATGAAGCAGCCGACCCTGGCGCTACTGAGCTCGTCAATCAATTCATTCACATATAGGTAGTTTGAGCGTTGATGAGCTAAATCCTGCCTGCCTCACCCCGCACTTTCAACCCATATGGACGTGACAAAACTCCTGCCCATCAGACATTGTTGACCTGGTTTAAATTTTTCTTCCCATTCTTAGAGTACTACTACTCACCGCTTGACACATATCAATATTTCTATAATTTTAATTACATTCCCTCGGAGATGATGCCTCACAGTTAGACTGTTCTAATTGGGATAAACCTATCGGTCCGCTATTAAAGTAAGCTCCTTTTTTCATATTCACTTTCATAATCGAAAGTGGCGGCGAGGGTAATTTTCTAATCAAGCATTGCTTCTTAATATCTTCGAGCTGCTCAACAATAGCATACGAGATTTTAATTTTCGCCTGTACTAACATCAAATCCTTGAGCATTTCGGAGACATCCAGATGGTCGAATGTTAATTTTTCCAAATCCCTGGTCACAAACACAGGTACATCAGGATCAATTACATTAAACACTTTTATGATGTCGTGCAGATGGCTGTTTCCCTTGCATTTTCCTTTGCGTAAAGTTTTACGTGAACCCGATGGTAATGATTCCGGAAGTAAGCTATTTCCTTCCTCAATTTGTTCGCATGAGAAAGCAGACGCACATATTTGCACAAAACTCACTTCGTCCGCTATTCACACTTAAGTTATGTTTATTTATTAAATCCTTTATTTTTCACTTAAGTATTGCAAAGGAAAAGGCGCAATAATTCTGGGGTCAGTCTTCTCGCCCATATCTACAAAGTTTACATAACTGAATATTTCTAGAATATCTTTTTTCGGGCTCAGGAAGACAATAATGTCTTAATACAGTATTAAGATTTCCTATAGTCGTTGGTTTTTGGCTCGTTTCATAAATCAATTTATGTATGCACTTGCAACCAACCAAGAATCATGAGGAAAGAAGTAAAATGCACTCCACTAACCTTTGAAAACTCCAACTTCACTCAGGTGGCGGCGGCGCAGTAGCTCCAACGATTCTGGTATTCCAGGTGAACGTCACTGGCGATCGCAAGCTTGCAAAGTTTATATGAACGATGTAAAGACACTAGTATTGAACATCAACACTGGTGGAGAGACACGAAGCTTGTGGTAGACTAGAAGACTACAGGATATCACTCGAGGTAAACACGGTTTACAGATCTAATGCTAGCGACCACGCCCGAGCAAAGCTCATTAGCCTCTGTACGCTTGTCAATCCAAGCGGGGTTTGTGTCATCGGATAGCGGAGCACGTATGTATGAAATGCTAAGAAGCAATTCTTATCCTTAGTTAGGCATAAGTGAACCTTGCATTTTATGCATTTGATTGGGGTTCTACACTTGCATCCCATCATTTTACACCGTGTCCCAAGCCCCTCATCGTGTACAGGAAAATGCCCAAAACTGTCTCGAGTTATTTCAGCTTCGGGCGTGTCTCTCCTGGTCTACTAGGTACAATTTGAACAGTTGGGCTACTGCCACTTGGACGGCCTCTTTTCCCCATCGAAATTTTATTTTGCAACACCAGACTTTCAGCCAACCGCCGCCGAAAGTGAAGCAATGTCAATTTTTTGTTTTTAGGTTTGCTAAGCGCCTCGTTGTTGACTTGGTATTCTCGGTATGATTGAACTACTGCTCAATCTGATGCTCAATATCATGCGTAATGTCCATTTTTTTGTTTTTATAAACGTCCAACAACCTCGGGACGTTCCGCTTCAATAAAGTGCTTATTTTTACACCACCTCTTCACTAAATCTTTTTCAACAATTCCAACAAAATTAGATGCTAAATGGGTAATCTTATTATCCAACCATTTGACCACAGTTACATCTTCATCATAGCTAGTCATTTCTTGAGCAAAGCCTCGCGGTTTTTTGTCGCTTAGCATTGATGGCTTTACAAATCTGTTGGTACGGATAGTGCCAGTAGCCATAATTCCTCTCTGTTTTAAAATTTGTAGCAGATGGTAGGACGAAAAATAATTGTCGAAGTATAGCTGGTGACCTTTGCTTTCTCCAATTCTCTTTGTAAGATGAAGGACTACAGCTGCACCTTATCCAATTTTTTTTGTTAAATTATTATGTAATTCTGGATTGGAACTCTGATAAAGGATAAAATCGTAAGCTTGACCATGTTTATCACATAAGAAAAAGATTTTCAGACCCCATGGACAAGGCTTGCCCTTTATATACTGTTTGGCAACATGTTTTCCGGTGAAAGGAACAATCTGTTCGTCAACACAAAGGTTTTTCTCGAGTGGTAAATCTAAACACATCTTTCTAATAGCATCAAAGATCAGGCGCACTTTGATAAACGCATCTTTAGAATTACCTGATATTGCTGTATTATCAAATAGATATAAATTGTTACGCAGCTCAAAAAATCGCTCCCTTGCCATGTTTTCAGTGAACAAGGGAATGCTGATATTTGTTTCCCAATACATTTTCAAACAAGGGTACCCAAATATCCAGTGGCCAAATGCAATCCAAACAATATTTCTGTTTCCTTGGCAGAAGTAGTTTTAAACCTTACTTTATTGGAATATGTAGCGTATATGTTTGTCATTGCAGCCATAACCTGAAATAATTGTTTAGGCACGTATCTGTTATAATAATCTACTGGGCTCTCAACTCTGGGATCAATAGCAATGGGTGGAAACCAAGCTGGTGAAATTGTATTTACTATTTCCTTGTGTCTCCACCTAATACTATGCTTCGACGTAATGTTCTGTAAAAGCGTATCTTCAGAGGCGGAAGGCACTTCTGGTAAAAAGTTATAACTCATTTCAACCCACGATGAGCCAGTGTCTTCATCATCATCATCCAAAGCTGGGGGGAATATTTCTCGTTGGTTCCGGCTGATGATATCTGCTCCCACTCGGACACATCGTAGCTCCCGTTCAAACGCAGGCCAAACTGGTCCTTCGTCATCAGAAGATGATTCTAAATCAGAAAGGCAACCTTCTTCTAGTAGTCAAAGAGCGTCGCGCGACAACATATTGGTAATTTCTTATCTGAAAATAGTATTATCACAATTAAGTTACATAACATAACAAAATTACACCATTCAATAATAATTATAATTTATTTTAGTAATACCTACGATGTACAACAACAAATCAGAAATACATCGTATGCTATCTACATTTGTGTACAAATATAAAAATCACGAAAATTTGTACAAAAATAAACTAAAACCAACAACATGTATGTAAAATATGACGACAACAATACAACACATCGACCTATAAATATTTCATTACAAATACTTTGATATTTTCTACTTTTTAGAAATAAAATAATGAACTTACCTGCACAATGCAAACTTCGGTCGGCTACTGGTCATAACTTGCCAAAAACTGTCATTAAACACTAAGAGATGGCGTTGGGAGTATCGTTTTCGGTAGTTTATTATGTGAACTAATGAACACAACTGTTTTTAGTTGCAAATAATGTGAAATTAATACTTAAATTTATTTTTCTATTATATGTGTACAATAATTGTGTACACCAGGTCTGTAAGGGTTAATGCTTTATTGAGTAGCGTGCAAAAATTTCATTTAGTGACTGCAGTACTAAGTTTTTCGGATTTCGAAAGAAATTCACACATAGTAGCCTTCCAATAAGTCTTTACTGGTGCAAATACGCTCACGTCAGCTTATTGTAATGTGTATGTTGTATACGGTGGCAGGGCATACAAAATAATTTGCATTTCTTGGCATATCGTACTGAGCATTTCTGACATGTTCGATTTATGCCCGTCTACCAGCAAAAGCGCTGGTTTTTTTATATTTTTTTCCTCTACCCAAATATTAAAATCGTTTGTCTCATAGGTATTCTCTCATGTTTGTCATCTCCTCTGATCCAACCCGTCTCTGACTTACCGAGGCACTATCCTTCAGGCATACTATTCACTACAACTTTGGGTGGTCTTACGTATGAAAATACGATGCAAGGTGGGCATATATCTTCATTCGCATTAAATTTCAATTACACCGTTGTGTTCTATTTTATGTTGTTGGTTTTAATTTGGTTAATCTTTTGAATTCATTTTTTAACTGGAAAACCAGACTTTGAAATATTGAGAAGCCATTCTATTATTTTCTTTTCCCCCTCTATTCCTAGCAGTGGTTCTGGCCCGGGTTTCTTCACCCCATCTGGTCTGCGCCCGCTTAATTTGTCTAATATTGTGGTCTTAGGAATTTCTTAACCGTTAGATATTTGTCTTACTGACTTCTTGCTGTCTCGAGCATCGTCGAAAGCTTTCTTATATACATTTGTTTTTTTATTTAGAGCGTCAGAAGTCATCTAAAATAAAGATGAAAATAAGTTTTTACATTGCTGTCTTAAGATTTAATGACACTTATCCAACCAAGAATTACGCTAGAATCAGTTTGTAGGAGTCACTCTCTTTATCTGCACTATCACTATTGTTCTTTAGAGATCAGAAGGCTATTTAGGAATGCAAGTAAAAGTCAGTTGTGTGATGCCAATCGAGAACAGGTTATTTATTTACCACAAACACCCTACACGGTACACAGTATGCAACAGACTGGTTAGAGCACCTACGACTGACTTGGATGCATTATTAGCTCCATTTTGCGCTATAATAACTTCTTCTTCTTTCTTTTCAACAGAGTACGTTTTACCCAATGTGCAGCTACTTTAAATTTGCAAATCAAAATGAGTTAAAAACTATGTACTAAACTTGCTTATCTCCAATACAGTGAGCGACAGCGTAATGTTTAAGCTAAGTTTGACACACATTTATTACACTAATGATTATTGGACATTCTGCTCTCAATATAACATACTTAATTCTAGCTTATACATCTAAATATCTTGAAATCGTACTGGGTTTTTTATAATATGGCCACTTCTTGTTACATATTTATCTGTGCATGAAATACTTTGTTCTGCACTGTTACAAGTATTTGCTTTTGAAGAATTTAATGAGTCATCTAAAAAAGAATTCATGATGGTTGATGTTGGAATTAATGGCCGAATATCTGATGGTGGAGTTCTTTTTTATTCAACATTTTGGCAGTCATATGAACAAGGCTTACTTAATTTACCTATCCCGACGAGACTACCAAACTCTACAGACCTATTTCCTTTTGTATTTGTGGCCGATGAAGCTTTTTCATTAAGCCCGAATTTGATGAAGCCATATTCACAAAAAAATTGCAGTCCTAATGAACAAATATTCAACAAACGTTTATCAAGTGCTCGGTCTACAGTTGAGTGTGCATTTGGCATTCTAGCTAAACGTTTTGGTGTCCTTCAAACAACTATAAATCTAGAACCCGAAAAAGCAAATACAATTGCTTTAGCCTGCTGTCATTTACATAACTTTTTAATCAAAGAGCAGGTCACTGTATATTTGAACACAGTGGATGAGTCTACAGAAGTTAATTTATCCAGACTACAGACTTCTCAAAACAGAAACTATGAGAGAAACGCCAAGATTACAAGAGACAGTCTACTGCCAGTATTTTTGCAAAATTAGTAAATGTACTATATCATAAGTTTCATTAAAATGTTGTTGTTATAAGCATTAAATAATAAACATTGAACATTAAATAATAAACATTAGTAACCTGCCTTAAAGGTATTGGTTGTTCATCATTTTTTAAAAACAGTAGTTCATAATAAGTCCAGCTGGATGGAACGTAAAGTTCATCGGTTCCTTTACCCGAAGCTTTATGGGTCCGCGAGACGATCAAGTGCACTTGACAAGTCTACGTGCTTGACGATTTCACTTGACGAGGGACTTGACGCGACTTAAAGGTGCCGTCAAGTCCACATGCCGCAGTCGTTCACCGCCCTGCGCTCAGGAAAGTGGTCGTCGCAAAAAATTAATAATGGTTTCCAACGCAGACAAGGCATTGGTTTTGCCTACTTTCTTGTAAGTCCGTAAGAAGATGTGAATAATGTTTGCGTTCACAAAACTGGGTTTTAAGAAATTCTCTGAGTTGATCCCAGGATGTGAATTCCTTTATAGAGCAAGCAATTTCTGCCTTTCCATGCAACTGGCTAAGAATAAATTTAAAAAGAACTGGTCTTTGTGAGTCGGAAGCTAGCTCATATGCGTTATTAGAATTAATTATAAATGAATTGACTGATTCTCGGCTGCCGTCGTAAGGTTTAATAAATTTAAATAGGGTATTTAGGTCTAATTCAGCCATGACTGTTGCTGCGAGAGTGGCTCTAGTGATTCTTGGCGAATGTATTGGTGATTTAGTTAGATCGGTTGAGGCTCATCCACTTCGGGGATGTTAATATTTAATTTAGTATCTTCAACTTTGGAGACTATGGGCATATTACGTCACGCGACACGTCGCAGGTGTAATGATGCTTGACATAAAATATATAAGATCTTGTAAAATAATTAACAAACTAATTGTTCATAATAATTTTAACAAATAGTCTGGAGGGACCCTAATGAACAGCTCTAGACAAAACAATGACAAAAGACTTACGATAAGGCGGCTAATACGGCGAATGCCTCGAGCATTGATGCGATAAGACGTGATTCCCGAAATGTAAAAATCTTCAGTCCTTCACGATGATTGTGTTGCAAGTTGCACGATGAACGACACTTTGCACGATCACAGGTTCACGATTTTGTGAATAGAGACTTTTTGATTTATTGGATTGTATATGATTTAAGATCACTGGAGATTTTGATTACACAATGAATAACACTTTTCACGATCACAGGTTCACGGTTTTATGAATAGTGATTTTTGATTTATTGGGCTTAAGATCACTGGAGATTTTGGATTACACGATGAATAACACTTTTCACGATCACAGGTTCACACCTTTATGAGTAATGATTTTTTTGGTTTATGAATAATTTAAGGTCACTGGGGATTTCCGTATCCCACCGCTGCCACCAAAAATGTTATGGGTCTCTTTTGAATTCGCTTTTTAAAAAAAACATTTATTTAACACAGAGAAATATAATATATTATAAGGAATATGAAGACTTGATTATACAATAATAGTTTTAGAGACCCTTGGGCAGAACCGTAACTTATGAGAAGCGAGCACGAACTAGCTGCCCGCGCGCAGCTATGGCTTATATAACTGATTCAATAATGCTGGTTGAGATGTAATAGCAATTAAGTCAGCATTAATACCTACATAACTGGGGTATAACAGTACGCGCAGCGACGATATCCATTTTATTCATACGGTTTTCCTAATATTTACAATATTTTGACATAATTACAACAAAACTGAGTAGGCAATATGTTTTTATGCAATATATTTTAAATTTATCCTAAAAATACCGTCAATTTGTTGATGCACACAAATAATGCGTTTTTTTGTGAATTTAACGAATTTGGATCTAATGGGTTTTGATTCTAGACGACAAATATATACATTTCAATAAAAGAAATAAACATATTGACAATTCTGATTCGACGAATATACATTTTGACCAAAATAGAAAGTAGAAAGTTCAAATTTTCTTGGTAAGTAAAGTTTCTCCTTTGCTCTTTATAAGTTGACGAAAGTAGTTCGAGGCAAATGGCTTTAATTACCTACTATGCGTAGGTCGAGTCCATACTTAGATATGCTGTTGTATTGTGGGGCAACTGTTGAAAAATAAACAAACCATTTATTGCAAGAATAAGTGCATCAGATCAATCTGTGGTATAAAGCCTGACGTTTCTGGTATTGTTGACACTTCCCGGTCTATACATTAACGAGACGGCAAGATTTGTGAAGGAAAATCACAGTTAGCTATACTTACAGAAAAGCTGATAGACTACAGGCCCATGTACAATAAATGGATGGGTCATATGAACCAGCAGGTGACGTATAAAAGACGATATAAGATTCAGCAATATGCCGTCACTTGTAAGCTGTCCAACTGAGTGCTGGTGAGAATTCAAAAGTGCAGATAGAGTGAGTACATTTTCGTCATATATTTTCGTACGGCATTTTTACTATTGATAGATCCACGAAAAATAATAAAAAAAAAAGCGCGCAGTGCCGTTAAAAAAATGGTGTTCCGCAAAGTCGGTAATTTTTATATGATTTTCTGACTTAAAGTTATTATTTCCAGGGTTTAAATTTGGTCATTTCATTCTGTACGGCATCAATTTCATACTGTTTCAATACAGCTTCTAATCCATTATTCCTCAACGCCGTACAAATATCATGCGACGAGGGGAAACAATCGAAGGTTGCAACCTTTTTTACATATGGCGTCAAGACATGAATAATGCAAAAAATAGGCTTATATATAATAAATACAGAAATAAAACAAATAAATATGCGCAAAGGCTCAAATATACGTACACCATGAAAAAAGTTTTTCTAGTGCGGTAGAATGTCTTTTAGCTTTCTTACACAATGACAAAAAGTTTCTACCCTGAGAAGTCTTAATTTTTTTTAATTGTATGCGTTTAAGAGACTGTATACCAGTTAGTTTTTTATAATAACTCTCTAAACCTTTGACATGATAGAGGAACCAGTTTTCTCCCAAGAGCATGTGCTTTCCATGTTTTGCAAATATTTTATAGTATTCTTCTTTGTTTATGATAATGGGCATTTGTCTGATTTCTTTTTCTAACCTTCCAAAGACCCTATCAGCTGAAAGAAAACTGTGTCCCCTAACTGGAAAAGCAATGACAATATCCTTTATGTTGTTATTACTATTCATGAGCCATTACATTAAAAGATGAATTAAATGACTATTTTTGTTGTGGCCCCCACAGCCATCACAAAATAATCTGAGTGTTCTTACATGGTCAGGTATGTCTAGCTCAATCAGAAATGAGTACAAAGCAGAACAGATCTCAACAGCCCCTTTACCAGACTGCAACTCAATCCAAGAGTAAAAGATTGGGTTTTTTGCCTGTACATCAACTACACAAAAGTTATACAAACTTATCTGTCGAGAGTAGTAAGCGTCCTGTATTGGTGTTTTTGTTTCATTTTTTATTTTGTTAGACCATAGAATGCAGGTGCTGCAAACATCAGTTGCTGGTTGCTTGAACCCTATATTAAATTCATTATAAAATATGTAGTTGAACATAGTGCGAGACACTTTCAAGACTAGATCTACAGAATCATTATAGTACCTCCAAAGTTTTTTAGCATTAAGCTCACTGGACAGATAAATTCTTCTACTTTTATGCCTGCTATAATGACTTTCAGATGCTGGTAAATTGTTGATGAATTTGTGGACATTTTCCTTTTTAGTTTGACTTTTATAGGATAATCTATCACCTCCCCTTTTATCTTTAGGGATATTTCCATTGAAAACGGTGATGATCAAATTCTGTAATCTTTTTTGTCCAATTGAGAAAGTGTCACTAAAAAACTTTTTACATACCTGAACCCTAGTGTTTCTTTTTGTTAAATAATAGGAACAAGATGCTTTTCTTTCTCTAGCTAATACTGCAGGTCTTTTTGGTGGTCTTCTTTGAGGTTAATAAGGCGCAATCAATCTTGTTAGAACCATGTCTTGATCAATTTTGTCTGTGCTTTGAAAGAATCTTTTACGGTTAAGAATCACTTCTTGTATCGACAAAACAGAGCACTTGAAAGTCTTTGTTGTTTTGTGTTTACAGGTGTTTTTAAAGTTCGTAGCTAATGGGTCCTTATCAATGTACTTTCTGAAACAACACGAAGTAAAGATTTAGTATAATATATTCCATGACACATTGTAAATTATATTGATTCTATCTAGCTAGCTAGAATAATACCAATGAATAGACACTTACTTTCTTTTGTTCCTAGGTTGCTTAAATCTGTTTTTGTGGCGAGTGCCGCTGTTAATAGCACTAACGGTTGTCTCCATTGGTGATATTATCAATTAAATACTACTAAAGAGTTGAGAGATTCGTATTGTATATTATTTTAATAAAAAGCAGGCAGAACTAAAATAAATACATTGCAATGCGGCCGCCCGGCCATAGATAGAAATTACGCGCCGAAAAGAAGAAAGTATCATTCATTCATAGATAAAATAATGCAGTCTTGTCAATTTTGACAGTGGCTATCAAACTGAGTTTTTTTTTTATTAAAAAAAAAGATTGTAAACCCAAAGTAGACCTCAAAAAAACGACCAAGAACCGTTATATAAATATTGTTTGAATGTGTTTTAGCAATACGTTTTTTTAGACAAATGTAACCTTTTGTACGGTTTTATTTGCGAGTTTATGAATTTGTATGTAAATTAAAAGCTTTTTGGTCAAAATTTAAACCTTTTGCAAAAAAGTTAAAAAGTTATAGCGTTTTGGTCAGTCATACTGTCTTTAAGTCACATTTTATATAATAAAGAAAGCGTTTTGGACAATTTTATTTAGTCGGGATTGTACTTTTTTAATGTACTGACCCAGAATCAAGAAAAAAAAAATCATATTTCTATTTTTGTAGATATAAATAACCTTTTGCGTGAACACTCCTCGACTATATTGTCAGATATAAATGAATCAAAATTCCTTCGAGAAATTCAAAGACTGCCTCATCTAAGACAATTTACAGGAACAAACATGTCATTTAAATACAATCAGTTCCCATCCATTATGTTCGCAGTATCTGACTAGTGTGTTGAGTCCTTCAGGTGGTACCGCATCCGCCTCATGCATGTAGGCTGATGCAATAACGATGTTGAGGTTGTTTATGTCTTGATTAGATTTAGCCTTATGGCACACAGATCTCTGGTACATAAATCCACAAGAGGCTGTATATTTGTATCCACAAGAGGCTCTCACCTCTTCGAAATTGCTTAGGAAGAGCTTACCACCAATATTGGAGAGTCCGCATACGTTGCCGCCCCTAATCCACGGCTCTTGGATCAGTGCAATGGCTGGTGTAGTAGATGCAACCTCGCAATGCTCCCCCAGCCCAAGTTTGGTTAGGTCAAGGAGCTCGCCATTTGATGCTTCGCCAGCTCGGCTCGACCCAGCCTGTGAGGTCTCCTTGTTTGAGCCTGACCCGCATCCCCCCTGACTCGTTCGGAAAATCCATAGGAGTGTCCACGAACCTCCCCTTGGCATCTTGGAATTCGTTCAGTCCACCAGAATCCCCTTACCTGATCCCCAGGGGATCCGTGTGAACTCAGGAGTTCACCAGGATCCCCTAGCGGTAAAAGAATCCAAAGTTGCATTCACATGGAGGCAAGAGGAGAAAAAAAAATGTAATTTGAAAGTGAGTTTAGTGTTAAATTCGTTTAGTGCATATTAACAATATATACAGTTGATAAAATTAATTCATTTACATTTTAAATATTGGTAAAAGTGTATCAAATATCTAAATTATTATCATTGCCTAAAGTGAACGAGTGAAGTTAAAGGTGTACGGTCAAAACGCGTAAGCGACGCGTGTTGCACGGCGCTTAAGACCTTTTGGACGAGAACTTTTAACCTGTTGGGTTTGTTATTCTTACAATTAACTTAACTTCAATATGAAATGCAAAGAATGTGCTAGACCTATAAACACAAACACAGATAATTATCTGAAATGCAAAACTTGCTCTGGAATTTTTCACTCCCTGTGTGCTGGTATGAGTGACACTGAGTTCTTTAAGATTTTACCTATGAATAAAGCCAAATGGAGGTGCACTTATTGCAAACAGAGTGGTAAGAAAGGGTCAAGCTACATCTCGGAGACTCCAGTAGTTGAAGGAGACATAAATAAAAATAAAACGGAGTTCACCTATGATATCTCACCACAGTGTTCACCACGCGGTACCACCTTAAATGAATCATTGTTAAATAATATAAGTTCATTGATTGATACGAAGCTTGCACCCGATTCAAAATTCATGCATAATTTAAAAAGTCTTCTTAGAGAAGAGGTTAAAACTATGATTAAAAGTGAGATAAATCTGGTCTTGCCCATACTAAAGGAAGAGTTGCTAGATACACTTAAGAACGAATTTACTGAATCGACAGACTTCTTGAACTACCAACAATGTGATCTCAAAAAAAATAAAGTTATTTCACTCGGCGGCTAGAAAATTTCGTATAGAAAAAGGTTATAAATACTGTTGGGTAAACCATGGCTATATCTATCTCCAGATAAAAGATGACTCACAGGCCATTAGAGTAAAAAATTTAGATTTTCTTAAAAATTTAGAGTGATTAGGTTTTTATCTTTTCTTTTTTTTTATATAAACTCAATGACTTTTTGTCTACATACTTGGATTATATAAAAATTTAAAAATGGTACTAATATACTATCAAAACGTTAATAGAATAAGAACTAAAATTTCAAAATTTTACTTAAATAATCTTAATGCCAACTTTGACCTTATATGTCTTACAGAAACTAATCTTAATAATAGCGTTTTCGACGGTGAGCTGTTGGACGACAGGTATGATGTATTTCGCCGATCGTAACAGCACTATTATCCATAAAAATGAAGGGGGAGGTGTTCTTATAGGCGTCAAAAAGGTTTTAAATGCGGTAAGAATTCAGCATCTTGAAAGTAAATTTGAGGATATTTGGATTAAAGTGCATTTGAAAGACCTCAAGTACCTAAATATTTGTGTGTGTTACCTACCACCTTTTTTAAACTCGCAACATATATCTAGTTTTCATTCAAGTTTACAAAAGATATTACTGGAGTCACCCACTGAAGACTTCTTGATCATCGGGGACTTTAACACTCCGGGTGTAACTTGGACGTACTCTAGCTCACTATCCGTACTACGACCAACTAAACCACAAAATTCTAGAGCAGAACAATTAATTGATACAATGAACCTTTGTAACCTTAAGCAGTTTAATAATATACCTAACAAAAATAATAGATACTTGGATTTAGTTCTCTCTTCTATTGAAACAATACAAGTTTCGGGTGGTGACCCCTTGACCAGACCGGATTTGCATCACCCTGTATTGGCTATAGAGACTAAAAATAAATTTGTGAAGCCTCTACAGGATAAAGGAAAAGCACGCCTTAATTTCCATAAATGCGATTTTGTCGAAATTAAATTCAAACTTGCACGAGTAGATTGGAATGAAATACTATGCGATAGAAATGTTAATAATTGTATATATAAATTTTACAATATGCTGTTTAATATAATAAAAGAACATACTCCTTTTGTTAAATCTAAAAGCCAGGCATTTCCAGTTTGGTTCAGTCCAGCCTTAAAACGTTGCGTAAAAGAAAAACTTAAATATCACACTCTGTACAAAAAATACAAAAAATATAAAAATCCGAGGGACTATGATACTTTTTCATTTTTGAGAAAAAGATGTCATATTCTAACCAAGGATTGTAACAATAAATACATCACTTCCGTTACAAATTCCTTAAAAGAAAACAATGTTAAGCCGTTCTGGGCCTTCACTAAGAACAAAAAGGGCAGACCTGCTATTTCCCAAAATATAACTTATGGCAATAAACCTCAGTCGATGGTGAGGGGGTATGCAATTTATTCTCCTCGTATTTTGGATCTGTTTATTCAACCCCTTCAGGATCTACTGAGATACACTTTGATTTTGCCAATAGTGATACTTTGGCTAAAGTTGTGATTACTGAGGGGCAGGTGCGAGAAAAAATTAAAAACCTAAATAAGGATAAGTCAGCCGGACCCGACGGTATTCCCCCCATGTTTCTAATTCACTGTGTGGATGAGATTAGCAATGCATTGGCAATCTTATTCAATAAATCTTTAACTACTGGAGTCTTCCCAGATGAATGGAAGAAAGCACACATTATCCCAATCTTTAAGAGCGGCGATAGAGCTTGCTGTGAAAATTATAGACCGATCAGTATCTTATCCTCTATGGCCAAGGTTTTTGAATCTCTTATATACAAATATATTTACAATCACTTTCGACCATTCCTCTCTGAACAGCAGCATGGATTTGTGAGAAATAGGTCTACCACTAGCAACTTACTGGTCTATAAAAACTACTTATGTAACGCCTTTTCAAATGGAGGACAAGTTGATTCTATATACACAGATTTTTCTAAGGCCTTCGACAAGGTTGACCATGGAATCTTGTTACACAAGCTAGAAGCCTACGGAATTCACGGTAATTTACTCAGATGGATCTCTTCATATTTGGCAAATCGTAGTCAATGAGTTGCGGCCAAGGGCTTTCTATCGAGTCCAATTAAAGTCACTTCTGGAGTTCCTCAGGGATCACACCTAGGTCCTTTATTTTTTGTCATTTTTATCAATGATCTAATCAAGAAGATTAAATGTCCATGCTTACTCTATGCTGATGATTTAAAAATTTATTATAATATTGTTAATACCAATGATTGCACGATTTTACAAAAGGATTTGACTGAATTAGCAAATTGGTGTAACATAAATAAAATGTCATTAAATATTTCCAAATGTAGTGTTGTGTCTTTTTCAAGAAAAAAGCACAGAATATTTTTTGATTACACACTGTCAGGTCAAACACTTAATCGTAAATCAATCGTAAAGGATGTAGGTGTACTTTTTGACGATGAATTGACTTTTCGACCTCACTATGAGAATATTATAGACAAAAGTAATAAGCTTCTCGGATTCATTTGTCGAGTTTCAAAGGAATTTCACAACAATTTCTGTTTATTATATTTATTTAATACAATTATCAAAAGTACTCTAGAATATTGTTGTTTTATATGGTCTCCGTTTTACACTGTTCACATCGATAGGCTTGAAAGTGTTCAAAAAAAGTGTTTGAAAATATTATCATACAGAGAAGGCTTCTTCATAACTATCGGGAGAGGCTGGCTAAATACAAAACTTTATCTTTGGAGGACAGAAAAAAGTATCATGACTTATTGACTATTTACAAAATAATAAATCCCAATATTGACTCGCCCTATCTCGTTCAATCGCTTAATTTTAACACTTTTCATAATTCCAGATGACAAAGGACTTTTTCTCTGTGTGTGTACAAAAATAATATTTCGTATTATAATCCCCTTGTGCGTATGTGTAGATATTATAATGAATTATCTCATAAAAATAAAAACCTAGACATATTTAGTCAAAGTTTGGCAGAATTCAAGAATATTGTCAAAAAATAATATTTTTGAAATTATATTTATAAGACACAATATTGTAATCATTTTAAATGGTTTATGTATAGTTTAATATTTGTAAAAAGCATGCTGTGCACGCTATTAGTGAACTACAATACAGATATGTAAATACACATATATATATACATATATATATAACGTTAATAAATATAAATATATATATATATTGTATACTATATTATTTAATTCATAATTTATTGTAGTTTGTTTGTGTGCCTAAATAAATAAATAAATAAATAAATGTTTTCATACATATCCTTTATTGACCTAGCTAACTGTAGCAGCTGGCCAGAAATGCAATCTTGTCAATGAAATGTCATTCTATATTCACTATCTTTCTGTGTGTAATCTTCGAATCGGTAATTTAATAAAATGGAAAATGTGATACAGAATCTTGGAAAAGTGATAATATTTGACGGGCGAAAATATCATAAGAAAAAGGAAAATCCAACAACAGGAACTGTTTTATTGCGGTGCACCAACTGGCGAAAATTGATGTGCAGCGGCTATTTGACTGTCGAAGTAAGTAAATATTCTGTCAGTATTTATGTTTGTACATTTATGCCACTTGAGGTGTTTTTACTATAACTGTATACTTTTTCAACAGGGAACATCCGTTATGAAAGCACGACCACACGTATTGTCATGCGTAAAGAATGAAGTCCAAAACGAAGTCGATCTGGCTATACATAAGTGCAAAGACGAAGTAAGAAAATTGGATTCCCGGCCAATACGTGAAATATATGATGAATGCGTTGGTCCATTAAAAAACAGATTAGATTTAGTGGTAACGGTACCACCACTCAAAGGGTTGAAAAGTGTTGTATACAAGATAAAAAATGAATCTGCAGATGTTCAAAAAGTTTCCTGCAGTAAAGTAAATGAGGTAGAAATTCCCAAAACACATTTAGACTTTGTTATGTGTGACTATCTGGATGTTCATGGTTTGGGAGAATCCTCACCCCGTGTTATCATTTTCTGTTTGAATGAGAACAAAGAAGTGTTGTCCACTATACAACATATTTTCTGCGATGGTACTTTCCAATGTTGCTCACCACTCTTTAAGCAATTATGTCATGCACGGAGATATTGGAAGTTCTCTCACTTCAACAAATGTCAAAAACAAACTTCAATAACTGAAACATACGATATATTTTTTAAAATGATCAAAGCCCAGGTACCTTATTTTAACCCCAAGAAAATTAATATTGATATGAAACAAGCCGCTGTTAACGCTATTAAGGAAAATTTTCACGAGTCAGATATAAACATTTGCTATTTCCACGTATTGAAAAATATCTGTAAAAAAGGCAAAAACCTCAACTTGCTAAAAAACAAATATACGACAAGAGTGGTTATGTTATGTAGTGCATTGCCACTACTACCCGTTACTTATATTACTGATGGATGGAACTATATAAAAAAATATATTGCGAGCATGAGCGAAAATCATCCAAAATTATTGAAGTTAGGAAATTATATGAAATACGGGCCTAAAAACGACAACGTTAGAGATATGTGGTCAGTGTTTAGTGAAAGACATCGCACCAACAATTGCAGTGAAAGCTGGGACTCAAGTTTAATCAAAATGATCGGCCGTAAACGCGCAGACATCATACAAATGTTAAATGCACTGAAAAGAGATGCTGAACAGAAGCGACGACAAGCCAAGAGGACACGCAGAACAGAAGAAATCGCTAACGATAAATTCATCCAGGAAGCACATATGGAACTATTGAATAACGAAATAACTGTTGGACAGTTTTTAGATATTGTTAGATAAATTTATAAAATTTAAGTGTGTTTCTGATATTAGTAGAATTGATTATAAGGAATAAAAAATATCATTTTAAAATGGTGAATTATTATCTTTTATTTTAAGGTGACCTTAGTGTGAATGGAGCCTATTGTTATGAATCTGCATCTAGGGGATCCTGATGAACTTCTAAGTTCATGAGGATCCGCTGGGGATCGGGTTTGGGGATTCAGGTGGACCGAACGTTGGAATTTTAGGTACACCGCACCAAGCCGATAGCCGAGGTGTCGCTTCCTCTCCAGTACGGTTTTTAGGATGTCGTTGAGGATGCTCACCACCACAAACGTCGCCTTATCCTGCGGGATAATGGTGAGGACACGCCATCGCTCCACTTGTGTCCATGGGTTCCCCAGTCTTAGGCACATACCAATAAGCACTTGATCTCCATCGTGCTCGTGTGGTAGACGGATGCCGCAGCGTACCATCTTTGGTATGTCCTTTTCGTTTGTAACCGTGAGTTTGCCCACGCCCGGCAGATCCAGCTCCGAGCATACCCCGACAGTCCACTCCACCACCTCCTGGTTTTCAGAGTAGAGGCGAAGCGAGCCGTCAGAGTAAGTCGGCCTCCGCATGAAAATGGGGCCCTTTACGGTCGTTAATTGTTTCGTGGCTGTCGCGATGAACGCAAGGTGATTTTTCGATTATGGCAGCAGTTTCTTTGGTGATATAACCAGCTGCTGATGTGATGACGACGTCAGCCTTGGGTTTTTTTTTATGGAATAGGAGGACAAACGAGCGTACGGGTCACCTGGTGTTAAGTGATCACCGCCGCCCACACTCTCCTGCAACACCAGAGGAATCACAAGAGCGTTGCCGGCCTTTAAGGAAGGTGTACGCGCTTTTCTTGAAGGTACCCATGTCGTATCGTCCCGGAAACACCGCACAAGGAAGCTCATTCCACAGCTTCGTGGTACGAGGAAGAAAGCTCCTTGAAAACCGCACTGTGGAGGACCGCCACACATCCAGATGGTGGGGATGATATCGTAACTTGTGGCGTGTCGTGCGAAGGTGAAATTCGGCGGCAGGAATCAGGTTGAACAGGTCTCGGGTTTATCTGCAGATGTTGCCTCAGCATAAGTCGTCGATCTGATCTCTTGGGCTGGAGTCGATCTAGGCTTCTTGGGCTCACCTCGAGGAGATAAGGTCTCGTCGAGCCTAGCTCTCTTGGATTTGACTATGTCCTGTCCTCTTTCCTTCTGACTGGCCAGTTGCCTTGGTTTCCAGCACAGTCTTACGGAAAATGTTTTTTGTTGTAGACGTACCTGGCGTTTCAGTCTGTCTGTCAGTTTGTGTTTTGGGGAGAGAGGTGAATGGTTGAGTTTGAGACTCACGTTTTGCTCGCCTCTTCTCCTTCTTTTTAAGTAACTTCTTATCATTACGCGAGCGCCCGGATTCACTATTCGCCAAGCCACTAGGCCGCTGAGCCACTTTGGGAGTGGTTTTAGCAGCCCTGTTTTTTGGAGCGTTTACCTGGGCCCATTAGAGCTCGAAGTTGCTTATGTTTTGTGTTTTAGGGGGTTTCAGAGACCCTATTTGCACCACCTCCATACCGGAAGTAGCAGCTGTAGTTTTAGATGTGGAAGTACACTAAGTACACTAAGACTACCACTAAGGATGTCGGTACAGCGAGTTGGTGGTTTAGGTGCGACATCAAGAGTACTGAGAGACTGACGGTATCTATCATAAACATTGACCGTAGTTCTGGTATCCGTATATGTGGTAAATTTAATCTTTTCGCCAAATTTAATATTATCTTTTCTCTGTTGGAGAGGCCAGTATGAGAAAATTTCCCGACTGACCGTTAGAAGAATAACTATCATTATTACACTGATTAAAATTGTTATCATTTTCTGTAACGTTTATTTGCCGAGAATTCACCGTTCGCATAGTGACATCAATCTTTGACCTCGTTCCACCGTCAGTAACATGAGGCGGAGCATTGTCCGAACGAGGCTGATTCTGCGTTTGCATTGTTCGATGCATTAATGACTTGTTATACGTATGACGATTAAAATTGTTTAAAATGTCCATAGACCCCAAGAAGAAGTAATAACTTCTAGATTCATATGAATTATTATGATTATGATAGTTTGACATATTTTGATTATGATAATTTGACATACAGTAGGACCTCGTTAATCCGGAGAGGCAAAAACAAGACCCTTTCCGGATTATCGAGGCGTCCGGATTATAGTATGCCATATTAAATGTTAATAAAACACATGTTTAACCTTAGTTTCTTTAATCAATTTTTAAATTATAGCATATAGACAAAATGTACATGTTCAAAATTACAACTATGTAAGGAAATCAGTAAGTTAAAATAAAACATTAGTTAATTCTTCTTGAAAAAGTCTGTAATACTCTTCTGTTTATAATTTTCGCACTTCATTTCGAAAGCCCGGTCTCTAAGTCGACGGAGAAACATAACTTCGTGGCTATCAAATTCGTTATCTTCAGCCCATTTTAAAGCAGTGTTTAAAGCTCCTACTGCCTCTGAACCTTACCAACTTTTGTGATTTTTAGAATTTCAACGCTATTGTCCTCATCTTCCTCATCGTCCTCACACATAGCCGCTCGCACAATCTCCTCATCAGTTAACATTTAATATCTTTATAACTCGCTTTCGGCACCACCAGCAGCCCATTCTTGAGCTTCTGCCTCACTTATTTGAGGATTATTGGGTCCCCTCAACCTGATAAAAAGCTGGGCTAAAGGAACATCGTCTTCTGGTTCGTCATTATCAGTGAGAAATTCAGGGTGCAAATTCTTCCATGATTTGTTAATTAGCGATGTCTTAACATTGGCCCAGCAAGATTTAGATTCTCCGACAACAAGCAATTGAAGTTTATGAGTTCCAGCCGCATTTGCACAAGGCATGAATGTCACTCTCATCTTCATCATTTTCCTTCCGGAAGCCGACTGCTCATTGCCAGAGGCTAATGTATGATCTGGCAAAAATCGCCAGTACAAACCAGATTCGTCAGCATTGTAAACCTGTTCCGCTGTTAATTTTTTCTTTTTCTCTAATAACTGTCCGATAGCGGCTTCATCATTTGACAGTTTTTCACCGGCCATTTTTAAACGTCTTATTCCGTGGCGTTTTTTAAATTGGTCTAACCATCCCCGGATTGCATTAAATCCGATATTGGAGTTTGTAATCTGGCGATGAAAAATTCGAGCTTTCTCACAAATCATATCACCACTTACAGGAACATGCAATCGCCTGTGTTGCAAAAACCACGTAAACAAAGCATCTTCTAAAACAGGATTTTCCGATTTCTTCAGTGTTTTTCGTACACCGGGACCACGTTCTGTTAGGCTAACAAACTTCAAGAGTTTGTCTTTGTTTTTCTTTATGTCGCCTACAGTTGACCTGCCTATACCGAACTTCCGAGCAATGACAGTGTAGCTGTCACCCTTATCTAACATTTCTATAATGCGTAATTTGTCTTTTATTGTTAATGTCGCATGTTTACGTGGCGGCGCCATGATGTTAGCGAGCGAACTTAATTGACACTACGTATTACACGAAAGGCGATAAACAAAAGACTGACGGCGCATTGGCTCATGACAGCCCCCGCACCTACACGCCGCCGGGCCTCCCCCGCGAATCCCATTGCCCGGCCGGATTACAGCGATCACCGAACAAGCGAGAGTCCGGATTACCGAGGCCCTACTGTATTTTGATTATGATAATTTGATTTATGATTGAAATTTCGGTTAAATCTATTATTACCAGAATTTCTGAATGAATTATTTTTTAAATTATATAGATTTTGAAAATTCTGTTCGTCCAATACAATTTTTAGAGAATCTTCTAATGACGTAAGTCAACGAACAGTTTTTACTAAATAAGGTGGTAAATTAAAAAGAAAAACATTAAGTGCCATAGTATCGTAAATAGCTTGTTTACATTGCCTCATGTTAGCATCTTCTATTTGTACATTTATCTTTGAAACTAATATTCTGCGTAAGTGCTGAATTCTATGACACAATTCGAAATAACTCTCATTTTTGTTATTCTTTATTCAATCAATCAAATTCTTTATTTGCGTATAAATATGGTATGTTAAGATGGTATAATCTTACAGTTTCACATGTTGCGCCAGGCTTAACTGGGCGTGCAAATTAATTTAATACAGTAAATAGTATAAGGTAAATAACACATAACAAGATTAGATGATATATTAGACATATATCATCATGTCAGAAACAATAACTATTAATTATCATAATACTAAAAAATAATACAGAATTACAGACTCTCATAATAATAAAATAATAACAGACTAACATAATAATAATATATATTGTCTAATTAATAATTAACAAAATGTTTCACATTTTATGTTATGACATTACTCGCGTTCAGAAATTCATTTATCGTATAAAATAGTCGCTCACTTAACCAGTGTTTAAGTTTGTTAAGTTTAAGTTATTTGGATCCCGGCGGTTTCTTTGAGGGTTAGTGTCACAAACATTCTTGAATAAATCACTATTGAATTTCACAAATAAACACACTTTATAGATATAAAGACAAGCAAGTGGTAATAGTCCAAGTTTTCCAAACAAAGGTCTGCAAGACTCATCAGGTGGCACGTTGCAAATTGCTCTCACACATTTTTTTTGCGATATAAAAACCCTAGAAATATTTGTACAATTACCCCACAAGAACAGTCCGTATTGTTTCTAATTCATTAGCTAAACTATCCTCAAACCTAGTATTTCCGAAATGTTGAATTTATAGACTTTTTAAATCTGCCCAGGAATTAATTTACTGGTACCGGTAATCACATGATATAAATATTCATTTTGTACCTGGCTTCCTCTATACATATTAAGATATATTCTCACAGTTTTTCAAGAATAAGGACAAATAGCCTTGCATCACCATCGAAAATTGGAATCATCTTAATATATATAAATCTCGTGTCACAATGTTTGTCCTCAATGGACTCCTAAACCACTTAACCGATTATAATAAAATTCGCACACCATGTGCAGTTCGATCCAACTTGAGAGATAGGATAGTTTAAATCTCAAATTATAGTCGCAATTTTAATTTATTGCTAATTATTTGTCTGTTATTATTTGACAGTCACAATTATCTATTAACTCCAAATGATTCTAACAGATGTCGATACCTTTCGACTGGGTTGAGTAAGTAATCAATAGATGGCGCTGCTATGGTAAATCTATCAACGTGTCATATAAGCTACATTTTAACAACATAATTAGCACGTGTTGTTGACGCTATAAAATTAATTAAATTTATTTTGTAGTGAACGAAATTCAATTATTTCCACTTTTTAAATTTTTGGTGTAAGCATAGCCGGCCACGTGTTACTTAGACTGAAGTGTAAATTGAATTCATATTATAATGAAGATAGTACAGTGAAATTAATCCTGCTTTTTACTTATTTGTGCTTCATTGATCAAAACTTTATAATTTAATTTGAATATATGTATTTAAGTATTATCACATAATAATAAAATTTAATTAAAATGTCAATGAAAAAATGATACACAATTTCCTACACTTTTTCAATAGTTGTACAAATATTTTTTTTTATTGTTTTTATTTAACCTCTATTAAAAATTATTTAGCACTTATTATTTCAATGTGCTATGATAACAAGTTTTTCAGATTTTTTTTCTTATATTTAAACTATTAAATTAGTATTTCAATTATTATTTAAACTCTATAATTTAAATATGTACATGTCAGTATTATCACATAATTATAAAAGTTAATTGGAATGATTTTCAATTTTTTTTTCTTATATTTACACGATTAATTTATTATTTTCAGTCAAATGCCACTGAAAAAATCTAACCTCAACAACGAGGGCACCAGAGAGGCACGACGCAAACGTATTAAAAGAGCCTATCAGTTGGCAGAGCAAATTGAATCAAGAAATTCAGCTCAAAGAATCAGGACAGCAGAAGGTCATGCACAAGAATCTCAAGAACAGTGTAACGAACGTCTTCAAGAGAATATCATGAGAACAAGAGCAGCAGGAGAACGAGACATAGCCACAGTAGGAGTACAGGAACAATAATTTCAATTTATACATGTAAGTAATATCACATAGTTTTATAAAAATCAATGAAAATTAATATATCAATGAGAAAATGGCACAAAGCTCCCCACACTTTTTCAATAATTGTACAATAATTTTATATTATTTTTATTTAACCTCCATTGAAAATTATTTCAATGTGCTATGATAACATGTTTTTCAGTTCCTCTTTCTTATATTTAAACGATTAAATTATTATTTTCTGTCAAATGCCACCGAAAAAATCTAACCTCAACAACGCGAGCAGCAAAGGGTCACGACGCAAACGTGTTGAAAGAGCTCAGCAATAACCAGAACAAATCGAAACAAGAAATGCAGCTCAAAGAATCAGGACTGCAGAAAGTCGTGCACAAGAATCTCAAGAACAGCGTGACGAACGTCTGCAACAGAATATTACGAGAACAAGAGCGGCACGAGAACGAAACATAGATACAATACGAGTACTAGATCGACAAAGGCAACGGATCAGCCGCTCATTAACACGTGCATCATTCGTTCGGCTTGCCTTTGAATATGCACCAGATATTAACTACTCAGCGCATTCAAAAATTGCTATCGGTGGAATGGATAAAGTATGTCAATATTGTCAGGCATTGAAATTTCGGAATGAAGCAGCCGGCATGTGCTGCGCATCAGGAAAAGTTGTCACCTGTCACCTTACCCGCTCCGCCGGAGCCTTTATTATCCCTTCTTACTGGCAATTCAGATGATTCCAAATTATTTTTGCGTAAGATACGCAAATTTAATTCTTGCTTCCAAATGACGTCATTTGGGGCAACTAAAATTTGCGATCGTGCATCCGATGGACGTAATTTTGAAACTACATTCAAAATTCAAGGCCAGGTGTACCATAAAATCGGATCACTGATGCCAATGCCTGATAACAATCCGAAATTTCTTCAAATTTATTTTATGGGCGATTGTGAAGAGCGCGTGACGACTCGGTGCCTGTATAATTTTATTGAACAAGCAGAGGAAAGAGCAATTGTGATATTATTGGAAATTTTTTTAGAAGATCACAATCAACTAATTCAGTTGATCAAAAAAGTTTCGCCACGACTGCAAAATGACAATTATCAAATCGTCATAAAAGCCGACAAAGTACCATTAGGTGAACATGCTGGTAGATTCAACGCTCCAACTGTTGATGAGGTTGCTGTTATCATAGTTGGTGATCCAGTTGACAAAAGATCTATAAAAATTACACGGCGAGACAACACTGTCAGTACGATTTCTGATCTACACCGTTCATATGACGCACTACAATATCCATTGATATTTTGGCAAGGACAAGATGAATATCACCTTAATATCAGACAGTATGATCCATATACCGGTAAATTTGACAATTATCTATTTATTTTCTTACTGTATGTATAGATTTTAATTTCGTATTGCATTTTATTTTTTATTTTTTTAGGTGATTAGAGAAATAAAAACGTTAGCTCAATGAATTACTACGCACACCGAATAAGGGTTAGACAACATCAAGACAATTGTATCCTTCGATATCGTCAGCTGTTCCATCAATACATTGTTGATATGTATGCTAAGGTCGAAAGCGAACGCTTGCGATTCCTTCGATTCAACCAGGCAAAACTACGATCGGAAGAATATATTCACTTACGAGATGCTGTTGCTGGAAACATCGATGGAAATTTAAATCCCAATGACATCGGTAATACTTTCATTTTACCTTCAAGCTACATCGGCAGTCCACGGAACATGCAGGAATACATACAAGATGCGATGACTTACGTACGTCATTACGGTAGACCGGATTTCTTTATTACATTCACATGTAATCCGAATTGGGAAGAGATACAAACTTTACTATTGCCAGGACAACAAGCCATTCATCGTCATGATTTAACTGCACGTGTGTTTAAACAAAAATTTAAATCCTTAATTGATTTTATTGTTAAATATTCAATTTTTGGTATCACACGTTGTTGGCTGTATACGATAGAGTGGCAAAAGCGAGGTTTGCCTCATGCCCACATTTTGGTTTGGCTTAAAGATAGAATCCTTCCTGAAGAAATCGATCAAATAATTTCAGCCGAAATTCCAGACCCATTAATTGATCAAGAATTATTTGATATTGTCACCAAACACATGATCCATGGGCCATGCGGTGCTTTCAACATGACGTCACCGTGCATGGAAAATGGAAAATGTAAAAAAAACTTCCCAAAGCCGCATACGAATGACACGATCACGGATATTGATGGTTATCCAATGTATCGCCGCAGAAGTACTGAGAATGTTGGCCACACATTTACAATGCGACTGCCGAACTTTCCAAATCAAGTTGAGTTTGATAATCAGTGGGTGGTACCATACTCACCACTACTTTCAAAAACTTACAAACCTCATATCAATGTTGAGCTTTGCAGTTCTGTTAAATCAATTAAGTATATTTGTAAATATGTAAACAAAGGCCGTGATTTGGCCATATTTGAAGTACGAAACATAAATATTAGAGAAATAATTAAAAATGCTTCAAATAAAATAAAAATGACATGGAAAGTTATTAACTGGGAATCTGGAAGAGCGAAAGACTGCAAGTTTGAATATTATCTAATAATAAACAATACAAAAATCCACTCTGAGCAGGAAGTAGCTTCTGCTTTTGAGAATTTTTTTTCTGACATTCCAGTTTCCATCTCAAGCACCCTTGTCTCCTCCACCAGTGTTGCCGAGTCACTTCTTTTGGAAAATGTTAAGGAATGTAAACAAAATTTCAAATTCAGTGTTGTTAGCCCAACAGAAATAATTAAAACTTTCAGATCCTTAGAAATGAAAAAAACTGCTGATATATGGGGCATATCTGTAAAAATAATAAGTTCTGTTATTGACGTCATAGCACCATATCTAGCACTAGTTTTTAATAGCTGTATTGAACATGGCGTGTTTCCTGACCTTCTGAAGTATAGTAAAATTACACCAATATTTAAATCGGGACTCACTTCTGACCCGAATAACTATCGCCCTGTTTCGGTGTTGCCGACCCTTAGTAAAATTTTTGAAAAAATTATTTTAAGCCAAATGCTTACTCACTTTAACACTTATAAGTTACTTCATATAAAACAATTTGGCTTTACTAGGGGACGCTCGACTACGGATGCAGGTGTTGAACTCATGAGGAATATTTTTGAGGCCTGGGAGGAATCACAGAATGCACTTGGTATCTTCTGTGATTTATCTAAGGCTTTTGATTGTGTTCAACATTCAACGCTGGTCAGGAAGCTATGCCACTATGGTATAAGAGGATCTGCACTCGATCTTCTGATCTCATATTTAAATAATAGGATTCAGAGGGTCGAGGTGAATGGCAGGAGATCTCCTGGGACTCCTCTCGGTATGGGGGTACCACAAGGGTCTATTCTTGGACCCTTCCTCTTCCTAATTTATATAAATGATCTACCTAACCTTGTAGAAAAAAAACACAAGGTGGTATTGTTTGCAGATGACACTTCACTTATATTCAAAGTGAAACGAAGCCAAGTTTTGTATGACGAAGTAAACAATGCTCTATCTGACATCGTGTACTGGTTTAGCGCCAATAACTTATTGTTAAATAATCATAAAACCAAATATATTAAATCCACCGCGCCAAATGTCAAAAATGTAGATGCGAATATTTTATTAAATGGAGAGGTGGTAAAACCAGTGGAATCTGCTATATTTCTTGGCATTACTCTTGATTCAAATTGCAGTGGGGCCCCCATATTGAAGGATTGGCGAATAGGCTTAGTTCTGCAGCATATGCGGTTAAGAAAATTAGACGGTTAACTGACATAGATACGGCGAGATTAGTATACTTTAGTTATTTTCATAGTATTATGTCCTATGGTATATTGTTATGGGGCAGTGCGGCCGATATTAATACTATATTTGTGCTGCAGAAGAGGGCTGTTCGCGCGATTTATAACCTAGGTCCTAAAGAATCATTAAGAGAAAAATTTAAAGAAATAAACATTTTGACTGTTGCTTCTCAATACATTTTTGATAATGTTTTGTATGTTCATGAGCACATTGAGGAATTTTCTAGAAACTGTGACATTCATAATGTTAACACGAGGAACAACGTCTAGTGAATTTTTACGAACAGTTAATGGTCGAGTATTCAATACATACCAGGATGCATGTCGTGAACTGCAATTGCTAGAAGACGATAACCATTGGGACTTAACGCTTGCTGATGCTGCGTTGACATCAACACCGAATAACATTCGTCAGTTGTTTGCAATTATTTTGACGACATGTTATCCCTCGCAAGCACAAAATTTGTGGGAAAAATATAAAAATTGTATGACAGAAGACATCTTGCACCGAATTAGACAAACAAATCAATGCCAAAACATAGATTATACACCAGAGATGTACAATGAAGCATTGGTCTGGATCGAGGATTTATGTGTTCTTATTTCAAATTTACCACTTAATCATTATGGTATGCCATCACCTAATCGTGCAGCCACCGACTTAGTCAATACCGATTTACAACGAGAAAAGCAATATGACCATGGAAGTTTAGCAACAATTATCATGAACAGTGAACCATTACTGACAGCAGAACAAAAAATTATTTATGATCGGATTATGCTGGCTGTTGCTGCTGAACAAGGCGGTTTTTTTTTCTTGGGTGCACCCGGTGGAACCGGTAAGACATTTTTAATATCGTTGATTCTTGCCAAAATACGGTCGCAACAAAAAATCGCATTAGCAGTAGCATCGTCAGGCATTGCGGCTACTTTACTAGATGGTGGGCGAACAGCACATTCAACATTCAAGCTGCCATTGGACGTTCATAATAAACCAGATGCAATGTGTAACATCAAAAAGAATAGTGGAATAGCTGCAGTGTTGCGGAAGAGTTCTTTAATAATTTGGGATGAGTGCACAATGGCACACAAATATTCACTTGAAGCATTAAACAGAACTATGCAAGATTTAAACAGCAATAATAAACTTTTCGGTGGTGCTATCTTACTTTTGTCTGGTGACTTCCGGCAGACCTTACCGGTTATACCTCGCTCTACTTTCGCGGATGAGATTAATGCATGTTTGAAAAAATCATTCTTATTTCGAAGTGTTGAAACACTTCGATTGACCATAAATATGCGAGTACAATTGCAAAATGATCCATCAGCACAAATATTTTCCGAACAACTACTTCTATTGGGAACGGTAAAATAGAACTGCAACCGAATACGCAATGCATTAAACTACCAGACAATTTTTGCACTGTTGTTCAGGATAAAAATGAATTGTTCAAAAACGTTGATGTTGACGAAATTAATTTCCAGATACAACAGTTGTTACCAGGCGATCTGATGTCTTTTAAATCAATCGATACTGTTGTTGATGAAAATGAAAGATTAAGTTTTCCGATTGAATTTTTAAATTCATTAGATATCCCTGGAATGCCACCACATAATCTTCGATTAAAGATTGGTTCCCTTATTATTCTGCTCCGTAATTTGAATCCACCTCAGTTATGTAACGGTACGCGTTTGTTCATCAAAAAGATCACCGGAAACATTCTTGAAGCAACCATTTTGGCTGGGAAGTTTAAAGGAAAAGTGGTCCTGCTGCCACGTATTCCGATGCTACCATCAGATTCTACCATACCCTTCAAAAGGATACCTACAGTTTCAAATTCGTTTAGCTTTCGCCATGTCTATAAATAAATCTCAAGGTCAAACAATGTCCATTTGTGGTTTAGATTTGGAAAATCCATGTTTTTCTCATGGGCAACTATATGTTGCGTGTTCACGTGTTGGGAAACCGTCGAATCTATTTGTGTTAGCTAAAGACAGGTTAACCAAAAACATTGTGCACCGATTGGTGTTAAATTAAATTGAAATTGAAAGTATTTATAATTCAAAAAAATAGATATTAATGTTTAAAAGTTTAAGACTGTCTGCCTTGCCTACCTCATTCATGAGTTTAAGCGTCACATGTTATTTACTGTATTATACTGTAATATACTTATTTGTTATAAAATTAAATGGAAATAATAAATCTGATAAATTTTTATTTTGTATTGATTTCTGCTTAATATCAAGTGTAAGAACATTTTAATCAATTGTGTTCAACGTACTTCCCCTTCAAATCTCAATCCTGTGAATTTGTATACTAACATCAACATTTTCGTCTTGGTTCGTAAATAATTTCATTGTACTAAAGGGTTATAGTAGTAGAAAGTCAAATAAGGAGATCACCATATTTTTTTACGAATACTATCTGTGTGAAAAAGCATAGTGGACTCCGTGACTGATGTTCTCTTATCGTTTCTCTTAGATTGTTTACTATAATGTAATATAACAAAAACTTTAGCCACAGCAACGCGTGGCCGGGTCAGCTAGTATTAATTAGTTCTACTGGTATTCTAACAATATTTTCCATTTTAAAAGAATAATAACTTCTCGTTAACTTCTCGTTACAGTTCTCGCGCTTCGCTGTAGCGGACGGTCGTGTGTCGAGTGCTGTAAAAAAATAAGTTGCGTTTATTTTACTGTACCTACAATATTTCTACCAGCTGAGCGTATTACAATGCCAAATATACAACGCACACCCAACAAAGAGACAAACAAATGTTATGGGTCAGACTCAAGTATATCGGGAAAACAGGATAAGCAAGTTTCTATGGCTAAATGGGTAAATATGAGACAGCCAAAAAAAGAAGCGAAGTAAGGAAGATACGGATTCAGACTCGAGTACCGTATCGGCCGATCCGATAAGGTATAAAAGCTGTCATCCAACCGATGCTCTGAGTGAAACTTTAAAAATGATCAAAGATGAAATGAAAAGCATGAACAGCATGCTGGCCTCAATGAAAGAAGAACAAGACACTCGTTTTTTAAGTCTACAGTCAGAAATGGCTGACATAAAAAGCCAAATAAGTGAATTTAAAAATACGAACGTCGAAATTGAAAAATCCTTGGAGTACCTGCATTCTAAAACTGAGGAGATGGAAACTTTCAATCAAAAATGTGCCGAAGTGACAAAAAAATGTGAGAGTAGAATGAAAGATATTATACAAAAAAATATTCACCTCGAGAAATGTAATAACGTGATGGAAGAACGGCTTGGAGCTCTTGAGCAAAAGGAACTAAAACTGAATCTAGAAATAGTGAATTTGAAAAAAATGAGTGATGAAAGTGTAATGCAGCAAACTATAAAAATTGCACAGAACCTGAAACTCGGCACAAGTGACATTGAAAATGCCTGGAGAGTGGGTGGCGAAAAAAACTTACGATCGAAAATAGTAATTAGATTTAAAACCACAGCTGGCCGTAGTGAATGGTTAAAATGCCGTAAAACACCAATAACTATGCAAACTTAGTACAACAATAATGACAACACACGAATCTATATTAATGAGCATCTGACCTATCAAAAGCATCTTTTGTTTTATACCACGAAACAAAAACTTAAAGAAATTTACAAGTTTATATGGATTCAAGAAGGTCGTATATTGATAAGAAAAGATGTAAATGATAAGAAGATATTCCAAGTGCGTTGTGAAAGTGATATTAATACTTATTTGCTGGAAAACTCACAAAAGTAAGGTATTTATTTTTGTCCACGCATTTATCTAAATTAGACAGTTATATTTATTATATACCCTATAAAAGTAAAAGTAATTATTACAATGGATGAAATGAAATTAACGATTTTTATGTTTCAAATTATACAAAATTGCAAAATTGGCAAGAAAATATACAAAAAGCGAATTTGGCATTACATATTGTTCATATAAATGTGTGCTCCCTACGTAAACATTTCAACGAGCTATTAATGTTATTAAACCCTTGCCTATCTAGCCTAGATGTTATATGTTTATCGGAGGTAAATATTAGAAAAGACGAAACATGCATGTACAATATAGATGGTTATAATATGTATTCGACACAAGACAGAATAGAAGAGGAGGGGGTATTGACATGTATATAAAAAATAATATTCAATTTCTACCTGAAACCGTGCATTGTTCATCGTTTGAAACTATATACGGACAAATAACTATTAGCGAAGATTGTTATAATACAAAATTAATGGTCATATACAGACCACCGATCATGAACAAAAACAAATTCATTACGGAAATCAGAAGAACACTTCACCGTACTTCTACACTTAAAAATATTATTCTAGTTGGTGACTGCAATATTAACATCCTTCAAAGCGAGCTAAACTCGACCGCAAATGAATACTTAAACACATTATCGGAACTAGGCTTACAATGTGGCATACAAGATGTGACTCGAGAAGCTATTGTTGCGGGTCGCCGGCAGGCGTCCTGCCTCGACCACATATTTGTGCGGAATGCAACAGCCGCTTCACTGCACTCATATACTGTAATGAGTAAGGTGGCCGATCACTATTTAATTGGACTTATGATCGAAGTTCCGAAACAGGTTTTCAACACGATAGCTCCTTATCTTGTTTACAATAACAAAGAAATAGCACGCAAAATACAGGATGTTCAGTGGTTAGAACTGCTACAGTGTAATAATAGTACCGAAATATATCATAAAATAAGTGAAATCTTTTGTGAAATATATGACTCTTTAAAAATGCATACCAACAATAGAAAAAAACGTGAAACTAAGGAATGGGTTACCAAGGAGCTGAAAAAGTATGATGGAATACAGAGATTTACTTTTTAGGCAATGGAAAGCTAAACCAGATAACAATCTACTTAGACTTAAGTATAATAAAAATTTTCCAACGCGGACTGCTGGCTGTCAGTATTGTCTGTCACTGTCACTCACTTTTTTTTTTCATTGATTGATTGATGCGTTCCGTGAAAAAATAACATAAGTCACTGACTTGTGTGATTTCTTTATGAAAGGGCTGAGTCGACCGCACTTACTTTGCACTAAATAAAAGAGTCTTGTGTGGTTTCTCCAAGGAAAAATATGCGTCTTTAAAAATGAGAACCGAACTCCTCGGAAAACTGAAGCCATCCTCCTCGTGACCGTCCCACGGAGAACATCAGGTCATTGGACGAGTATGAAGATTTTATTAATTCTGTGAGTTATTTCTAATCTTTACTAAGAGTCCTAAAGTGAATAAATCACTCAGTGAATTTCAAAGTGAAAGGTGAATTTCTATTTTATTTCTCAAGATTTAGAACTTTATTTACATTTTGATTTTATTATTTTCAATGTCGTTTTAAAAAGTAAAAAGATCTTAATTTTTACTAATTTTACTATTTTATACAGCTTATATTTCCATTTTGTATTTTCAATTTTACCGTGTGTATATAATTTTGTCTGTGTGTTCTGATGCTCTTTACGCTTTTGTAATTTTATTAAAAGGCATAAAAGGCATTTATTTTCTCAAAATTGATTCCTTTAGAATTCTTTTTGATGTCATTTCTTATACTACTAGATACTACTACTTAAATAATAACTAATTCCTAAAACAATTAAACCGGAACGGTCTGTTGAAGTCGATTCAAATAGCAACTCAGACAGTTCTCTTTTAGAAACGACACCCCATAAGCCAAAAAATAAAATGAGTGAAAAACTCACACTCCCATTTTTGACGAAGTTCATCAAACCATACAATGGGGATTGCGAATCACTTCCTGCATTTTAAACGAATTGTGAAAATGCAATTTCTTTAGAAAGTACGAAGTAACAGAACGCTCTTTTTAAATATATCGTGTCACAACTTGTGGGGAAAGCTCAATTAGCTCGTTTTTTAAAGAAATTTGGAAGTTGGCCCGAAATGAAACAGTTTTCACAATCAACTTTCGGAGAAAAGAAACACTCAACTCATTTATTACTTGATCTGCAGAACTGCAAACAACTTCCCAATGAAGATGTGACGCAATATTCATTGAGGATTGAATCCTGTCTCACACGGCTTCAATCTGATATACATTATAGCTGTGAGAGTGATAAAGAACTCATCGGTAGAATTGCTGCAATGGAAGACTTAGTTCTCAACACATTTTTATTAGGAATGAATTCAAACTTTTCACACATTGTGCGCTGTAGAAACCCCAAAACTCTCTCCGACGCGATAACTCACGCGATAGAATAGGAGAAGTTATTTAACTTAAATAAATTATCACAGAACTCTTCTAAATATTGTACTATACATACTACTATGTATCTTACAACGGTAATAAAGTATGCGTTTATTGTAATAAGCGCGGTCACTTGATCGGTGAGTGTCAAACGCTCAAGCATAAGAATGCCCAGCGAAATTTAAAACTTTCCCAGGCACCGATTCGGAACGCATTCGCACCGAAAGGTAATAATTCCCAGGTGCATATTATTGATGTAGATGGATGTAATGACAATCAAGATCATTTAAACTAAAAGGGCTTCGGCTCCGTGTCTATCGAAGCCTTGTCATGTCGTGTCATTAGAAATGACACAAAAATTATGTTTCTAAAGGTACTTTTCCCCGTGTTCCTAAATTTTAAAAATCACGGTCAACATCAAATAATGGCGAAAGTCATAATAAAAGGTTTAATTGTAATACTGAGCGTTCTGATTTTGAAGGCCATTTGCCCTGTGCTCAATCCATAGTTGCACAGAGTAATGTTCCTTATAGAGTAAATAATAATCGGAACTTATTTTATAAAACTCAGTCTTCTAATAGGTTTAAACAAACTGAATCTTCTGATTCTCAAGGACATCTGGGGCCCTGGGGTCAATCGAGTGTCAAGTTGCAAATTTAGATGATAATCATGATCATCATTTAAAAGAAGCTTTGGTTTAAGACCAAACTAATAGAGAAGGAGTTTATCTTGCAAACTGCATTGTCCGAATAAAAGATAATAAAAGAGTGAATGTTACTATTTTGAATAGTACTGATTCCCAAATTGAGATTAATGATTTTATAGTGATTGTTACACCTTTTGAAGAGAGTATCTCTTTAAATGTACAGCCTGTCAAATTAATAAATCATATTAATAATTTTAAAAAGGATAGGATCAATCAGGTTCTTGAACAAATACGTTGTTCACATTTAAATCCTCAAGAGAAGAAAAAGTTATTAAATTGCATATCAAATTATACTGATATATTTCATCTTGAAGACAAAACTTTATCGTGTACAGATGTAATTCAGCACTCTATCAATACCTGTGATTAAGCACCGATCCATGTAAAATCCTATCGCTTTCCCGAAGTTCACAAAGATGAATGAAATGAAAGAGGTTTAAAAACAACTAAAGAAAATGCTTGAATAAAAAATCATTTAACCATCTGCTTCCCCTTGGAATGCCCCTGTCTGGGTAGTTCCCAAAAAAATAGATGCCTCTGGTAAGCAAAAATGGCGTATTGTTATTGATTACCGTCGGTTAAACGATGTGACTTTTTCCGACTTTTTCTCTACCCCCATACAACATATTAGACCAATCAGGTCATTCCAAATACTTTTCAAATCTTGATTTGGCGTCTGGCTTCCATCAATTAAAATTAAATCCCAGTGACGTTGCCAAAACTGGCTTCAGTGTATAAACAAATGGTATATCAGGACACTTAGAATTTACCAGAATGCCATTTGGTTTAAAAAATGCTACATCAACGTTTCAACGTTTGATGAATATTGTCCTACTGGTCTTCAAGGTCTTCATTGCTATATATACCTTGATGATTGTATTATCTATTCCCACGACCTTCAATCACACATAACTAAGTTAAAATTTGAAAGATTTAGAGAAGTTAATTTAAAACTACAGCCGGTTAAGTGTGAATTTCTTCGACGTGAAGTCGCTTATCTTGGTCATGTCATTACTGACAACTGTGTTTAGCCAAATCCTGCAAAAGTTAAAGCAATAACAACAAATCAACGAGATATTAAATCCTTTCTTGGTTTAACTGGTTACTTTCGCCGTTTTATTGAAAACTATTCGCATATTACAAAACCTCTTACATCTCTATTTAAAAAAAGATGTTATTTTCAGTTGGTCTTTTGAACAAGAACAAGCGTTTAATATACGAAAACAAAAACTTATAAGTGTAACACTACTTCAATACCCTGATTACAACGAACGATTACAAGAAACCACTGACGCATCAAACTACGCTATTGGTGCAGTTTTATCACAAGGTGAAATTGGTATGGACAAACCAATCGCTTATGCGTCTCGCACTTCAAATAAAGCAGAAGGTAATCATTCAACCACAGAAAAAGAACTTCTAGCAATTCTATTTGGTGTGAATACATTCCGTCCATATATTTATGGTTACAAATTTAAAATTGTCATCGTCCTTTAGTGTGGTTGTTTAATGCTAAAGATCCTGGTTGTCGATTATTAAGATGGCGGTTAAAGTTAGAAGAATGCGACTACGAGATTATTTATAAACCCGTTCGAATAAATTCAAACGCTGACGCTCTGTCTCGTAATCCGGTTAACGTTGTTTTTCATTCAAACTTAAAGCATTCTAATTATGAACAACACTTTAAAGATCATTTTACTAAATCTTTTTCAAGTGATACTAAAATTGAAGAAATAAATGAGTCTTCATTTAACTAAACATCAGTGTTATTGACATCAATTAACGCAGCCATACTGGCCTGACAATTCGTGAACGCGACCAGGTTTTCTTCAGAGTCAGTTGGCATGTAAACGCACATAATCAAAAATAACGCGGCATCTAAATTTACTTTAATAGCAGCCAATCTGTCGCTCGCGCAGTCATAGTAACATTCGAAAACATCGATTTTCTCAACAGAATAGCACAGCCTCCATATGGACGCACCTTTAGAACTCCAGAAGACGTGTCCACCGAGGACTTAACAAAGTACGCAAATTCACCATTTATTTCATTGACGAAGCCAAGATCATGGGGTAAAAAGCCATGTCTCTTGTAATGCCAAAATATCGGCGAAACGACACAATGATCTTACTTGCTCTATAGATCCTTTTACACTCCTGCAATTGAACGTGACCATTTACTTAATTTTTTAGCTCTGTAGAATCTCTACGTTGTCGGTAACTACGGTATACGTGTACAGGAACGTGTTTATTTTACTCGTCGGTATTGTTATTTTAAAAGAGTTGAAGGATGTTTCCTTAAATTGTTTGAGCATCTCAATTTCTCTCTCTCTGTAATATAGTCAATAATATCAGCTACAGGGACGGTCTTCATAACTCTAGAGACGTAAATAGAACATTGTGATTCAAATACGCGAATCTTGCCCGCTGTTTCTAGTGTTCCTCGCAAATTATTAAAATGTTTGCGTTTTTTATTCCTTATCAGTGTAAACTCGTCATCGTCACTCCGTTTCAGCTTTAAAACACTCTGAACATGCATTACCTTATTTTGCATATGGGTTACTTTTGAACGCCGTGAACTGGCCGACTTGTGTACAATATCTCTGTACGTTGGCGTAACTACCGATTCAGCTGGCATCAACGGAATCGGACACGCTATCTTTGTATTTGGTACAGGCACAAGCGGAAGCGATGTTGGGTGTACGGGTGTTGTAGGTTTGTTTTCCTCGGTTCTCTTAGATATTTGTTGTTCAAAGGAGTTGTGCAATTCGACGAGTTCCGCACTTATTCTCGTTTGAAACTTGTACAATACTGTCTTCATGATCATCATATCTTTAAAAGTCGAGTTACATTAACGTAGTCAAATGAAACCGGTGGTAATCGGTTCAAGTCTCCAGCCACGAAAGAGTTCGTGCATCGAACCCAAGACCTTTGTTCTACGCTACGGCTGGCAATCTCGCATTCCGGGCCCGGCCGCAGGGGTTGCAATTTGCAACGCGGCCAGAACCGCGGCTACGATCGTCAGTTGCACATACAGCGCGCTTCAAAATGGACGTTCAGGAAATAGCAGTGCTTTTGTATCTTATAAGTAAGAAGCGGAACAAGAAAAGAAAACAATATTGGGTTCATCCCTTGCTACGTGAAAGGCTAACAAAGGGATTATTTCATACTTATTTCATCGACCTCCAGCAACATGATGACAAGTTCTTTAATTATTTGCGGATGAGCAAGTCTTCGTTTGAAGAACTGTTAAGAAAATTAAGTTCATCAATCACCGGCACTGTAACTAAATTTCGCCCCTGCATTTCTGCCAAGGAAAAACTTGTAGTAACTTTAAGGTAAGCCTATGCCCATCTACTTTTATTCAAATTATTTCTTTACGGTCCCTGTGTCTGTTTAATGAAAAAGGATGCAGGTAGATAAATGAAACAAGTAGGTGCATAAAAGTATTTAAGTACTGTATTATCATAATCAAAGATGCAGTTGTTCAATAATTATTAAAAAACGTTTGAATTATTTCTGACTCTTGCGAAGCCTGAGAGTAGTTTGATTCGGGTGATTAGGTAGAATTTTCTTCTCTTCCTGAATCCAATGGCGGCGGCAGTTCACTGGGACGTGACAGAGAAGGGCGGCATCCGATTGCTTAGTAAAATATCCCTGTTGATATTCCTGATGGTTGGTATAACTGCTTCGAGGGTAAGTAGGTTGGCTGTGCCTGGTCATAGGTTCAAAGTGGATTGGATCATATCTTCCACTTTGAGCTCAGTGGATTAGATTAATCATTTCCATCTTGGTTGTGAGCTTCGCAGATTCGGGTTTTTTTTTGAAATCCTTTACTAAGGAAAGCATAAATAATCTGTCAGTGTCGTCTTCGAGAGCTGATTCACGTTGAATTCTTGAATTTATGCTTTCTTTTTGAAACCGAAACAAGATTTTCTTTTTCGAAATTATTGTCTTCCTTTTTCTTCTTTGATCTTGGCTGTCCATGAGATACTGATTCGGGGGTGGGAGGAAATATATTTTCCGCATCATTTAAGTTAGATTCTGTTGTATTCGGTTCCACCGTAACTTTAAGGATGTTCCTTAATTCTCCCTAAGTATATTTTAAGGTGTTGAAAATATACATAGGGAGATTTACGTTTCGCTGCGGCGCCACTTTTTGCGCCTATGACACGTCGTAGCTCCCTGAGGAATTAGTCCCTTATATTTTTCCATTTTTTTTTGGAGTGAATTACCTGGAAATGAAAAAAAAGTTATCATAACGTGTTTGTTTGTTCCAGATACCTAGCATCTGGATGCTCCTTCAGAGAACTAAATCATTCATTTCGCATTGGACACACAACTGTTCGAGAAATTGTACTTAAGGTTTGCGTCGCCATATGGCAAAATATAAAAGACATTGCCTTTCCACAACTCGATTGAGACAATTGGCTTAAAATAAGTGAAGGATTTAGGAACAGTTCGCAATTTCCTAACTGTACTGGAGCTGTGGACGGAAAGCACATAAAGTCATTCAGCCGACCCATACAGGGTCACTATATTATAACTACAAAAACTATTTCTCTATTGTGCTGATGGCTATATGCGATGCCAACGACAAATTTATATGCATAGACGTCGGCGCATATGGAAAATGCAGCGATTCATCGGTATTCAAGAACTCGCATTTTTATGAAAAACTTACAAATAATGATTTAGACATGCCAGACAAGAGACCGATAACCGAAACAGGTGTGCCTCTGCCTTTTGTCATAGTTGGCGATGAAGCATTCTCTTTGTCAGAAAATATAATGAGACCATATGCCGGAAGAAATTTGACAGACAAGAAAAGTATCGACATAGAATGTACTTTCGGGATACTAGCCAACAAGTGGCGAATTTTTCATCGTCCTCTTGATGTACACAGAGAATTTGCTGTTGCAATCATAAAAGCATGTTGCGTCCGTCACAACTATGTACGGGAGCTAGATGGGTACAAATTCGAAGACACGTTGTATATTCCTGCGACTATTGAAGGAATACCTCCCTGCCAGCCTTCAAGAGGAATAGAACATCTACACAAAACAGAGATCTATTTGCTGACTACTTCGTGGGTGAAGGACAACTCCCGTGGCAAAATCGAGTAGCTCTGAGAACACAATAAAATAAACATTACTTACCGAGTTCGTTTTTGTTTCACTACCAAATATTTCTGTGATCTCTTCCCACATCATCCTTTTTAAGTCTCGGTTGGCGTAGTCTTCACAAGACATGTCCCACAACGACCTCCTTGTCTCAATCTCGGTTATAAATCTTTCCGTGTCGAAAGACATCGCGATGATCACAAATCACGCTATAGTTCCACAATACGTGCGGCCGCCGCGGCTAGTGCGCGCACACTGGTGATTTAACTACAATAATTGCAATTGATCTCAGTGGCCGCAGCGGCCAGCCACTGAACACGGGCCGCAAATGCGTCGCTTCGATCTCGCTGGCCGCTGCGGCTCGGTGTAGCCGCTGGCCGCGTGCGGCCAGGTGCGCGTACTCTATGGCGATTTCATACTAATGTATCTATCTCGCTGGTCGCTGCGACCAGGCCGCTGCGGCCTGGCCGCTAGTGCGTTATTGCGCTTAGTGTCTCGTCTTTATAGCGGTAAGGAAAAACTTTAACTTCTCTGACGTGCGAGAGGCGTAACTTCTGTGTGGTATAGTCTAGGGAAGAGATAACTATATATCGGAGATGTGCTATTGATGCTGAGTTTTTGGGTATACCTACCTTAATACCGGATTTTTTAGGCCTCGTACCGCACTGAATAAATAAAAGTTTAATACAGTGCGTTACGAGGTTGCGAACACCTCGTACCGCACCCTACGCTAGCTTCAAGCGGTTAGTATTGTGTAACTGTGCCCGCGACGATATAATAAGATGTCGAAATGTTGCCGAAGAAAGTTAATTAATAATATTATTGATGATGAAGACGAGTTGGGTGGTAAATCCAATTGAAAATTACCGATATTTGAAAAACTGGTAAGTCTCCAAGCAATATTTACAAATTATACTCATACAAATTATTTAAGTTTTCTTTAGTGTTAATTCCGCCAATATTTGTTTTTAAAACAATTCGACACGTGTTTCGCCTCTACACGAGGCATCCTCAGGACGTGTTGTCTCGCCAAAATCTGGCACGAGACTGAATCAAATGAGCCGGAAGCCGCTCTTTTATACCCTCGTCCCATGAAATGACGCGCCGATAAAAACAATAATAATTTTAATATTTTACATACATTTTATTTTATCTATAGAATCTAAACTAAATAATCTGCCCACAGGCGGCGGCAGATTTAGGTAAATCAATTCATTGATAATAATAATCGCGACAAAAACCGTACAATTCGCCTTATTTGGCGCCAAAAAAAGGATTTTTGTCTCCTGTTGGCGGTGGGGTTTATTAAGCCTCGTGCCACTACAACCTCTGGTTCAGAACGAGGTTTCAAACGTCTCGTAACGCAGTAATGGAAAGTACAGATAAATCGGTGACGCTGGGAACGTGTTAAGCAGTCATCAACTCGATGTACCGTCTGGAAGCATTCGACAAATCTATGTGAAGCTAAGCTAATAATTATGAAAACCTGATATTTGATAATGGGGATTCAAAACAGACAAGAAGTTCAACTTGCTTTTATGATGTGTATGGCAGATATTTTAGAGCCCTTGATGTGAAATCGAAAATAAAATGCAAGAGTAACGGCCTGGCCACGGGGATCAGCGGTGCGAACGGCGAAGCGAGAGGCGAGGCGACCATTCACGCTGCGCCGTTTGCAGGCCACGCATCAGACACGTTCGCTGCCGCGACCAGTAAGGAAGTTCGACAGCGAAATGTCTTTATCGAAATTATCTCGATAATGCTTGGAAAGTAATAGTTTTTTGGTTCAAGACCTAATATTTGAAAGAGATTGTGGAGTACATGATTTAAATAAGAATCGAGATAAAGATGGAGAATTCCACAAGAAGTACGAGAAATACAGAATATATCCAGAAAAAATTTTTAGGTATACCAGAATGAGTAATTAAACAATTCAATTATATTCTTATGAATATTCAACCAGAATTGGAGAAACTAAAATTATGCAAATAGAATTTTAAGTGCCGCTGAAAAATTGTTTTTGACATTAAGGTGTGTATATATACCCTGATCATATTTTTTGAAACTAAATCTATTTGGAACTATCTTTGCCCAAAATATGACCAGCTAATTAAATGTTACCCTTTAAATTATTTTTCAAGAAATAAAAACACTTTTTGATAATTATGTTATTTAATGAAAAAATCTAAATTGTATGTCAGTAATATTTCGTACAACTAGGTAAAACAAAAAACAACTTCTGACTTGTTGACTAAATTAACTTTAGAATGAATAATGAATTTTGAACTTTTGTCTTTTTTATTCTTTTCAATAATTTTGAATTATAATAATCAGTCTTTTCGATGTTACTCATATGTAGTTAGGGGAGGGATGGGCACTTTTTCACAATTTAATGCATAAAAAATCAGATTTTATAGATAATCAATATTTATTGCTAATTCTTATTGCACCACACATTTGGCTAGATATCTTAGAAAGAACTATCTTAAAATTATTATAATCAGTTTCAACATTACAAGATAATTTCTGATATAAGTCAAAAATGGCAGGGAGGCTTGGGCATGGCCTACAAAACACTTAATATCTATAATAGATTCCAAAAATAAAAGTTTATTAACAAATAAAAAACATCTTAAATAGTATCTTAACTTAGATTAGGTATAACCCATAAAGGTTTATCAAATGTGTACTTAGAGCTACCACGTTTGGTTTTATTGCTTGTCTTTGGTACTGGCAATTTAGTTTTGATTTCGTTTAGTGGGACACTAGCTATGTCATCTACTTCAGGAAAAAAAAAGGTGTTTTTATTCTTACTCAGCCTCATAAATTTTATTGTATCCATGGTATGACTAATGTCTTCGATTCGGCCGACATAGTGAACAACAGTCTTTTTTGTATTAAACTGAACGAGCACAAAATCATTCATTTGAAAATTTCTGTCAATCATTATCACATCATCTTCATCTAAGTTCTTCTGACGTTTCTTAAACAAATGATCCCTCAGAACTGTCAGCGAGTAAAATATTTTCTACATCACTATCACTATTGCTCATTTGCCTTTTCTTTACTCTATTTGAAGTTAGTTCTGGTGGAAGTTTAGGAATCTGTTTCTTCTCTGTGTTTTTAAAAACCTTTTTTTCCTGCCTCTCTCTTTTAGCCCTGTTCTTGGTTTGTCTTTCTTATTCTGCTAATTCTATTAGTCTCTTTTCAGGTGTGTCTGTCAATAATCTTGTTTTCCCTTTCTTCCTTGTATTTTTAATCAGTTTTCTTGGGCAAGCCTTTGGGTGTGGTCTGACTATTTCAGGGGTCATAACTTCAGTGGCTTCAGTTGTTATTTGATCTGTAGCAAATGACGATGAAGAATCAGCAACAGAAATGTTACTTAAATTAACAGGATCTGCTTCAATTTGATTTTCTCTTTCAGGCAGTTCTAGAAAGACTTGAGTTGGTCGGATTATAGGGTCATACCTGGACGATGACGCTTCATCAGTTATGAGTGCATCGCGATCAGTGACAGAAGAGCAAAGAAAATCTTCATTTGAGAATATACAGGGTGGCGCAATAGAACGTGCATATTTAAAATATTGATTAAAAAATAAATACAAAAGGTATAGTTAAAATAAAACTGAGGTATTATTAAGAAATAACCGAAGTTTATTTTTTAAAAATAACATCGTCTAAATAATGACCCTCTCTATGACGACACTCCTCTAATCGCAAACGGAAGTTATTGAAAACTTTCTTCAGTAATGCTGTTGTAATTGCTGCCATTTCACCACGGATATTCTCCTTGAGCTGATCGATGTTTTTCGGATTATTGCTGTAGACTTTGTTCTTGAGGTATCTCCAAAAAAAAGTCAGGAGGCGTCACGTCTGGATTACGTGGGGGCCATGGGATATCACCTTTTTTCGAAATCAGTCTGCCAGGGAACATCTGTTTCACAACCGCCATGGAGTCATTTGATGTGTGACAGGTAGCTCCGTCTTGTTCAAACCAAGTCCTAGAATTCACTATTCTTGAATTTTCAAGCTCTGGAGCCAAAAAACCTTCCAACATCGCAACATAGCGTTCGGTATTAACAGTGACGTTTTGCCCCCGCGCATTTTCAAAGAGATTGCTGCCCATACTGTCACTTTAGGACTATGCAGTGGTTTCTGGTGCTTGAGTTTGGGATTCTCACTGTTCCAGTAACGACAATTTTGACGGTTTACGAACCCATTGATATGGAAGTGGGCCTCATCTGAGAAAAGGATATTGTCAAAATTGGAAAATCGATTAAGCATTTCATTAGCAAATGCGAGGCTTGCTCCGAAGTCAGACTCTTTCAATTCTTGTGTTAACTGCAGCTTGTAAGGATGCAGTTTAAGATCCAAGTTTAAAATTCGTTGCAAACTTCGTCTCGATAAGTGTAAGACAGACGATCTCTTGCGAGTAGACATTTGTGGATCTCCTCGTACAGACTGCATAACTCTCTCAATATTGTCGTCAGTCCTAGATGTTCTTGGACGACCTTTTGCTTATGGTTTAAACGTTGAACCAGTCTCTTCAAAACGCTGTACCCATATTTTAATTAAATTAGCACTCGGAGCTTCACTAATTTGCCGTAGTCCATATTCAGAACAATATAAACGCCTAGTAACGATGTATGAACGAGAGTTCTCGTAAAATGCGCGCACGCAAAATGCGCGACGCTTCCCGTCGAAGTGACTCATAGTGACTAAAACTCCATGAGCCCGCCTACCCAACGATGCAGACTCCCCCCGCCCGCGCACTTTCTACCCCGCGAAAAAAGATGATGCAATATGCACGTTCTATTGCGCCACCCTGTATTTGAATTTAAAGGCCATATCCCAGGTTCTTCAAATCCTTTTTGTATGTTTTGTGGTTTGAAAGCTAGAGGTATAGCAATGGCTGCTAGTTTGGGGATATCATAGATGGTTTATTATTATTTTATCATAGTTTTTCCAGGATTGGCGACCATCCAGTCTGTTAAAGCTTTATTTAAGTAATTTTTGTGGTCCATACACTGTTAAGTCAAGTGGCTTTAGCTTGTGGCTACAGTTTGGTGGAAAGGTCATCGTAACAATTCCAACTTCTTTACAAAAGTCTGAGACTTCCACAGAAATATGGCTCTCATGATTATCAAGGAGCAACGACACTGGATTTTCAGGCGTTTGTTTTGCATATTTCGCAAAATGATGCATATATTTAATGAAATTTGAAGATGTCATCCATCCAGACGGATGTGTTGAGCCATCTGATCCAACGGGGGCATCATGAAGTGGGGTTTGAAGTTTACTCTTGGGAATATAAAGTACGGAGGTATTGAATTTCCAATAGCATTGATTCCACAGCACACTGTGACAAAGGAGCCTCTCTCTGCAGTAATTAAAAATATTTCAAAAAGATTAATTAAAGCAAATCCTCCTATACTCAACATATAGGAGGGAGCATTGGGCATGCCTCACATCAAAATGCCAATCGCTCCCTCTGTATAAATTTTCAACATAAGTTACCGGTATTTTTTTATTTAGGTATTTAAGCATAAATTTCAGTTTAATTTATAAGTTAGTAAATAAACATTAGATTTATAATAAAAAATAGACATACCTTTCGTTAGTTTTCTGTTTATTACGATCCGAAACCACAACAAAATATTTACTTTTTCGAGCGCATAACCCTCAAACGTGTCTGTGTTTGACAACTGACACAAATGACAGATAGTCTATGGATGAACAGTGTTGCCAGTCGGTAAAGTAAATTACCAAATAAAGAAAAAAATAAAATCTGTGACCGGACTGCCCGTCCCTCCCCTACCTCCCCTACTCTATTCGTTATTAAAGTTATTATGGTTTGGCTGAGTAGAGTAACCATAGCGCCTATAAGGTTCTCCATACATAGCGACATTTATTTCGTCTAAAAGAGCCTGGTTTATTTTATTTCTCAACCTCATTTTTTGGATAGTAGGTAGTTTTTCCAATTCCGGCAAAATACGCATTCAAAAATGGTAGTCATCTGATTTTTTTTCAACTGGTGTATTCTTAGACATATCGTTATCTAAAAGTTTTAAAGGTTTTTTGTTGCTTAAATTTATGCTGTGGATGGCCAGACGTCCAAATAGCTGGTCTAGCCAGTATTTCAGTAATAAAAAAAAACTCTGTATCCATTTTTCGCCGCGAAAATGACTAAACTTAATTTAATCCCTGATCTATTCGCCGCGACTACCGCTCGACTCCGTGGCTCGCGCCGTCCAGATTTTTTGCCATGCCTTTGTTTTGCTCGCCCGCCGCGACGCCAGTTGCCAGCGCGGTTCGCTCGGTACATTTCGCCGGTCGCCGTTGCGCGTGGCTTGATTAGTACATTGCTATGAGTTTATTTCAGTCGCCAGACGCTTCGCCGTTCGCACCGCGCGAATATTCGCATCGGCCAATGTCCAGTGGCCAGGCTGTAACAGTGCATAATTGTGTCAAATTCTAATGAAAATGCAACAAAGCGTATATAATGAGCGTACCTATTTAAATTAATGTAATTATAAATGTAGTACAAATAGTAACTGATATAGATTTTGTAACTAGCAGTCTTTACACAATTAAATAAATATTCGGAAAGGAAAAATAGGATACATTAGTGTTACTTCCTTGAATCAGCTGATGCGATGACTTTTAAAATTCCAATACAGATATTATAATATGCAGGCTACTCTCGCACGGGTAAGGTACAGTTGCTCGATAGTACACAATCTTGTTGTAATGGCTGCAAAGTGCAAGACGCGCTGCCACGTTGACTCGTGTTTTATTGTTTCGTAATCTGAAGACTGCAGTCCTGTCACGGTTGCCACTTTTGGTGAGCGAATGAGTAAAACGTACACAAATTCTTTATAAATATATAATTAGATGGTTTTATAAGAATCTCACTTTGGCTGGCTTATTAGTGGTCCTTTGGATAACTGTGCCCCACCTAACAATCACGTGAATTGTAATTTTACAAGAGAATTTGTTAATAATTTATTGCAAAGGTTTTGGGAAGTTGAAGATGTTAGTCAAGTTTTTAATAATATAACATTCACTCCCGAGGAAAAGTTGTGCGGGTCACACTTTATAGAGAATACAAAACGATGATCAAATGGTAGATTTTCAGTTCAAATACAACTGAAAGAAAACCCTGAAGTGACTCATTCTACTTAGCTAAGAAGAGATATCTTAACTTAGAGAATTAATTGAATAGAAGAAGTTAAACTACTAAAGTCAGAGTGGTTTTTAACGCTTCCGCAAAAACAACTTCTGGAAAATGGCTGAATGATATTCAGTGTATAGGGCCAGTCATTCAAGATGATTTGTTGTATATTTTGTTGCGCTTCAGGTGTTTCCAATATGTTAAGAACGTTCCGGAGACATTCAAAAATATACCGACGGGTTGAAATCCTTGTCAGCGTCACCTGTAGCTCATTCTGTGGAGAGACAGTGAACCTTCCTTGCAAGTTCCATCACCAGATAATCGTTTACAATCGAAAAAAAAACAATAATTATTAACCATTTCCAAAAAATATAAATATTTTTGATATTGCAGCTGAATACTGTTACGTACGGGACAGCTTCGGCGCCGTATTTAAGTACACGCTGTCTGCTTCGGTTGGCTAGAGAAAGTACCGAACCTGTTGTTTCTACTGCGATAATTACTATTGAATTGTCTAAGTTCACACAGGCTGAGTGTATCTACGAAGTGCAAAATGTGGGACGTAGTTGGTGCATCTGGATTTAAGTACATTTCGCATGGAACTCACGATATGGAGCTCATGTTAAAATCTCCTATAATATTAAACTTATCGAGCGGATTGTTATTAATCAAAGATATAAGTTTGCATAGAAAGTTGTTAAGCTTTGCAGTAAAACTATTCCCATAGTTACGTTCGCAAAGATAGAGAGAACAAATGTGTAGTCGAAATGTTGTTTTCCGACGAGATGCCGTTTTCAACAGGGTAACCCATGCATCCTCGGCATACGACTGTCATTCAAATCTGGGTGTAGCCAGCAAATCACGTCTAATGGCTACAAGGACACCACCAGGTGACTGCCCTTGTGCTAAGTAATCACGGTCACGTCGAAAGACTAAATACCTATTATGAAACAGTTCACTGTCAGAGATTCCTTTAGTGAGCCATATTTCAGTGAGTGTTATCACAACATGATTGCTCAAAGAAATATTTCTTACCTCTGTTTTAGTTCGTAACCCCCGTATATTTTTGTGATAAATACTTAGATTATACACTGTTACAGACAAGACAATTTCTAGATCAATAATATATTGGAATAAGTCCATATTGTATACCAAACCATATACCCCATATACCCGTCAGCGCTTCCTATTCGAAATAGATAAATAACAATATACAAATATACTTATGAACAACAAGAAACATAATTATTAGCAAATGAGAAAAGCAGGCAGAAACTTTTTTAGAGTAGTAACGTCATATTCTACAGAGACTACAAATACTAATAGCACATACATTGATAGTGCCAACAGCATATTAAATAACAAGTTTAAGTATGGTAGAAGAATTACAAGTAATATAAAATATTGAATAGACAAATCTTATAGGTAAAATAAGTAATTCTGACAGTATTATTATCGTATCTTTTGAATATCCTGTTCTCTCTTTGTATGGTAAATCTTTTTGAAGTAGAATCGCCCCGAACAAAAATCTATGAATGTTTGACCCACACGAACTGAAAATTATGTTGCGAGGCGAGTGCTTTGGTTTTCGTAAGCAGCATTTTGTTTCTAGTGGTGAAGTTTTCATTTACAAAAAATTTGCCAGTTCCAGAAATCTCAATATCCCGATGTGTGATACGGTCTTTTACGGAGCGTGCAGCAGCAATAAAATTTTCTTTACTATATCGGTTTGTGAATGATAATACTATATTCTTGACGTTATTGGTGCCTGTTGGACAAAGTTTATTTGATCTTTAGATACAGGGCATGAGATTTTGTTACCAATTTTTTAACTACATCAAAAAGATTTTCTTTGTCTCTGATCGGTACGCCTTTTATCTCTGCATTGTTAGAGCGAAGCCATTGATATTTGTTAGCAAGCTCTTCCTCTAGTTTGGTCACGAGAACCTTGAGTGGTTGCAAACATTCTTGATCCTTCTCTACCCTGGTCAGATTAGCTTCAAGTGACGAGCTCTCTTTGAATAGTCAGACGCAGAGGCTTTAAAATCACTAAGCTCTTTTTTTACGACCTGCATATCCGCTACAAGCCTGGAGAGTTGCGCCAGTTTAAAATTGATGTTTGTTAATTCCTGTATGATGGTTTCCAAACTTACCGATGGTGGCGATCCACAACCATAACCTTAGTTTTAGACCTGTTTATAGTGAGACCCAGCTCAGCGCTGACGCTCTCCATCCTGCTAAGAAGTTCATGCATTTCAGCCTCGTTGGCTGCCAACAGAGTGGTGTCGTCAGCATAAAGCGTAAGTTTGTGAGTTTATGCCCGCCAATGTTGATTCCACCGCTGCAGCCGTCGCAGGTCTTTCGTACGATGTACTCGCCGTATACGTTGAACAGGATGGGCGAAAGTATACAGCCTTGTCGAACTCCCTTTTCAAAACCAAAAGGACCCGAAGTCATCTGGTCAACCTTCATAATTCCTTGGCTGTTATAATATAATGCCTGGATCAGTGCTGTTAGGTGATTAGGTTTGCCAAGCTCACCAAGTACCCTCCACAAACAATCCCATTCCACGCATTCGAAAGCCTTGCTGTAGTTCACAAAACACATTACCATTCAAACTCGTAGCATTTCTCCACCAGATCTCGCACGTTCAGGATTTGCTCTCTGGTACCTTTTCCCTTGACGAAACCAGCCTGCTCCTGTGAGATCTGCCAATCGAGGTGATACCGAATCCGGCCGTTGATTACATGAAGCAATACTTTGCTGGCATGTGATATTAGCGCGGTAGCTTTCACAACTCCTGGTGGACCCCTTCTTGTGCAGTGGTAATATTGTTGTGTCCACTCTTCAGGCCAAACGCCGTCTTGCCAGACCTTGTTGCAAATACTATGCAGTGCGTCAACCCCCGAGTCACCCAAAGCTTTGAGAACATCAGCTGTTACCTGATCAGGTCCTGGCGCTTTTTTACACTTAAGTTTTTGTAATGCGGCTGTTATTTCGGACCGTAAAATGTCTGGCTCCAACTCTAGGGCCGCCCAGTCTGTGCGACTGTCAACCACTGAAGATGACTTTTTGTATAGCTGTTCACAGTATGAGCGCCATCTCTCTGCTATCCTGTCAAGTTCCATCAGTGGTCTACCATCGGGGTCCTCTATGACCCATGATTTGGGTTTGAACTGCCTGCTCAACAAACGTACTCTTTTAAACAAGTCTGCTGTTTGTAACTTATTTGCATGCGATTCCACTTCACTGCAAATGTTGGTGATAAAGTGGTTTTTATCAAGGCGACAGCTTTTCTTAATAGCTCTGGATAGTTCAGAGTATTCCTTCATTACGGCAGCGTTCTGCAGTCCTTTGATTTTGGTCTCCTTCCTCCTCTGAATTAGATTCCATGTGTGCTCTGAGATCCATGTCGCCCTCTTATGATCTTTATTGCCTTTCGGGACAAGTTGCTTAAGGTACTCATTCATAATCGCTTTAAGATGTTTCCATTGTGAATTGACGTCAGTGGTAGCAGTCAGTGGGGCCTCGGCCAGTCTTTCCTCGGTTAGGTTCCGGAAGCATATTCTCTCTGACGGGTTCAGGGATCTAGTCACGGGCCGTGAGGACTTATGGTTCACCTTTAACCGCAGAGAAAACACAGCCACCAACAACACATGGTCAGAGCCACAATCAGCACCAGGGAATGTTTTTACATTTTTGACAGATGACCTCCAGCGGGTATTTATCATAATATAATCGATCTGGTTTCTGTTTCGCTCCCCAGGAGATCTCCAAGGTGAGAGGCGTCTTGGGTGATGCTGGTAGAGAGTGTTCATGATGGCGAGTTTTCTTCCTAAACAGAACTCCGCCAATCTCTGTCCACGCTCGTTCCTGATGCCCAGGCCATACCTTCCAACAATACCGGAATGGGAGTGTGTGCCAGGTTCGCTTTTGCCAATCTTAGCATTCCAGTCGCCGATGATGATAGTTATTTGGCGGGCAGGTATATCATCAAGCGTTTTTTCTAGGGTCCCGTAGAATTCGTCAATATCTTCATCGGACGCTGTCGAAGTGGGAGCATAGACTTAATGTTACCCGCTCATATTTTCTCCGTCTTCTTGAATATATGGACCAAAGTTCTATTCCAAGACTTTTATATTATATCATTGGAATTATTAATTACAAGTACATATTTGAAAATTTTGCTATTTTTTTGTCAGAGTGCATTTCCGAATTATGTTCGGGTAATTCTGAGTGATACTCAAAAAAGGGTTTTAAGTAGTTAGACTTAAAGTACGTGTTTCTTTTTCGTTCAGATTTACCCTCGCGAAATTTATAAATACAGTAGAGCGTCGATTATCCGAACTAATTGGAGGACATGGGTGTTCGGAAAACCGGTATTTTCGGATAATCGAACTAGCTATTGTATTGATTCAGCCATACATATTGACATACATACTGTAAATGAATACCATATTACATTTTACATTATATCTTTAATGACAAATAGGAAATAAACAAAACAAAAGTGCAGACAATCTTGTAGTAAAACTTGTCTTTACTAATTACAATTAACGCTTAAAAAAATCTTGAATCTTCGTCTGCCGAAGCAAACCTACCCGCTTACGAGCGGCTAGATCACGTACTTTTTTGAGAACAGATATTTGTTACTAGTCGCTCTCGGCCTGTGTTTCAAACCAGCACAAGGCAATATCTAAGCAAGTAAACGCTTCAGAAGCACTAACTATGTTTTCATCTTCATTATCTGGACTTGTAGTTGATGTGGTGCTAGCGGTGGCGTCAGCCTTATTGGTCATAAGGTCTAAAATTTCGCTATCCTGCATAGTTTGGTACCCGAGATCTTCATCGTCGATATCCATCTATTCTTGAACCTGTTCTTCATCACATTCGTGGCAATCAATTTTTTTTAGCATTTCAGACATATCTTCCTGTTTCTCATTTACACATCCATTTTGAGCATTTTCCCCTATACCCAAAACTTTATTCCACGCTTTTTTCAAGTTCTGTTCTTTTAAACTGTCCCATGCTGCTCCGATCATATAGGACGCGTCTTTTAAATAAATCTTTTTATGATTTCTTATCAGGCTTTCTTCTTCATCCTCTTATTTTTCAAAAGTAACTTATGTAAGAATTCTTTTCTATAATACCATTTGAAAGTCTCAATAACGCCTTGATGCATGGGCTGTAATAATGAAGTCACGTTAGGTGGAAGAAACATGACTTTTATAAACTCTTCTTTTTCATTTAAGATGTCACATGATGGATGTGTTGGGGCGTTATCAAGAAGCAATAATGTTTTCTCTCTTTGACCATTTTTTTATTGGTGGGCTTTTACAGAGGGTATAAAAGATTTTATAAACCATTCCACGAAAATCGTACTATCCATCCAAGCACTCTTTTGCGAAGTATAAACGGTAGACATGGCAGACATATTAACGTGCTTGAAACAAGGTGGTTTCTTACTTTTACCAATTACATGCATGGGCAATCGGTGGCTGCCAGTAGCATTAGCGCATGCTAAGGCAGTGATACGATCCTTGCTGATTTAAGGACTAGGTGCTGCTAATTCACGACGTGAAGCAAGAGTTTTTCGCGGCAAAGGTTTCCAATTAAGCTCGATTTCGCCTGCATTGTAAACGTTTTCTTCGTTCAGTATATTTCTTAGTCTGATTTTGAATGATTCAGCTGCTGATGAATCAGCAGATATTTTTTTACCTTGTATTTGAAGCTCACGAATGCCATGCCTTGACTTAAATCGTTTTAACCAGTCTGTATTTGCTTGAAAATTACACGTCCCTCCTAGTTTTTCGTTAAATTGAATTGATTTTTTTTCACACAGTATTGGGCCAGAAATTTCCCAATGAATTGAAAGATTTACCTTTAAAAGTTTTTAAAAGAAGACTGCATCAGTGTTAGTAAATAAGTGCTTCTATAGTTTAAATGAATTTTTCAATACAAAATGACTTAGTCTATTTGATAATAATATATGTAAATTAATATACTTTTATGACATTGAATTTGTTAGCGTTATACATAGGTACTAAATGAATTATTAAATTATTTACGTCTCATATTATTATATCTTTACATTTTAATTTTATAAATTTTAATGATAACATTGTGAAATCCGACACAAAGAATTACTTAGAACACTGTAAATGTTACATGGAAAAGAAACAAGGGGAATGGGAAAAAGTAATTGATGTACAAACTTATTACAATTTTCTAGTAGATAAAGTGCAGATAAAGAAAAACCGGAATAGAATATTTAGCGAAAAAACAGACAATCTAATTAAAAAAAAGAACAGAATTGATAAATACAAAAAATAAAAATAAAGAACTTAAAGAACTTAAAGAATTGAGTAAAATTTACAAAGAAACTAAAAAATCGATAAAAAAAGATTACAGTATTCATAGGAAAAATATTATCACAAAAAATTTAGAAAAGCACAGAAGCGTAAAAAGAGCTTTCAAAGAATTGTGTACTCATAAAACATGGATCCCAAAAATTTAAAATAAAAGAACCATAGCAAATACTAGAAAAGATATAATGGATCAAGCATCAAATTTTTATAAAGAATTATATCGTAAAACAGAGGAAGAGGATCTGAGGTCTGAAATAACAAAACATACAAATAATAAATGTACACAGACAAATGATATTATAATACAAGAAAAAGAAGTATATGAAAATATTAAAAACCTAAAAACAAATAAAAGCCCAGGTCCGGACATCATAAGTAATGAGATACTAAAAATTTATGCACCCATTCTTGTTCCTCATCTGACAAAGCTATTTAATATGATAATTGATACAGAAGTAGTACCGAAACAATGGAATGCATCAGATATCATATTATTATATAAAAAAGGCGATCCTAACAATATAGAGAACTACAGGCCTATTAATTTACTGGCAAACATATATAAATTATTTTCCTCAATAATCTTGAAAAGGATAACACAACAAATTGATAACGAACAACCTGTAGAACAAGCTGGCTTTCGCTCAGGTTTCAGTACAATGGATCATATTCATACCTTAGAACAAGTTTTCGAAAAATATAAAGAGTACAATAGACCACTTTACGCAGCTTTCGTTGATTATAACAAAGCATTCGATAGTATTAGTCATGATTCAATTTGGAAAGCACTTCAATCCCTTAATGTACCTCAAAAATATCAGAACATAATAAAACACATCTACTCTAATAGTACCAGTAATGTTAAATTGGAAACAAGAGGAGAGTCAATAAAAATCGAACGCAGAGTAAAACAAGGAGACACTCTGTCCCCAAAAATTTTCGTTTTGGTACTGGATTATGTATTTCGACAAATTGACTGGGTAAACAAAGGCATAATAGTTAATGGCTGTTTCTTAAGTCATCTAAGGTTCGCTGATGACATCGTAGTACTAGCAGAAACTCCAAAAGACCTAGAAATTATGATCAATTCACTAGACAAAGAAAGTTTAAAAATTGGATTAAAAATGAATTTCAATAAAACCAAATTTCAAATACCCATCACCACTAGCGGCAATGAAATTGAATACGTTGAAAAATATATATATTTAGGCAAACAAATATCATTTGATAAAAATTCCAACGAAGAAGAAGTCGAAAGAAGAAGGAATTTAACCTGGAAAAAATTTTGGTCGTTGAAAGAAATTCTAAAGGGAGATTTCAATCTAAAGCTGAAGAAAACTGTAGTTGACACATGCTTATTACCTTGTCTTCTATATGGATGTCAAACATGGACTTTCACGAATAAAGTTAAACAAAAAATTAGAACGACACAGAGAGCAATAGAAAGAAGTATATTGAAAATAAGGAAAATTCAAAAGATAAGAAATGTTCTAATTAGACAAAGAACAAAAATAAAAGATGCACTGACCCACGCATTGAAACTAAAATGGCAATGGGCCGGTCATATATCACGACTCACAGACAACAGATGGACGATAAATACAACGAAATGGAAAGGGCCGGTGGGCATTAGAAAAGTTGGAAGACCGTGTAAGAGGTGGGCTGATGATGTGATTGAATACGCTGGAAAAGACTGGCTAATATTGGGCAAAGACCGAATAGTGTGGAAAAAAATGGAGTAGGCCTTCACCCAAAGAGGGGCCCATACTACTAATTAAACATTTATTATTAAGAAATAGAAAAAAAAATACTAACATAAAACTATTCTCTTTTTAAATTCTTATAATATTAGTCTTAAGTTAAGTTTACTAACAATAATCATAAGTTTGTTTTAATTTTTAAATTTAGCTTAACTTAATTATGTAATTTAGTATGGGAATAAAAGGCTTTTTTATTTTTATTTATTTATTATGTGAAATCCGACATGTTTCGGTATTACAGTAGTGTTTAGACAATTTTGTAATATATTTTGCATGTTAATTGATGAAACATATTGGATTGTCAATATATTTTTCGGAGAATTAGAATATAAAAGTAATATGGCCTGTATGATTATATTCTACTCTGTGTATTGGCTGAACTGATGGCCAACGTCATCTTTCAAAGTGTCTTTGAAGTTGTCACTGTGTAACGTCACTGTCGGTGACGTGATTGAAGTTAGTTATTATTGTCCATCATAGTATAGGATCCCGCTATACAACGACCTTCACCGAGATGCTTATTTAATGAGACGTATTTTTTATGTTATTAAATATGCCAATAAATATATCCTATATAGATAGAGATATATAGAGTATTTTTAATTAATATTTTTTTTTTTTTTTTTAAACATTGCAGCGGTGTGATTATTAAATAAATTTGATACCAATCGAAAGTTTGAAGCCCATAGAATATGCAAACGTTAGGTTGCCTATTTTTTTCCGGTCACAAACACGGGTTGCCAGGTGTAAACAGGTAAATCTATACTAGCATTTTGCAACGGTCTGATTATTGAATCAAACTTAGATAAAATGAAAGATTATTTCATAAGGAACACGGTGGTATAGGGTTGCCTGCGAAAAATCAGTCCCGAATTACGGTTGTCGAATTTTAAATAATAAAATATCGCTGCGTGTGAATGTGTGTGAGAGAGAGGTCCCAGACCAACCATCCCATGCGGTAGAAAAGGACGCAGCGTAGCAGCTGTTTAAAGTCCGCCCATTTAAAGAAGGAGAGTGCGCTTGCTATTTGTGCTTGGAAATGAAAAGGATAGCGATAGACTCGTATATGCCGTGCATAATTTCGAAGTAGTTAATTATTAATATACAGAAATAGTTATTTAATTTTTTATTTTTTAATCAATTAATTATTTATCTATGTTTATTGTTTATGTGACACTAAAGTATAAACACATCTTTAGTAAAAAAGACAGTTAGAGTAAAACATATATATTACTTATCTGGCAAATTTTATCTTTATTATTGGGAGCCGAAATAAAAAACAACAATTAAAAGAAAACTTCTGTTTATTGAAAAAAAATTAAAATAATATTTTTTTTAAAATTATTCAGGTTCCGAGTCATCGGACATATAACTGTGATCTCCAACTTCTGAATCTTCTTCGTCATCACTCTCCGTTTCAGTTTTTTCGACAATGTCTTCTATTTTTAAAGGTGTATGATCCCCAATGAATCCTACTGGTTTTAAATATTCATCTAAGAACCAACCGCAGTTCTCAGGCTGAAGTTTCACGCATATTGGATCCGTTGCATTAAGCCACATGGAATTTACGAAAATAGTTCGTAAAATTTTCTGAGTTAATGATATCCAGCATGGTGGTATGGAGTTGGAGTCGAAGCCTTTTATTTTTTTTAAAAAGTGCTCGCTGTCTTCTTTTGCAGAGTAATTCTTCAAAAAAATGCGATGTCTCGCATCATTCACACTGGTACAGTTCCTGATACCATACATACTAGACGTAAATTCTTGAACAGTCTTCATTTTTTCACCAATGAAAATATCAGCAGCATCTGTTAATGACGCAAAATCTGTTTGATATTTTTCATTTTTTGAAAATTGCTGAAAAGGTTTTACTTTCCCTTTGTTGTAAAATGCTGCCGTGTAATCGCAACCTGTAAATGCATGGAATGCTGGAAGACTTTGGCATAATTTAATTCCTAACTCCAACGCTAAATCGGTGCAATTAATACAATCAACAGTTTGATTATTACTCTTTTTTGTAGCTGAACTGGCAAGCCAAATTTCTGATCCGATAAGTTTGTGCATATTTCCTAACAAAATAATCAAAACGTCAGTATCAGAGGCTTTAAGTAAAATTCTTGAGCCTGGTTCTACTTTAGAAGCATGAAAAATAATCCTTGTATCTGCCTCTTCGTGATGACATTCATAATTAGTTTCTTCAGTTTTTTTTTACGGAATTTTCCTGAACTTGATAAGAGTAACAGTGATGGTCGACGGTTAAAAAAATTTTTTTGTTTTGGATTATCGTTACCAAATTGTCGTTTTGCCAATAATCAGCCAGAAACTGCACCAGAGCCTCTTTAAAGCGATAATTTTTAAGGCTTTGCAAAAAATTTTTTGGTCTAGTTTGCTGAGGTCCTGAAATTTTGTACGGAATATCGAATTCTTTTCTGCTTTCACGTTTGGAATCTTTGATTGACGGTGATAAGTAGCGATCAAAAATTAAATGTATTTCTGTCGCGTTTGTTGAACATATTTTTATGAGTATTGACTCTGCAATTTTATCAAAAGTTTCAGCTATAGCAGCTCCGATTATATGCAAGTAATAAAAACCATCTATTATTTCAACGTTGATATGAGTTGGCTCAACCATTTTAGTTTTGGATTTCAAAACCTTTGCTAACGTTGATTTTGAAGTTTTTAACATCTCTCCAGTACATGCAAAAAGAGCAGGGGGCAATGGTGCTAGTGGAAAAGTTAGGCAAAATTCGAGATTAATTTTTTGTTTAGACTTAATGCCAAAAGTCGCCCAAATACATCTCGTTCCATTTTCAACAATACTTTCTTGTTCTTGTCTTTGGTACTCAAGACTTTAGTCATACATTGAGAAGCAAAATTGCAGATTTTGTTTCGTTTTATTGGTTTATCGAATCTTCCGGGAGTTGAAGAGCATTCCGAGATAAAATTAAATTTTTGTTGAGAGCCTGCTGTTTTTACGTTCAGCAGAAAATCAGTAACTTCTTTCGATGCAGCTTTACCGGTTGAAATGTTGAATAATGTATCTTTGTCAATAGTGTCATCAAATGGATTCATCGTACATTTTATTGCTTCAATGATACTCTGAAGATTTTTCTTGTCTTTCTTAATTTTACTTCGTTGCAATGAGTGCGAAGTATCATCCTTTTTCGTTAATCCGATTTTTTGTTTGATAGATGTTAATATCTTCGTCCTCATGCTATGACTGAGTGCCCATCTTTGACGTGCAGATATTGAATCCGCAGCAAGGTTATCAGCCAATTGATTGCTTGCATCAGCATTGATGGTTTGCTCTAGCGTCAAGTCAACCGGTGATCGAGCGAAATTCGCTGCAGTTCGTCTAATTCCAAAGGCACCTCGACGAAATTCAGCCACCAAAGATGAATTATTAGTATACAAATTGATTAAATTGCTCAAATATAACAAGGACCATCTGGTATAATTGGGCTGGTTTAACGCAAAAAAAATATCAGCCATGTTGAAAATCGAGTCCACGTACAGTTCAAAGTTACTGGTGCGGATACTTCTGGAAAACCGATGGTATAAATTAATTAACTCACAGTACTGGTAATAAAATTGAGCAGTTTTTCCTTTTTCTCCGATTAAAGTCTGATTGCAGAATTCTTTATAACCGTTAACAATTCGACTCAATACATCTGGTAACTCGATAGTTTCGTTGGCGTCATAAGCAGTTTGATTTGATGCATTCTGTATTTGCGTTTGCAGCAGTTCATCCATCGCCTCAAGTGTAACATTAGTTGTCGATAAATACTGTTCAAAATGTAATATTTGTAATGCGGCAGCGGTTAGCGGATGTAAGCGCTTGCAACGATTGAAGTGCTTGCTGTCCAAAAAGCTATTCATGGAGCCGCCGGCTAATACTTCAGCTTGCACCAGTATTTCCACTAATCCACTGGACTCAATATATTTTCCGATGGCTCTAAAAAATGCCATCTCTGTGTGAAACGCTCCCAAGTTACCAAAAATTTTATTGTATAGCGGTTTTTCTTGTTCTTGAATTTGCATAGCCATTTTTGCTATCGCTAAATCATATATCACAATAATTTCTGGCTGCTGACATTTTTCAGCGATTTCTTTAGCCAAGTTTAATGTTTCATTGACTACTGCATACGACGTTGGTGATGAATTTATGGGAGGCAAATATTCAACTCTTTGCTTCTCACTGTGGTCTAAAGATATCATACAGTTATAACCCAACCACATAGGAACAGAATCAATTCTTGATAACGACATAATCCATAATAAATCTTTATCTGTAGCACCTTTGCATAACTCGGATGTATTGGTAAACGAATCTACAGTAATCAGCTGCATACTTGCCTTAGGTTTCGAATAATATGGTCGAATTTCTCGTGATATTTCATTGAAACGCCTTCTCTTGCGGGTAGGCCCTTCTTCATTTGTGTTGTCCTTTACTTGAGGCGCTGGTGAAGTTGTAGCTTCACCATCATCAAAATTATCAGTTCCATTACTAGAGAATTGATAAATAATGCCAACTGTGTCGTGCATAGTGTCCTTTCCAGAAGTTGTGTCAACGAAGCGGTCGAAATTATCGAACGCTACGTGGGTGCTGTGTCCATTTGCTGCAGTGATGCCTTTTGGTATAACTTTGTTATCTTGGATCGATGTATACGTCATTTCGGTTTCCAATTCTTCTGCCAAATTATATCCAATTGTATGGCCATACCTATTAAGTATCGTAATTACTTGCCTAGAGTTGGTTAAAGACTTTACTGCCAATCCAAGAGATAAACTTTTTGCGGGCTTACATGCACCCCTAGTGACAGCATAAATAACGTCACTACATATTGACGTTATTTTAGCTTTCAGTCCGTTCGAATCTTCATCAGAATGATTAGGTCCTTCAATAAGGTTTCGCATAAAATCTATTAATTGCTTAGGAATGTCACATTCTCCACGAATGACATCATCAGCAGTTACGTTGCGAGAAAGCGGATGAATATCTATATTTTTAATGCAACTTCTCAAATAATATGCTACATTTTCAAACTCATAATCATTACTTGTCTCCAAAAATTTAAAATTGTTAGCCATTACAGAAACGTCCATGTCTGTTTTGTACACAATTTTTTTGTTACGTATTCCCATTGACGCTTCAATCGTAATAAGATTACCAAATTTCTTCATTAACTTTTTTGCAAGGTTTCACATCGGTAATCTTGAATATCATCGAAATCAATTTCATAACAATTACATTTCCAAACTCTAGCAATAAAGCTTGGTATCTTAAAAATAATTGAGCCAAGTACATAACTTGGTTGTTTTCAATTATTTCTGTCTCAATAAAATTTGATATGGATTGAAAAGCCAACTGATGTAACTGTCGATATTTACTATACGTGGAATCGGTAGATTCTTCCGTGGACCGCTTATTTTTCGATTGATACAGTGCGTAACAAGGCAGATGGTACGCGATAGTTTGATGTTGAAGTTTGGAGAGAATCTCCGAATCGCTTAAATTTTCGGCGATATTTTTGATCTGTAGTGGTACTTTGTCACCTTTAGGGAAAGTAAGATTAACCAGCTTCTTTCCACATCTTTTTTGGCTGTGGTCACAAAAAAGACAAATAATTGTGCTTGATGTCGATGCTGTTGATGTCGTTGCTGTTGATGTTGACTGCTCCTAAAAGAATTTAAATGATTCTTTGAGTAAAAATGGAAGAAAACAAATATAAATGAAAATACAATTTCAATTAATAGATTTTCATGTCACTTTTTTAAAAAATAATTTTTTATTACCTTGTCAAAGCCCCCAGAAGTTTGAGGCAGGTCTTCAACATTACTCGTTTCATCCTCAGCAACTGTAGCACAGGAATCGACACTAGGATTCAACTGTTGTGGTTCTTCTTCAGTAGTAGATACATCGGTATGCTACTAAAAAAAAACAATTTTTGCGATTAAATGAAAATGTTTGATTATAAATTTAAAAAATATTTTTGATAAGAATAGTTGATTTAAAACATCCTAATTTAATTATTCCAAAAAAAAGGAAATCAGAACATTTTCTTGTTCAATTTTCAACTACCGTTTTTTAAGTAAATTACAAAAAAATATGTGTGTCGAAAATTAACAAAACCATAAGTGAGTTTTACCAGCAATTACTTCAACATGACAAAAATATAGAAGATGTATTAGCTTAGATAATTTTAAAGATTCAATTATTATGTACTTACTGTATATTCCGCGATAAATTTAAGAAATTCTTCGTTATATTTTTGATTCAAAACAGTCACTTTTTTGTAGCACGTGGTAATAACCTACAAATTGGAGTGACGCACTGGGTAGCTCAACAAAATTGTATTTAAATTTTTTTTTTTACGAAAAGCTAACTTTAATGCACAGTTTTCAAAAGTTTCATCATCAAAATCAATTATTCCGTCATCCGAATCACACAAAAAACACTTTTTGGCAATTTTTTCCAACAATAAATAGCAGCACGTTTTTTCACTTGTATCTATAGCGACAATCTACTCCAAAATAATGCACAGCATATACGCGTCTATCGCTATCCTTTTCATTTCCAAGCACAAATAGCATGCGCACTCTCCTTCTTTAAATGGGCGGACTTTAAACAGCTGCTACGCTGCGTCCTTTTCTACCGCATGGGATGGTTGGTCTGGGACCTCTCTCTCACACACATTCACTCGCAGCGATATTTTATTATTTAAAATTCGACAACCGTAATTCGGGACTGATTTTTCGCAGGCAACCCTATACCACCGTGTTCCTTATGAAATAATCTTTCATTTTATCTAAGTTTGATTCAATAATCAGACCGTTGCAAAATGCTAGTATAGATTTACCTGTTTACACCTGGCAACCCGTGGTTGTGACCGGAAAAAAATAGGCAACCTAACGTTTTCATATTCTATGGGCTTCAAACTTTCGATTGGTATCAAATTTATTTAATAATCACACCGGTGCAATGTTTAAAAAAAATTTTTTTAAATTATTAATTAAAAATACTCTGGACTGACATTTGTTTGGCAACCCATATAGGATATATTTATTGGCATATTTAATAACATAAAAAATACGTCTCATTAAATAAGCATCTCGGTGAAGGTCGTTGTATAGCGGGATCTTAGACTATCAGTAGAGCGCTCATTGAGAAGTCGCATGCGTCTTCAAGCTAGCGCCCGCGCCGGTTGTGCGCACTGATCGACTTAAAACAACATGGAGGATACCAACACCGTGACGCCCGATTTTAAATCCAAATAAATCTCCGAGAGCAGCGTTGGGATCGCCTTCGCATACATCCTACTTGTTTTCTGGGACGTCTGCTACCCGATACCAGGGATATTTCAGGACCGGGATCGCATTTACAACCATGCTGCATGATTTTGAAGGTCAGTTTGATTGATATCATTTTTGAGGATATCGTGTTTTCTAGTATTCGTTCTATGTTAAATTATCCTCAGTATGAGAGCTACAATCGTAATATTTTTGATGTACGTTATTGTGTCGAATATCACATAGTCTTACCGAGTTTAAAGTTCTAGTGAAATTATAACGTTTATAAGAGAGGTGCGTACCTCCAGTATTAGAGTTTGAGGAATTTGGTTTTGATATTGCCTTTTTGTGCATTGTTTGTGGCAACACTTATGAGGGTTGAATTGCGTAATGAGTTGCTGTTTCGTAATTATAACGAAATCATATTACTACGAATTAAGATCTTAAGAGAGATATAAAATTTCCATAGTTTAATGTATTGAACTAGGTTCAATAGAATTAGGGAGATTCAATAAGATTCATGGTTATTGTTACGTAATAACTTGTGAGATTTCGGAAGTGGTGAGTAATAAGTCTCATTATTTGTGATATAATTGAGCAGACGGGAAGGTTTTCACGTGAGGCCTTGCGCAGTATTCTCATGACACAGCGATACTTATGTCGTGGTGGACTGCTCCTGTGCAGTGGGAACGTGTGTTAGAGACGTAATTTGTATTTTTTTTTATGTTAACCTTTATTTAGATTTGAAAACGGCACAGGGATGAGACATTAAGTGATCATTGTCCAGTATGGTTCCTTATTTCGGCTTGTTAGTTGTGAGTGATTAGTTTGGGTCTGTTGACTATAGACCCATAAAATTTGTTAAAAGAGAATGGAATGGAATAATCATGAAGCCAGCATTTTTTTTTAAATTACCTATGTGAAACTGACTGGCGTTTAGGATGTCATTGCATTTTTTTGAAATGAATTTAATGATTTTTTTGTTATTTTCATGTGTAATGGATCCTGGATAACTGTGTGTCACTGGCTAGTGGCCCCACTAACTGGCACCTGCATTTGTAGCTTTACCCGGCGTTACGTGCAACAGTTACGGAAAAGGTGTGGTGCTTCGTCGTGAGCTGATATTTCCATGGCAAGTGATTTTAAGTTGATACGCTATTTACGTTCAGAGTTTATTTGAGTTCACAGTTTTGTTTTTATTTTAAATGATATCCCTTACTTTTGGGATTGAAAAAGTTGAACAAGACATATTAAAATGTCGGTCGATGCCTCGCTTGGACGGTTGGCTCAGATGGGGCCCGAGAGGCGCAAGTTTGAGTCCCGCATCGAATCATGAATTTTGGGAAAGAATTTGTAAAGTTTAGTAAATTGAAAAAAAAATAGACATGCCTATATTATGCCATCTTTCTGTTGTTTTGAGTATTGGTCTTAGTAAAGATTCGTTATTTCAATCTCAAAGAGGTAATAAAATTACTAACGCTTTCGTGAGACAGAGATAACCTTATTTATCAGCACCGTTTTACTCACGTTTTATCGGTGTGGGTACCGACTGGTTTCAGACCATTCAGAGGTCCTTCATCAGAGTGAGTATAGTGGGCTCGCGATAACGCTCTCTTACTGCTGATTTGTGCTAGCTAACTACAATAAAGGAAGGTTGATAATTGATCATACGGTCAGGATAAGTTCGTGCTCAGATGAGAAGCATTCCGTAGTTGACGTTGATGAGAATATGGCGAAAAACAAAACGATGGATTTAGTTATTTAGGATTTAATATAGAGAAGTACTAACACAGTTACAGAACGAATCAACGAATGGAACAGAGGGAGTGACAGCCAGTGGCATAGAGTATCTTATCAAAATAAAATATTACATTAGTGACACATGACAGTGTTATCAATGTCACTTTGTCTTAAAAGACGAAACAAGTTTTTCTTCGTTTAGTTTACAAATAATACAATTTCTAACAGACGTATGCTCTTCCAAGGTAGGGTTCCTAAGAAATACGTAAATGATACTTTCACAGAATTCTGCTATTTAACAGCTGCTAAGGACTTAACTACGCTATCCGCTAGCTAAGCATTGCGAAATTTCGTTTACATATTCGGTACACACAAGCACATTATCTCTGACCAAGGAACTTCTTTTACGGGTCAAGAGTTCCAAGGTGTTTGTACGGAGTGGTCCATTGAATTCCATGAAATAGCTAGTGGAGCCTGTCGGGGTACCGGACTTGCCCGTCAGAACGGATAATGCCGGTTTTAACTAATAATCTGTTCTAGTTGAAGTTCAACGTGCCTTATATTGCAAAATGTCTAGAAGTACTGGTAAGAGACCGATCCAGTTGCTAATTGGCTGTAATAGGAGTCCATCTAGATAAAACTCTTCGCTATAATCAGTATGTCCAACATGAGCTTACAGTGATCCTACTCACTAGCAACTTTGTAAAGATTTGTATCTAAAATAATACGGCGCCTCTATCGGTCACCTGGAGAACTCATTTTGGTAGTATGAGTCGTAACGTAAAAGACCTATCGAAATCTTATTGCAAGCGAATAATGTTCTGCAGTGGTTTTTATAGATAATTGGTACCATGAGTAACTCATTTGTAAGATGCTCTCGAGAAATACTGTTTCAAAATAATATCGGGCAGATGTTATTTAGCTTGGAATATGTTAACGGTGGAATCTAATGAAAACGAAAAGTGTCAGCAAGGAAGGTTCCAAGGTTTACTTGTTATCGACTGCAGTAAGTGAACGCACGATTCGATTGCTAACTCATGGCAGAGCTAGAGGATTTAATACAAATGAGACTAGAAGAAAACATAGGATGGACGAGCTAGTAAAGAGAGATAAAGTACGATACGATTCCGATAAGGCCTTAATTCATCCTTCGCGGTAGGCAACTTAATTTTAGTACAAAGTTATCCTCGCATCAATAATAAATATGGTTTTCTTTATTAATAATTTTGTAGCATTGGAGATTGAAAGTTTCTACGCTTTATCATATTAGGATTGAAAGTTTCTACGCTTTGTCATATTAGGATTGCAAGCTTCTCATACTAGGATTGAGAGCCTGTCGCTTTGTCCAAGTTTACTTCTTAGAGCTCCACGCTTGTGGTGGGGTGTAGGATTGAAAGCCTGTCGCTTTGTCCTGATGTCCTGCTGAAAGCCATTACGCTTTGCAGTAAGGTCGGGCTCATCTGTCTTGACCCAAGATTGATGCTGAAAGCTGCAACGCTTTGCAGCGTGTTTTAAGTACTGCCTCTGAGCAATGCCGAAAGCCCCAACGCTTTGCTATACGCCAGAGCTGTGACGTGCTGAAAGCTTTTACGCTTTGCTTTGTGGGAGGTTGAAAGCTGTTTGTAAACGCTTTACTTGTGTGCTATGCGCTGCGGCGTCTAGGCTGGACTTGACGTCGATAAATCAACGCAGTGTAGGATTGAAAGCCTGTCGCTTTGTCCAAGTTTACTTCTAAAAGCGCCACGCTTGTGGTGGTAGAATTTGTAGTATAAACGCGGAGATTGATTATGGTGAAAGCTATGTCGCTTTGCTAGATTCCGCTAGACAGATGATGCTGAAAGCTGGAACGCTTTGCGAGTTAGGCAGAAACGAGGACTGCATGAAATGTTTGCGTTGAAAGCTTGTACGCTTTGCTGTATTCGTATTTAGTGAACCGATATTGTTCATGTGCAATTTTTTTGTGCCTTATTGATATATTATTGCGACAACGCGAGAGCGCGTTGGATTGCAGAATGGCCGTGTCGGAGAATTAGAATATAAAAGTAATATGGCCTGTATGATTATATTCTACTCTGTGTATTGGGCTGAACTGATGGCGAACGTCATCTTTCAAAGTGTGTTTGAAGTTGTCACTGTGTACGTCACTGTCGGTGACGTGATTGAAGTTAGTTATTATTGTCCATCAGGAGAGCGCTCATTGAGAAGTCGCATTCGTCTTCAAGCTAGCGCCCGCGCCGGTTGTGCGCACTGATCGACTTAAAACAACATGGAGGATACCAACACCGTGACGCCCGATTTTAAATCCAAATAAATCTCCGAGAAATTTATTATGTTAACATCTTAAGTACAATGTTTCCTGCAAATAAAATTGCATTTTGAGTCGTTATCGGTGCGCCGCTAGGTTTGCACGTGGGCGTATTAAATCGTTTACGTGTTTATTTTTTGAGTTCCTTTTCGAGTGCACTGCGTCCGTGCTCGCGCGAGGCGGCTAAGTAATTTGTAATTTGTTTTAAGTAACTTGTTGACAATAGATCCTTCTGGCGTTTCTGACTACAGGGACGATGGATCCTCAACCTAGTTACTCGTCTGTTACCCAAACTGTCGCGTTCCCCAGCAAAGAACAAGCCGTTATCATAGATGCAGTTGACGACTCCCCGATCAAAGAATACGCGTATGCGTTTGCAAAAATAATAGATCCCACCCAGATAAGATTCCTAAGTCGAATGTCGAATAATAGAATTTGTGTTTTTGTTTCTTCTAAAGATATCGCTGATGAGCTAGTAGATGAACACCAGTGGATTATAATAAATAACAAAAATTACCTATTCGATCCGTAATTACCAGAAATAACCGTATAATATTCTCCAAAGTTTTTCCAATTATTCCGCCATACTGGAAAACAAATTGACAGAATTGGATATAAAATTAGTATCTCCAGTAACTTTCATTAAGGCCGGCTTTAGCCACATTTTTAAGTTTTCGGCGTCAAACATACATTTCTCCAAAGGACCTGTTACACATTACCAAAAATACGAGACTGTATTCAAATAGACTTCGATGGCAGCACGTACTGGATCGTGATCTCTTCGGACTCCATGAAATGTTTCATTTGTAAAAAAGTGGGACATGTCGCCAGCAAATGTCCTGAAAATATAAACACGGCAAATAAAATTATACCTACTGAAATAAAGGATACAACAAGTATCGTTACTTCAGATTTTCTACCATTGGACTCCTTCAAAAGACCACACCCACCCACAATTGAGTCGTCCCACACCATTGATAGTCCGCAACCCCAATTTACTGAAACTTTAAATTCGGAACAAATTTCAATGAGCGATACAGATTCAGAGAATATGTCTGAGGACACACCTTAATTAAGTGACACACTGTCACTAAAAGATTTGGCCAAGAATTCACGCAAAAAGAAAAGAACCTCCTCATCAAATAGTGACTTGGTGGTAGCTGATTGGGAGAAGATAAGTACAGTTATCACTTCGTCGCCTCACAACTACCCGATGGATCAACTACAGTTTAAGAGTTTTCTAGAAAACACCCGTGCAGTTCAAGATATAAGTGTTATTTGTGATCAGTATTCTAAGGGCCCTTCCATTATAACGTTAACGGATCTATATCCTCATTTTAATAATAGAAGTATTAAAAGTCGTATAACTCGCTTACAATGAAAACTTAAATTATTAGATATACTTCAATGGAATGTCAACGGCTTTTATCGGCGTAAACAAAGACTAAAAATTGTATTACCTGATTGGAACTCTAGTTGTATTTGACTCCAAGAATCTAACTTTAAAAATAATTATTGTCATCAAATCTCAAGATATAATGCTATATTTAAAAAGAGAAATAATATTTCCCATGCAAGTGGGGGAGTAGTGTCTTATATTAGGTCTAATATTGTTATATCAGAAGTCAATCTTAATACGAATTTAGATGCCGTTGCATGTATTATAAATTTTCCCACCAAAATGACTGTATGTAATATTTATTTACCAAATAGTGTTGCTTTGATCGAGCAAGATTGATCGATTTAATCAATCAACTACCGAAGCCATTTCTTTTGATCGGTGATTTTATTGGCCATAGTTTATCATGGGATGGGGGGGGGTATAAAACGGACTCTCGTGGTAAAACTATCCTTAATATTCTAGATACGTACAATGACATACCTGTATTAAATGTAAATCTTCCCACTCATTTAAATGTCGCCAATGCCTCAAGTAAAATAAATCTGGAATGAAATAAAGAGGTTAAAAAATCGTAATATAAACACAATTTCCCCTTTCTTACTTGATGATGATTTAATAAAATTACAAACAATATTGATAAATGTAACGCTTTACCAAAAATATTTGCAAAAAATTCGTCAAATTCTAATTGGTGAAGCAGCTCATTGTATAGTTCACTAAAATATGAATGCTTCATTTATGTGGATAAATTATGACGGCGTCTGATGTATTTAGTTACGCATGAAAGGTCTAGATTGCGCTAGTTGTCTCGCATGCGCGCTGAATACGTGCGAATAATCGACTCGCGCGCCATAAAACAGTATCAAAGTTGTCTTCGAGTTGTCTGCCTGTCGTGATTGATTCTATAACTTTAAGTGTCTTGTGTGCCATGTGTCCGCTACATATATTTTGAAGACTTGCTTGTGACATCAATCTAGTTCCCGAATATACCGTGGATGCTTCCTGATTGCTGTTTTTATCCGCTCTGCTGCAACAACGACAAGCCACGAATCAAGACTGATCTGCGAGTATTCCTCTTTAGGAAACTCTAGATTCAATACAGGTTAGTGGATTGGTTCTTACATTAGTTGTCGCCATAA